>NC_059530.1:5493125-6186250 GCF_905147795.1 Pieris rapae
AAGAATAGGAATTTTAGGAATACACGTTACCGGACTAAACTCGATTTAATTTTTTTTTGCATTTGTTTTTTCTAAAAGGCTTTATACCGTCGATTTTTTGGGTCTCACTGAGTTTTCACACGATGTTATTCTACGAACGAATGTTAAATGGGTACATAGTTTATCGCACTGTTGATACGAACCTACGATTTCAGCAATGAGCCGAAGACATACTAGTCTCAATATATATTTTTTTTTATTTTAAAAAAACCTACTAAAGAAACAGAGAACACATACAAAAAAACACAATACATGCATGTGCATCAATATAATAAATGTTGTGACAAGTGTTCACAACATTTATTATATTGATGAAAATGACTTTAACATTAAAAGTAAAAGACAAACTAGATTATGAAATGAGGAATTTAATAAATTTCGACTTTGCAATTATTGTTATTAGATCAACAGTGGCTGCAGAATCTTACACTTGAAGACTCATTAAATGATAGCTAAAATTATGTAAATGTGATTTTATAAACAAGATATACATAACACATTTTTTAAACAACTTTATAGCCCGAATGACTTAACAGTTCGACCAGAATTTTATTATTTTGAAATGTTTCATTTGTTTTGATATTAGAATTTATTTAAATATTTTTTTTAGTCACCGAGTGGAGGATACGTAGGTGGCGCGGCGTGCGCAGGAAATCCCGCGGCGTTGGTGGAAAAGGATAACGGAGGCTGCGCGGGCGCAGACGACGCGTCGAGCGGATACGGAAGCCCGCCAGACCCCGATGTGTGTGACGCGGCACGATGACCGACAATGCCGCGCCGACATCTTGCCTCGGTGAGACATTTATTTGAAAAAGATCACCACATCATATGTATCTATAGTAGGTACAAGCTATCTATTCTAAAATATATGACAATTATAGAAAGCATAATTGGTACAAAAAATTAAAATATTTATTTTGTTTCGGGTTTTATCGAACTATTACACAATTATTAGGGTATTGATCTTTTCCACTTCAAAAAAATCATGCGAGGAATTACTTGAAGAAGCTGGAAGCTGGCTTTTATTTAAGTAGTTATTTGAAATTTTAAGTATTATTTGTTGTTTCAAATGTTAAATTTCTGATTTCTTTAGTTTTTTTTATATATCCTTGTCTATTAATGTACTTACTTGTTATCGGTTTCATATATATTGTTAATCTATGTAATCTGTTTTGGTAACACTAACGCCCGAACACAATAATGTATCTTATATATATGTGGATTAATTATTGGGTTAAGGCGATAAGGGACAGTCGCTGGCTTCAGAAACTAAATATATATTTATTTACAGGTAAAACCGCACTGAGAGGTAGCAGGGCGGCGCATGAACGATATTCAAAGGAAATCACTACAATTATAATTAATTTATTAAATATCTCACAGCTTTACATTTATTTAGTAGTTTTTATTTAAATTAAAAACAGTTCCTCTTCACGCTCAAACCTGCTCAGCTATTTCATTGAATAATTCTGCGTCGGAATCGGAATTATTCCGGGGCTGATTCCAACCTATTGAAAATACTGCACTATAATCGGACTGATTCCAACCTATTGAAAAAGTATTTTCATCCCGGAATCACTCCGTTACAGTAGTAACGGAGTGATTCCGGGGTTGATTCCGACCTATTGAAAATACTTTATTTGAATTGGAAAGATTCCGGGGCTGATTCCTACCCAATGAAAATATTGCGATGGAATCGAATGATTATTTTAATAGTGAGTACGTAATTCCAATTCAGACAATGTAAAAGGCAAATATGCAGGATTGTTTTTACGGCTGAAGTTATCTATGTAATTAAACTGTTTTTAATTTAGATATTTAGATATTGACATTTCAAAGTAGAACTGATATGATGAAGATGAACACGGTAAGAACCGGCTTGCAAAAAGCTTAGTGTACCAACATGCATTAAAAGCATCGCTGAGCTACTGTCAGCAACGGCATTATGAGATTAAAAATTAATTATTTTTCTACCAAAAATATCTTATGAGCGGGTCAAAAGATATATATGCTAATCACATATTTGGTTGTATCATATATATTTGTATACGTTGCAATCTATTTAAAAATGCATCATACAGAAATGGAATCATAATGTTGATTTACAACGTGGATTAACTAAAGGATTCTGAACCGAGGGTTATTTCTGGGAGCCAATCAGTACGTAAAAAATGTATTCTATTTTGATATTTAAAAGCCATTGTTCCGCGCGAAATGTCTAAATTTAATATATCTTTGAAATATTCATTACACAAAATTTGTAACCATAGCAACGAGTCTTTAAAAACAGTGTCGTTATTCCACGTTACAAAAAAGTTTTAATAACAAAAAGGTTACATAAGAATGCCTTTGCTGATAGTACAACGGGACATGAATGGCGGCCACTTTACAAAGTGTCCGGGATGAGACGCGATAACGTTGTCAGAACACGATATTTCCATTATGTATACGATTTGAGTCCAAGAAGCTTCGTGTGGGACGGCCTAGTGCTAATTGTATTTTAGGCCCGTGTCCACAGACTCCACTGTCATAGATTGTCTTTTGTTTTGTTTTATATAATAGGTTTTATATAAGTTTCATACAACGAGTCAGGTCCACATGTAATTGATAAAATCGATCTCATTGTTATGAAATTATTATGTTCTGTTCAAAGTTAATGGTAGCGCGGTAAAAATTCGAAATTCAAATAAATACTTTTTCCGGTGAATACAACCGACTATTTTTTTCGAAATCAATGGACTATGATGTTCGAATTTTAAAACAAGTTCGAATTTTGAAATTAATAGAATTCGGCACAGTGCACGTGGTTAATACCATTGACTTTGAAAAGCACACATCGTTGTTATCATACAAGGTATGAACTTTTGATTATTTTGTTTCGATATGAATTGGTTTGTAGATTTGTTGTTTTTGCCAAAGATGATCCTTGCGAGGAGTTTTATCTTGATTAAAGATTATTTTGTAACCTGAATAGGTTAACGTGGTGCAATGGTCGTAGTTGTATAATATAAATTTAGAATGTACAATATTATAAATAAGATTACGTTTTGTTTACGCCATCGCTTTAGTAATGCGTCCATACGCCCTCTGAATAGTGAGCTGAATTTAGAGTTTAATTATAATGACATATACACGCACATTGACATCTTACAATTACATACGTAATTACATACATTTTTAAAATTAAAAATGTATGTTACGTACGTACAACAATTATTGAGAGATGATTTAATTATGTTAAGCATACTACGCTTTCCTCGTGGAGACCAGAAACAATCAAAAAACATGAGACGAAACTCTAAAAATCTTTGGTTGCTTCGGACTGGTTTAAACAATTCAGAAGATCATTACACGTTAATACAGTTTCATTGCAAGTTTGACAATTGACTTCTCACATTTTGACATTTGATTTAATTAATTATCAGCCTCTATTCAGCGTACGTGTGATGTAAAATGTTATAACTGACAGCTATGTCATGTATTATAGGTAATAATGAATTTAAATCTTTAAAACTGCAATTCGTACGTTAAAATAAATAGGGCTGTTGTTGGCAATTGACATAAAGTGCACTTTTGAAGATTTAAATACAAATGAGGACTAGGGCGTGGTTATGTGAATTGAGAAGACTTTAAAAGGAACAATATATTAGGATGATTTGCAATTCTTGAATTATGGTGAAAGAATTGAAAAGAAGATTGTAAACAAAGGCTGTGGAGCTCTAAAATTGAATCAATAGGACGATTTTTTAAAATATAATCTCCCTGTTGGCCTTACGGAGCTGTTTTGGCGAGCATTGTCCGGCCAAAATGGGCCTTTCCAGTGGCTAGCGGCAACTGCGTCCCGGCCCCTTAGCTTGCGCCGTCGCTGGGTGGTCAATCGCCTAAAGGGCAGGATATAAGCTCACTGGAGTTAGCGAAATTAGAATCTAGATCAATTTTACCCTAATAATTTGTCCTTGGATACGGTGAGTTGATCATTCAGATCCGTTGGAACATCTCGGGAACTCCTACGGTCTTTTTGTCGAGAAGGGGGTTTACTTGTGATTGGTCAACAATCACATATATGCGATACACTCGACCTATAACGGGGAAAAGCGACATCTAGTTTAAATTTAAGTTTATATTCCCATCAATTCAAGAATTGTCTATTTATAATAAATTGAATCGGGCGTTCTCAATTCATACAATCATTAATTTTGGGAAATCTCAATGTACTATACTAAAATTGTATTTATGTAAATGCCGTCGCTACAATTAATATGTTCTGTCTAGGTTTATTGTCTATCATATAGGGGTAATACATTCTGAAACATCGACAGATACATTCATTTAAAAGTTATTGTGTAAATAAATATATTTATTTAAACTTAATTGTGTTTTAATACAAATTCTCATACACTACGAGACCAGGAGACCTGGAACAAGAAAACAGTAGTATAACTCAGATATCCCTTAGCTCACTGTTACAAGGGGTGCCATTCTATTTGTTGGAGTTTCTATGTGGGCTTAAAGATGAAATAATAGTGAAATGCAACGGTTCTTGTCTAAATCCACCAGCCCAACCATTCATTCCAACCAGCACCTTTTAATATTATAAGCCATCCACACTCTCGACAAGGGGACACAAGAGAACGCGAGCCCGAGAGTGTGGACTGTGGACGGTGACATTGTGTTGCCTCGCTTTGCCACAACTCAACTTTGTTTTCCGCTTTTTTATTTTAGGGCGCGAGTCAAGGACGCAGGCGAGGCGAGTGCATCAACTACACTCGCACTCGTTCACTTTGTTGTAAACGACTGTAAAGACGCGCTTCTTTATCATATTAGAATGGCATAATGATTTGTGTATGCTTTATATAGATAACTTAAGAAAGAAAAAGGTAAAATTATATTTTAGTCACGATATATTTTTTAAATTGCATTGGTGGCACAGTTATATTGGTAGGTACAGCTAATGCAGTCGTCCCAATCACATCCATCCTATCGTAATGTCTTCATCTTCTTCGTAATGTTCATACTGATTCGAGCCTGTCTTGAATAACTCTAACCGATACATCGACTTGTTGCCTCAGCTTGTCTGAGTGCATAAGGGATGCTGTTGATAAATTGTCTTCTGGTTAGACTAACCAGTAGGAGATTCAACCCAACTTCTGCTACACACTTCTCCCTACCAGTGTGTCGAGTCTATTCGGTTCTCTCCTGGCAATATGGCCAAAGTAGCGTAGTCGTAGATATACCGAGCAAATAAATAAAGCGTGAGTGTGGAGGCGACTAATAATACTTCAGCTGCCCACTAAACTGCTTCCTTATAAATTCAACTTACGATCTTTTAAGAAAAGAGTATCAATTATGATTATATAAATATTATTATGATATATAAAAAAGCAATAATTGGTAAGTAGAAAAATACACGTCAAAATGATAGAAATAGGCTAAACCGTCAAGTTCAATGTCAAAAATTTAGATAACCAGTTTCTCTTAGCTATAGCAAAATTTTTAACGCATTGAAAGCTTTTTGTGCTAATTGGCTGTTAGGGTAATCTTAACAATCACTTAAAAATACATCAAGTTGTCAAACAAAAGCAGATGAACCGTTAAAGAAACAAGTTGATATAACGAGTCTCTTTGAGACTAAATATTTAGTATTAATATATGAAAATTTAAATGTATACTTCCACGGATTGGAACATATATCTGTAGGTAGTCCAGTAATAGCCAGTCATAAAACTAACAAACATGGTTAATCATAGCCACTGTGCATTCGTTCGAAATTCAAAAAACAAAACGATATTTTCGCATACACTTTTCTCTAAATCCGAAAACATTTAACTAACAAACATCAAAGTGCTTTTAAATTTCTCTTTTGTTTCTTTTATATAACAAACAGCCAGGATGTTCGCCTGATAAGGGATACTGCCGCCCATAGACACTATTAATGCCCAAGGGCTTGCGAGTGCATTTCCGGCCTTTTAATATAGATACGCTGTTGTCCTGATAACACAGAAGGCAAAAGTTCATGAACCAGAAGGAACGATAAATAAAGCCTCGTCGTCCTCAAAATGAAGTACTGTTAGAACAGAGGCGATGGACAGTTTCTGTTGGAAGCATAATTCGCTCGAGAAGTTTTCTAGTTGACCACGGCGTTTAGACATGAGCTACCAACGTATGTGTTCGAATTTCAAAACCGTCCATGAAAACAAAAGAACTTAGATGTCTGCTCAAAACATGTGTGCTCCTTTATAATTTGGTCGGCGTGTTTTTATTACTCAGTATATGTTGGGAATGTCCATAAAATACTCGACGACGAAACGCATTAACGAGCGTCGTTTAGTTGTTTGCTGTTTAAATAAGAGCAGTAATGTAATTTTAATGAGTTCTCAAAAATGTGTGCATATTCCTGAGAATACAGGGTGCTTCTACAAAATAATATTTAGATACTAGAATTTTATATCATTAGTTGACAATATGGCTGTAATATATAAATAAATAAATAATAATCTCCCTTTTGCATCACTTTGACCAAGTATTCTCTAAGACCTCGGGTTTTTTGAATCTATCGTACGATGGCGATGTTTGTGATACCAGAACCAGTTGTGTTCGCAGAATGAGTTTACAGTAGCGATATTGTGTATATGTATTTAAAATTATATCCTTTTTTGTTTCAAAATTATCGTATTTGTTTAATACTGTAGCATTTTTTTGAATTTTTATTACCACAACAATAAAAACAAAATATATTCATATTCATCACACAGTTCAATATTCATCTAGGTAAACAAGTACACTTATGAACGTCAAAATAAATTAAATTAATTGTAAATTTACAATTACTACCAGTTCGCAAGTCAACGGCGTAGAGCGGGCAAGAAGAACTGGTAAGAAACTTTCCGCCACTCTTTTCAATCGTCAAGTTTTTAATACAAATTGATAAACTGAAGCAAATCAATCCCAAGGATTAGGATCATTTAAGTATTCGTGACATTTATAAAAAGCTTTTATTGATTAATTTACTTTTAACGAGGGCTTTGCATTTATTTAGTATTATTAATAGTTTAATGAATGAATACCTACTTACTCTCAGTCGATACTCGAAACCCGTTAATAACGCGTGAAAATAGAATGCGGCTGAGTTATTAGAAGGCGGGATGGGAAAACTCACTAAAACTTTTTAATTAAATTTCTGAATTTTTGCTATCTGGGATCTTATCCAGAAGCAGTATTGAATCCGTGCTATTAATTACGACGAATGGCTTCTGTATCTTGAGTGGTTTTTTATGTGGCGGTTAAGTTCTAGGTGAGGTTTTAAGCTAAACAAAATTTTTTTTTAAGCAAACGGGCAGGAGGCTTACCTGATGTTTAGTGATACCGCCGCCCATGGACACTGCCAGAGGGCTCGCGAGTGCGTTACCGGCCCTTTAACAATTGGTACGGTCTTTTCTTAAAGACAAGAAATGACACACAAGGATAACAAAGACACAAGAAATAAGTTGCTGTTTGTATCTTCGTTTCTTGCATTTCTTTGACTGGTGAGGTCTAACACTGAGTTATAGAAAAATAACTGTCCAAAGATTTAATATTTATTTATTCAAACTTTGTTACATGAAAATAAACACAACACGAAACATAAAAATTATAGGTTTTCGTATTGCGTTCCGATCAGTAGGCGGTCTTATCGCTGACAAGCGATCTCTTCCAAATGTAAGTGAAAATTAAAATAAGAAAAATGATGAGCAAAGTGCAAGAAGTGCATAACCATACATGTTTAAGTATCTTTCTATGAACTGTGGCATGTAATGGTACCTCAAAGGCAACGCACTGACTAAAATTGGCAACCATGGTTGTCCTGCGGACTCGCTTGCGAAAAAAAAGAGAGGGATCGTGACTATAAAATTTACTCGCATAGACCAAAGACAACATAAATATTTAAAAAAAAACCAGCCAGTACTGCCACCCTGGATCTAAGCGTGTGACTTCTGTATGTGATTCTTAATCATTATTATCACCACGCCATTGAATTTTCAATCTTAGGCAAGTCATGTTTTCTTTCACCATACGACTGAATGTCAAATCATAGAAAGAAAACGCCTTGTATCCATAGGTGTTGTGGAAAGCTCCATACTATCTTTTTTTTGTATAATAGGAGGCAAACGGGCAGGCCCACAGAAGGCCCGCAAGTGCGTTGCCGGCCTTTCAAGAATTCTCTTTTCTTGGTGAATCTCCAAGAAAAGAGCCTACCAATAACCTAAGTCGAATTGGGTCGGAAATACTTCAGTGATATACTTATTGTATACACTGTATACACTGACATGATACAGCTTATGCTAAGTATGGACGTGTTTTTTACAAGATACGCCTTAAAGATACGACATGGACAAAATGAGCGTTAAAATATTTATGATACAAATAGTTGATACGATACGACTGATCGTGATACGTCAACATGATACAAATGTGGACCCGGCTTTAGGTGGCGCGACTCGATGGTTCTTAGTTCCCACCCTCTCATCTATTTAGTTATCTGGTGAAGCTTGCTAATACATATGTCGCAGTAAATTAGCTAAATTAGAGAGTTAATTGAATCTCTAGACAGTTAATTAAAGATCGCTATTCAATGAAGTCTAGAGATTCAATCAACCCTCTGATTTAACAACTTTCCTGCGACATCTGTTCTGCATATACTACACAGATAACAACTGGCAAGCAGTCCACCATGTGTTTGTAAAAATATCAAACCCTGATGTACATTGTGTTAAAAAATTTAAATACACGTATTTCATAATTTGTTAAACATTTATAGGAAGCGTTTTGAAACAGCCTGTATAACGCGTGACGATCATTTTAGTAAAATATTTAATTGCTTAGAATGTAAGTTTTTTAGTTAAGTTTTTGTTTGAAATTTTGCTTTTCTCACTTGATTAGATCTTGTGAAAAGAGTTTATTTGCTTAATGTCATAGCTATTAAATTAATATTTTATGCTCGTAAAATACAAATTCCGACTTGTAATTGTTACATCCTCCCTCGCAAGGGGGATGCTTAAGCCCGTTCGAGCATGAGGCTCTTTCGGGTGACTTGTTTATTCGCGCCCTGCTGATACAGGGCGGTACGAGGGCGGGCTAATAGCCCTTGGTGGGGGCTGCTGCGCGCGAGGAACAATGGCTCGACTCGCTGCGCGCGGCCGATGGGGTCTTGTCCGGGGTGTCAATCCGGTGGTAGTGTGGGGTCAAGGAGTAATCTCGACTTGACCCTGGTGTCGTGGTCGGTGGTATCGGGCAGCGCGCTGCGCGGCTCGCGGTCAAGCTCCGCCGGGTGAGACCCCCGGTAGCCCCGGGGGAGGCCCAGCGAGGCGACCAGCGGTCGAAGCCGCGGCTGCTGCCCTGGTGTCATGTCCGGTGGTATCGGCATCCGCGGAGAGTAGCTCACGCGGATACCGCAGGCGATCTGGCGGCCTGGAGTGCCATGGCGCGATGTTTTGGAGATGGGGATGCTGAGAGCCATCCGCTCGATCGAACATCCCCTTCGCGAGTCGCGCGACGAACTCGTCGATGGACTCCATCCGCAGGTCTCGCGCTATGGTGGCGTTTCTCACGTAGCGGGGGGCCCCCACTGCGCGCCTCAGGCAGGTGTTCTGCACGGCGCGCAGTCTCTGCCGGTGGGCCTCCTTAGTGTAGGAGTACCACGCCGGCGCCGCGTACGTGAGATGTGGGCGCACGTACTGCTTGTACAGCGCGAGCTTAGTACGGATGGGTATGTTGCCGGTGAATAGGGGGCGGAGTTTGCTCGACACCCCCTTCGCTCTTCCTACGATCCTCTTGACGTGGTGCCGCATGGTCAGATTCCGGTCGATGGTGACCCCTAAGTAGGTGACCGGCGTCTTCCACGGCACGTCCTGGTCCAGGAATCGCAGGGGCGGCGGCAACCAACTCCGGCCGAAGGCGATCGCCTGTGTCTTGGTAGGGTTGGCGGCTAGTCTCCACTTGTTCAGCCACTCTGGCAGGAGGTCCAGAGCGCGTTGGAGCTTCGCCGCTGCTGCCTTGGTGTTGAGCGAGGTGGCCACGTACGCCGTGTCGTCGGCGAAGAGGGCCAGGCTACACCCGCTCGGGCAGGGGACGTCGTCCGTGTAAGTAGTGTACAGCAGCGGCGATAGTACGCTGCCCTGTGGGACGCCCGCCGTGATGGGTCGCGGTCTCGACGCAGCCTCTCCCGTCGCAACGTAGAACGTGCGGTCGGTGAGAAAGGCGCGGAGCACGGCGACTATACGGCGGGGCAGTGGAGACTCGGCGAGCTTCAGCACGAGGCCATCGTGCCAGACACGGTCGAAGGCCTTCTCCATGTCCAGCATCACGGCGGCGGCCCCTTCCTTCTTGTTGAGGGCCGCGGCTGCAGTGAAGAGCACCTTCGTCAGCTGCAGCGTGGTGCTGTGCTCGCCGCGGAAGCCGAACTGCTCGGGCCTCGGCTGCAGGTATTTGTAGGTCCTCTGCAGCAACAGCCTCTCGAACAGCTTCGACTGAGTTGAGAGCAAGGTGATAGGCCGGTAGCTCTCCGGTCGGGTGTAATCCTTTCCGGGCTTCGGCAGTAGGATCACCTTGCCCTCTTTCCAGGTACTGGGGAAGTGTAGGGACCGGATGATCCCCGTGAAGAGGCGCGCCAGCGCGACTATCCACCTCATGGGTAGGTGGCGCAGCGCCTGGTGGGTGATGCCGTCCGGTCCCGGCGCCTTCTTCAGTGGCAGCCGGAGTATCGCCTTCCGCACTTGTGAAGGCGAAAAGGCAATGGGGTCGTCATCGGGTGGGATCGGGCGAGCTAGCCAGCCCTCGACAGCGCTCTCGACCTCGGCCACGCGCGCTGGGCATGCCGCGGCGTTCGGTGAGAATTGGCGCTGGAGGTGCTCGGCGAAGATTTCGGCCCGATCGTTGTCGTCATAGGTGATGGCGCCGTTGCCGTCGCGTAGCGGACGCTTCGGCTCTGGAGTCCTATAGAGGCGGCGGCAGAGTTGGTGGAGGCGTGTGGGCTCGGTGGTCGCCTCCCCCAGCGCTTGCTCCCAGGAGCGCTGGGCGTGGGCGGCCAACTCGTTCTTGACCCGTTCGGCGAGGCGGTTCAGCTTTGTCTTCAGCACGGGGCAGCGATTGCGCTGCCACTGCCTCCTGAGCGCGCGCTTCTGGCTGATCAGCCTCAGCACGAACGGGGCTAGGTCCTCGCGTACTACCTCCGGCGGACGCGTGGTCGTTGCTTCCGCCAGAGCTGCCTGGAGTTGCCGCGTCATGGACTCCGCCATGTCGTCAACGGCGCCTGGTGTCGTGTCCGGTGGGCCTGGCGCGGTGGCGCCTTCGAGTATCGATTCGAAGGCGTTCCAGTCGGTGACCCTCCAGCTGCGTGCGGGCGGGGATGGTGCCCCCGCGAGAAGGCACAGCACTGGTTGGTGGTCCGACTGGTATTCGTCCATCAGGACCTCCTGCGCCAGGTAGAGATCAGGCCGGTTATGCACCACCAAATCGATAATGTCCGGCCTGTGGGTGTTGTTTCTCGGGTAGTGGGTGGCGGCATCTGGTCCGCACACCTGGTAGCCGCGAGCCTCGGCATGCTGCAGAAGGTAAAATACAAATTATTCACACAGGTCGATTTTATAGGTCTGAGGCAAGCCGGTTTCCTTACGATGTTTTCCTTCACCATTTGAATGTCAAATGCGCACAAAGAAAGACTCCATTGGTGCACAGCCAGGGATTGAACTTCAAGAATGAGAGTCGCACGCAAAGTTTCTAGGCCAATAATGCACTTATCATAGGTGTCACTAAAATTATTCGTTATTACATCAAATTATGTCAGAGTTGTGATCATTCAAAAGCTGTGTAAAAAGGCTTACTGCGTTTTTCAAGGCAGATTTGCCGCCCACCACCACTTTGTGGAACCAGCTGCCCACTGAAGTATTTCCGAACCAATTCCACTTAGGGTCCTTCAAAAAAACAGCATACAAATTCTTAAAAGGCCGGCAACGCACTCGCGTGCCCTCTAGCATCGAGAGTGTCCATGGGCGGCGGTATCACTTAAGATTAGGTGAGCCCGTTTGCCCCATGTTCTATAAAAAAAATATAAAGTTAACGATTATCTAGTTGATAAAAGGGCCTAGGAGTAGTGCTCGGCAGGTACTTCTAATGATTTTACTATATCTGTTTTAAATATTGAATTATTGTTTGATGATTTGCTTTTTAATAGAGTACCGAGAGTACTTTACGCCGGATTTTTCTCTCGGCCTACACCCTCTGTCTTCTTTGCCGATGAGTAGGGATGTCTGCAGGTTCAAATTTAATCACGTGGAATACCTTGATGATTTTAAGTTCCAAAATAAACGTATTTTATTTTTATTTCTAATAGACGGCGGAAGAAAAAAGGCGATCCACGCATAAATAAAATGTTACTTTAACGTTAAAATATCCTTTCTAACAAAACCTCTCGATCAACAGATTCTGAGATAGTCCAACTAGTCCAGATTTAAACCACATAAAAAATATGCCGATTTGGATTTGAATTCTGCAAAAACCTTACCACATGTTTTTATAGAACTTAGACGGGCAGGGGGCTCACCTAATATGTGATAGCATGGGCACTTACAGTGGCAGATGGCTCGCTAGTGCGTTGCCGGCCTTTTGTGTGCTAACTTTTATAACAAATATAAATAATAATAATATAATATTGCTTATACAGGACTGTAGTTTGGTAACCCATAAACACGGAAACTAAAAATATAATCAGCAACTTTATTACAATTACAATTAATCACTAAAAATAAACCGCTAAACAAATATCCGCTAATAAATAGAATAAACAATTGCTAATATCTATTCGAACCCAGGCCATCATCATAAAAGAAGCGTAAAGATATATCAAGGTGGTATAACGATGAAATAACAACCCTTCAGAATTCTAAAGAGCGTATTATAAAGTCGCAAAGAACTTTTCGTCGAATCATTTAAATAAACGAACTCGCATCATTATGTCAGATCTAAGGTTCGAGCAAATTGGCAATTAGGCGCTGGCCTTCGAGTCTCGATGGTGCCTGGAGAATTGTCGGGAAGACATGTTACTCATTCACTTTGACATTTTATAACGACCAACTGGATCCTTGACCTACCTCGTTTCTTAAAGAAAATATGTATGTGTATTGCAATGGGACGTTAATTAAGATGAAAATAAAATCATCAAATAAGATTATAAGATTAGTTTAATTATATTAAAATACTAGCAGACTCGGCGAAGCGTTGCTGTGGCTAAGGTTTTTGTTATATTAAATAGTAGTAAACTATTCAAGGGAAACGGTAGGAGAACTTATGTGAAACACAGCGCCATCTGTTAGAATTGTATCAAATAATAAACAAATTATTTGCAATCAAATAAAATTGCGACTATAATTAAAGATCTAAGCTATCCTATCTCTTAAGTTGGACCAGACTGCTCACGGTGTGCAAATTTAATTTAAAATCGGTTAAGTAGTTTAGGAGTGCATGGCGGACAAACATCGTGACAGGAGATTCATATATATTAAGATTTCATATTATAAATTCAATAATTAATTTATTGAATATTTTTTTATTGCAAATGTCATATGTCACTTCCACGAAGTTTTTATTTCTTTATTATTGAGCTGAAAATAAAACGGAACCGTTTTTATAGTTAATATTTCCATTTAATTGTTTTAGTGATCTGTGGCTGCGTTTTTGGCGCCATTCCTACAATCGCATTGACCTTCAATTAAATGTCAGTTTCAAGTAAATTGATAGGGTTTTTTTTTATTTATCGTTCTTTTTTAATCATATGTTTGTATATCTCACATACAACAATTTAGCATAAAGAAGATTTTAATATAATACGTTTATATTTATCATTATTATTTTATATATTTTCATTTATAATTGTATATAAATGTAAATATATCATTATTTTTTTTTGTTAAAGTATTTAAACACACAAATATAGTATTTTCAATCACTTCTTTGTCGCAATTTCAAATCACCTACACATAGTAAAAATAACATAAACGAAAATTATAATATGCATAAATAAAAAATTCAGAAAAAAACGAAAGGCGAAAAAAACCTGAATTTTTTTGTAGGTTATGGTGTCCAACGCGTAGCTTCAGGGCCAAAGGGACGCCTACGGGGAGTACAAATGGGCACTCATACGCGAAGACTAATGGCAGTTCGATGTGCCGTCCAAAACGGCAGCGTCCAAAACTATTAGAAGCCGGGATGCCAATGTCCGGCTTCCCTAGACCCAACTGCCACCATCCTTACTTCTATACGCAAGCTATACGTGATATAGATCAAAGTAAGAAGTAGACATGGGGAGAAATTGGCTGTGCCAAAAATCAATCTGGAACTGTTAAGGAAAAACACCTTTTATATGGCAATAAGGGTGTACAAAATTTTACAAAAAGATCTTTCGACTAGGATCTTTAAAAAATCGACTTGGTGTATTCTTGGAAAAAAATTTATTATTCAATAAATGATTATTTGCGTGAGGCACTGTTGTTGATATAAATTTAATAATGATATGTTATACCTTACCTATATACTTCACACCATATTACACAAGACTTTGTTACCGATATTGCTAAGTCTCAATAATACTATTATTATCATTTCCTACTGAGTATTAATATTATCTTTTTTTTTTGCGATTGAGGCGCAAACTAGCTGATGTGGTCTCTGGCAGAATGACCAGCGCTGTGGAACACTCTGCTCCTCAGCATAATGCTGAGCCAGGGCCATTTACAGCCACAGCACACACGCAATATATGCTTGAGACGAACCGAAGGGGAAAAGGAACAAATAATATACCTCTCTTTATATCTTTTATTTAATTTTTTCTCTTTGATTACTGCTGTGTTGTGTATTTATGTGTGTGTGTTTTGTTTGTAATAAATAATATGTCTATGTCTATGTCTTATATACGATACAAACAATTGACCAATTCATTTGACTAATAATGTAAAATGTAAAATTCCTTTAGTGACAAATTTGCGCGCCTTTATGTGCCAGAATATGAGTCATTGTACCACCTTACACATTTTTGTACCCATATTCTTGCAATAAATTATTATTATTATAGATATACTAAAAATATATGAATGTATATACATTCTCTCGGGCTGATAATTATTTAAAATAGATTTAATATTAATATTCAACTGTACGAACGCACGCAACGTAATTATTTTAAAGAGGTAAAAAACATTATGGCTGTCATTAAAAGTATAATTTTTGCTCTTGCGAAATTAATTAATGGAACACTTCATTTATTAAAGAACACAATTAACACGGACTTGCTGCGTTATTAATGAAAGGTATTGCGAAAAAAATGTTTACGCACTGGACATTTTTGTTTATGATATAGCCGCACTGTGGGTAAACTGTTACGTCTTTTAACCGACATATTTCAGAGATTTTTTTTTAAATAAACAGTAACCATTGTAAGGGTAGGTATCTTATCTGATGTTAAGCTAGAGGGCTCGCGTAGCCGGCTTTTTAAGAGCCGCTCTTTTCATGAAGGACCCTTGACATTGACTTGACGACCTTACACTCACTCAGACACTGTTGGTTCTGTCACCCAAAATGTATCCTGTCCTCCACTCTACTTTGGAAACTACTCCTCCTAAGGTTAGGTTTGGGTCTGGCTAGCAGAAATAAGGGTATTATGAGGGTAGCAATTACAAGCACGGACCGTGACGGCATTTGGGAAATCTCCAAGAGATTCTGCGAGGCCCTCATGTGGTCACGCGTCAGGCGGAGAGGGCCAACGATGGACCCCGCAGCCTATCTACGTCGCAGTAGAAGAGCACAGCGTCACCCTTCCACCGTGCAAAGTTTTGTGTAATCCTTTGCACAAACAGGGTTCATGCGTCCAAAAAAGGGACATCACATTTATGCAAGCATTGCAGCTAACCTCCCACTGCTTTACAAACTAGGGTGAATCGGACGATATCAGTATGGTCCTTGCTGTGCCGTGGTCCTTCCAAATCATAGGAGGCCGTGATATTGAAAGAGATAATTTTGTAAGCAGTAATATCTGTAGATGTAGTGTAAATAAATTGTAGTGCGTGCCAACCTTTCTCAGAACAGATGTTCTAATGTATAATGGAGAAATTTTTTATACAGAATTTACATTGTAAATAAGGTTATGATCGGTTTAACTTTGTTATTAACTGGAAAGGGAAAGGCAATGTTTTAATAATTTTCCTTTACTGGTATCTATATGACGTTAGAACAAGCGGATACAGTCTTCTGGTATTAAGATACCCTCGCAGAATTTCTATTCGAATATTTGTTTGTACGCTGCCTGAGTTCACAAAAGTTCCTTACAATAATATTAGTTAGGTATAGATTCTAGGTGTAGCTATATTTAAGTAGGTATATTTTTATTTTATTTTAGGACTATTGATGTATCCTTTTGTAGTTATTATCGCATTAGTAGCACCTGTAGAATAATTATGTGACAGTAAATAAATAAATATTAGTATTTATCATATATTATCTGTTTGTATATTGAAAACCAGATGAGACTTACAGGTGGTCTACCATGAAATTCTTGTACAGAACCAAACTGTGCTCCAAGTACTAGGTTTTTTTGGACCTATGGGATATATAGCGAAGGCCTAAATATATAAGTGAATGCTGTCTCCGACGCTATCGACATATATGTTCGCAGATTGAATTCACAGTAGCGATATTGTGTATGATGTTTTATACATTATTATATTCTATTTCATTTTTTCTCGACATTATCGTGTTGGCATAGTCTGAAAGGATAATGTAATGTAATAACTAAATAATACATAGGGATATAGTGCGCACTTACAACTTGCTTCGACTTACAAAAACTTTGCAGAGATACGCTAATGGACTTGGTATAGACATATACATATACCCTTTTACTTTTGAATCATTTTTTCCTTGGCCTGAAAGATATTTTACCATAGTGTTTGTATTTAATAAACTGGCTGGCTAAGGCTATTTTGGCGAAACACAAAACAAGATGAAACATCTGACATAATTTCTTTTAAAATAAAATTGTTCAAGTCAGTCACAGCTAAATTCACATAATTGTCACTACAATCTTCCATTGTACTTGTATTTTTATTGAACTTTGGAAAACACCATAAAGTTGTGGTTTGCCGACGCCATATTGCCAGTTTAAAGAGTTTCGACGCCTAGCCAAGTAAGTGGCACTAAATTTAAATTAACAGTCAACAGGCTAGCAAAGTTATGAAATGTCATCAATACGAGGCATCTGCCTAGCTTTTTTATCAACTGGCTAAAAATATTTCAGGCCGTTAGTTAAACGGCGTTGTTTAGTTAAAAGTCCAAGTACTGAGTTTCTTAGGCGAAGGCCTAGGTTATTTGCAATATCAAGGGCAAGAACCAGTCTGTTGCGAAGATCCCCGTTATCCAGAAAGTTACGCCTACTGAATGCTGTCTCCGACACTATCGATATTTGTATGTACGCAGAGTGAATTCACAGTATCTATATTGTGTATATTATGTGTTTAATATTTTTTTTAATGAACAGGGGGCAAACGGGCAGAAGGCTCACGTGATGTTAAGTGATACGCCCATGGACACTGTCAATGCCAGAGGGCTCGCGAGTGCGTTGCCGGCCTGCGGTAAGCTCTTTTCTTGAAGGATATATATATACAATCCATTATATTATATTAAATGTTTCTCGGCATTATCGTATATGCATAGTCTGTAAGGATAATGTATGTATTTTTGTCATAAATAAAAATAATCTACGACATATATACAGCGAGATACAGCATCACGTTACGTCTACAAAACATCCTAAAACAACTCTCGCCTCTAAAAGGAAGGGAATTATTTTGCTGTTTACGTCCTTTCGTAAAGTATACAATCATTGTAGCAAGCTATTAATGCTATAATTTTCTTAAAAGCTGTTTCAAAAGAGTTTCCTATTCTAAAACTTCTACATGGAATGTTGTGACAATGGACAGAGATGATGTGGAGATGCATTGATATTTATTTGCGAAATCACGTAAATCGATTGATTAGTATTACATAAATGCTTAGCTTTTATAAAACAATTGCACAACAGTTGTATAATTAAACCATATTGTTATTTCGTAGAGTACTGCGATAACATAAAATATATTTTAATATGAACGCGACTCCATAACAATTCCTGTGCCACCCGCATGGAAGGGAGACGTCCAAGCTCTCAGTATTCAGAGTATCGCAAATGTAACTTTCGGTTCTTTTCATGGCTAAAGTATGTTGGCGGCAATCCATAATGGGATCGCCATTATTCTTGCCATTAATTCGCATGGCCCGGCTTCCGTGCATTAGCGGGCAAGTCTGCCAATCTAAGGGGTCACGAACAATACCACACTCTGAATAAATAACATCTAATACATCATCATAAGTATTTTTCGTGCCAGATTTTTACGTTTAACTATTAACGATCATTAAATAAATGCATGCTCATGGTTGTCATTGATGGCTTCTGTGGTCTTCTAGGGAACTGGAGAACTGGAAACGCGTCCCAGGGTGTTCCCTAGTTGCTTTGAACGAGCCTGGCACCTAAAATGGGTGTTCATTTTGCTCTTGTTCTTTTAGGCTCATTGCTACAAAAAATACATAATAAAAATCTACGGAAATGCGTTGTATTTATATATCGAAGACTAATAAATCAAATTTTACGGAAATTGGACGGTTCACTACCTTAGAAAATACTGGATCTCGGTATCTCACATACGTATATTACACTGATGGAAGCTTTGGAATCTGATCTTCAATATCACATACAGTCCAATCTTTGTAGTATTATAATATACTACATGTAACTAAGCAAGATATTTTTCCGTCATGATTACAACACTTACACCAATTTTATTTAGGGTCCTTCAAGAAAAGAGCGTACCAATTTTAAAAAAGCTGGCAACGCACTTGCGAGTTTCTGGCAGTGTCTAGAAGCGTTATCACTTATACGCCACGTAACTAGTCTAAATTATTTAATTTTAATTCGTTTAAGGGTCCATCAAGAAGAGCATACCAATTCTCAAAAGGCGACAGGCCCTCTTGCATTGAGTATTTTCCATATCTATCAGTGGCACTACAACCTCTTTAGGTCTTGACCTCAGATTTCTGAATCTGTTTCATGATCAATTTTTTAATCTAATAAGCAAGTAGGTGATCAGCCTCCAGTGCCAGACACACGTCGTCGACTTTTTGGGTCTAAGAGATGTCGGTTTCCTCACGATGTTTTCCTTCACCGTTCGAGCAAATGTTAAATGCGCACATAGAAAGAAAGTCCATTGGTGCACAGACGGGGATCGAACCTACGGTATGAGAGTCGCACGCTGGAGCCACTAGGCCAACACTGCTTTTTCTATAAAAAAATAGTTTCCTTAATAGTTCGGTTTTTCCGCACAGACTATAAGGCTATGTCAAAATATACATATTTTGAAGTCTGCCAATCTCGTTCTGAATTTTACCCTAAAACTAAACGATTTTTGTTGTTAGCCAACTTTGATGTTGCGTTATACCTTTAAAATAACTACGTAATACATTCCGAAATTAATTAACTTCGGTTGCAGTGAATCATTTTCGTGCAGATTGCATAAAAATAATCAAATAAGTCGTGCGGCGTGTGAAAAAAGGAGGCGCTCATCTCATCTCCCTCTCGCACACCAGTACCTCCACGCCTCACCCTCGAAAGAAAAACTCTCAAAAACTAATTACAAGTTGTAATTGAAATTTTGCGTGTTATATAATCGTGTACTTGAGCCGTGAGTAATGTATAAATGCGAGGGAGATGAATGGACGCCATCGGACGACCAGTAATTTTTTCGATTAGGAAACTTAAATAAAATACTTAATCTAAAGCTCTGAAGCCGACTTTAAATTAAGTTTGTGTTAAACTTTCTAAGCTGATTCTTTTGTTGAGGCATTTTTCAATCGAGAAAAGCTTTTTTATAAATTTGACGATTATTTAAATGATCTTCCAGAAAACATGGCGATTGAAAAGAGTGGCGGAGAGTTTCTTGCCAGTCCATATATCTTTTATTTCTAAATTTATTTGACTACGCCAGTCTTATATGTATGTCATTGATACATAGATTTACATATGTTTTAGAATGTATATATATAAATAAATAAACACAACTCGATGCTTCTTAGCACTTGAGTTTCTGGTCATCTTCATTAACAGCATCTCAGTTGCGTTACTCCTAGATGAGGGTCGCACGCTGAGTGGGTTCAGCGTGTGGTCAGTTCTGCAAGTTTAAGCTGGGTATATGATGATGAGTTGGTACTAGATGAGTTGGCGGCATGATGAAGTGATAAATTTTATTTACCACATTTTTTTAAATTTGATACAACAATCAAAATTTCAACGCTCTGAAAGGGAGGGCCTTTTTAATTAAAGCACCCTTCAAAACCACTCCAATCAAAAAAACGTTATCACAATAGCAACAATCTAGAAAACGATCTAACTGTATAAACACGCGAATAATGCACAATCAAAAGGGCAGCAAGGGATGGGAATAGGGATACCAGAAAATAAATTATAATTTCCGTATATTGTTATAAGCACTGTATTTATCCTACTAATTACAAACGCGAAATTTTGTATTGATGTTTGTTACTTGTTTATGTAAAAACTACTGAATAGATTTTAATGTAACTTTACAAAAAGCTTATACATCAGAATAAAACATTGGCTATACTTTATAGAGATGTTGTGTGAATTGTCCATAATAGAATCAAGTCAGAAGGAAAAATCTACCACCAGCGAGCTATTCTGGCTTGCACTTAGTAGTTCTTTTCTAAGCGACCATATAAGGTACTCGAAATACTAAAGAACAAAGACCACCACCACACACCAAGGGCACCAGCTAGTATTTTATAAAACTTTTACGGGCATCGAATATTTGTTGGTTATTGACAAAACTTAACAAATATATCACTTTGACACGTAATAGTGGAGATGGGATTTTATAAAATTTTGAAATAAATAAATAAATAAACTTTTTTGGTGCCAATAGACAGGTCTCTATATCGCTATTTTTATTGCTATTCAACTCTGCTACTAATAGCTTTGTCTTTGACCAGTGCAACTTGTATAAATGTATCAACAATACTGGTACGGGTATTAAATTAAATTGCAACTATTACGGCAGAATATTTAATGTGGCAACCCTGAGGGCTGCATCCCGGGGTACACCCCACTTGTCCCCCTTTCGAATATTAGTTTTAATTACTTTTTAAATAACGACTGCTTATTTTCCATTTTGCTTACGTTTTAAGTTAACAGAAACTTGCAAAGTTTGTTCTGGTTTGTAACATTTTTGGTTCAATAAAGAAAAATTATTAATTTCATTAAATTACTGTATAGTGTATACTTTGATACAAAAAAGAAATACAAAAACACATTTAAAAATAGGCCCAACTAAGTTATGTCACTAGCAACATTTTCAGTTAGCCCATTATTATATTCCCAAATGGGAATTTTGGGACATTTGGGACAGATTGCACCCGTTTCTTCAATCATTTTTATTTCATAGACAAGGTTGTTTTTGATCGAAATTCCACGTGTATAACCTCGACGCCTGTCGTTCTATTACTGAGCGTTTTTAAGGCAGTTTCAGCCGCTCATGTTCAATATGAAACCACCTTGTTGCTAATTAATGTATTTCCAAACCAATACAACTTAGAGTGTTTTAAGAATGGGATTCTTAAAAGGGTGGCGACACACTTGCGAACTCTCCGGTAATGTAAGTATTTATGGCCAGCGGTACCACTTAAAATCAGGCGAACCTCTGCAGCTCCGAACAAGTCCATAGTAAACACGGTAGAAGATGCCATTTATTGTTCATAATCATTATTTATGTAAAATAAAGGTTTATAATAGAAATAACGCAGGCTAATATTGCAGGCCAGCTTTAGCCTGCAATATTAGCCTGATTAATAATCGGGAAGGAAGATTACTGGATTGCCACACCAAATCATTTATCAATAATATTCACCAATGTCTACCTTACCTTCTGCAGTTAAGAGTTAACTGAATAAAACCGTAATTTATAACGCATATCTTTAAATTACCGTCAACATATTATATCATATAAAGGGCTAAGTATATTACATAACATCGGTCAGTACAGACGTGTGGGGAAATGGAAAAGGCATTAGCGGATATTATGTCAGCAGCCATCACATTGAGTGCTGTATTGTAAATAAATAGTTCTTTCTCGGCTCATGTTGCAAATACATTTATCGCAAGTTTACATGAGTTTGATGGAAAGTATATGGGATATTATGGCGGTTTTTGTTTAATTATTTTAACCAAAGACCTCATTTAAAACGAGTTTGCTTATAAATAATAGAAGAACCAGAAAAAGAATGATTTAGAACAGGCATGGGCAACCTGTGACATGTTGAGGGCCAAACTTTAGGATGCAAATACATTCGCGGGCTCCGTCTTAGTGCATTTTAAAGTAGTGATAATGCTTTTATATCTGATATAAGACATGAAATAATATGACAATGTTATTGATATAACAAAATGAAATTAAATAAAATGGCATATTCAGGTTTAATCGTTAAATTTGCAATTGTTACAAACTATAAAAGTTAAGTACACCGAAATCAGTGAGACACTTCAGATAGAATTTGGGAAACTAATCTTGGTATTTGGATTAATTCCATTGATACAAAGACGTAAAGAATTTTCCAAATATCGTCAGTCAGTCTTGTACGGTCTGTTGTAGATTCTAATGTAATATTTTTTTATGGGGTTTTTTCAAAATGTCTCGCGGGCCGGATTATATCTTAGAGCTGTCCGAATCCAGAAAAAACAAACCAAAAAGCATATATTTATTTAATGAGCGAAAACCTAACATAAAAAAACAAAGAAGAGATAAAAGTGAATTCGCTTCAAAAATCGAATATCATTAATTCAATCTATTAGATTTTACTGACTCCGTATAATTTTGTGTTATAGCGACAAAAACTGTGGGATTTTATTACTCTATCGGCTGCCCTGACTTTGCACTAGTACGTAATGCCAACCATCAAATTATCTGATTACCTCATTAGCATAATAAAGTTAGCAATTTCAGTATATGAAGACAATTACTAAGCACTCAGTAGTAGGTACAATGACAACATGTAGAGGTCTACTGTAACTCCCTTGCGATCTCAATCTTGGAATTGCCAAGTGAAAGCCAGTTCACACTGGCCACCAAGATTGTACACTAGATCGTGTTAACCCAGGACATGGGATAATGGAGAAGAGCAGTCGGACAATAGTTGGAGATCCCACTCTAGCCACGCTGAATTACAAACGAACCAATCTAAAAGAAATGTAGAAATGATTCATCAGTTAAGAAACAAATAAAAATCTTTTAGGGCAGCAATTTTTCACTGTTCGTTTATCTTCGTAAAACTCAAAAATGGCTGGTTCAATTTGGATAATAGTTATCCTGAAACATTAAGGGCAGTTCGGGGAAGTTTTAAACGATGGAAATGGATGGAAAATACTAAAGACATTTATTTAATTTTCCAATAAAATCTTTTAATAGCCGTGATATATTTGATGTCTTTTTATTGTCATATATATAGTGAGGTCAGATCTCTTTGGTGTGTTTTACATAGTAAAGATTTTTTGTTAAAAAGTATATTAAAATTATACGTACAGATGTCCGATTTTATTATATGGATAGATTTCATTTAACGATAAATTCAATTAAGCTCAATACAGCTGGTTTTTTCACCATCAAGTTTCGTTGCTGTCATAAAATTTTATTTGCTCATGCATTTTTATCGCATTACCAATATAAACGCATGTATCATATTTCCTCAATGGTATGGACATAAAAATGTATTGTTTTGATCGTTATATTTTTACATAGGACCCTTTATAGTTGATCAGGCAAGATCTGCAGCCGAGAGCTGAGTAAAAAGAGACTTTATTGTTAAATTGGCAGAATGAAAGTCAATTTGTGCACAGCCGGGGATCAAACCTACGACCTACGTATGAGAGTCGCACGCTGAAGCAACTAGGCCAACACTGCTCAAAAAAACATGATATCTAATAATATTAGAAATACTTGACATCTCTAATAATAACATTCATATTAAAACTACTCAATTTTTCAACTCATGATCTAGTACTAGGCATAACTACATAAAAGTGTAATAAGGCTGAATATTTTTGCGGAAATGAAGGTGTTTAATGCAAGCGCAGGCGCACGATTGCCGCGCTACATTAAAGAAAAAAACAAATGAGCATCTCGCTTCGTATTACCAGGCACGTCTAGCCCCTTGAATATTCACGCCGCATGTCAACATGTAATGTTTAAAACCAACGCACATACATATATGTATTTCGAACACAATATTACAAGTTCATAATTCGCCTTTCCCTTAATTATATAAAACATTTAATTAGCGATTTATTTCCTTCTCGTTATCTTGCAAAGCTGTTTATGTGACTTATTTGGAATTAAGTAATAAATTGAAAACAAAGTAATTGATATGATAACCGCTTATATGGTAGTTATTTTGTAAATAAATCGACTTTATGTATGTCAAATGTGTTTATTTCTGTTTTGTGCTTAATTACACTTATCAACGCGAATGATCTATACATTTACCTAAATCAAGGCCGTAGAAGGGGGCGAAAAGAACTGGCAAGAGACTCTCCTCCAATCTTTATACTATTTACTAAAATCTACTATCTATTTAGAGACATGAATAGTGTTCTCCAAGAACTCAAATACTTTGTACCTAGGGTACATATGCCACTGCAAAGGCATATCCATTAACTGAACAAATTAAGACTGAATGCCGTCTTCGACTGTCGACATCTTTATATGTTCGCAGGGAGTCCATAGAAGCGTATTGTGTTATGTTATGTATTAAATATTATTATTTTTTCGACGTTTTGATTTAGTGCTGTAAGAACTATGTATATTTTTGTGGATAAATAATAAAATTATATTAACCTTATTCATAAGAACTTCATACATATAACAATTCATTTAACTGTTAAGTCTTTCTCTGTTACATAGTATTTACGCTGTGGCGAAGAGAGACAAATGGGTACTTTTATATTGATGTTTTATGTTTTCAATCGAAATTGTTATGTTTTAACTACGATAGTTGATGATTAATCTTAGGATATAAATGTAAACTCGATTGAATTGGAATTAAATAACGTAACAAAAAATGTCTGAAGAAAATTGCAATTAGTTTTAGTTATTTAGTAATGGGAATTTTACGATGCTGGCAACACTACATCGTTGCAAGCTTAGAGGGTTATTACGGAAAGCAATCAATTCGCTACAAGTCGCTTAGTTTTATTACGTACTCAAAGTGTACCTTGATCTCGGATACTGGAGAAAGCTATCTTCGCCCAACAGGCACTACTTCTTACCAATCGCCTACAAGTAGATTGTTCCACTGCATCTTTCCAGCGACTTCTCGGCCTGAATAATATTGTATTATTATATTGCCCAACCGGGCAATTCGCTTATCTTAAAACAATTTACAAGAGGCAGACATGCAGGAGGCTCGTCTTATGTTAAGTGAATCCGCCGCCCATGGACACCCCCACTGCGAGAAGCAAGCGCTTTTCAGAATTGATATCCTCTTTTTTCTGTTCCCCCCTTTTATTTTTTTCCATGTATAAGTTCATCTTCTAATATAATTAATGTGTGTAATCGATCGAATGAATCGATTCTCGATGTTGGTTTTCTTTCTACCTCCAATTATTTAAAGAAATGGTATACTCCTCCCTCAAAGGCCGGCAACGCAACCACTAAAATAAGTATCGGCGGGCTGTGATGACTTTTTTGGGCATCCCGTAGGCATCTTAGCTTCCGAATAAAGAAAATATTTTAACTATTCTCTTATACAAGCTACTTGCGATAGTAATGCGATTAGACACCGCTCGCAGTAATAACACCGCGTCCCACTAACGTTTGCGCCTGATCGCTAGTTACACACAAATTAATTAACAGCCTCTGTATCATAATTAAAAGCGAGGAATAATAAATAAAGCCATTAGCGTCCGACAAAAGGAAATCACTGGAGCTCTAATTAATTATTATTTCCCTCGCGATTGTCAGCGCAAATTAGGTGGTGCGCTCATTAGTAATAATAAACATGATCTACTAATTAGGTAAACATATTTAATTAGAGTTTTACGAATTTAATTAATTTATATACCTTGATATTATCGGTTAGTTTTAATGAGGCTTTGAAAATTACTTCACTAATGAATTGTTACAATATTTACAAAAAATGCACAAGAAATATTAACAACGCATATTGCAAATTTTTTAACAGTCTTCGAACTAGTGTACGGAAGGTTCGTTAAAAATAATTTATTTGTTAACATATATCTCATACTTAATCTGCTATTTTACAAGTAGTTTTTTTCTTGTTATTTGTAAAATCTTAAATAGGAAGTATTAAATTATTGAATTGTTATCAATTTTACTTTCTATTTTTTTGTAACACATATGTCATGTATTTTAAAATATATAGCTTTTAACATATACTTTATATATGTGGTGAACTTAAATAAAATAAATACAAGGAACTCATTAACAAACCGATATTCATATTCCGCTTTCTCAACGTCTCACTAAAATTGACAATCATTTCAAAATGGCCGAAGTGTTAATTAATCGAGACAGCGGTGTAGGGTTGTACATTCGTTTTTTGAACCCGATCCTGTTATTCGGCTAACGAAGGTATCCCTTGATTATTAAAATGAAGTTTCACCCACGGGTGTTAATTGGGCCCCTGTAGACAATACTAATAAGGCTGTCCGCGCTTCTATCTGTCTAATTAAACGCGAAACTTGAGAGTACCCTCGTCGCTGAGGGCCTGTTTGCGAAGCCTGAACACACTGTAATAATAACAGCTAAGCGTGTTTGAGTGGATCTTTTTCGGATCTGTGTAAGCCCGCGTTTAATTAGCTATATTATGTGTCTGAGAGGCTAATTAAGCTAACACAGTAACTTGTCAATGTTTATAATTGCCAATTATTGGAGCGATATCCGGTGTTTGAACTTTGATTGCAACTATTATTCCCCAATTAATTGCATAAATGTAACAAACAGTGGCCAAATTTCATAATGGATTGTATCGTGACAGTTTTTAATTGATGGAATCTAAAACCGGAACCCAATAATGTATACACAATCTCAGAAAGAAAATAATCCCAGATTGTGGATTGCAGATTGTGACAGTCGATCTATCTATCTATCTGTATACCAATAACCAAACCCTACGAAGACAATCAACTTTTGGCGACAGTAAAAAAAAATAAGATATTGATTATTGACACAGTTGCACTGTCATTTTCATACAAAAGTCTATCTAGCTGGTATTGACAGAGGCCTATTACAATTATTCATCGTTTGATTATTATTAGCATACTTTTTACAACATTTTGGTAGACATCTTATGCCGAGATCTATAGAGCGCACTTACACTTTGCTCAGACTAAACTATCGAGTTAAGTCATATTTGGTATTTATAGAGCAAACTACGAATCTCTCGGAGTGTTGGCTTAGCTTAATCTCAAGTCCACGAAATCGACGACTTACCAAAAACTTTGACTATAAGCCTAACAAAAATAATGGCCCAAAATTTACTTTGCCATCATATCTTTTACTTGACTTTTTATTTTGTCGTATCTGCCCTATAGCAGTGACATATGTTGACAACAAAATTCAAACTAACTTCAACTCTCGCTTCAAATCTGTTATTTTCGTTTGGCTAAAAATATTAATATCTTAGATATTTAATCTTCTCTACCGTGTCACATACTGTAAGTATCTACACTATCTATAAATATCAATATGCTGTAAGATAAATACAAAGATCTTCATACACTTCATTCACTAATTAGGTATAAGCCCGCGGCAAAAATTTAATGGTTATCTTAGCCAATAAAAGACATTCCTAAATGTTTACTTATTAGACTGTTTACTTTTTTAGCTGGTACTGATCATGACAATAATAATGAAAGCTGGAGACCAAAGAGGGCAAGAGCGTCCACTATAGATGCCACATTTAAATATGTAAATCAGCCGGGAACAAGCCACAACTGGACTGAAGAAGCTGGGTTGACGGAAACCAGTGTTGAAGTCACCACTAAAAGTCAATCAGCAAGCAGAAAAAATAAACCTTCATTTGAGGACCTTAAAAATTGCTGTGGCAAGAGTTGGACAACAACAAAAGAAAATATGAGATAGAAATGGAACATTTAAAATTAAAAAATCAGTTAGAAATAGATTCTTCAACAAAAAAATAAATTATCATTAGAAGCTTTACAGTTAAAAAAAGAATCGGAAAATAAATGATTAAAATACAATAAGTTTTGTTTGATTTTCTTTATTACCAAAAACGTAGTTAAATTGGGCAATCACGGATTGCCGGAATGCTAGACCGGTAGGATATATTTCATTGTTTTTGTGTTCTTCAACTTCTGGTGTCTGATCAGCAAGATCGCCATCGTCATAAGCATCCCATCTCTCTATACCTATATTATGCAGTACAGCATAAGCAATATTTATATTACTGGTATTTGTCAATTTTGACCGTAGTCCTAGCTTCATTTTGGTTGTGTTCGTTCCGAACATATGCTTTTGGTATTCGGGGATTCATATCGGCTGCAGTTCCTACCCTTTCAATGTTTTCTATTAAAGATAGAACTCTCTTTCTATATTCTCCATTATGTCACTTTCGATAAAGCTAGGTCCAGGTCCAAGTCAAAGCCAGTCGTTGTTTTAAAGTATAATTAAACATTTGTAACAGCTCACACAAACAGAAACAGCAAAAGTGAAAAAGCGATTGAAAATTTTTAATTGTAAATACAAGTTGTCATAACAATGCGATCCGTTCTACATAACAAAAAATTATTGTCATCTCTGTAATTATGTCATTTAACTTTTAAATAATTTTTCTAAAGGTAAACTTGTAAAATTCTAGTTATTGCAATAATAAAATAAATAGATATCAATAAATGTGTACCGTTTTAGACGTTTAAATATTTGTTATTGTTATACTTTTTTAAAGAATAATAAAGAAGGTATTCCGTGAAATGAAACATCACTTTGTATTTTGTCATTTTCTGTCTTAGCTTGTGCTTAGCTTAATCTTACCGTTAAAATGTCTATAAATACCAAATCATAGTTTATGCTAAGTGTACACTAAGCTAAGTTTTTCGTTAGTAAAGTTTGAGCTAAGTCAAAGCGCGCTCTATAGATCTCGGCATTAGTCTATCTCAGATGGGCAAAATAGGTTATTGGGTTTGGGCGTAAGACTGTGTGTTATTCGGAGGATTTGACGTTTGAATTTTGACAGGACGGACAAGTCAATATCAAAATACATTTATTCAGTTGAAATACATGATCACTTTGAATAATCAACTCTACCGCCTGTTCGGAATTGCGAACAGCACACAAGGGGAAAGGAGGGAACCTCGGGCTAGTTTATTTTGGATCGTATTAAGTTATTTCCAATTCTTATATTATAATATAACCACCTAGCTGGTCATGACTCATGTCTCATTCTCATATCTTTTGCACACGAGTGTTTGTAAGCGACGGACGTGTGATCGTCGAGATTTTGCTCTGTGTGCTTTTGAATTTTAATAACTGAGTTATTTTATAAAGTGCGTATAATTGTGAAAATAACATACATTTATTTTTTAATTGATTCGTGATTATTGAATTTCATGATTGACTTTTATAATGCAACTGATCGCCGCTTCCACTCTCAAATTTCGAACAAGCCAAACGTAAACATTTGTAAATAAATATATCCTGCCCGTAATAAATATTTAATATTTTTTGGAACAGTATAATGAGTAGATGCTGTGACTTCTACAAGACACTCTTACAATCTAAAAAAATACGACACAGGC
Source organism: Pieris rapae (assembly GCF_905147795.1). Taxonomy (NCBI): domain Eukaryota; kingdom Metazoa; phylum Arthropoda; class Insecta; order Lepidoptera; family Pieridae; genus Pieris; species Pieris rapae. Next base: position 5,523,112 of record NC_059530.1, read on the forward strand.
GGGCGGTATCCAACAGAGATTGCTTCAATTAAGCTTGCTTTGTTAATAAACCAATAGCTGTCAACGCTTAGGCCGCCTACACGCCAAAGTGATTTCTGTAGACTATTGATTCTAATTAACGATAGTATTTATTGGAACAAGTTAATTGATTTACTGAATGTTAATTGGGACACTTTAGAATACGTAAATTATGAGTTTTAATATGGTGTAATATTTTACAGTTCTTCGTCTCTAATCTTCGTACGAATGTCACATAAAAGTGACGTTTCAAATAATAATAAAGCTTATTTAAGTCACACATTTCCAAAAAACTTTCACTTTACATTTCGAGTATACTCTCTCGTTTTTTTCTCATTATCATAAGATTATAATTATTGGAACAACATAAATAAAAAATAAAAAAAATTATATTTTTGCGATTAAATTATTATATAATTAAGGATTTTTAACAGACAATATTTGAGCTCCATATAATTAATTAATAATAATAATTGTTTATATTACATATAATATAAACAATTATTTATATTATATGTAATATAAATAATTGTTTAAAAAAATTTGTTGTCTGTAAAATCGGTTTACTGACGATAGTTGAAATTACATTCCAAATTTATTTGTTCGATAGATATTTTGTAATGGAAATCACAATTGAATTGATCAAGTTACATTTATTTGTACGCATAAATACAATTATGTAATTTTTTTTGACGACGAACACTGCCGAACGCGAAGACTGATTGTGCCTCTTTGTCGCTCGTTCCGCGCTCTCGCTTGCACTTCAAGCCTTAAATGGAACGCCTCAGAACTAGGTAACGCCGCATGCGTAACATTTTTTGCCAGCCGGCTTCATTGCATTCAACACATCACATAACAAATCACATCCGGTCCATTCAATTAAAAGCCAGGCACAGACACACAGATACTAAAGACTCATCCCCCTCTCTGCGTTAAAAAGATTTTGTTCTCTCATCAATAAAAACTTCCCCTAGGAACATTGCACACTACTTAAGGTAGTTCATTAGATGGACGTTAACAACAAAACGTTATGCATATATCCTACCCTTTAATCAGCACACGTTTCATCTACCCTGTAATCCACCTGTCTGCTAATTAATACAGCTGAATAAACAAGTACGTACTCTTGCTCGCTATTCCGCATTTTGTTTCATACAATGAAACATGTATGAAGAGATTTTTAGTTTTTAAAAATGGATGTATTCAAATATCATTTTTTGCCTCTGTTGCTTACAGCGCATGTTACATACATTAGATTCGATGTTTCAAAACCATTTGAATTAGTGAACGAGTGGTAAGTGAAAAAATAGAACACAAGAACAATGTTTACCCTTTAATGTTCCTGCCAGGTCTCTACGCTCACATAGAACTTTTAATTTTCAGACTCCCAGAACCAACATTGGGTTCCGCGAGCCTCTTCACAGGATGTGTTCTTCTTTAGATTCTATCAAAAACATTGACTCTTTTTCGCACTCCACTACTGCTTTATTTAAAAATAAAATAAAACAACTGTTAATAATGTCTTAACTCTGCCATGTATATGTGTCGTTGTCATGTTTTGTTTTGTTTGTATCATATAGTATATAAGTGAAACCTATTGTGGATACATCTAATGTGTTTATTTTATGATTTATTTTTAACTTTATTTTTATTGTAAGCCGTATTAAATTTCCTTTTTAAGTAATCAGGTTAGAGTTAAATTACTTATAAGTATGTTGGGTTAGCGAAATGTGCCAGGTTCAGAAGAAGGGATCCATCTGCAAGTACTGGACTTACAAAACATTTTTGGTATCTACTTATATTTTGTAATTCGTTAAGTTAAAGCCACCTAACTTGTTCTCAATAAAAAACTTTAAAAGTGATTTTTTTAATTGACTACAATTTTTTTACCTGAATTAAACAAATGTCCCGTTTTGACTCAAAGAATAAATGGTCACTTTAAGTATGTGCAATTCGTTTCTTAGTGAAGAGACAATGTGTTAAAAAAGATATCATATATCAATAACGACGACATCAATAACGATGACGAAAAACACCAACACCTATTTGTTCCATATTTAAAAATTATGGACTTTTAAAGTCTATTAGTTACAGCAACTATTTCAATATAGATTGCGAAATATGACTTCCGTATGTCAAAAACAAGTATGTTTTAAGTACATAAACGACTGTCTGGACTTTGAATTATCGCCTAACTGTTCGTTAAAGGAATACTAATTACTGCTAAAATACTAAAACGGGTAATTAATGAACGAAATAAGATCAAAAAGAATCGAATGATACAGAGAAATCATTCGTGCGGGTAATTAAAGGCAAGCTAACATAATGAGAAGCCACTGTGCACACTAATTAGACACCAGTGCGCCAGAAACTATACAACCTAACTCTTCCAATTAACAATGGTTATATATGGATAGGGTTGCCAGTTTAAACTTGTACAGAGCATGGCGTATCTGACAACTGTTTTTGTATGCTCTACTGTACTGTTACGGCAGTGGGCCTATATATAAGACCTTTTTACTCACGGTAAGTAAGAAGCGAATGTAAATTCAAATTAATGGTTTTGAAAAACGATAAAGTCTTTATCCTTACATATGAAATTGGCGTTATGTATGGGAGGAACAAAAAGTAGATTTTTTTAATATTTAAACAAATGTACAATTGCTATGTATGCACTTTTGTCATATTATTAGGTAGTTCATTGATCTATTGACTACAACACAATTGAACGTATCAATAAAAGCTTTGAAAGTTTTGACTGCCGCATCAGAATTGATATTTTACCTTGCAAAAAGTTATCCTTTCTAAAGAAATTTTTATCTAATGGAGCAAGATCCGGAGAGTACGGTGGATGTGGACTTTCTTATTGAATTAGGCAGCAGTGTTTGTTCTAGCGTTTTCGTGAAGTAGCAGTGACCCATAGCGATTGACCAGCCTTGGTTGTTTAGCTGTTCGCTTTTCCATCATGGTTTGCAGCTGCTGACAATAGACATCTGCCGTGATCGTCTGGCCAGATTTCGGAAACTTATAGTGAACGAGCCCGCCGCTAGTCAAGTCAATTCGGAGTCAATTTTGGAATTTACAATGCGAAGCATACAAAGTACTGATGTGTCAAAGATTGGTGGAACTATGTTTGGGGAAGAGAAGAATAGAGAAAAAATATAAATGATCAAGTAGCAGATGTCACAATTAAAATAAACTGAAGTGGAAATGAGCCGTAATGGCAATACAGAAAAGTGGAGCAACAAAGTATGAAGCTGGTTTCCAAAGTATAATAAACGCAAATAAGGAAGACAATTTAGAAAGTGGATAGACCAGATTAAGGGAACAGGTGATACATGGCAAAGTGTGGCATAGTGCAGAGGATTGCCAGGCTTTGGAGGAGGCTTTTGCCAAAAAAGGGCGCACTGATATCTAGAAATGAATGAGAGGATAAAAATATAAATGTATTTAAATGTAGTATCGGAAATAGAAGGCTTTTATTATTAGATCAATTAGTTTAATTATTTATAGTTTGTATTTTTAAGTGTATAGTTGTTTTTGTATTACCTAACACTGTTTATTGTTCTACCTGATTTCGCTGGTCGTGTCCACATGTTTTAGGGACGACACCGCTTTTTATATTTTTGTATGTATGTTAATTTTGACATGTGTTTCTCCTAATTTTGTGATCCAAATAATAATTTTAAAAAAATTAAATGTAAACAAGCCTCCCCAAGTATTGTGCAAAACTACATACAATAAGTGTTTTTATATTATTTGATAAATTACATTAGATTCATGTAAATAACAAATTGATTAAGTAATATTTATTTAATGTATATTTAAACATTAGGTCCAAACAAATACATAAAAATATACCTAATAACTAACCTTAAAATTTAATAATTAAAAAAAAACAATTATGTGTGAAGGAAAATCGTATTATATAGTGATAGCGATCTCGTCACAATATGCAATTTCGAAGTAGTTCAATATCCGTAATGATGATTAAACCTTCGAACTAAACACAAAGTACAAAATTTAATTGAAGTATAGAAGGTCAAAAGTCAAAGTCAATTTTATTTCAATTAGGCAAATGATGTGATAGAAAATTACAAAATTACAAGTTAAAAATATTACTCCAGTTGAGCCTACCAAAAGGTTCATCTGGAAAAGAAGGGGCAAGAAATTACTCGCTGTTTTTAAATAGTTTTTACAATATTTTGTAAATATTGATGTAATATGTCATGACAAGAACAAAAAAATACTATACTAAAATAAAATACGCGCATGGTGTTAAAAACAATGCACCAGATAACTAAATTATTAGGTAGATATGTGCTCACATATTTACAAATATTGCAGCTATTAATTATACATTACTTTTTATATAAAAAAATAACTTTCAGTCAAACCGTGTGTGAGCTACGTCATAGTTGATTTTTTTAAGAAAAAAAATAGAAAAATTAAAACATTGATATACCTAAGTAGTAGGGATTCACGGGTTCTGCCTCACTCGCTGCCTCAGTCAACCTAACCCCCCGTGCCGGGTTCTGCCTCACTCGCTGCCTCAGTCAACCTAACCCCCCGTGCCGGGGACTGCCTCACTCGCTGCCTCAGTCAACCTAACCCCCCGTGTGTTTCTGGCTCAGCGGCAGTCCCCGCCTAAAAAAAAAAAAAAAAAAAAAAAGTTTGGTCTCTTTCCCCACTAAACAGACCGTGCTGAGTCGATAGCACTCACTCCCGAAGCGATATTTCTCTCTGTTTCGAAGTTAGGTTTTGCTATACGTTGCAAATTAATCGATTTACTAATCACCTCATAATAAGAATGTAACGTCTCGTCCAAATCCTCATTTACTAATCACCGAGTCAGTTTCGTATCCATAATTAGCAAATTACCATTACGCATACGCATTTACCTGCAAATGCACCAGGACAGATGGGAAAAGGATTTACTGAACATTAAAAATATGATTTCCGTGTTTTATGTGTTTATTTGCATTATGTTACAATACAACTTTACTAGTGTCATGTCATTTCTTGGCGAGTCATACGAAAAATTTCTGAGGTAATCTTCCAAGCTGAAACCCCAGAACTTGTAGTACAAATATACTACACAATACTCCCCACAAAAGGCAGAATAGATGTCCTGAACGCTAGCTGTATTATAGCGCCATACCCGACAATTTCTTCTTAAAAAATCCGCTATTACTCTAATAGGCTTACGTCCAAATGAATCAAAATATTCTCCAACTTTTTCGTGGTTGATATGAATAGCTACCCAATGAGATCCTGGTTGTGAGTCAGGATCGAGATTGCATATAATAAATGTGGGTAAGTGTACGTGCATTGGTAGGCGATTCGAGGGGTACACGCTATACTGGATGCTGGGATGTATTTTATGGAGACTCATTTGCAGGTTTAATGTATTCATTTTTATTCCAACGCGTTTGACCTTCTACTCTTATATATTGCACTAAATACAATTCCAATTCCTATCAATCATCCACCTCAACTAACATCTCGTTGTATTGTCATCCCAATATATGTGATATCTTATATGCATTTATTTAGAAAAGTAGGGAAACTATTAATGAGAAACCATATTTTTATTTATTATATTTCATTCCGTTTATTATTCTCAATTTAATCATAAGTACATAAAAGTCATTTCTTAACTACTATAATCCACACATACATTTCTGTTCTTATCTATTTCTATAATGTTTGAAAACTCTGCATAAACTACACAGTTAATTGTTTCAGTCAATGCGTTCTCGAATCTTACTTCCATTCTCACACTACCATGACGAATGAGATTCCAGTGAATATTAGAGTTAGCTGATAAGTCGGGGGTTAAATCAAAGGCTAGTAAACAGTATCCATCTGAGTATTGCTCCCTCGATATCCCATTACCTTCGTTAAGAAAATGTATACCGGTACCTGAGTACAGTGTGTGGTATGCGCTGGCAAATACATCGTTTGGGAATGATGGTTGTAATGATTTTGATGGTATTTGTTGACCGTCTATATATAAACTAAAGGAGCAAATACCGAAGTTTTCAAAGTTGAATGGGTTTTTATTATAACTACCATTGAAGGCGGTATTATTAACAAAACCAATGATACATCTCTTAGGAACCTGTCCTAAAAATATATTGTCCAGTGTCTTACCCTGCACACCAGATGGTATGGTCAGGACTTTCACTTCGCCTCTTGTTATAGGATATTTAGCTGTAGTAGTGGCAAGAACCTTTTGATGGGCTATTAGTATTGATGGATTAATTTTTGCTCTGCGTATTATTAAAGTTGCATCTGTGATACAGACTTTGTATTCTAAAATTATTACTAAGGCGAAGGGTGTTAACAAATGTGTCACAAAAAATTAACGTTAGACAATTATAAGTCATGTTTATTTAATAAATTTAATATTCAATTTTGTAAAATGTATCGATTTAAATCGTTAAAACATACAATTTTCACCCAAGAAATTAATAAAACATGTTTATCTTTTAATGATACCAAGCGACACATTCTACCAAATAATATAGATACGATACCACTGGGCCATTATAAACTCGTTAGCAATTCCAAGTAAAAAAAATAAAAGAAAAATGTGAACTAAATTATTAATAATATGTTTATGAAATTTAGTTGTAGATAATTTCATTACTCATTATTATTTATTTATGTGTTTTATAATATTTTGTAAGATAATGTTTTCATATTATTGTTTTATTTAGATATTACCTTATTTATATTTTAGAGTAACTTTAATGTATAAATAACATCTTTTAAAGAAAAATATTCAGTTTTATTTGGATACCCAAAGAAGAAAGAAGTATAAAAAAATGATTCATTTTATTCATCCTTTTGCTGCAATCATAGCAGGTCCAACAGGATGTGGAAAATCAAACTTTGTAGCACAATTCATTAAACATAGGGGTAGTGCATGTAATGAGTCTTTTTCTGAAATAACATGGTGTTATGATGAAATGCAGCCACTATATAATATACCTGGAGTGAATTATCATCAAGGGTTGCCTGATTTGCATATGTTCGATGGTAAAAATCCTCATTTAATAATAATAGATGATTTAATGAGAGAATCTGACGGTAGAGTTGTTGATATATTTACAAAAGGAAGTCACCATAGAAATTTAAGTGTTTTTTATATAACACAAAACTTATTTCATCAAGGAAGAGGACAACGTGACATTTCCCTTAATTCAAGTTACATCATTTATTTCAAAAATCCCCGTGATAAAACACAAATTAAATTTCTAGCCAGACAGGTTTCGCCTGAGAACACTAAATTTATCGAAGAATCATATGCAGATGCTACAAAAGTTGCTCACGGATATTTGATGATTGATTTAAAACAAAATACTGATGATACACACCGGATAAAATCAAACATTTTTGAAAACACTCACTATTGTACATTATATATCACCATGAAAGCATATAAATATCTTTGTAATCAACGATTTTGAGTCAGTTTTAAACTATGTATCATCGAGTAACAACACATAAAGATTTATTGTCAGCTCTACACACATTAAAACCAAGACATCGGAAGGTATTACTGAAAACCTGCAATAATCAAGAAATAAACTGTCTTTGTGAGTGTATTTATAACGTTTTGAAAGGAAAAGTACCATTGAAAGGAGCAGAGAAGTCTAAACTTAAAAACCTAAAAAATACCTTACGTAAGCTAGTAAGCAGAGGAAAAAGTTTTGAATATAGAAAAAATATATTAATTCAAAAAGGAGGTTCCTTTCTTCCAATAATATTAGGTACTGTTCTAAGTAGTCTTATAAGTTGTTTTACTAATAAACCACTATGAATACTAAAAAAATGCTGATTATTGAACACGATTTTGTTGATAAAATAACACATCAACAAAATGAAAATAAAGTTACACCACGAAGTCGATTAGACAGTGAAATGGAAAAAATAATGTCAAGCAAATTAGGAGATCGTGAGAAATGGGCCCTTTACCAACAAATTTTACAAAGATACCTTCATTTTTCTATGGTAGAACGTCAACCTCAAGAAATAATATTTACTGAAAAAACAGTAAATAATAAAACTTATGAAGATGGTAAAATTAATTTCACTGATAACGAAAATGAAAATGAAAATGAAAAAGTGGTAGGTGGTGAACAACCGTCGTTGGGTAAAGACGTCTCGTTTCAGTTGTCAACACAGGACATATTAAATTTGATTCCGAAAACTTATATAAAGAAAGGAGAATTATTGATGGAATCCATTCAAAACCATAGTGATAAATTACAATGGAATAAATATGGTACAGTGGTAATTAGTGGAAAAGAAATTCCTGGAAGTAATATTATTGATTTAGTAAATGATGCATTAAGACCCTCAAAGAAAGCAGATCCCATCGGTTGGGAAACATTCTCAAAATTTTTAAATGATATAAATATACCACTGACATACATTGGTAATCTCAAAAGACTTAAATATATTGGCAATCTTAAAAAACATCACACACTACCGATCCAAGAATCAAGCATCGATTACACTTCTCCGACTCAATCAAATCATAACAGTAAAATAAAAAACAAAATTGATTGGGATAAATGGACCCCATATTAAAGCTTCATCAAATATATTATGATATTTCACATCCTGCCGGTTACAGTAATGTGAATACATTAACAAAAGCGATGAATGGAAAACTTTCTAAAACAGATGTAGAGACGTGGTTGCAGTCTCAAGAAACATATACGTTACATAAGCCAGTTCGAAAAAGATTTCTGCGAAATAAGTACATTTTATCAAATTTTAATGAGTTGTGGCAAGCTGACTTGAGTGATTTAAGAACTTACAAACAGGATAATGATGGATATAAGTATATTTTATGTGTCATTGATGTTTTTAGCAAATATGCGTATGTTAGAGCAATAAAAAAGAAAGATTCTGTTACAATAAAACAGTGTTTTACTAGCATTTTTGATGAAGCTAAAACTGTTCCTAGACATATACAATCAGATAAAGGTACAGAATTTGTATCTAAAGATGTCCAAAGTTATTTAAAAAATAAAAATATAAATTATTATACTACAAATAATCCGGATATTAAAGCAAGTATAGTAGAAAGATTTCAGAGAACTTTAAAAATGAAAATGTGACGTTATTTTACATATAAAAATACACATCGCTATATAGATATCTTACAAGATTTAGTTAGTTCATATAATCACAGTGTGCATTCTAGTATAAAAATGAGACCATGTGATGTTAATAACCAAAACATTATGAAAGTTTGGAGGAATCTATATTTTGATGGAATTTCATGTAACTCAAATTTGAAAAAGTTACCCAAGTTTAAAGTCGGTGACCATGTAAGAATTACTAAACAAAAACATACATTTCAAAAAGGTTATGAAAGTAATTGGAGTGATGAAATATTTATTATAACTTCAGTTATAGATCGCTCACCATGTGTTGTATACACTTTGATGGATTTGGAAAATGAATCTATAACAGGCACATTTTATGAGAAAGAATTACAAAAAGTTACATTTTCCCCCACTTCTGATTATAAAATTGATAAAATCTTAAGGTATCGTAACTCTGGACTCAGAAAAGAAGCATTAGTCAAGTGGAAAGGGTACCCAAACAAATTTAATTCTTGGGTATTATTATCTTCTATCAAAACTTTACAATGAAGGAAAGTTTTTATTTAACTTTACTCAGCAATAGTTCCACACAATATTTTCCGGGAAATATGACTTCAAATTTTTCTACAAAACTACCTAAGCCCATTACATTAGAAGGAGAATGGATGGTAGGTATAGTTGAGTTCCAATATCCCTCTACTATGTTCTCCGTGCAAGAGCATGAAAATATTATGTACATAAGTAAAAAAACTACCATCAATAACGAAGAGACCACACTAATGTATAAGAACCATATACCGGCCACCAACTATGATAATATACAAAATATTCTTATAGCTTTAAATTCGAAAGAGAAAGTTAGTTTTCGCCAGGACACCGTGTCAAAGTTTGTCTCTGTTGCAGTAAAGGATCCATCAATAATTTCATTATCTCTATCACCTAATTTGAGTTTTCAACTTGGGTTTGAGCCAGATACCAATCTAGTAAATCAAAATATCAGTAAACGCCCTGCTAATCTACATTTAGGGTTACCATCACAATTATTTGTGTATTGTGATATTATAGAACCACAAATTGTTGGTGATGTCATGACACCCCTGTTGAGAATTATACCCTTAGATCCTGCTAAATACATATATGGTTCAAATAAAATGCATATATTTTCACCACCACATTATTTACCTGTTATGAGAAGAGAATTTGATGTTATTGAGGTAGATATAAGAACAACCACGGGAAATGCGGTACCATTTCAATACGGTACATCGTGTGTGAAACTTCATTTTAAAAAAATATAATCTTTATATCTTTTTTGAAATGTATACACCTCAAGATACTATTATATGTCCTTATGAACATTATTATTCGCAACAAGCTGGATCTGGTATTAATGTAATCTACAAAGGAGCCTTACATCAACGTGGTCATGGTATCGGCAGTTTTCTTGGGGGGTTATTTCGAAGTGTGCTACCTTTACTCACTAGTGGTGCTAAGGTGATTGGAAAAGAAGCACTTAACAGTGGTATTGGGCTTTTGTCAGATGTTGTAGCTAGTCGCCCCATTAAAGAATCAATTAAAAATCGTTTGAAAAGTGCTAGTTCTAACCTTAAACACAAAGTTGATACCAAAATTGATGAACTTATGACTGGATCGGGTGTTAATAAAAGACGAAAATATAGAAATGAGCTCATTCGAGTTTCACCTCTTAAGAAGAAAGACGCTTTAAGGAAAACAAGGAACAAAAATATTAATATTTCCAAAGATATATTTTCAAACTAATCATAATGTCATTTATTCATAATCATTCATGTGAGTGTGTTAAATCTGAATTGGACCTATTTGCTCTTCCTTCCACACAAACAAGTATCGAATATGGGCACTGGATACACTACAAACCAATTTCTTCATTAAGCGATGATGGACCCATCGAATTCCAAGTACCTGGTACAGGAGACGACTACATAGACCTTTCGCATACACTACTCCATCTCAAGGCTCAAATTAAAAATCAAGACGGTTCTGTAGTTAATGCAGCTAATGTAGTGGCACCAGTCAATAATTGGTTACATTCTTTATTTAACCAATTGGATGTTTACCTAAACCAAAAACTTGTGTCACCCCCAAATAATACTTATGCATATCGTGCTTTCATAGAAACTCTATTAAATTATTCATCATCTGCCAAAAAATCACATTTGACATGTGGTTTATGGTACGAGGATACAGCTGGTAAAATGAATGAAACTAATGAGGCAAATAAGGGCTTTTACAAAAGACAACAACTTTCAAAGGATGGTAAGGATGTCGAAATGATTGGGCATTTACATGGGGATATATTCAATCAAGATAAATTCCTCATTAACGGGGTCGAATTATCTATAAAATTAGTGAGATCGAGAGAAACATTTAACCTCATGTCACAGAATGCAGATAATAAGTACAAAGTCTGTATCACAGATGCAACTTTAATAATACGCAGAGCAAAAATTAATCCATCAATACTAATAGCCCATCAAAAGGTTCTTGCCACTACTACAGCTAAATATCCTATAACAAGAGGCGAAGTGAAAGTCCTGACCATACCATCTGGTGTGCAGGGTAAGACACTGGACAATATATTTTTAGGACAGGTTCCTAAGAGATGTATCATTGGTTTTGTTAATAATACCGCCTTCAATGGTAGTTATAATAAAAACCCATTCAACTTTGAAAACTTCGGTATTTGCTCCTTTAGTTTATATATAGACGGTCAACAAATACCATCAAAATCATTACAACCATCATTCCCAAACGATGTATTTGCCAGCGCATACCACACACTGTACTCAGGTACCGGTATACATTTTCTTAACGAAGGTAATGGGATATCGAGGGAGCAATACTCAGATGGATACTGTTTACTAGCCTTTGATTTAACCCCCGACTTATCAGCTAACTCTAATATTCACTGGAATCTCATTCGTCATGGTAGTGTGAGAATGGAAGTAAGATTCGAGAACGCATTGACTGAAACAATTAACTGTGTAGTTTATGCAGAGTTTTCAAACATTATAGAAATAGATAAGAACAGAAATGTATGTGTGGATTATAGTAGTTAAGAAATGACTTTTATGTACTTATGATTAAATTGAGAATAATAAACGGAATGAAATATAATAAATAAAAATATGGTTTCTCATTAATAGTTTCCCTACTTTTCTAAATAAATGCATATAAGATATCACATATATTGGGATGACAATACAACGAGATGTTAGTTGAGGTGGATGATTGATAGGAATTGGAATTGTATTTAGTGCAATATATAAGAGTAGAAGGTCAAACGCGTTGGAATAAAAATGAATACATTAAACCTGCAAATGAGTCTCCATAAAATACATCCCAGCATCCAGTATAGCGTGTACCCCTCGAATCGCCTACCAATGCACGTACACTTACCCACATTTATTATATGCAATCTCGATCCTGACTCACAACCAGGATCTCATTGGGTAGCTATTCATATCAACCACGAAAAAGTTGGAGAATATTTTGATTCATTTGGACGTAAGCCTATTAGAGTAATAGCGGATTTTTTAAGAAGAAATTGTCGGGTATGGCGCTATAATACAGCTAGCGTTCAGGACATCTATTCTGCCTTTTGTGGGGAGTATTGTGTAGTATATTTGTACTACAAGTTCTGGGGTTTCAGCTTGGAAGATTACCTCAGAAATTTTTCGTATGACTCGCCAAGAAATGACATGACACTAGTAAAGTTGTATTGTAACATAATGCAAATAAACACATAAAACACGGAAATCATATTTTTAATGTTCAGTAAATCCTTTTCCCATCTGTCCTGGTGCATTTGCAGGTAAATGCGTATGCGTAATGGTAATTTGCTAATTATGGATACGAAACTGACTCGGTGATTAGTAAATGAGGATTTGGACGAGACGTTACATTCTTATTATGAGGTGATTAGTAAATCGATTAATTTGCAACGTATAGCAAAACCTAACTTCGAAACAGAGAGAAATATCGCTTCGGGAGTGAGTGCTATCGACTCAGCACGGTCTGTTTAGTGGGGAAAGAGACCAAACTTTTTTTTTTTTTTTTTTTTTTTTAGGCGGGGACTGCCGCTGAGCCAGAAACACACGGGGGGTTAGGTTGACTGAGGCAGCGAGTGAGGCAGTCCCCGGCACGGGGGGTTAGGTTGACTGAGGCAGCGAGTGAGGCAGAACCCGGCACGGGGGGTTAGGTTGACTGAGGCAGCGAGTGAGGCAGAACCCGTGAATCCCTACTACTTACCTATATAAGTATATTAGCAACCAGTTGATTTTGTCTTTTTATTTTCCTATTGAGCGGGCCAAATATAGGGCCATCCTTATTAATTTAATGGCAGCCCTATTTAACAGAGAACTTTACTTTCACGAAATATGTGATTAACAGACCAATTTAATTTTAAACAATGCCCTAATTGAAAATTCTTTATATTTATTTTTATCGCGACAATTTATCTCTGCGAAAACAATTTGCTATCAACAATGTTAATTACGTTCTTGGCTCTCCCTTTTACATTATAACTGGTTTTTATTTAACCAGTTCATCCAATAAAATGTATCATAAATTCAATCAAACATGTAATTAACAACTACATTAATGAGGAGAATAAAAATCACATTTATTTATAAGTTCTAAATTCAAACTCAAAAAAAACTTTATTCATACGAGTATAGGGTACCAAGTATTCTGGATTATGAACGAGAACAGAAAACTACGAATATATGACATATTTGACATACAAATTTTACACACATACGCATCAGTTATACTAGAACATAAGCAGAATAGTAAGAGAAGAAAAAAAAAGCAACCATAAAGAAAATAAAATACTAAAACTAAATGGAAACTCAAACCTCATTAAGAGCCTGATATAATTCACGCACCGAAATACTAGATTTCAGATTTTAGTCTATTTTATATTTTAGATTTAATTTGGAAATTGTATGTTTCAGTGTTACTTATTTCGTATTCCGACAGATAGCATAAATTATATATGTCGCAGAAAAGTAGTTTAATCAAAGAGTTAACTGAATCTCTAGATAGTTAATTAAAAATCGAAATTTGCTAAATTTCCGTCAGACAAGTGACTGAACGAAACGTTTGACGAGTTTCCTAAACGCTTCTTGACAAAAATACTAACCTATTCTAAGCTAACCTAAGCATTTATTTGACTTATTTTTTATTAATTTTACTATAGTTTACTGCCACAATTACAACAACCAATTACACGAAACATATGGCATCATATATATAAAAAGGTAAAATATTTACTAAAAAAATCACAAAAATTATTGATGACATAATACCATATTCGGCTGTGCTGTGTCATTAAACACTTCTTGCACTTTACCTAAACGTAAGGATTAAAGGGTACAAAAAAACAGAAATACAAAGGTAATTCTGTGTTTTAGTTTTTTTCTTTACTAGGATTGACTGGAAGAGATCTTGTTAGTTAGTTTTAATGTTATAATAATAAATATAAAAGCACTTCAATTTCCATAACGTTTGTGGTTTCGGCAGTCCATCGAAATTCACATAAATGAATAAATCAAAATTATCATAATTTTTCATCACCCGAGATCGGTGATTATCTAAGTTCATCACCACTATTTAGTTCATACATTTTCACGTATTTCAATATAGATTTTATAAAGTCTTCTGTTAATTTAAATTTTGTGGCTTACAAAAGAATCCAAATTAGTTTTCGTACCTTCATAAATATAATTGCGAACCACTTATTGCCCATAAAAGGGAACGTGCGAACGTTCCTGTTGCAAAATTGGACAAAAGGAAACATCCCAGTATTCTGTAACTGGAGCTGGGCTTACAGATAAATTATTTATCAACTGTATAGCAATTTTCTTTATGACTCCTCAGACGAAACATAGCAATTTACTTGAAAGAGATGCGTGAAGCAAGGACGCTACAATTGGAAAAAGGTTTTAAGAGAAACAATTATTCAATAACTTTGTGTATGCTATGTATGTGTGTTTCTTTAACAAGCATGGTCGTAAACATATGCATAAGACTAATTATAACTTGGACCTGCAACAAGCACGTTTTAAATCATTATTATAATGGCTCTGTCTTTGTATGTATTCTTAATTGCAGTGTTCGTTTATGTACTAACTAAATAAATTTGCCTGCAATTCAAATAATTAGTTTGCGTTTGTATCGGTCGGTCTGTATATTTTTCAAAATTTGGAGGTCAATGAACTCAAAATAACTTTATAGATGAGTCCAAGTACACTTATGAACGTCATCAGAAAAGATGTTCAAATTTTTCATACATTTTTTACCAGTTCGCAAGTCGAAGACGGGCAAGAAGAACTGACAAGAAACTCGCCGCCGCTTTTTAATCGGCAACTTTTGAGTCATACAAATTGTTTTTACGGCAGAGACTTATAATAATTATTACTGTAACTAACACAAAAGTTTTATCAAAAAAAATAGCATATTAAGTTTTTATACAAATAAGGCATTTTTTATCGTTTTTGTGCATAATGAATCAAAAATGAACTTTGTTAATAAATGAGTCATGTTATTAATTTATCCCTGTATATTGGAGTTAACTTTAATTACATTTTTGTTATTCTGTAATGTAGGATATTACTCTGTTTAAAAATGATTTTAATTAACTACGCACAGATCAGACAGTATCTTCGTTTCGTATTTAAATGTTGATAACATTGTTCTTAGGATTTTTAAATTGATCAGACAATCGAAATTAGATCTGATATCAATCTTTACCAATCAATTTATATTTAAAGATCCGATTTGAACGAATCGTCGTATGTTTTATAAAAATCAGTCAAAAAAACTAAAACTTAGAAAAAAAAATTGATCGTATACCTACAGTCGGTTAAGCGTGACAACGACATAACAAAACATTGATTGCATACTTTATGAATAAAATTTAATAATTGTTTTGCATTATTACTATTTTCTTTGGATACAAAGAAGGAATGATAGATAGATACGGCGCAAGCGTACAATGAGCGTAACGGGACAATGAGTCACTTTCGTGCGTACAGCCGTCATTCATTGATTTATTATACACTCACGTCAAAAAGCTCTTTGAGAAATACCTTTACTGTAGTGTACCTTACGCTTTGCTTGATTCTGGTACTCATGCCTACATATTAACTGTTTCTTATTTTACCGTGATTACCGAAATCACGTGAATATAAAAATAATATGTTAAATATTTCTTAACATTTAAAGATAAAGTCAATATTTAAGATAAAACAAGCTTTTAATATGTTAAGAGTTCTTCGCTTTTATACCAATTGATTTAATTAAAAAAACACATTTCGGAAAAAATTCACTTCATAATCGATAAAAGTATAAAAGATATGAAACTGCTACTTAGTTAATTAGGTTTTAATAAGGAATTGTTTTATCTTCAAAGATTTTCGAATATTTAAAAATGCAATAAAAGAAATTGCAGAGCGGGTCGATGGCGTCATTAAAAATATACACAACTACAGTTTTTACGACTAATAAATTCAATGATATGGGGACATTTTGTGAAGTTCTTACTGAATTTTATGAATCTGTGCTACATTAACAATTTAATTGGTTATAAATTTTTTATTTAATATGAATTACATTGCTATTTTGTTTGCACGTTTATTCTCCCACCAATGGCGCTACAGATTCCGTATCATTTTCTTCATATTTTTTTTCTTAACATGCTACTAGGAGATCAGCCTTCTGTAGCTGACATAGGGGTTCAGGCTCGATGGTGCTATAAGCCTTAGATTCTGCCTGAAACTCCGTATTAGTCTTCTGAGTCTGAGACGGGCCATTGTTGTTTTTTATGTTGCTACAAGTCTTGGTATCCGCCTCAGATGTCATATACTTTTCCTCATCATTTTTTTCTTAATAGGCAAGTTGGTGGTAAGCCTTCTGTGTCTGAGAAAGGCTGGTTTTGTTTGACGTTGCTATAAGCCTTGGTCTTGGCCAAGCCTCAGATGTCGTATCTTTGACTTTATCGCTTTATTCTTAATAGGCAAGTAGGTTATCGCTATTGTGTTTTACACACACCGTTTTATATCTAAGGCAACCATTTGCTCACACTATTTTCCTTCACTGTTCGAGTGTTAAAGAAAGTCTGTTATTCAGTAACAGTCAAGACTTATTTTATTTTTAACAAAATAATTCATTACAGTTTACATTACTATCATTACAGATTTAAAAAAAACATGAATAATAAAAAACAATATTCAACAGTTATATTTGACATTCATCATTCGTTATTTCCCCCAACAGACAATTAACTGTTAATCTACGCAATCCATTAATTATTTTCATATATTGTTGAACAATATCACAAAACGTAGTTAAGAATGCCATTCATCTGACTTGTTTATTGGTTACGTACTTAACTAGTTTAAGAGCATTATTGATACGCAAAAATGTGTGTGCGTTAAGATGTGACAATGATAAGGAATATGTTAAAACCATTTTCCAATTATTGCGTCGTTGGTTACGGACATGGGTTAGATATTGTTTGTCTTAAGGTTGTGCTCGAAGTAGCAGGAGGTCGAGTTTTATAAACTATTTTTGCATCATAGACCTACTAGAACAGTGGTTTGAATTTGATAATTTGGTAGTTCGATAACTACTAATCAAATACTACTATAATTTGGAACTATAAATTGAAAATCAAATTCAAACCTACCTTAATATACCTTTCTCGATAGAAAGGAATGATTGAACGACTGAAGCAGGATACTTCTAATTATATAACAGCACACTATGTGTTCTGTTAAATTGTTTTTCAGATAAACAACTTTCGGACAATGGTCTAACATATTAATGTTTGATTCAATACGTCTGCATATATTTAATATAAATCAAACCGGTTCCTATACTAAGCAATCGTGTACACTGTTAAAATTTACATAAATATACCTATTCAATAATACAAGTCAACATAATTATATATAATATACTATATAGTAATATATTAATTTATACAAATTAATAATTATTTGTACAGTATCAGAATCCCTACTGGCTAGCTACTCGTATGTTTGGATAAAAAAAATAAACAATTTAAAGTCTCTAAGAGAAAAATACCTTTTTCATACTAACCTGTCTATATACCATCATAGCATCACTTAAAAAACATTTCTACGGTATTAGAATCCCATTGTGTAGTGCGGCTTGATCGCTTCAGCCTTCACCAAGTGGTGAAGCATGAGTGCGGCAAGTGAGTTAATTAACTGGGAGCGTGTAAGGCGACGTTCACGGCCGCTCTAATTGCACGATTATTCCTCCGCGACGCCTAACTGCTGGATGAAATTTAATTAAAGTTTGTTGTTCAAATAGATTTAATTAAAGTAATGCCGACGCCGGGCCCAATCCGCGTGAGTGCTGCGCAAGTTTTCTAATTCATTACATCTAAAAGCGTTCCCGTGATGCCGAGCACTCTTTATAATTTGTATTGTGTAGTTATAGTCGTTTTAGTGAGATGCCGGGCTACTTGAGTACGATACAGGCGCGGCGCCGGTCGCTTCTTTGATATTTATCTCTGGTCTCCCGAGCCCGGAACACTCTCGCTAATGGAATCAATTCCGCGATTACCTAGATTAAACAGTTTTCATAAGCTAATTAACTGTATCGTGTAAATTATTCACGGCGACATTTCTCCCATTAACGGGACAGTTGGAAATTATATCTCGCATACAAATTCACGTTAAAAGCGGCATTAAGATAAAAGCAATGTGCCATAATTCTTATTAATTATTAATAGCATTGTCAATTAACGGTATTAGGCGACCGAAATAGAAAATATTTATCTATCCAAAAATAACGATTGTAACAGCGATCCGGAGTGGCCGTAAGCGAGGAACGATGTTCGCGTCAATTATTGCTAATGGAAAACTTAAATTATGATAAAAGCTAGGCCGCGGGCGGATGCTGCGAGTTCCTGGCACCGTGGGTGACTGCACCCCGGCTAATGATAGGGCATGGTCTTCGGTAAAACTGGTACCTTTCAATCAACACGCTTTTTAGATTCCTAGGTAGTGGTCTGGTCAATTTAGACATTCGAAGTTACATAAAGTCCCAACATCATTCCCGTGTATGGATTTTTTTATATTCAAGGTCAAAGGTCAAATGTGTTTTTCGCGATTATCAGCAAAATGGTAAGTTTTATCATAAAAGTACTCCAAACAAAAATTGTAGATGATAAAATTATCTATGAGATAAAATAGGCTTTAATTGGACTCTAGTTTGTTTTGAGAAGTTGACGGCATGCTAACATGAATGTATTTGGAGAATTGAACTAAAATTGTGTTAAGAAAACTGTTAAAAAGTAACTAAACAAAAAATATAATGCTATACATGATACTAAAATAAATAACACACAATATTACTACTGAACTCGCTCAGCAAACATAAAGATGTCGATAGTTTCAGAGACAAGGAGTTTTTCAACTGATATAGATTGTATTAGATATTTATTTAAAAATTCAACAGCCTCTAACAAAAATCAAAAACACAAGTTTAATCTTTTAATAAAATAACCGCGCATCAATAGATTCCCTGTTCCGTGTCGGGCGCCCCGTCCCACAAAAGCTTTCTGTCGGGCAGCTTTCAGCCGATTACCCGCGACGCAGAGCCTAATTTGATTGCCGCTCGCCATCAATTACCTTACGACCACAGCTTTTTATTTAGAGGCCCGTTTTCACACTCTTCGCGACTTTTGCCTTTAAATACAGGGCATTGTTCTCATTTGATTGTTCATTGTTTGTGTATGCGCAATTAAAACTAACAGTTTGCAACGGACCATTAGTGCTAAACGAAACATTTCATTGACTTCACGTTGTATTGTACTGGACCTAAGAGAAATGCCATTTTGAACTTACTTTACTTACTTTGAGGTTGGGCTTGTAACTTCAGATTTTTGGACGAGTTTATTTTTAAGAGAAAAATCTGGTTATGTTTTTGATTTTGGATGAGTTTACTTTAAGAGAGAAATCGAGTCATCTTTTTTATTTTGAATGACTTTACTTTTGAAAGTCCATTGGTGCACAGCTACACATTGTATCAACATTGGTTTTATAAAAAGCACACAAACACAATTTTAATTAAGTAATGCATCGATGAGCCGTTTGTAATTAATTTCTTGAGTAAGTTTTTTATTTCAAAACTCACTAATGAGATACATCTGGTACTGACGCCCATGATCTATGTAATTAGTTTATACTATTTATAAGGTTGGTTCACCAGCAAACAGGCGGTGTATCGTCAGTGCCCCGTTTTGCGACCTTCAAGAAAAAAGGCATTTATGTCCCACATAAATATTCATAATAAACTATTTCAAACAAAAATTTAAAATCAAAGCATAATCTTGTATATTTCGTTATTTTTTTATTTGTTAACACTTCGTTACATTACAATATAAAAATTGAACATAATTTAATGAAAAGGAGGTCAACTGGCGGCCTCATCGCTTTCGAGCGATCTCTTCCAGGCAAACACTGTGCGTAAAGGAAAAAATGTATTAAATTACACAAGGTAGGCAAGAAGTGCAAAAATACATATTACATAATATAATTAAACTAAACAGTAACAAAAAAAATTACTGAATACATGAAAAACAAAAGGTAAAAGTACACATGAATCAATCTAATTCAAGATCAGTCTCGCGTCAGTTAGTAGTTAGGGATACGATGTGAACAGGTAATGTTTGTACAGAAGAAATTTAAATGGAGATAGAGAGGAAGCTTCGCGAATAGGGACGGGAAGTTGATTCCATAGCCTAACTGCAGAAACATTATGTTAGCTTTAAATTGTTTTTGTGGCCGATATTGGTGGGCCGACAGAGTTTGTAGGTGAAGCCCTACTCTGCAAAACGTCACCATCCCCGCCCCTTCTTTTAGGTATTGTGGGCGATAAATAGCTTAATTTCGATTATATTTAATTATACGCAAACGCGCTTACGAGCTTGTTAGAATTTAAAAAAAATATTCTTCTATCATTTATCGAGAAAATGACGTGATAATTTTAATAACGTCACTTTATTTATTAACGTCCTTAAAACTGGATTTTAACAATAATGGCGTCTAATAACATTTATGTAATCTTATATTTAAATCGCAAAATGTAAAGTTATCTGTAATTTTAAATAACGTCGCCAAATCTATAATAATTACCCATCGTAAATTGATTTAAATCTCAGAATATAAACGTATGTAATGTATAACAATTTTGGAATATTAAGGGTCTGTTTCACAATGTCCGGATAAGTTCCAAATAAGTTATCTGTTACTTATTGGTAGGATAAACACTATTGTTGCGTTTCACCACTGTCAGATGGCGCTATTCGTCTTCAAGTATGCTTTTCGGAACTGTTATCTTTCGAATAATTTATGTGTTGCATAGCTATTTGGTACTTTATCCATATATTGTGAAACAGACCCTAAATGTAAACTTGTATATCTATAAATATATCAATCGCATATATATTGCACAAAACTCGAAGATGACTGGATCAATTCAAATAAATACATCGAAGTTCTTTAGCGCAAGGGAAAAATGATGAGAGTCAATTTTATCGATGCGCGCGCTCAGCTTCACAAAAAACCGACACCCTGAAGTTAGATATAGTCAAGATATTAATTTTTTGGAGTTATACTTCTTTTGGCGTCTTAGGGAAAAATGATGACAGTAACTTTTTTTTATTTTTAGTGTCGCTTTTTTACAAAAATAGAATAAGGCAAAAAACATAATTTTTGAAAAGATTTTTGGATTGATACGCCAAAGAATAATTTCTTACGCGTGAACGAAATACAGATTGTATTTTTTCTATTCCTTGAATATAAACATTTGAATATTTTTGGAAATTGTTTTTTATTTATGTGATAGATAGCAAAGCAAAATGTTCCATATGTTAGTATGTACATAATAGTTAGGCTAACTTAAATAGTATGAAGGCGAAACATTTGCGGTAGCTGGTATTAAATAAAATCAGTGCGAACGCAACATTTATCACATAACTGGTTAATACGCATCCTGCAGGAAATCGTTCGAATGCTAGTTAACTAGAAGTTAACTAGGGTTTAGAAGCTCATATCTCCAGTTCAACAATTTTAATAGCCCACTCGGACATAGCTAATTAATCTGTCAGTTAAGTGCTTCTTAAAAAAACTGAGTAATTCTAATGGAGTGCTTAATGGGTGTCTGGAAGTACTCAGTCTTTTTTACTTTAAAACCAGAGCTTTATTTAAAACTTGCAATAAGTGCGTGTTTCTGGAAAGGGTTTATTACTGAGGCTGGAATCTTGCTGTTGCACTTGGGTTGTCGAAGCTCAGCTTCATCTGTTTTGGGTGAGCAGCTGTGGTGAGCGAAGCTCGGCTGGAATGGGCTATTCCTGAGACTACCGAGACTTGAACCTTGGAGCCACCATGGGGTGGTCAATCGCGTGAATGGTAGGATGAAAGCTCACTAAGATCCCCACCTTCCCTGGTGATGGCGGTTTTTTACCCTTGACTATTTAATCTGGCATCAGGCGTTGTATATTTAAACAATCTAGGGACAGGTTTTTGAAGTGAAACATTTTTATGGGCGTTGGAAACAATAATTACCGACACATTTTCCATTACGCGCCATCTTAAACAAAATATATCATATACCAACAAGTTAATAACAAAAAAATATTTTAATATTACAATTAATGTAATTCTGTTTATTTGTATTATTTGTATTCATGTCTATGAGAATAAAAGCCTTTTGATTAAATTTGTCTAATTAATCTTTAATAAACCTAAATGTTCCTAGTATTTGATAATAATACTAGGACTAGCCCGCGACAAGGGAATTTTAGTGAGGGGGCTAGAGCACTTTTGCTTTTAACTAAATATCTACAAATTACTATACAGGTCTATGATTTTATTATTAGTATACATGTTCCTCACATATTTACAAACCGTAGAATATTGTACATTAAAGAGTAATAAAAACAACAATAAAACAGTGTGTGAGATAAACAAATAATGTGTATAATACAATACAACAAAAAATACCAAAAATATGTAAAATTTGATCAGAAACCAAATGATTTTGTCATAGCTCCATGATTGTCCTATGGAATAACCAGCATAAAAGAACACATATCTACACGTTCCAATGATTTATACAAAAGTATACTCTTTAGTTATAAATGTATAAAAACCTCAAAGAGTTAATTAACGCTCAACAGTAAAAACGAAGAAGATGTTCTAATTAAATAAGATTAAAAGGAATTACAACTCGTGCGCCGAATACGGGCACAACCCGTTGCACAGTTGCGCAGGCGCATAAATGGGTATAAAAAGTAGAATCAACAATAAGTGGGTTCTTCAATAAAACTGTCTAATCAAGGCTAGATCTAACTCCAAGCTGTTTACATCTGAATGAGGATTGAACGTTATAAATCCTTTTACCGTTAGTATGTAGCTGTCTTATCGAGGGCAAACGAGCTTCTATTAAGTGTTAATGCAGCCCTGGACACTACCAGTTGGGCTGAAGTCTGAATTTATTTTTTATAGAGCAGGGGGCAAACGGGCAGGAGGCTCGCCTGACACTCTCGATGCTAGAGGGCTCGCGAGTGCGTTGCCGGCCTTTTAAGAATTTGTACGCTCTTTTCTTGAAGGACCCTAAGTCGAATTGGTTCGGAAATACTTCAGTAGGCAGTTGGTTGGTTGGTGGTGGTGCGCGGCAAAAACTGCCTTATTTTATTACTGTATTTATTTATTTATTAAGTCTACAAGATCATACATATTACGAAATCTACTGATAATTGTATATAATCTTCTATCTACTATGTACGACAATATATGTAAACATAAGTTTTGCAAAATATAGGACTTAAAAAAAATACAATTAAAAACATATACAAGATAAGACAAATACACAATAAAATAAAATTACCAAGAATTTTTGATAATTACTATTTATTAGCAGAGACAAAAAAACATCAGCAAAATAGCGAATTAGGTTGTGAGTGATGAGTGAGTGAGTGAGTGTAAAGTGCATAAAGTGTGTTCATAACCCAATCCTTTAACCTTTTTTTTTTAATTGTAGCCGGTGAGGGGGTAGATATTAAGCAGTATATTTATTATAGATATAGTCTGCCTACATATGGCGGCTAGCGAAGTCAGCTACGGAAGTTTTGCTACGTAAATTAGATTTAAGAATACTACTGTTTTGTAAGTTAAAAGGTTAGCGCAAAGGGATTGTTACTATTGTTAATTAACTATAGTTTAAATATAATTCAATCAGGATTTAACAGTAATGTAAATAATTTTACGTCAAATTAAAGTCACGATAAACTTTTATTTAGTTCATAAATTCATTTTTCCGTTTTGTACAAAAACTTATGATAATTTAAAAAAGTGGTGGAGAGTTTATTGCCAGTTTTTCTCTTCCGTTCTACGCCCTTGATTTGAGAATTGGCAGTAAATGTAAAATATTTATATATATATATATATTTCTTGATTAATTAATTTATTTTTGACGTTGATATGTGACGTATATGAATAAATGATTTTTTATTTTTTTAATTTGATGTAAACACATATTTTAGATTTAATGTCGACTCCAGCCAAAATTTGACTCCTAAACGTTGGACAATGATTCACTAATGTATCAGAGCTAGTAAAACCAACAACAGTATGTTCATTGTGTCCTTATTTCAATTCCTTGGAAGTCTTTGATCAAAGACAATTGGTTATTTCAATCGCGTTCTGGCGCGCAAAAAGCTCGGAATCCGCGCGATATTCCTTTGCATGCGCGCGCACGTTTTCTAATGAATTTAGATCAAAGGTAAAAACTTAAGTATGTTTCAACGATCAATCTTTTTACAAGAAATCGATAGATATAATTTTATTGTAAGTGATCAATGGGTACGAAGAACATCTTTAGCAACAAAAGTGTAAGATATATTTTTCTTACAAGAGTAAAGTATATATTTAAGTTTAAATTACAATCTTGCTTATACCATAATAAGCAATATTTATTGACAGTCTTAGTAATTGTGAGTCCGAGATGCCTTGCTCTGATATTCAATACACTACTCAAACTCAAAAGGATATTGCAAAATTGTTTCTTTATGTTTAACTACCGACAAAAGTAGTCCAGTGGTTTATATAAAAAAGTCATTTAGTTATTTTTTTAACGTTACAGACCCCAGAATCCCACCTGTACTTAAATGACCAAATCGCGGGCATATGTACTTGCCTATATACTTGCCGCGTAATTGAACCATGAATAGTCTGATCAATTGGAACATATCTGTTTCATATATATATATATAATCTTAATGTTTGTCCTAAACCTTGATCAAGAATCTAATATATTATACATTATAGTGCATATGTACTAAGGCTGTTTTCTTTGTATATCCTGAAAATTTCAATAGAAAATCAAGGATTAAGAGAGAATAATCAAGGAGATAAAACATTCAGTGTAAGATGTTTTAATTACTACATACCTATTTAAGATGGCGAGAACTACTTGCTGATTTATCATAACTAGTGCAAAGCCAGGTCGTACACTAGTGCAAAGTATTCAGTGCAATCGATTTCTGGATCAAATTTTTTGTTCTCTGCAAATTGAATTCCACTTAGTTTGTTGTTCTCATAATTACTTTGTGATAATTAATTAATGTTTATAAGTAACGAGAAGGTATAATTAACTCCATAAGGCGATACGAAGAAATAGTCATATGACAGACACATATTTATGTCTGTTTTATTATATAACCTGTTCTGGATATCCATAGTTGCTCCCCGAATACTTTGAAATCAAATTCCTTCAGTTTAATTTATGAATCGATGTATTTTTTTCTTTTCGTGTTTGTCGTTTGTTCGAAGTGGTTGTCACATTAAGGGCCTGTTTCACAATGTATGGATAAAGTGTCAAATAGCTATGCAACACATAAATTATTCGAAAGATAAAAGTTCCAAATAAGATACTTCGAATTTCATGACGTATAGCGCTATCTGACAGTCGTGAAACGCAAAAATACTATTTATCCTACGAATAAGTAATAAATAGCTTATTTCGAACTTATCCGGACATCGTGAAACAGGCCCTTAATTTATTACTTGATTTCTTGTATACGAATGTCTCAATGGGCCGAGCGTTGGCAAGCTAAATAAATATGTTTGCATTATTTTTAATTTTATGTGTTTTTGGATAACAATGAACACGTCAAAAAGTTGATGTTATAAAGACTGCTAGTTAGACTAAATCTTTGTCCAATGTAGCTGCCAGCTGTTCGGTCTCCTGTGATGTCGACTTACCTTTTTGCTTTTTCCTTAAATAATGGTATAGCGCTGAACCCTACGGACAAAGGGTCCGATGGGACTAAGGGGTATCGAATGGGACAAAATCATATTCGGAGTCTCTAGACTCCTGCGTTAAGCGACTTCCTTGTACGTTTCAAACGTGATTTCAAGTAATACTAGATACCATTTTTTTATAAATCTTGCTGAGTGTCTTATTCCTAGAAATTTGTAGACATACATACAAAGATACATTGATATATGAAAATTGGCACGTGTGCTTTGAAGTCTTAATTGAATAATAATAATCAACTTGTAAGAGGCAATACCCCATACTGTGTAGTGATAGGTTATAACCTCATTTTTTTAAGTCGGAGTATTAAACATGAATAATTTGTAATACTAATTTTTGTTCATAAGTTTTTAATAGTTGGTTATCATTTAATGCCACGTTCCTTTCAATTATGTATTTACTTTTTGAATAAAGAATCAACATAACTAGATCGTGAATATTATACTGTATTGCAATAAGCGGAAATTGCGCATGATTAGCGTCGGTTGTCGCGGCGTACGGACGTCTGATTGCCACGAAGCCCAATTGGGTCTTATCCGCCCACACATGGGAAATATTTTTAATCAACACCTCCATTGAACTTACGAGCGGTCGTACGTGAGCTTGGCGAACAGGGCCGCACTCGCGTATACGACTGTACTGTATACCGACTGTACTGTATACCGACTGTACTGAATACCGACTGTACTGTATACCGACTGTACGTTCCGGACAATTATTACCGCTGCCGAAAACATATCCTCTTTGCTGTGCGTTCGGCTCGCACTGACCAGTGTCAACGAGTTCCCTGGTTACTCTCGCTGCTTCATGGGTTTCTCTGGAGAGTATACTGTTATTTGGGAGTATACTTGAAGGGGATTAGACGATAGCAGAAGGTTTACTGTCGATATTGTATAATTTAATTGTATTTTATATTGGTTTTATGTTGTTTTTAGTTTGTTCAGGCATGGGCTGTAAATAAATAAATTAATAAAATAAATATGCATTGAAGAAATATCGATCGATATTTACATCGTCATTTTCATATGAGTAAAGAGCGAGCACGAAATACGAACAATTATCGTACAGTATTTAATTTGATTGATCCCTTCTAATACTACATTTCAGCTAAGTATATAACCAGTAGCAGTTTCAGGGTACCAATCTCACTTTTACTTATAATCTATACCCAATTCGAAACAACCTCTCAGCATCACAATGCTCCACTGAATACTCTATCAGTTCTGTCCTGCGTTCCCTGAACGCACTGTCCAAACTTCCAAAGTCAAGATGGCGCCTTGACTCTTCTCCAGGCATTTACTCTATCTCAAAATATTCGTACTTTTAAGTTAAGTAATGATTACAACCTATGGATCAATTAAATAATAACAAAACGAATCAACAAATTATTCTTAAAGGTGAGTAGGAATCGCAATGATTAATTAAATCAACCATAAAAATCAACGGAATCTAAACTCTAAAAGAATAATTTGAACGCAAATAATATTTCGTACAAGGGATAATTATTTATTTATTACTTATAATCCTATTCGCCTCGTCCTCCAATATAGGAGAGTCCTAAAATAAAAACTTCCTGCTTCAAGTGTTACTAAGCCACGCTCTCACATGCCTAATCATTTTCTTAGTCATTTGCTTTTAGGTAGAATAATTACACATACTTTTGCACTATTCAAGAATAATTTCGATTATTTAAATACGTCCCTGGTTAGGGTGTATATACAGTTAGCGGGTGGTGCTGGGTTGGTGCTTGATTGGCCTTATGAATGCGAGTAGATTGCATCGCTCCGCTCTCGGCTTTGTGCCCGTAACCGCTACCGCCTATGAATTAGAACCAAAGTAATTTAAAAACACTACACAGCCGTTATTTGTATACATATTTGTATGCTCGCGTTTCTCTTCTTTAATTATAAGCGAATTCAAAATCATTTATTCATATAGGGAATACAATATTCACTTATGAATTTCAAAAAATAAACATACCTAGGTAACACTGAAAATGCTTAGAAAATCAAAAATGGCTTAATGTAAAAAGAAGACTACACTAAGAAATGATAATCGCAGCCAATCCGAAAATTATCTTTCCTTAGATTCCTTTTCACGTGTAAGAAATGACAAACGAATGCAATATATTATTACACTAGGTTACTAAAGTGTTCCAAAATTTAAATTTAAAAAAGTTTCCATTAGCTATGTTTATAACTGGCCAGCTCTAAACATTTTCAGTATTACTCTTTACGTATATGAAATGCTTTTAATATTACATTTAATGCCAGTTCACAAATCAAGGGCGTAACACGGAAGAGAAGAACTCTCCGCCAATATTTTTAATAGCCAAGTTATTTGTTTTACATATTCCACTTGTAATCTTAAGTAATTCATTTTCATAATTTCATTAAATTACTCGACTCATATGTGTGTGAAAATTTGATTCGATAAATATAAAATCTGTCAACTTTTTATTCGGATTACGAAAAAAGCTAGAATACTGGTGGTAGGTTCGAATCTTGGTAATATGTAATAATTATTTCTCCTACAAAAGTTGTTTTGACGGCCACGGGAAATCGTTGTCTAGGCTGATTTGAGACTTAGTCGTATGAGTTAAGTATGTTTAATATTTTACTGGATTTGAGTTCACTTATGTGAGGTTACTTGTGACAAAATCAACACATACAATCAAAGGCCGTTGTAGCACGATTGTTTTTAACCGAAATATGAATGGAAACCTAGGAAAATTCGCTTCATACGACCTATATAAATGTAAGTCACGTTTTCAATAACCCCCAGTTTAAGCTTCATAATTTTAACTCGTGCTGATATGAGACTCCATTTTGTTATTAAATTCGCTACCGAAACATCTAACAATATTACTCGTGATTCGTGTTATATTAACTGCCACTATGGTGTAGAGGTTATCAATGTTTCTTTCAGGTTCGATTACAGTTAAGTGTATAAGTGTGCGTGTGAGAGTGTTAAGTGTAATACGTCTAACAAAATCAAAACCCTATGTCATTATCAGTATGTGGAACCAGCTGTCTCGAATCGAAATCATAATCTAATCAACTTAGGGTCCCCTAAGAAAAGAGCGTAGCAATCCTTAAAAGGTCGGCTACGCACTTGCGACCTTTTGGCAATGAGAGTGGCCCTGGGTTCGGTCTTTAACACCAGGTAAGCCTCCTGCCCGTTTGCCTTCTATTTTTACACTTAACATTTAAACATAAATACAACTAGTTCCACTCTCACTAGAGCATTTCCCCCACTTTTTCTTTGAGCTCCTCAGCCCACCGTGCAAGAGAGTGACCTCTTAGTTTCCCTAATACATGTATACGGAAACATGATATATATTGTCCAAATCACATTAAGATAAGCAATTTAAAAAAAATTATAATAATTTTCAATTATTGTCGAGTGTCCGTGGGCACTATCAATTAACATCAGCTTTCTGTCCGTTTGGCTCCTCTTACAAAAGAATTAAAAAAGAACAACGCCTGCGGATATGACCCCCCCCCCCCCACACAATTGTATGCCAGTCTTTAGCTGCTATTTCTATGATGATCAGCCCACCTTTCATTTCGGCCTGCCCTCTTCTTACACCGGTGGTCTCTTCCCGTGTTTCCTAAATGTTCATATGTTTATCTGCGGATAGTTTCTTACCCGTTCTACGCCTTTGACTTGCGAACTAGTAGTAAGAAGTAGAAGGTAGTAAATGTAAATTTAGAATTAATTTAAGGTCTATTCTTTTGGCGTTCATATGTGAACTTTACTTTATACACTGTAGGCAATCCAAAATGGTTATGCCAGCAGCTAACCCAAAAATGGCAAAGCAACTTCTCAACCTAAACAGAACTAATCTCAGAACAATGATAGGTACAATCACGGGCCATTCTCTCCTTAATAAACATCTTTTTATGTCCTAGGCGCGACAGACAGCCCCATGTGCAGAGGATGTTTCAGCGCAGAGGAATCAGTCCTGGAATGCAAGGCTGTGGCTAAACAACGTACAGAAATCCTCGGAACAGTGAGGTCGCTCCGTAAAGCCTGCGAAGTGCCCATGAAGCTTCTGTGCTTCTGGAAGGAGTTAGGATGGCTTAGTTAGCCAGGACTTCACGCACAAGAGACCTATTGAACGTCTTAGTGCGGAAACAGAGTCCCACATACATATATACACTTTACATATATGAAGTTACTTTGAGTTTGTTGTCCACGTATATAAACCAGCCCATTGCTATTAAATTTTTAAGCTTGTGACAATCATAATTGAATGACTCTATGACCACTTAGCGTATAAAAGCACGACGTGGTCCCTTAATATTTGACAAGCTTGCGACTTCTATTATTAACGACGTGTATTGTAATCACGCGGCGGGCGATCGCCTCCGAAGGTAGGGCGGTATTAAATTCCGACAGCTACGTGATAAATCGAAATTGGAAAAGTTTAATAATGTTCGGTTGCTCCGAAAGCAATAAAACCGTTTATAAACGGGCAAAAGCGTACCAGACGGGTAGAGTCGAGTTGGGCACTGAGGGTAAGAATCGAGTCGAGACTTGGCGCGAACCAAGCTATTCTGATGTGGGAATACGCTCAACATTTTTTTATAGAACAGGGGGCAAATGGGCAGGATCATCTGATGTTAAGTGATACCGCCGCCTATGGACACTCTCGATGCCAGAGAGCTCGCGAATGCGTTGCCGGCCTTTTAAGAATTGGTACTCTCTTTCTTATATACTAGAGGTGCTTATTTAACAATACTGTAGGACTAAATATTTATTTATTTAGTACTACTACAGCTAACATAAATTGTACATAATGACATACAAATACACTGAGAATATAGCCAAATATGGAATACATGATATATTTAACAATAAAAAGATTTAAAAAAGGGAACAAACAAACAAAAATTATTTAATACATTTGACTAATTGTGATTTAATTTATTTAACTAAGCTTAAATTAGTTGGGTATGTACGTGATGGTGTGTATGGTTTTAAATAAATCAGTGGCACTACTGCCTTTTTAGACCTAGGCCTCAGATTTCTGTATTTCATGATGGTTGCCACAAGTCGTCGATTTTTTTAGGTTTAAGGCAAGCCGGTTTCCTCACGATGGAGAAAATGTTAAATAGGAAGAAAGTCCATTGGTGCACAGCCGGGAATTGAACCTACGACCTTTAGGATGAGAGTCTCACGCTGAAGGCACTAGGCTAATACTGGCCCGTTTGTTCTAAAAAAAATTTATCTTAACAAAATATTTACGAAAAACAAGTGATAAAACTTCAAACCGTAGTTATTAAAGAAATCCGAGAAGACGGCAAATTAGATTTTTGTAATAGCAATACTGAATAAGATTTACATATTCAAATTACGTCTATACAAAACTCCTCTTTTAATTATAAACTTAATTTTGTTATGATAAATCTATGGAAATTACCTCGCAACCCTACTGACGAGCAATTACCTTTTTTCTTTGTAATAAAAATGAATTAAACTTTACTTAGGGTGGT
The DNA here is from genome assembly GCF_905147795.1 of Pieris rapae. Classification (NCBI taxonomy): domain Eukaryota; kingdom Metazoa; phylum Arthropoda; class Insecta; order Lepidoptera; family Pieridae; genus Pieris; species Pieris rapae. The sequence continues at coordinate 5,555,162 of NC_059530.1, forward strand.
ATTTTGTTTGCCATTCAGAACGCTCAAAAATTTCTCATTACAAAAACCCTTTAAGATTTAAATTAATTTAGATTTTCATTTACTCAATTACATTTAGCATTAAAAGTATTTTAATCAAAGGCTACAGATGTTCAAAAAACTATAGTAATTTATCTGTGTAAGTTCTTCGAATAGTCTATGGTTATTTTTAGTCTTTGACAACTATAGTCTATTAAGACCGTCTTACTTTTGCGGTTAATATAACCATAGCGCCAGAAATTATATTAACCCTCCCTTATATTCTAAAAGAAAACATTGACAACGTTTGAACTAAAGTTTTTTTTTCACAGAACATGTATTTAAAGGTTTTTAAAGGACCATGTTATTAAAATATTTATCTATAAATACATTATTTGAAATAAAGTATTTGAAAAGGTGTAAGGGATGAACGTTGTTAATTAAATTAAATTAATAACTAATTAATCTTATTTATATTATTAAATAAAACTACAAAAATGTAATGGATTTGAATATTTTATTATTACAAATCTAATTTATATATGTTATAATCTTACCAAGAGTTATTGTTATATAGGTAACTCTTGGTACGATTTTTTTTATATTCTGCTGCTAATTTCGCGCGGTTTCTGAAAACGGGACAATTTTGCGTCTCACAGTTCATATCGGGTCACGATAGGTATAACCACACACCTGAACCGGCAACGTAGAAGAAGCTTGAGCGAAGAAGAACCTTGGGAGGAAAAAATTTACTAAATGTCTGGAGCAGAAGGCACTGGAAAACTACTGCTCAATATTTTCCCCTAGCAGTCAGTGATCTGTATTGTAGCTGCTTCTGGCTGTTCCGTAGGCTCGCCCACCTGTCAAATAAAATTTCTTTGATTAAGTGCCAAATCTTTCATCGATGATTATTAGTGGTCCCTCTCATTCATGAAGCTGTTAATACCATGTTTAAGCTTCTTTAATAAAGAGAAAACTGCTGAAATCAGGTTCGCAATTGTAAGCTTACCGCAATAACATTACCGTTTCGACAAATTGATGCCCGACAACCGCCGTACGAGGATTAGCGTCTTTATAGAACAATTCGCAGGCGTTGGTCTTAGCTTTAGTAATTGATATCAACGGCTGACACGGACTTTATTAAATAGTATATACAGTATATATCATTATACCTTATTAACACGTTGAATGCTTAAACAATGGATACAAAGTAATGGCCGGTAAACAAAACTTTTTATTGCCAATTTGGATTATGTATGAATGTATATTATTTTACAAAAAATATTGTTAAAAAAATATTTTTCGGATCCGAGTGGTAGGCATAAAGCACGAGCCTAATGGTCGTAATAATGGTAAATGGCAATGGTCAAAAACTTACTATATTTATAATTAACTGGACGCTCGCACGGATCCGAGTGTGCGGCGAGAAAAGTGTACTTAATGTGTTAATAAAGACGAGAACAGTTTTATTGCACTATTGTAATATTTCGCCTTTATGCTAAATTGTATGAATAACAATACTGTTTATTTAGGCTATTTATAAAGGCTTATTTTTGTATTTTATTGAAACGGGTACAAACAAGCAGGAAGCTCGTCTGATGTTAATTGATACCAACGCACCTGAACACTCATTGACAGAAGGCTCGCGCGTGCGTTTTTTTTTAAATTGGTAGGCTCTTTAAAGGGCCCTAGGTCAAAGATGTGAAACGATGGTGAGGTGATACTCTCGACGTCCGATGATGAAACTCAGCTGCTGGTATTTATCCCACCAACACATTTGAACACCCTTCGTGGTAAATGCGGTAGAAAGTGCAGAGCCCCACATCTCTTCCCAACTTCAAGAGACGAGGGTCATGCATGTACATTTCACTCTCATTATGAACATGAATCAACTACATTATTATTAATGCAATATATCGTTTCATGATAATAATAACTTTAATTTAATTTATTTAATGAATTTGCGCTTATAGATGTATAATCTAATTGATATGAACAAAAACAACGTTAGAACACATCTAAATTTATTTTAATGTTTAGATGCGTCGAAAATTTTCATATAATTTTAATTTTTTCATTAAGTTTTCAAACGGTGGCCCAGAGTAAAGTACTGTCACGCGTTGCTAAACACACCAAACTCAGTATGGTAGCAATTTACATCTCAAATTTTAACGCTAAAAATGATCAATAAACCCAGAAATGTGTTTCCATATGCCACAATTAAGCGAATATCCTGTCTTTTCCTTAATCAATTTGTTGGAACGGTTATTGGGCCGAAGCTTCTATAGTTGGGACATAACAATGTTTATCCTTTACAAAATATGACCGTATTGTGTTACGTAATTATATGGCTTGGCTCAGTGAAGTGTAAACCCCAATTAGGGATCGAATATTAACACTGATCAAAGGTTTATCATATGTAAATTAACACCGATCATTAGACGAACCACACACCAAAAAAAATTTTATTAAAATACCTCTGAAATGAGTATAGAAGTAAAATTAGGGAAATTTTGTCGATACAAAATGGCCGTAGATTTTTTTAATGTCTAAAAAGACTATTACAACAATAATACGTTGTTTTTCTTAAGAACAGTACAGCTGCTTAAAAAAACAGGGTTGGTTGTAGGATTGTGTGAATTTATGTGATTTAAAAAGGCCGGCAACTCACTCGCTAGCCTTAGGTCATTGACCATTCATATGCGGCGGTATCACATAACATCATGGGACCCTCCTGCTTATGAAATAAAAAAATGCATTTCATTATATTGTGTCAAGTTAAAAATAATTGACCGTATAACTTAGGGGTATGAAAATAGTTAACCATCCCTCCCGGAGCTACTATATATATATATATATATATATATATATATATATATATATATATATATATATATTAAAAAGATAACACTAAACTATATCTAAATATTATATTTGTTTTATTTTCTTCCCATTTCGAAGCAGGCCGCCCATTTTCGCCCAAAAAGTCACTATAGTTTATTGTCTATATCAGTTAGTAGTTTCTGTGGGATCTCATCCCCTCAGGGGGGTTTGAGCCCACGCACCACGTCCGAGCAGTAATGAGTTGAAAGCGGATACTTGTAGCGCACTCAGAGCGCCCGTGTCCGGTTACCCGCCTAATGTTGTCCGGATAAACAATGACGTCCAGCCTTTTAGCGACATTTGTGAACCCACTCAGCAGACATAAGCCTAAGTGTGTTTTTTCCATTTGTGATCCGACCCGCCTCAAATAGACAGCTTTTAGTACTCATTAATAGTAGTGATGTTTCCTTATGGCATGTCACTTGTCAAAAAGAAACTGTCCACAGAGCAGTGCAAAATAAATTTGAATTGTGTTCTATCTATGAATCCGGAATTATTTATATGTTTGTGTTATTTGATTAGGGATGCATCCGATACCGATACCCATACCGTAAACGCAAAGCTTCGCCGATATACCGGTATTGGGATATTTTAATTGCCTAATTTAAATATTTTAATTGCTGTATTAAATACATTTTTTCAATTTATTAAAAGGCAGAGATAAAAGAGCCGCTAGGATTTTATTAAAGAAGAGTATCCCCTTTCCCAACTAAATTAAATAAAAGAATTACTAACTTTACATAGTCTAGTACGGGTAAATTGCAGCCTGAGTTTGTTAAATAATAATAATAATAAAAACTTTATTTATCACAATAGGGTTGTGACAAGAATCATATATCGCTAGTCCCCACACTAGGGACGCCCTGTGTTGTGGGTAACTAAAGCAAACAGTTATTCCGCGGTACATGGTACACAAACAGTTTTAAAAAAAATGTGAGCCGTCACGGGACGCCTGGCAGATGTGAAACATCGACATTATTTTGGAAAAGTAATAAGCAGAAAAGAACATATTGTGATAGGAACTAAATAATGATAAAATAAAATATTACGATTTTTTTCCAGATAACGATGACTATTTATTGAATAAAATAAAATTATTTTTAATAAGAAATTTACTACTGCATATAGACTGTATATAGGTATATAATATGTAACTACATCACCTAATACATAAAAATATATCTAATAACTAACCTTAAAATTTAATTATTAAAAAATATTATTAAAAGCTATTCAAAGGGGCAACGCTGCTAGTATCTTCGGAACCTTGCCTAAAGGGACTCCTTTTAATAATATTTTTTAATAATTAAATTTTAAGGTTAGTTATAATATGTAACTACTTTTACATGCATTTGTCGCGCTCCTAAACAAGACTGCTATGGTTACAATTAATACAAACCACAGCGGTTTTATAATGTAACATATTGTGATATATTATTATATTATTTTGTAAAAATAATACCATCAAATAGCGCGGCGACGCGTCGCCACGGCATACGTCGCCACGGCAGAAATCGGTTTTACGTGCGGCAATAGATGTTTCACATCAAAAAGAATAATAATAATTTTAGTGTTAAAAATTAAGGAATAAAATTAATTACTTAATTTCTAAAATTGATCTACTAAGACCTATTAATTTCAAAGGTTTTCTTTGATTACTTATTACTGATATACCAGTATATTACCTACTTACTACTATCGAAAGGTCCATAATCGCACATGTTTCCATTACCATATGAGACATATCGATTCAGAAGTTAACGTCTAAGTGTATAGGTATAGTCAAGGGTTAGACAAAGCACTTAGCCAGATATTGTTCCTGTATAAAGTCCATTTAGGAGACTACTATTTCACATTGACAGATTATATGTAAGCTCGCAGGCATTACGTAAGTGCCGATGTGAAAGCCGCCTAGTCAAATGTAGAGTGACGGACCATCAGCGATAGTCCATTAAGGTAGATCGTGTTTACACTGTGCGATTACGATATGTCGTGTCGGGCTTTCGTCTATTCTTTATCGCCCGAACCCAATAATTAATCCACAATCAATCTGATCGTGACAGTCGATCTGCATCCCAATAACCAAACCCTACGAAGTCAATCCATTTTTGGCGACGGTTAGAATGCAATCTCTTCGCTCTTTACACACAGATTTGATAATCAATATAAACCAAATATATATAGTAAATAAAACCGTACAAATAATATTAAAATATACATGTCTATGTTTAAAACATATCAAATAGCTTTTCAATCATTTTAAAAACTGGTTTAAGTTAAAATCTTAAGATAAGGCTATTGGCTCAGTTGAACTGTCATTTTCATACAAAGGTCTATCCACATTCACCGATCCGACCTACCATGCATAGCTTGTATCAACAGATGGCTATTACAATGAGTCGATTGGTTATTGGCACACTTGGATTAAGATGTATATCTCCGATGGTCAAAAATGGATTGTGATAGATTATTGGGTTTGGGCGTAAGACACTAATGTCATCTCGAGGGTTGACGATCACCTTGATTCTCAGCCATAACGATAAAAAAATGATCATCATGTCTCGCAAAATCTGATTGATTTTTAAAAGAAAATAAACAAATGAAATGAAATCGTTTATTTGCTATGATAGTGGTACAATTAGTTTAGATACAATAATTATAAAAATCCTCACAATGCGCCATATTTAAATAGGCATGTAGATGTCATATTAATTTTATAATGTCATATAATATAAACAAGGCGCTTCTAAGCTTAAATTACAATATATTTACTGAGAACCTCTGCTACCTCCATCGTTAAAGACTCGATTCATTATTTCTTGGACCCATATCTGCATCAAAGCTCTGATGCAATATTTGCCATAGAAAAAACACCACAGATAATTATTCACGACGTACTCCACATACAATAATTGCGTTTATAAGGCAGTACACGAGTACTTGGCCGTTTTAACAATTAACTACTCAAAACTTATTTACGAATACAAACGCCAAACCTGTAAGCACTACAAATGTCGAGTCGTGTATAACAAAATCGGGGTTTATTTATTTATTTATTTATTCGGAAACAAAAACAGAAACATCCTTATAATAAAAACAAAGTCAAAAATAAAACACAAAACAAACACACTGAACGCATCCACAATAGGTTACACTTATTGTGGATGCGTTCAGATGATGATAGATGGTGGGTTAAGTCTGAAGGTATGAAAGCCTTCCAAAGGCGGAACAGTCGCGAGAGTAGGCACCGGCCTGGGCGGGCGAATGGGAGGTTTGATACGCCATTAGTTCATTAGCAGTCTTATGTGCCTGTCATAAGCCGATTATGGAGTCGCAACTTACGCGCGCCGGGACAAATTGACTATGGATGATTACCTTGCACGTAACGCGCTGTACTTGTTCACCTAATTATACCCTTGTTAGGAGGTTTATAAAAGATTTTACAAAGTAGCTTTGGTGGCTTTGGAGTAATTATTATTATTATAGCCTCTTTATTTCCATAATGAATAGATATTTTAAACAAGTATATCATATTTAAAGAAAACACTTTTTTAACCGATTGAAGTTATGTATTAGTGTAAACTTGTAATTATTTAAATATAATAAAAACATAAACCACGCACGCTGTAAAGCACGCGAAACGTCAGATAAATTTAAAATTATGTTTAAATAACTATAAGTTTACAATAATACGTAACTTCAATCCGTTGAATCCGTTGTTTTCTTTCAATGTGTAAAAGTTATGTTAATAAAAGACCATACTAAGGGCCTGTTTCACAATGTACGGATAAAGTACCAAATAGCTATGCAGCACATAAATTATTCGGAAGATAAAACTTCCGAATAAGAAACTTCACTTTTCATGACGAATCGCGCTATCTGACAGTCGCGAAACGCAACAATTAGTAGAGCGCCGTAAGGTTTATACCTCGGAATCCAGGGCCAGTCAATGAATCTTAATATAAACCTTGAAAATATGTTTTTAATAGTATATAGAAAAATGTTAAAAAAAAATTTTTTCGCGCTCTCAATTTTTTAAAAATTATTAATTTTTTGGAGTTTTCATTGCTTTATATTAGTCAAAAGTCATATTTTAAAAAGAACAACTATTACAAACTTGAAAACTTGATCTTGGATCTTTAGGGACTGCAGATATACCGATGAAGGTCGGGTTGGAGAATAGAGGGGATAACAGCAGCTGTTCGGTATTGTTCATGGCGGGCCCTCACAGGATACTGGATAGCACACGTTGTAACTTGCTAGACTTAATACGTAGCTGTTGTTTTCGTTCCGAAAAATATTTATTTCAGATTTTTGTTTATTAAAAATTAATGTTTATATTATTGTGCAGTGAGTGTGATAAAAGTTAATTACTGAACATTACTGAGTTTTAAAAACTTTGAAAATAGTGGCATAAATTGTAAGTATTTGTTTTTCATTTATATTACATGCTTTTGAAAATAGTTATGAATATTTTGTAATAAATCGATGTTAAAAGTTAGAATATAATAGTAGAATTTAATAATATAAATCATTAATTATGATATAAAAGTTAGTTATTAATATTACTAATATTTGTTGTTGCAGCCACGTGTCGCAATGGGTGAACCATTCAGTATTGATAGTACAAGCAATGATTGCCTCATTTGTGATAAAATCGGATCTAGTTCTGAATTAAGCTCTGAACTAGGAGATATTATAAAAGTCACTAGAGGCATATCATCATTAAAAGCTGCATCTGCGGAAAGAGGGGATGGACTTTCTCAGTATATAAATACTCGCGACTTTGTCTACGTGCATTCGGTATGCAGACAAAAATATATTAATAAAGGATGCATTAATTCTTATTTAAAAAAAAAGAACACCACATCTGCATGCTCTCCACCTAAAAAAAAGCTTCGAACAGCTACTTCAATTGATTTTGATTGGAAAACTAGGTGCTTCTTTTGTGAAAAAGAAGCGGATGAAATGAAGGAAAGATGGAAGTCCAAGTCGTTAAGACAACAAATCAGCTACGTCACTAGTACTGATTTCAAGAAAAGTATATAGTAAGTTTGATATGTGAAGACAAAAGTGAATATTGTCGCAATATTCATAAAAGAATTGTAGGCGTGAAAAAAGTGCGTAAAAAATTTTGAAAAGCGACCAGACCTGCAAAATGCTGCGACAGTCTTCAAAAATGAATGCGAAAATACTGATGACATTTTTTAGGCTGGTGTTACATGCACTCTTGCTTTATACGGTGCCCCCCAGAAAATAAAAGATCTTAATGCATTAAGATATAACTCTTTTTTGAAAGCAACTGCTAAAAATACCTGCGTTAAACTGCCGTCATTACCACCCACTGCAGATAGCGCATTTGAACACTTTAAAAGAGTATTTTTGCAAGTTCAAACATGGCTTGGAAGAGAAATATTACCAGAAGAATGGGGCTGGAAATATGAATGCGGAATATTGACACCGCAAACAATGACGCAACGACCAGCTCCAGAATCTTTATTAAAAATTATTTTTTGCTCATGCAAAACAGGATGTGGAGCATCTTGTGGGTGCAGGAAAAGAGGATTGAACTGCACTGCAGCTTGCTTAGAATGCAATGGTGACAGCTGCACTAATCCTTCACCTACAATCTATATCAACGAGATCGACGACGACGACAATAATGTACAATGATGTAACAATGTGTATAGTAAATAATAATTTTTTTTTGTAACTTATTTTTTACGATAATCTAATAAATTAACATTGAAGTTACTCTGCACATATAATTTATTACAAATAAAATAAAATTTTTCGCTATAAACACTTTTTCCCCCTTCCGCCTCTCATTTTTCAGTAAATTGTTGTTAAAAATTGTTGAAAATCGAGATCGGTAAATTTTTTTTTTTTAACTTTTTTATTTGAGGTTTTAATAATGCAGTCTCATACTTGATATACAGATTCATTGACTGGCCCTGGGTTCCGAGGTTTGACCATTTTTATGCCTTACGGCACTCTACTAAATAGTGTTTATCCTACCAATAAGTAATAAATAGCTTATTTGGAACTTATCCGGACATTGTGAAACAGACGCTAAGTATATCATATGATTAATCAATACATAATATGTGGAAGCATTAAAAAAATAAACTAGTATTATGTTATTTATCCTTAAACTTAAATTCTAATCATAACTAGTTAATTGTTGTTGAACATTGAATAAAGAATTTTTGAAATTGAAAATTAAATTGAATCATAACTAGTAATTTCAACGGCTATAAAATATTTGAAGTAATAAATTAATTTCAAAAATTATCAAATTCATAGATCGTTATCGATCCTTCAACTATTATGGCCTCCTCCATTTTACAGATTTGACTAATAGTAATTACTTTAGAATATTATTCAAAATTTTCGTAAAAACGACACGACATTATTTTCTTTTATACAATTATGTCAATTGTTTCATACAACGAAATGTTTATAGATAAATAAATACAAGTAATAATACTACAATATATCATCATACCAACCTCATAAAGGAACCGGAAACGCAACGACCAGTACTATAAATACATATATGTAGAGATTATTATTATAGCGTTTTTTATTTATTTATTCACTTACAGCCGTACATAACCAAACTTAAACTAAAAATAAACGAAAATATATAAATATCAAATATTAATTATAAAATAACATAAAACACAGTACAATGTAAATGCTATCCTCTAATACTGTCGAAGCAATGGCGGATCCAGCGGGGGTCATGGGGGTCATGACCCCCCTCCTGAGCTGGGTCCAAAACCTAGATGGAACAGTAATTTAACATAATGATTTTATTTCAATACTTTGTCACCATACAGAGTTTATCTATCTATAATATATAATTAATTTTATATAATATAATAACTTTGTATAAGGACAAGTTCTTGACTTGAGCACGACTATGGCACCAAAACTGGATCCGACGAAGCCTCGAAGTATACCACCAAATCAGAGTATACTACTGTAATGTATTAGTCTAACCATTATAAAGAAACACGATGACAATTGGAACGATGTAGGCTGAATACAGTTATTGTTAAACTGGTTCTTTGAAGTTCCCCCCAATCACATAGAACGTTTAGACGTCGATTGTACCTATTATTCTACACATTTTGACTTCCATATACATACACACACAGGTACATGAAACACGTCATGTGATTCATCTGCTACTAGCAGACCCGATAGACGTTTCCCAGTCCTAACTATGAATAGTGATTTCGGATTGGTATAAATAACTAAAAAAATATTTCAGAAACAAAGTGATTATTATTCCAATGCTTAATGTTTGTTTTTCTGGCGCGTATGTAAATAGTTTTGTTGCTATTCCGATACGGGAACAGGTGACATATATAACATGTGAAAAACATGGATTTTCAAGATTAATGCCACAAACAATAAGTGTATAATAAATAGTGAATGTTATGTTATTATCACTATAATAACTCCGATGGAAGTATTTGTTTTAAACAATATTCATTTTTCTTACATCCTTTGACGATATTTGCAGCGCGCATTCTGTCAATGTCAAAAAAGTTTGAATAGGAAAAGCGCACTGAAAAAAATTGATATCCTAACATAAGTCCAGATTACTTCATATGGTTGTAAGTATTCTTATTTAAGTAACTGAGTCATCAATATACTTAGACTTACTCAGATTACAACACAAATTACGAGCAAATAGATAAATGTATTTCCTTAAAAAATAATATAAAAATCTCGGTCCTTTTTAGATAGAAAGGCTTTGTTATTTCTCGTTTAGCGTGAACATATTCTAATGATAAATGCATCTTAGAATGTAGTATGTGTGTGTATGCGTGCGTGTGTGTGTGTATATGTGTATTGATATATGTGTATATATACTGTGGGCTCTATATTCGTAACTAATGTTTGTAGTTATGTACATAAAAAAAATCTAATTTGAATTCTATTGCGTATAGTCTATTATTTTTGTCTGACGTCTTTTGCTGTAAAAAGTATTACTCAATTGTTTAGATATAGTATAAGAAGTAAAAATAATATAGAATAAAAGCAAATAAATAACGTCCTGTTGATAAAAACATTAAGAGCATCGCGTAAGTCCAGATAAATCTTTAATTTAACTTGACGGTAAATTCAATGCACTCCCAAGCGAGGGTGGCTTTAAACTCAAAGACGTTAGTCCGACTCTGCTTTATGATGTTATCTCTAACAGGTCGAGATGGGTTCCTGAGTGGTGGCAGAATTTGCTGTTGATAATTGCCACTAATGGAAAAGTCTGGTCACCGCGAAGTGCATTGCAAGTTTTCGTCGGCAGTAGTGAGTTTGAAATATATGTGATAAATACGCCCGGATTATATATTCTTTGAGTTTTATTGCAGTTGATAAGGAGTTGTATCACATATATCTTTTATTTATGCCTAGTGTACGGCACACTGATACATTGGTACAAGAAAATTCAAATAGAACTTTTAATGTGATAATGTGGGCAAACACGAGTAGATAATGAAATTAAATAACTCAACTAAACGACGCGATTTACAAAGTGTGAGGTTAGCCACTTTTGATATTCAGGCCTATTCAAGCCTTCGGAATTAGAGGTCTGGAGGCCTCGGAGCAACAAACTGGAAAATTTTGGAACTGGAGGTCCCAGTCCCAAAATTATTTTCCAAATAAAATGAATACAAAAATTCCGTCGAGTTTTTCAATTAGTAATTTATTGTGCAACCAATTGATTATTTTGGCATTTAAGAATCATATCTAAAGAATAGTATACTAATGTTAACAAGTCGGAATGTAAAACATTTCTCATTCTCAGTCTATATTGTGGGGGGGGGGGGCTCTTTTGTGGAGGCCCCAGGATCTGTAGCCCCAGTTGCCCTCTTCTAAACCCGGCCCTGTAGACAGCGCTTTTATCAGAATACTCGATCTGGATCGGTGAGATCTCTTGTTAATTTATTAAAAACAAATTAATATACGTTGTGATTCATATGATTTTATAAGATTTAAGGTATATATTATGCTAAATGTTTTACTTATATTTTCAATAAATATCCTGCTTATACAATGTTTTAGCTGTCAATAATGATTTTTAAAAATAGTAGGTCAGAAGTCGAACGTAGATTTAATTGTTGGTATATAACCTATTTGTTTAACGTCGACATGATATTTTTGTATTAATTTTTATTATTTTATACAAAATTACCATTGAACTAAGGTGATGAACAAGACAAACTCCAATACACTTACGAGCATCTAACAGTGCATACATATTTAACACGCATATTTACCGATAGGGTGGGCTAGGGAGGAGGGAGGGTCATTCAATGAGATTGCTTCTTGCCACTCTGAAGTAATGGATCAGCCCAAATAGAGTTTATTGAGGAAACCGATCGCGCTAGTTCGCAGGCTTTTCTCAAATTGAAAATTGTAATAGCGTAATTAGCTGTTATGTATAACCAACGACAATTACTTTAATTTGTCTTATGACGTATATAAATGTCAATTTGACATTGACACTTAACGCTAAGGGGATTCAGAAAGACACTTTTATATTTTATTTGTTCAACTTACCACACTTAATAGTAACGAGTAGGTGTGGTAAGAGACAATCAAACAACATCTTCGTTTCGTAGGTGATCTCCAGCGATCGTTTCACACTACTAGCGACATCTACATTAAAACCTCGAATACATTACGAGCCAGAAGTGCTAACCCCTGTGCACTTTATTTCAAAATGTTGGATTCGTATGAAGCTCTTACTGGTACAGCTCCACAGAGAATATAAAGAACCAACATAATTTATAAGACAATTCTGTCGCAATGGATATGAGGATTAAATTACTTGTGAAACTGATGTAAATGGGATTTGTATGTCGACAATTTGCGTGCATATTTGCGGGCAGTGCCGTGATTGTTTAAGAATTGTCAAAATGGCGCCAATAAAAATTAAACACTACTGACACAACAGTCAAAATACACTAAACAATCAATAATCAGCCGCTGTTATAAAACTTAATAATAAATGGGCTTTAAAGCAATTTCAATTTAAAATAATCCAAAAACTTCGTTAAATATTGGCTACGTATAAGTAATGGCTACAATAAAAATATCTAAAATGGAGTCTAGTTCATTATCCAAATGGACTACAGCTATTTGATCCACTTATGTGATTGCCTGCAAACATTATCTTCTAGTGAATGGAAGCCATAAGTTTACCTCGTAACTCTTCTAACAATATTCTTTTGTAAGATACTAAGTGGTAGGTTATATAAATTTTTTTTTGTATTTTTATCTTCCTTACTAAGGCTATAAATTAAATCTTTGTATAAGTAAAAGATCTTTTTTTTAAAACTCGTACCAATATTAATAAATCATTTGATCGAAACTTAGTGTCTTCGTCGATGTTGCCTTCGCCGTACGATTAATTCAATAATAGAAAATCGTCAAAAGATAAATATGCCGGGGTTCACATGAATTCTCACGATTGAGAGGCATTTAAATTATGCATAAGTTAATTCAGTAAATAAGTCGCTTATTTCGTTAATAACATGAAAATATAACAATATTAAATATTTGTAAAGCATGAGACAGATATAGCCCATTTACATCTATTGCTTTCATCCGAGATGCTACGAAGAAATCAGCAGATACAAGATAATGGTCCCATCCAATCACTTAGCTAGCCTCCGATAATTTATGTAACAAGATACTTTTATACTTTATTTTACTGTTATATTTATTTTATACAATCCAATTTGTAAGTAAATAGATTTCGTAAATCAATTGGTCAAGTCTAGTGTTAGTTAACTGTGTTAGGATTAAGGCACCAACTGTAATGACAACCTGTCTTAGAAATTTTGATAAGTGACATTTATAGTTTGCGCGGGATTTGTCTTTACGCTGTCATAATTTGAAGAGATAAAAAATTGTTTAAGTATATTAATTTATATGCTTATTAAGGATTTTAAGATGTTACAAATTTTAATCCTGGTCTTAAGTGAAGAGGACTAATATGAGATCAAGACTTACTTAATTAAAAGAGTTACTTACTTAATTAAATTATCAATACTTCTTAAAATTAGAGTACATAGAGAAATTTCAAGCTTTTTAGCTAATGTTATTATTATCTTTACAACCTAATATAATTGATTAGACTTAGTTAGTTACTCTTAAGTTTCATAAGCATATTTTAAATGTTAGGGGCGTGTTTCATATTGTCCGGATAAGTTCCAAATAAGCTATTTATTACTTATTGGTAGGATAAAATAGTGTTTGTTGCGTTTCACGACTGTAAGATAGCGCTATTCTTCATGAAACCCGAAGTGTCTTATTCGGAACTTTTATCTTCCAAATAATTGATGTGTTGCATAGCTATTTGGTACTTAATCCATATATTGTGAAACAGGCCCTTAACATTTAAAATATGCTTATGAAACTTAAGAGAATATTTGATAACTATTTTACTTGGCAAAATAATACAATAGTAACACAAACTATTCAATTGAATTGATAATATAAATTTGATGATTATGTATGCTTTTTAAATATGACATATATTGCGCAAAAAAAGCCAATTTTGCTTATAAGAAATGGATTTATGAATAACTCTTTACGTTTGTGCCAAAACGATTGTGTCTTACATTTCTGCACTGCAGTATACGTAACAGAGTCAATCCCCTAGAAATTTCACGAGCAATGTTGAAATAAGTTTTCAAAATAATTAGATCCATGAAGAACGGGGTAGGTTCTGACGGCTATTACTTACAACGCAATATCAAATTGCTTTCAATTTATTTCGCATTTGCCGTCTTTGAGTTTCGCTTTGTAGAGGCTTCTGATGTCGGACCGAGGCAACAATAAAATGTATTCGTCTCCGGAATGTTTAATATGGGGAAAAGTTTAATAACGCGTTGGGCGGCCGCTGGGCGGCTTTGGGCGGCGGTCAGCGCCTGGCTTGGCCCACTGCGATAAATCAAATCTCGCTACCTTCATGCTACAGAAAAATGCTTATTACATTCGGAAATATTACTTGAGGTTCTCAAATATTTTTGAATAGGTTTAGGCGAAGGGCGATCGTCATTTATTTATGCAATTATTACAAAGAATCAAATCAGGATATATATCTATCTATATTACTACTTATAATATCTTTTAACAGAACTTTACATCAATTTCAATTAAATCAATTTAAACCAGATAATAATAAACAATCGCAAAGATTTCATAATGTACGTACCTATGGGATTTTATTTAAAAAATACATATACATAAATGCAATAGTCCCAATTGGGGTGAAATTTTACATAAATTGAAGAGGGTATTGTCATCTTTTACTCGAGATGAAAATAATAAAATAAAGTCTCGAGCCGTTAGCTTTCAAAGGATACTTGTACAAGTTCCAATGAGAGTCCCCAACGTCAACGCCGAAGGTGCCCCACGGCATCACATCATTAGCAAGCGGCACCCGTGAGGACTACAAGATTGGTCCGCGTAACTCCCCAACACGACAATTCCCTAAAGAACTATACATTGTTTCATTATATGCAAGCAAAACAATGTAAAGTGTCACTGAGCAAGCAATGTACAGAGCACAATAAATATTTTTGTATACGTACAGAAATTTCAACAACAATTCGGAACGGGATGACTTGTGGGTTCATCAAGACGCAACAGACGAAGCTTGGCAGCCCTGAAGCTCGGCGCTGACACAATAGCTCCCTGACGTTAATTAAATGTTAACAAACGCTCTCGTAGTCGCTTAATTGGAACTGTTGCCTATTATCCTTCCGACGCAAAGAATGAGTTCCAAGCTTGAGATCCACACTTCAAAGATTCAAGACCATCATTTTCATAGAATGTTGGTTTGTAAAAGTAAAATTATGTGGGACGATATGCAAAAAATTGCCAATTAATTATTTTTACTTGGTCTGGCTCTTATAATGTAAAGACTGTACTCATATATTAAAATACGTGTCGTTGATCTTAGCAATAGCTTAGGTGCTGTCTTCTTTTATTTATAATTACTTAGTCTAAGTGGTTAATAAAAACTGTAGCCCATCTAGCGCTTTTTTAAAGCCCTAATGTGGCGCTTTTGAGTATGTGTGAGAGAGATTTGGTTTGAGTTTTGAATTGTACTACAAAAAAGGTTGCAAGCTTTGTATTGGAGTTGATAGCGTGGACAATTATTATTATTGTTCCCCACTAAAAGATTTGTATGGTCATGGAAAAAGTAAAACTTCTCTGTTATTTCTAGTCCATGGAGAAAGGAAATCTTAACTGTCAAGTGTCAGTGGTTAATGTCAAAAGTCAACACTGAACATTAGAGATCAACAGCTGAAATTGAAAATAACATTTCTTATGTTTAAAATTCAAATTTTAAACGAAGTGAAGTAAATAAATTTAATAATACATATTATAGGTTACGTAGGTAACGTGCCTTACTGCGATATACTCCATGCAAGTTTACAAAAAGTGTATAAACAAATAGTAATATACATATATAGTTTAAACGTGAATAATACTAATTATTATTTAAAGCTGTAAAACTAAATTTTCAATGTGTTACAGGTTCTCAGCTCTAACACAATATTTGTGATGTATTACGGTACAGGTTTTACTTCTGAAGAGACGGACAGTGACGAGTTTTTATTTGATGATAAGCCGGTAAATATGCATATTTTGCTACATACTAAAGTATATAACAAAATATAATTTTATTGTATATATATTTCTAATTAAGAAAATTTATAATGGAATTGGTCAATCATTCAAATTTGTATGTGTATGTTGTCTTTTAAGCATTATAATGCTTACAGAAAAAGCGTAAAAACTTCTTCACCTTTCAAGAGAATGCAGTTAAAAAAACTGAAAATAAATTACAAGCAGCTATAATAAATGGTGACCTGAAAGAAGTAGAGAAAATTATAGATCTTGGTAAGTTCTATTTATAATTAGCAACATAGTAATTAAAGATTAAAATTGGGTATATGCCAAAATAAATGATTAATTAAATTGTGTTGTGTTTTTTATATTAGATGTAGTAATGAGTAAAACAATTTTAATAGTTATAAGAAGCACATGTACGGTTAAAGATGTGATCACATAATAAAGAAATATGATGTTTCTTTTTCTTATGTTAAGGTTCATCATTGTATCCAAGCAAGTAAAATAACTGAACCAGAGTAATTACAATAACATTAATAATTTCCAAAAATCTTTTTCAGAGTTAAACAATGTTAATTTCAAACTGGATAGTGGATGGACAACTCTCATGCATGCTTGTTTTCATGCTCAAAAGAAAATTGTTGATTTTCTTCTTGAAAAAGGTGCAGATCCAAATCTACATGCAGGTAGTTATTCAATTAGTTTACTAATGTAACATGATGAATTAAGTTCATTATTATAATACAATATTTATTTTAACAATATAATAAAGAGGTGATACTGTTTATGTGTTATAGTGTGAAAACATTAAGTTTATCAGCTATGATTTTGGATGCATAACTTCCAAAAATTTCTGGTACCACTGTTATTCTTTTTCCTGAATTTTTTTTTAAATTAATTATATAAATGACCAGCTTTCTAGACTTTACATAAGTTATCCTTCTCTTAACCAGTGGCTCAAAACCTTGTTCTTGTCTAATTGACTTGTCAGCCTTATGTGGCTGCCATATGAATTAATGCCATAAGAATTGTCAATGGCATATGCCATTGACAATTCTAAAGTATGGCAGTTTCCTCACAATGCTGTACTTAATCAAAAAACCAAATGTTAACATTCAATACACAGCTGGGGTTTGACCTTAGATCTAGGCCAACACTATATGGTCCTTCTGTAGTTTTTAATGCTTTGGGCTATTTAAAAAAATGTAATCACTGTGAATATTTTTATAAAAAATAATTACAGATTCCGTGACACCTGTGATGGTAGCATGTTCGAATACCAATGCAAGTGAAGAGATATTTTATGATATAGTAGATAACTTAATTACACACAATTGTTTACTGAACATTGGTGATAAATATGGGCAAACACCGCTAATGAGAGCTGTTGGTAGTGGTTTTGTAACAGTGGTCCAACTTCTACTATCAAAGGATATTAATATTGAAATGCGAGACAGACAAGGATGGACTGTGAGTTATTACCTGTATATATAGTTTTTATTAACAAAATTTTAGATTATAGATAGTATCCCATAACATTTTTGTATATACTTGATTTCGCTGGTAGTGTCCACCTGTTATGTGGCAGAACTTTTTTATGTGGTCGAAATAAATTTAAAAAAAACATTGCGATAAGAAATAAACCCAGGATGTTTTCGTATTAAGTTATATTTGTGGTTATGCTGGACAAAAAAAAACTGTACTTGCTTCTTAGATCAAAGGTTATTTTGCAATGGTAACTAATTTGTGTATTATTAAACAATTCTATGGATTTTTGTGCACAAAATAGTTTAAATTTTTAAATGTTATAATTTCGTTTTAAGTAATCTATTTTGAACTGTTTATGATTAAGTTTAGCATATGTCAAGTGTCATGAATGTAGTACAGATACAAAGAAATTATCAATTAGTGTTTTATGCGAATTTTACGATGTCATGGCAGATTTGGGAACATACTTAAAGCATTGGTGTACAGGGTTTGAAGAAAAAAATAATTAATTTTGTATGTTTCAGGCGCTTTTTTGGGCTTCACATCACAATCGAGCTAAAATTCTAGAAATTCTAATAGAAAAAGGCGCTAGAGTAAAAGAAGTGGACTTGCATGGTAGAACTGTCATGGATATTGCACAATCTCACGGATATCCAGAGATTATAGAAATGCTTAGCAAATATTTTGAAATGGAAGATGAAGAAATTAACGGAGAAGATATAAATGAATTTACCACTTGGCAAGATTATTATCCGGGCATTAATAGTGATGAAAGGTATTTTATTTATTTTCTTATCATCTTTACAGTTTAATAGAAAAGCATACAGAAACAGTATTTTGTACCCCAAACACTAATATTATAAAGAGTCATGATTTTTTTAAACAAAATTACTCAAAATTTACTGTCTAATTAATTTCCATAATTAAAAAAAGGCTTGTGACATAGACTGCTAGAGTAATGTAAACAACTTCAAAGACATCTCAGTTAATAACTATTTTTTTTATGTGGTGGGACGCAACTGGGAAAAATGTTGATCTCACTTGATGTTCAGTGATACCGCCGCCTATGGACACTCACGTTGCCAAGAGGCTCGCAATCGCGTTGCCGGCCTTTAAATAGCAATTCACTATATATAATATTATGTGCTTTCAACGTCGATGATCATCAAACATGCTGGCACAGAATAGTTATTTAAATTATTAAGTAAAATTATTATTATTTATTATTATTAATAAATCCTAATTTATTACATTTTTAATTTTAATTACTATGCAATTTTTTATTAAATTATTTAAATTTAAGATAATTGCCACTCAATATTTATTAGATAAATTACTGCATCGATTTTTTTATATATTAACTAATTACATATGTATATAATAATAATAAAAATTTTATATAACTCTTTGTTCGACCATCGAGCATCGCTACGCACGTAAGCAATGCAATAATCGGTCAGCCTATCACTACAATAGTTTAAATAAACTTGTTTGCTTAATCTTGCATTATCTTACATACCAAATGTTAGATACATAAAAAAATGTAAAACCATTGGCTTGGTACACTCAACTATAACAAAACAGATCATTAAATCCTATAATATAATTTTTCCTTAATCCATCGTTTCATGCACACTTTTTTTTATGGCAATACTTATAACTTTATGCCAGTTTCAAGTTGTACTTGAAATGCACACATTCACTTAGATTTGTTTCATCTTTCACACACACACACACACAATTACACAGCCATGATTATGTGTTCATATATTTATTATTTTTATAGTACCCTCGTTTTAATACAAATTCTGTTGTCTACCCTCATTGAAACTTTGTTAATTTATAGAATGCAAAACTTCCCTGTCACAGGTCTCTGACTTCTAGGAAGGCCTCAATCTTAATTCTATTGGACATAGATAAATAATTTTTTTTTTTTCAGACCAAAATACATCAATGAAATATCGAATCTTTTGTACGGTATGAATTGTGAAAGATTAAGTGGCGTCTTTATAAAAAATAATGTCGATTTGAGAAGTTTTCTACTGCTTGAAGATGATGGTATGAGAGAACTGGGAATTGAGATGCCATTTGAAAGGCAAAGACTGAAGTATGGTCTTCGAGCGTTTCATACAAAATCTTGGAAATTGAATACAGTTGCAGGACTCCATGTCAACAAAGGAGATAATTATAAGTAAGTTTATAATCTGTATTTTAAGAATTATATATATATTTTTTTTAATTTAAAATTTAAAAACTCAAGTACAAATCAGTTATAAAACCTTATAGAACTTTTTATATTTGTAAACTTTCTCTTGTATTAGTTAAGATAAAGGATTTGAAATTGTAATTGAATCAGTCCAATTGCATTTTTAAATAAAGTACTATTTTGTCTCTTTCCGTTCAATTGTCTTTAAGGTGCGATGAAAAGAGACACACGATTTGGTTAAACTGGTGCTCTATGAAAGTATGAGAAGCTTTTTTCAAAGTCAAAGTCAAAATAACTTAAACAAGTACACTTATGAACTTCAGAAAATATGTTAAATTGATTCTAAATTTATTACTACCAGTTCGCAAGTCAAAGGCGTAGAGTTGCAAATAATCCAATAAAATATGGGTTTAACATTCATTTATGAAAAAAAAAACCTTAGAAAAAAATACAATTTGTAGAGGTTATATCAATAAATGGTTTTATAATTCGACATTTAATAAACAAATAATCTCTAGCATAAGCTTTGATCTTGGCCACAGATTTCTGTCATTGTTTTGAGATTTCTTTTTTATATCATGTCATTGGACATAGACAAGTCCGTCGCTGGATGTGATTCGAGAAATCGATCTGAAATTTAATAACTAAACCTAAACTTTAATGATATATAAAAAATTGATGTATCCCTAATATATACAAAAATGGAGTGTTTCTTTCTGTCTGGAGATAATTCACCCATAGAGAAACCCGAATTACCCCCAATTGTTTATCTTTATTATTTTCAAAGATACACCCAAAAATTACCTACGTAATTATAACTAAACTAAAATTTTTTTAGAACATACATAGGGGTTTCTATCTCTCTATGGGTGCTCTCTATCTACATATCCTCCTTCTATATATTATGATTGATAATGTTATGTAATATACTATGAAAATTCTACCTTTTAATTATAAGATATTTTTGGCAGAAAGTGAGTACTTTTAATTGTACCACCATGACATTTTTGAAACATATTCTTGCAAATAAATTATAATGAAATCGTGTATTTTTAGTGTCGTCGATTGCCTTTCAATTTTAGGGAGTCACCTGCAACAAATATATATATTGGAAGCGACAATACAGTATATTCTACGTGATTACTGTCGGATCCAAAATCAGATTAAGTTTGAACCACCAGATTCGCCCATAACTAGACAGATGCAAGTCGGTGTTAAGAAAATCTTGGGAAACATCAACAGTATTAGACGGGAGATCAAAGCTATGAAAGGAATTCATACAAAGGTAAAGAGCGTACCAATTCTTAAAAGGCCGGCAACGCACTCGCGAGCCCTCTAGCATTGAGTGTCCATGGGCGGCCGTTTTTTAAGGCTGTGCACCGTTACTATGTGGAACCAGCTGCCTTCTTAAGTATTTCTGAACCAATTCGACTTAGGTTCCTTCAAGAAAAGATCATACAAATTTTTAAAAGGCCGGTAACGCACTCGCGAGCCCTCTAGCATTGAAGGCGGCTGTCACTTAACATCAGTTGAACCTTCTGCCCATTTGCCTGTTCTATAAAAAAAGGTATTTTATGTGAATAAATAAAATAATAAAATATGTTTATTATGGTATATGTATAGACGTCCCTAAATGGTTAGGCTGCTAAAGGAACGGCTAATTAAGCCAGTTAGCTGCAACATATCGATTATTAATAATATAATCTTTAATTTAATAGTGATTATGTAAGTAATTTAAGAAACTGAATGATAACATTGTTTTAAAAATAACATTAATAAATGTGTGTGTACATATAATGGGTACCAAAAGTGTATTCTTCGTCTATACCGTCTTTTATATTATCCATTTTGTAAATCATAATTTTGTAACATTTCTAAAAATATTTCTTTTTCCAGCTAAGTAAGAATAATCCTAAACCAGCCGATCTGATCAAAGAGAAGTCAGCCAAAGACATCGCCTATGGATACCTCAGTGAAATTTTATTTGTTTGCTCCTTCGGAGTACTTGCCTACACTGCCAAAAACTATGTTACAAGTTTTATAAGAAAATAAATATTTTTTCTCATGTTTTTTATTCTGTGCCTCCTCGATTACTTCATATTTATAATACAGTGTTGGCCTAAAGCCGGGTTTCCACCGCAAAAGGGTAATGAGCGGGAAATGGTTAGGCGGGACGGACGCCTTTTAAATGAAATAGCTTTGCATTTCCACCAACAAAGAGATTTGTCTGTTGATTTCCACTGCAAAAGGAAAATGAGAGAGAGGAATCAGTGGAGCGAGCTGAACGAAAAATGAGAAATGGAAAATGAACGATCAGTTTACACAGAGAGCGAGTTCAGTTGGAGTTTTGAACGTGCGGTAGTGTTTTGTTGCGAATTTGCGATGTTGTCGAGTGACACGGGATCAAGTGAAGACAGTGATTATGTATACAGAAAGAAAAAGTACATATGTATTATCTTAAGCATAGAAAAAAACGTGCAAGACGGAGATTTTGGTTATGCCAGCACATTCGAGAAAGAACATTGAAAGGGGAAAAATTTAATAACTATTACAGGGTTAGTACTTAGTAGAGAACAATTTCGGGTGATGGAAACCGCGAGCGAGTCCGTTTCAAAGTAGTCGGCGAGACCTTGCCACAGCGGACTCGTTTCCATCACTTTTTACTCGTTCGATCAACCCCGCTCAGCACTTTCTGTGTGGAAACGCTACTATGTAATTTGTCACTGCGAGTTGAACGGACTCCGTAATTACTCCGCTCCGCTCCCTAGAACTGAGCGAGTTCCTTTCAACTCTTTCTGCTCGCTCAGTCCTTTCCGCCCGACTATTTGTTGGTGGGAATACAAGTATGCAGTTTACGCTTGCGAGTTAGACCGAGTCCTTAATGGGTCCGTTCCGCTCGCGGTGGAAACCCGGCTTAATGGCTTAAGCGTGTGACCCTTATCTTTTTTTTTTTATTGCATACAAAAGATGGCGTTGTATCGTCACTGGCTTACATGCTACATATTTAGATTAAACTTCTTTAACGTGATTTGCTTTTAGTGAACATGGTAAGGGACAGACTCAAAAGCACTCGAATCATGAGGTAGGTAAATTTTTGTCTGCGGCTTTGAGCGAACTTAAAGATATGTTATTTTTTAGCAGCGCCATCTAGTTCGATTTATTGTAACCACGATAAAATGTGGGCGAATAATAACAAATAAATGGGAGTTATTATTTCAAATTTCTCTGATAGATATAAGTGAAAACTAACCTCGGACCCTTGGTCAAATTTTTCGAACTATTGGCGCCGTTTTGATGCCCACCCCAGTTCTCACATCATACTTTGATCCTCAAATTATACTTTACCCAATGTTATGAAGCTTAGACGAGACTGACCTCCGAATATGAAATCCAATATGTTTTATACGAAAGCCATACTTAAGTCTCAACTGAAGTTATATGTCTATTGCTTGTATTTATTTATTTATTGAGATATATTTTCAGCTACTAATTTACTAAAGATAAAGTTATTTTTACGCTAATAACCAAGTGGATTGGTAACAATAAAATGATTCTAATCCAACTATAACTCACAGAAAGCCGTCACGCACCCATTAAAAATGGGCTGTGAATGTGATGACTGTCCTTTTTTCATGCCCCACAGGCTCGTTTACAATAAACTATGTAAAAATTAGTTGTTAGTTAGTTATATTATTAAATAAGTAACACATAGCGTATAACTTATACACTTATAAAATCTTACACACACACACAAGTTACATTTCTATACTTATTCGCCGGCCTATACCATACTGTACCATAAACCTGTTTCCTCTGTGATTGCAGAAGACTAGGCGCATTCAATAGGTGCATACTTTTAGCGTACACACTTATATATATATATATATATATACTGCTCACATCGCTGGTCCGGTACATCCAAATACCAGCTTCTTCGAAGGGTATATCAAATTGTCAATCTTCAATGTACTAATGTGCTCGATATGTATTCTACAAACTGTACTATGTTGAGTGTTCGTAAGAGTAGTTTGATTTGAGGAGGCCTCGTTTCAACAGCGAGCCGTAGCAAATAAAACTATCAACAGCATCACCTTGATGGCTGGAAGTTTTCCAAGTTCCACAGTCCGCTTCACAAGTCACTTTCTTTTGCGAATTAGAGAACTGTTGAATGAAAAATATGAGCTCCTATTTTTAAAAGTAAGAGTTTATCTACTCCTTCCTCAAAGGCCAACAACGCAACCACTTAAATTGGGTATCCATATGCATTGTAAATGTTATATGGGAGAAAAAAAAATATTATTATTATTAGTGGCGTAGGATCGTATTCCTCCGTTTTTTTTATTTTCTTGAAAGAATGCTTTTACAGTGCAGAAGAAGAGTTGTACAAGTAGACAGAATTCAAACAAGCAATTTAAAACAACACAAACAATATTTTAACAGTTTTTGCAAGAGTATTAAAATTAAATAACAACCGTAAGGTCATATCATATACAAAAGAGGTTACTACGTATTTTTACTTTAACAAATTTTATTTTAATTTGTAAAGAAATTCGTATCCAAATGAGAAATAACACAAACACATAAACGGTAATCGCTAATGTGTGTGTGTGGGAGTTGAATTATAGTTGTTGGACTAACTACTGCTAATTAAAATAAGTTCCACCTACATACTATGTAATCGATAAAAATAAAGATTACGTTATAATGCATACATTATATTATATCGTTCTATCTAAGGTTCTTGTATTAAACGCGAAAATTTGTATGAAAACTGTCAAATCATTTTTACGAATGACTTCCTACATACAGACTATGCTTAATACCTCGTCGTCAGTCGTTCCATAACTGAGCGTTTTTAATGACGTTTTTGCCGTGCCGTGAGCAGTGTTGGCATAGTGGCTTCAGCGTGCGACTCTCATACCTGAGGTCGTAGGTTCGATCCCCGGCTGTGCACCAATGGAGTTTCTTTCTATGTGCACATTTAACATTTGCTCTTCGCGAATCGCGAGGAAACCGACATGACTTAGACCCAAAAAGTCGATGACTTGTGTCAGGCACTGGAGACTGATCACCTACTTTCCTATTAGATTTAAAAATGATCATGAAACAGTTTCAGAAATCTGAGGCCAAAACTCTCAAGTTTCAACATCTTATTGATTCGTAAATTCCATGACATGTATGGCTGTTAACGCACTTTCTATAGAAACAATGGACGACTTATATTTTGTGTAGAAACGGGGTCGTACGATACTTGCAAGTCCATTTCGAGGTCGGAGATTTATTAAAATAAAGTTTCTTTGAGTAAAACTTTTGAAGGGAAACTTCTTTGGAGTCGTTGTGATTTCAAACCGGATGCAACGGAAAAAGCTACAGTAAAAAGAGACAGAAAAATAAATTCATAAGATTTAATTTTTAACGTCGGAGAAAATGAGGCATTTTACAGCCTTTTTTTACAAACTTTCGTTGTCTTAGTTTTGGCCAAATTAAAGATTTATATTAAACATATAAATTAAAATTTATCATTAAAATAGACTGTTTTAGAAAAGTTTTATGCATTCAGATAGTGAATTTTTTTTAATTTATGTATGATTAATTATAAAAACTTTGTTTTTGAAGTGACACTTCTACCACGTGTGAATAAAAAACATATGTGCATGTGTTTTTTTTCACTTCCTCTCCGGTGTTTAATAATCATAACCGAAACGTGGCCATTTTGAAAGTGTTCTATTTTTAGCAATTGCCTAAATAACTGAGTTAGTTACAGCGATGCCAATAACGCATCAGGATGATGTCAGCAGTAACCTACTTCGTGTATGAAACTTTAATTGAGCTTATTTTAGTCTGCAAAATACAAGATACAAAATATTTTATACAGATTTAATATTTGAAATCGGCTTAAAGATTTTTATTTATTCCAGCTTGTTTTTATTAAATAAAAGACTTTTTCACTGATATTCTGCCATTATAGGATGCTTTGAAATTAAATTTCAATTTTAATAAATACTATAAATTACGCTTGAATACCATAATAATTTAATCCAGTATACTACAATAATATGACAAAAATGATATAATATCATCATTCTTACAGTCAGGATAATTTCCTAGTGAAATTAATTAGAAACATAATATAAACGTCTCTATAATGCAATGCAAGAAATTATTAATAGTGATCCGACAATTTATATTAATAAATTCCAAGTGGCGGTCACACTTTGACTGGTTTATGACAAATGGATTAGGAATGGAACATGACGAATGCAATAAATCAAGCTAATAATAACCATGAAATGTAATCGTAATACGCCACGAATTTATCTAAATTTTTGATGTTAGCAGACTGTTTGTAATTTAACAAAATTAACGCGGAAGTGAAACACAGACAGGTTTGCAGCAAGTCGCCTTTTGTAACACAATATTCATATGCATATGTTTATGAACATAAAGTATATAGGGTTTGGTTAATTTCAAATCATTGGGAATTTTTAGAGTAAATTATATGTAAGGTATAAGTTACGTAACTGTATATGGATGTCCAAAATGTATCTATGCGTTCCCACGAGAATGTAAATTAATGCGTTCTCCTATTTCACCATGCCTACTACTGATAGGGGACAAATCTTTGCTTTTTTTATTAACTTTTATTTATTAAGTGATTAATAGTTAGTAAAAAATAGCAAAGATTTGTCCCCCTTGATTTGACTCCGATTATTTTAAGTAGTAGTTTTTTTTTAAGTAGTAGATATTAATAAATTCTTAGTATTATTTGTTGCTTTTTTTTTAATTTTGCAGTTTTAATTTTATTCTTTTGATTTTCTTTTAAATGTAACTTTGTCTTTTAATGCTTGTTTTCTGTTTTTTATTTAATCTAGAAAAAATTTAAAGTAGTTGTTAGATTACATATAATTAAAAAAATAAATAAATACTTAAGATATGTGGGACATGAACATGGTTGCAGAAACATTGTAAGAACGATTAAAAAGAGTGGCGAACAGTTTAATGCCCGATCTACACGAGACTAGCAAGCTAGTGTCAGTAAGCTAATAGGCTAGTACTTCTGGCTTCGTGTACACAATCCTTTATTTCTGAGCTAGTAAGCTTGTTTACAAGCCAGGATAGTTTTAAAAGGATGGATATCGTTTTTTAGGATAGTAGCGCCCCCCGTGCGGTCACGTCAGTCACTTAAAATAACCCTAACCTCATGTAAACAGAACTACCATGTTCCAAGCCAGGACAGTTCTAGCTTGCTATCCTAGCTAGTGTAGTTCGGGCATTAGAGATGAAGAAAGCGTTGTGGCACCTCTGAATAATTAAGAAAAATAACAAAATGTTTTGTAAATTGAGGAACACAGAAAATGTATACTGTGCTTCTGGAGCAGAGAACGTCGGCTGCCTCTTATTTGGTCATCTACATATCTATTAATGTTATTTCCATATATCCTTGAAAATTGTTAGTGTTTAGATTTTTTTAGTTCTTCTTGTGGCGCGTTAGGGAAAAATGATGAGAGAAAATTTTCACGAGGCGCGCGAGTAAAGGAACGGCAACGGACTTTTGGTTTACAAATAATTTATTAAAATGAACAGAGTGACAGCACTTAATTAAGAACTAAACAAAAATCAACTTAATATCTATTTCCTCACCGATTTATACATTAAAAATTACTTACTAAGTATTCGCTGTTGCTGACACACAACCTACATTTGGTTTAGTGCTAGCAAAGCTTATATGGGTAGGGTTGGTACACTTTACTCGCGCAGAACGTCACAAAAAACCGACACCCTAAAGTTAGCAATAGTCAACATTTTAGTTATTTGGTGACATTTTAATAAACTTTATTCAACTAGAAAATGCGTTATAGTGAAACTTTAAATGTATTAAATACCTTTTTTCTACTGTTAGTTTCGTTTTTGTGCAAACGTAGGATAACGCTAAAGATAAAATGTTTAAAAAGATGTTTATCTTGTTACTACAAAAAAGTAAATCTTCTGACGCGTACATAAATTCACACACAGGTTTTTTTTATGGACCAGGTGGCAAATGGGCAGGGTCATCTGATATTAAGTGACACCATAGCCCATAGGACACTCAATGACAGGGGGCTCGCGATTGATTCCCGGCATTTTAAGAATTCATACTCTTTCCTCGAAAAACCCTAAGTCGAAATGGTTTGGATATATACTTCTCTGCCCATCTGGTACTACATAGTGCTGTCTTCAGTCTTTTAACAATTTTGCACATTTTAGCACATTTCAAACAATTTCCTTAAACGTTCTAGACACATTTCTGTGCCGCGAAAGGAAGTAAGAGATCGCTATCAGCATAAAATACTATTGTTCAAGTGAACAATGCAACTGCGTCGCTCACAGAATTGTAACCCAACCTAAAGTTTTGTCGTATCTTGCCATTTCTAGACTTATTTATAAATGTCTTTTTCAAACATCGAATAAAATGTACCATAAAGTCAAAGGGTAAAATTATGTCCAAATTTAGCGTAAGTTAAGACATTTTTCATTGATTAATTCGTCAAATTTGAATTTTATTGTTTAATATATCTTATTAGATATCCGTTTCCTATCCTATATACCTATATCGACATACTCTGCCCCCCTCCCTTTGTTAATCGGCTAGGGACCTTGACCTTTACATATTGGAGTCATAGTTAGAGTTAAGTATCGAAGGGTTGGATTTAGAAATACGTCCTTGTATTATGTAATAATAATTTATTATTTTATTCAGAAAACTATTTAATTCAGAATACAGAAACTTGATTCTGAATTTAAAATTATTTAAATTCAGAATACACTCTGTATTATTTACAAAGAGTATTTAGTTGTTTATTCAAATCTGTTTCATTCATATCTGTACTCATACGTCGTAGATCTCCCTTCGATATTGTCTTTCAGAAGAGCACAATTTCTTATAAAATTTATGGACAACAGACCTTTTTAGTAAAATGTAGCCGTATCGACTACAGTGCCTAGGAAATAATAAAGGAAAAGTGTAGTGTAAACGGCGTGCACAAACACGATACTTTTAATATTCTAATAAAAAACTATAAATCAAAGAATTCCAAAAGAAATTTATATATTAAAGGCCGCGGAGTAACGATTAACTAGTATTTTGGAATATAATTATCTCACTTATTCCATGTCATTAAATTTGAATAGACGTCCCTACTCATCGGCAAAGAAGACAAAGGACCGAGAGAAAAAGCTGGCGAAAATTTTCGGTGCTCTTTTAAAATAGCAAATTAATTAATTTAATTAGAAGTAGTTAGGCTAGGCTTTGGGGATCGGATAGGTTCTTAATGGATACGAAATAAAACAACAAAACATTCATTTTTTATATTTTATTGACATCTAAAATTTCTGTAACAATTTTGTACTAAAATATAAATGTGTCAGCAAAAGCTTAATGTGAATCAGTACACTTGCCTATTAAATTAATTCTATGTGAACGGAGTTTGTAAGTAGGCATTAAGGCATTTAGTTCCTAATAATAATTAGGGTCAATGAACTCAAGCTCCGTGTTACCCGCTCTTTGCGTTGATTTCAATCACAGAGCAAGCATAACAGTATGTACGTATAAACAAAATTAGTACATACATTAGAGATTCATAAAATATCTCGATACACCTAATAATAAATAATTATGGAATAGCTGCTGTCAGTAGACTGCTGAGATTCTCAGTGTTTCTGGATGGGGATGTTCCTGTCGGTGATCGCCAGTTGTGGTAAGGGTGCCTCCACAGTGAGGACACCGTCGCGTGACAGCGACGACTTGATTGCCTCTGGGTTCGTGCCTTTGGGGAGGAGGAACTCTCTGTTGTACTCCCGGTATACTGACTTGGTTTCGGATTTCTCTTCGTGTTTGGCGTGTACCTGTTATGAAAATTTGAATTTAGAATGTGTATCCTGTTTGACCTGTCTTTGGCACTTTGAAAATTTGAATTTAGAACGTGTATCCTGTTTGACCTGTCTTTGGCACTTTGAAAATTTGAATTTAGAACGTGTATTCTGTTTGACCTGTCTTTGGCACTTTGAAATTTTGAATTTAGAACGTGTATCCTGTTTGACCTGTCTTTGGCACTTTGAAAATTTGAATTTAGAACGTGTATCCTGTTTGACCTGTTTTTGGCACTTTGAAAATTTGAATTTAGAACGTGTATTCTGTTTGACCTGTCTTTGGCACTTTGAAAATTTGAATTTAGAACGTGTATCCTGTTTGACCTGTCTTTGGCACTTTGAAAATTTGAATTTAGAATGTGTATCCTGTTTGACCTGTCTTTGGCACTTTGAAAATTTAAATTTAGAACGTGTATCCTGTTTGACCTGTCTTTGGCACTTTGAAAATTTGAATTTAGAACGTGTATCCTGTTTGACCTGTCTTTGGCACTTTGAAAATTTGAAATTAGAACGTGTATTCTGTTTGACCTGTCTTTGGCACTTTGAAAATTTGAATTTAGAACGTGTATCCTGTTTGACCTGTCTTTGGCACTTTGAAAATTTGAATTTAGAACGTGTATCCTGTTTGACCTGTCTTTGGCACTTTGAAAATTTGAATTTAGAACGTGTATCCTGTTTGACCTGTCTTTGGCACTTTGCCATGTATATTTTGAATATAGCGACCATTGTGAGCGTAGTTCTTGATTTCGAGATTACGCTGTGAGATTCTTGTAAAATACAAAAGTATGTTATGTTGGTTATATACTTGTGTTTCATGAGCATGACAACCTTTTCATAAAAAAAATATTTTTAACATGCACCATGTACCATGGAATTATTGTAATCTCACCCATAACACAGTGGCTCTCTCATTTTGTCTTATACGAGTATTTATGTCTATATATTCATTTAATTTGGAAACAAAACAGATACAATAAAAATAAATTTAAAAATAAAACATAAAATAGACACATTGCATGTATCCACAATAGGTTTCACTAATATAACTCTATGATACAAACAAAACAAAACATGACAACAACACATGTCATGAATAATGTACCTATATATTTCATAAATTTCCGGAAAATACCATTATTCAACTCTTATAATTAAACATATGTTAGAATGGTGGAGGCTTATAATCTATTTAGAAAAGCAATCATTGTTATATACTGAAAAACATATAGTTCTTAACATAGAAAGACCTCCGAAATAAAGTTAAAAATGGGCCATACCCCACCTCTATGTTGAGAGGGCGGTTATCAAGGTACATTCTTTGTAAGTCTAATTATAATATCTTCCAATTCGAAAAAAATCTCGAAATTTTAATAAATATATAGGTACTTTATTCATGACAGAATTAATCGTATTACATTTATTACATGGTGCATGTTTAAACCATTTTAATTAAAGTCATGTTACATTTAATTACCACAAGTAGTATAAGACAATGCGTGAATGTGTGTGTGTATTAGCGTACGCTGCTGTGTTAGTTTTTGGAACTTCACAGTCGTACAGTCATGTCTCTGTAGAATCGAAATCCAATTTCTATCGTAATTTATTCATCTCAACTTGAAGACTACTTACCAATAATTTGTTGTCAACAGTCTTGACGACGATCTCCTCCGGAGTGTACTGGCTGACGTCAAAGCGGAGTTTCAGGCTCTTGCCATCACCTTCGTCTTGGATGAGGGGAGAGTTCAGACTGTCCCAATGGCTGGGCTCAGCCAACTGTCTGCTGTCACTGTGCTGTGTTGATGTGGTAGAGCTACAGATAAAAAACACATAGATTAATAATATGATAACAGCTAAAGCATACTGATTAAAATATTTAATATGTAGACCTCTAAATCAATATTATCTAATGATTAGCAGCAGGCTTACTCTGTAATTTTCTAAAAAATCTTTTATATAATATTTAAGCGTTGTAATATCAAGTTTGGGACATCAGCGCATGCATTACGGAATAACCCCGCTGGTGCTTAAATGTATTCTACGATGTTTCTAAACTACAGGCTTAAGTGGGTTTAATATTTCAGACACACATTGTATATACTATGGGGTCTGCAACTGATATGATGATAGTGTATGATGGCGTAAAAATCTAGTCAGAAAGCTGTATACTAATCATACAACATAATTTAATCTCTTTTTATCGCAGCGTAAACAGAATTTGAGAAAAGATTTACTAATTCTTTAGTAAATGTTCCTCTGTTACCAACGGCAACGATGTGAAAGAATTGTAACACACGGGTTCTTTGGCGCTTTTAGATAGTTCCGTACGCTTTTAGACAGTTCTGTACGCTTTTAGACAGTTCTGTACGCTTTTAGATAGTTCCGTACGCTTTTAGCTAACTATGAACGCATTTATGTAAATACGAGCTTTTAGGTAAATACCTACATTTGGTATTAGCGTCATATTCCAAATTTAGTCAATACAGCTTATTCAAACGGTTGGCAGATGTTCTTCATAATTGATACGATAAAACGAGTGTTAGTGTTGGGAAATTTTAACTTACTTTTTATAACTATATTTATTATTAGACTAACCCAAAAACAGTTATAGAATCGTCGTATATGTTTTCATTTCTTGGTGGCATTTAATATATTAAAGAGAAAGTTGAGGCTGATAACGATAACCTCGCTTCCAAACCCAATATCGAAGCAAGACCTTCAACATTGTAATTATTCATTTTTTGTCGATGACGTTATCGCGAAACTATTGATGTTTATTTCAAATTTGAACAGTTTAAGTAAATGGGTATTTTATTTACAAGATTTTATTACCTTGCAGTAAACATGTTGGTGAAGCATTCGAAACGGCAAATATTTTCGAGTTTTATACCAACTACCGCCATTTATTATAGTTGTAGGTAAAGTAACCGATCACAAGCTTTGAAACTAAAATGGCATTGGGCTGGTTCTGTAACACGATGTCTGCACAACAGATGTACAGAAAAATCAAGGAAAGGAAAATGAGAGTGGGCAGGACAAAAAGAAGGACTTGATAGAAATAGTAGAACAAGACTGGCAAAGATAAGAGACAATGGGAAGTGGAAAAGGGTCCATATCTAATGGAACTTAAGGAATATGTGGTTTAATATTATTATTAACTACAGCAATGTCTATCTGTCTGCGGTTTTTACGAATAGATTGATACGGGTGACGGGTCACGGGTTATACAGTAAAACCGTGCGAAGATGATTTATTCTAGCAATTCATTTGGTTGTTTGTTAATACGTATAAAATGTAAATATTAATTTGATTTGCGTGTTATAGGACGTTGCACCGTCCAGTTAAATTCCTAAAAGGTTTTATAAGGCTTTTTAAATTACATCGTTTGCATTAATCTGATAAATATACCTTTTGCATTGCCACATGCCATTTTGAAATATTCTGGGAACATTTCGAAATTGTAACTGTCTAGACATTTCATATAAATTTTTATTTATTATTTCGTCGTGTAATTGACGTGGACCAAGCACGCAATCTCGTTTTTGCGTCTTTATTACACTGATTAAATAGCTTGCAGATGTCTTACTTAAAATAACCATAGTAATGTTGTCTATCTAAAGTGAATTTATCTGGTATCGTTTTATAGACTTTTAAGGTGGTTATTTAAGAATTATTTACGGGCGATTCAGAACAGGCAAAGGTCAGTAAACTGCCTTGATATATGTCTCTATACATAGACATTTACTTAAATTAGCAAAGAGGCCTAATGGTTAAGTCATGAATCCTTTTATCTCTTAGACCTCTACCTCACCGCAATGCGGTGGCGACATCGCTGGCTACGTATCCAAGCAATTTGTATTGAAATTTATGGCCGTTATATCCACTTGGCGACAGCTTGTCAACGTCGCAAATTTATAAGACCACAGCCTGGAACAAAGACTCAAAACCTTTCTGAAATCTTTTATTTCTTTCTAGAACCTTCGACAAGTTGACTGCTATAAATTTCAACACAAATTGTTTGGATACGTAGCCATGGCATCCCGGTAAATTAGCGGCCACTAAGGTCAAATAAATTATAACAAATACATCACAACCTCGCTGTGAATTTTGTGTATTTGAGTAAAATTTGTTTAACACAAAAAGTATATTTTTGTTACAGTTAAATATAACAGTAATTAATCATATATACAATTATGCATTTATTTATCTAAGAAATACAAAATTAAATAAAAGCAGAATTTATTTAGCTTCCTTTTAAACTGAATTTTTATTGAAAATAAGTACGTACCTAGTTGATCATTTTTTATCCGAGTTTATAATCGTGACCAGTGCTGATGTCACTACGAGTGCACACAAGGTTATTGTCAACGAAATGATCTCATCAAACTTATCCCAACAATACTTAATATGGTCAATATCAAAAAACAATATTGACCCTAATGTTGGCAACAAAATATTTAAAATATATCAAGGTTTTCACTATTTTTTTTAAAATCGAATACTAATATAGCACAAGAATTTGTCTAATTAAATAAAATACAGATCAATGTCTAAAAACCAGTGCCGCTTAGAAAAGAGTGTGTTGGCAATTCTTCTCGTTCTACGCTCTTGATTTGAAGAGTAGTAGAGAACTGACAGTAAATGTAAAATTAGAGGTTAAATACTTCTAATTTTAATTTTGATTTTGAACTTTTTCGGCCTCAGATTTTCGACATCATTTGTTTTTTCTTATAGACAATTCAGTGGGCAAATGAAATTTTGCGCCTAAAACGAGCTAATTATCACAGTACATACATTTAAATGTAATAGGAGGCAAACAGGCAGTAGGCTCACCTGAAGTTAAGTGATACCGACGCTAATGGACACATTACCACAAGGTTCGCAGGTGTGTTGCCGGCCTATATAACTACTATCTTCTCTTATCTATAATCAGCTGGTGTCTTCGTGTGCGTGAAACAATAATGCATGCTCTTAAAGTTGTTTATATTAATCTTTTATACGTAAAATGACCTGTTGACTAATTTTTTAAACGCAAACGCCGATTAAGTATTTATAGAAAACGAGGTCGCGTGTCCATTTCACATTTTGACAGTGTTGATATATCGTAAAATAAAGCGTTGTATGCGGTGTTATATAGAACATAATTTTCATATAGTCAAAAGCAGTACATAAGAATACAGTTCAGTGTGAACCGAACTGAAGAAGTAAGAGAAAAGAAGAGATCCTAACAGAACCGCCGTAGAGTTTGAGATCGCTGGAGTTTTTATCTTGACAACACTTACTTCATTAGTTCGACTAATTTTTATGCTTACAAAAAAATATTTTTTTGAATAAACTTAGTTACTAATATAGTTCGCAGACTACGGTTCCCTTTCTTCACAAATCGTTTTTTTGTGACAGGAGGCAACCGGGCAGAAGGTTCATCTAATGTTACGTGATACCGCCGCCCATGGACACTCAGATTGCCAGGAGACTTGCAAGTGCGTTCTCAGCTTTTTAAGAAGTGGTGCAATCATTACTTGGAGGACCCTAAGTCGAATTGGTTCGGAAATACTTCAGTGAAGTACTCAGACGGACGTCGAGGTGATTCTGATGTTATTTTGTATTCACCTTGACGTCCGATGATGAAACTATGCTGCAGGTATTAGTCCGAACAACTCCTCTAAACACTCTTCATGGTAAATGCGGCAGAAGATGCAGATATGTTGTTCTTAAGATATCCCCTATATAGCATTATGATAAATAGGTACGCGTAATATACATTTATTCGTGCGTGTAGTACAAATAAATCGAATATAATATAAATATACATTTAGCACTAAACACATTACCATAATCTATTGTTAATTGAATTATGTCAGAACGTAAAACAAAAGACAAAAGACGGCGCGTTTCGCTTGGTGTCAATAGAAATGCTGTTGATAAGAGCAAAGGTCACTGAAGAGAAATCAATATTTTTCGTAACCTACAAAGGTTATATATATATCAATTGTAGACGAAACGCATTTGTCTTCCGTTTTACGCATTAATAAATAAGTGCAATGTAATATACATATATAAGCAGTTACCTCTCAGACGACTTCGTTACTCCACCGGAGGAAACAGATTCGAAATTGTAAGACATGCAAAAAGCAATATTAACTGTTAGTTTTATATTGGAATTAGGGGGGTTATAGTCGCATTAGTTTGCGCTTTGATTTGATATCAAAAGCGCGGGATTTTAATGGTTATTTGACAATTAACACAGGGGGAACACAGACTAACACACTCGACAGCCGTGACTCGTGATAACTTTACGGAAATGTCATTAGCTGTAATCACATCCATTTACATACGACAGGTAACGTGAATATCTGTATATTTGTCTGGATTTGGATATGGGGTATCGATTTCCAAAGACTGTCGAGCCGATGCAGTTGACATCATTTGACGAATATTAAAGAGTAATCTCTGATACGTATATGTAAGGTACGTATTTCTTAAATGGTTACGATA
The DNA here is from genome assembly GCF_905147795.1 of Pieris rapae. Lineage (NCBI taxonomy): Eukaryota > Metazoa > Arthropoda > Insecta > Lepidoptera > Pieridae > Pieris > Pieris rapae. The sequence continues at coordinate 5,591,805 of NC_059530.1, forward strand.
ATTCTCTTTTAACAACTTTGAGATTTTATTATTATTACCCAGGAACTAGAACCGTCTAAAAGGTAAGTTTGTTTTTTTTTTTCCCTTTGGCTCTAACACTGTTTGTGCATAAAAAGGTAAGTTATGTATGTAGACCAAAGAATATCCAATGGGAGACGGGGCAGACACATTTCTTCGTCTGTGTTGTTATGCAGGGTGTATGTGTGTATGTGTAATTGTGTCCGCGCGAAAGCAAAATTCTTCAGTGGTTACTTTAAACATGCGTAAACTTAAACTTTACGTAACTGTCTTATAATTTAGGTCATTTTAAATGAACTATTAGCGACCATCAATCATCTGAGATAAACTTTTCCACTGAAATCGAAAATTTCAGATAATAAGCTAATAAATTATTACATACATATCAATAAATATTGTAAAGTATAAGCTCAAGCGATATAAGCATACATTAGTTATAAAGAAATGAATATTATGACTATTGGCAGTACAAAATTAATCTTGTACCTATTATTGAATTTTCTCAAGGAATAATAATACAGTTACTAATGAAATATTTCAATTTATTTGGTACTAAAAATCAAAAATTAAATCAATTTTAAACAGTTTAAAAATTATTGGTATTATTCAAGAAAAATTCTTGCTAATCAGTATCTAATTGGAAATTTGCAAAATTTTCAAAATGGTAATTTTATAAAATAATCACCTCCCTACAAAATTTTAACAATAGTTAATAATGCATGAGAATAATTATTAGGTATTACTTATAAAATATTTTACGTAAAAAATTAAACTTTGTAACTAAGCGACAAGAACTTTGTTAGACTGACGCGTTTACATAATGACAATGTTTTAGTTCATTAATCAAAATCAATAGCGGTAATTTTATTCAAGGCTCACAATTATTGCCAAGATACTGGGATATCTTAAACATATGTTCCAAGTAGGTCGACGCTATAACCATTATTTCATTTTACGAAAATGCAATGTTGATAGCAGAAATAACTTGTTTTTGATGAATATTACTTTCAATAAAATGTCCCTTTATATGTTGCAACCTCTGTGTTATATCGGTTGTTACCAGGACAAAACTTTATCTACACACATTTTAATAGCGATTACATACTTATTAAACGAGATGTAAAAATTACAAATTATACGCTCGAGTAGGTATCTACCGGCTAATGCCTAAATAACTTTTAAGGTTATTTTGAAGTAAGGAGCGCTAACAAATTAAATTAGACGAATCGTATTGTCGTGAGAATGGCGCATACAATTTACATTCTTACACATTATGTTCGAAACCGCCGGCTATTTCTATTTATGACATCATCCCGGCTTGCGTATCGTTGCACGCTTTAAATGGGCCGAGATGTCTGCATTTGCCGTTTCACGGAATGCTCCCGAATAATACGTTTTATAACTTTCATGGTTTTCGAGGTCGTATCAAGTGGGCGAAACTTACGAAAGCCTATCTCATTAATTCCACTCCCGTTTTGGTAACTTGGAGCGGCGATGCAATAATATAACTGGAAGTTGATAACTAATTCGTATTGCATAATCGCTCCAAGATAATCGAATTAAACTATTACGACATTCAAAATACCTTGTGGTGCTCTTGAAGAAATTGTTGCTCTCCCTGTTCATTAGTTCCGATCGGAATTTGCTCATCTCTTCCTCCATTTTATGCATTTCAGCGTCGAATCTCTCCCTAATGCTGGAGAACTCTGTGTCTATGACGGAAAAATCTCCGAGCTTGATTGGGATATTCCTCTTAAGTCCACTGTCAGACATTTTCACGAAACTGTCGTAACTAAACAAACACTGGTAAGGTAAACACAGATCACGCTCGCGTCGCGTTGGAAGACAAGGCAACACTGATCATTAATTGTCGACTCGGCGCCGGGGGGCTTGCGCGCAGTTTTAAATAGGTACGTGGCTGAGTCGTTTGGCCGTCGGCGTCATCCGTCCCACACTGTTTCTCGCTCATTCCACTACTCACAAGTCACTCTCATGGTATGAAACAAAGCCAGTGATGAATCATTTGCTGTTTATGGCATTCATCCACGTTATTTGTTATTGAGATAATTGAAGGTTATGTGACGAATTTTGATGTAGGTCAATTCTAGGAACATCCATATTAGTACATTTTCAAAATGGGTGAAGGATTTGTGGTATTGATACCTTGGTCTTGGATACTTTTGAAGTTATACTTTTTGGCGCGTTAGGGAAAAGTGATGAGTAAATTATTGCGATGCGCGCGCATACTTCAAAAACCCATACCCTGAAGTTAGCTAATAGTCAACATTTTATTTTTACATAATATAGTGTAGATTTTTGTACACACGTAAAATAAGGCGTAGTACACACGTTTTTTTGTTACTTTTGAAATATTCGACAGCGAAGTCTTAATATAATCTTAATAGTTAAGCAATACAATTTGTTAATAATATTAGCTTAACGACCTTTCATGAAAACCCACACTACGTGTAGGCTTTGCAGATCATATCCGGACTTTTGTGAAGTGGAGCTTGAAGAACCCATATTTGAACTTAACTATAAACATGACAGATATTTTAAAGTCGGCCAAAAATCTATATTCTTTGAAACAATATAAATAGTCTCTTATTGCAGATTTTTTACACTTCAACACATTTATAATTCTATTTTTTTTATAGAACAGGGGGCAAACGGGCAGGAGGCTCACCTGATGTTAAGTGATACCGCCGCCCATGGACACTCTCAATGCCAGAGGGCTCGCGAGTGCGTTGCCGTTGTCTATCATCTCATTATTTAAATATCTGTGTCCTTGTTTAAGTAGGCCCTTCCAATCCCGTCATTCCTGTCTACACTGTGTCACTCTGACACTGACATGTACCACCAGTCGTTTCCTTAATATGGTCAGAAGATTTTCTTTGGTATTTATTGTTTCTAACTTTTATATGTGAAACATACAACGTACTTTGTCAGTGGAATTGCAATCTTTGACATAATGTCAAGTATTTTTCTGCAGCTCTCTTGGTAATTATTCTTTATCCTAAATGAGCCGCTGCCGTCGATGTTGGGTTTCAGATGTGGGGTCCTCATGATGTCTTTATCGTATAAGATGCGTATTGCTTAAAAAAACCCAGTGGTGCTTTGAAACCAGCAACCTTTCTTGGGTTTGGTTTAAGCTTTTTAATTCTTGAGATCGATTCGATCTGCCGGTTTTCCTTATGCAAATAATATAAGTAAATAATATCGCTATAATTTGGGGATAATTGATTCACTTTATTAAACACTACTACTACTACATTACTACATTCCTTATGTACTACTGTATACTATTATAGATAAAAGTATATATTTTCTTATTTTGTTAACGTTACAACCTACTATATCCATAATTGTCTATTCTCTATTATTTATTATCTTTTGTCGATCCGAAGTGGTGGAGGCCTGATGACCTGTAACAGTCTCACATAAACAAGAATTATCCCTCAAAAGAAGAATGACAATTATTAACATATATTAATAAATAGTTGTAACTTATCATGTATGAAGTTTTGAGAGAAAATAAGTAAAGATTATTATTATTACTAATAGAGTCGTACCATCTTGATATGTATAATAATACCTAGCAAATAAATCCAAGTAATTTATTGAAGTAACTGTTAGGTTTCTGATATATTTAGTTGTTTCTACGACCGCTATAAACATTTCCATCTGTTTTATTGCTATGACGTTTGTGATTACGTAATGTAGAATAAATATAGTGGTCCTTGAACAGGTGACATAAATCTACCTCCAAGTAAACAATTTATACAATTTATGTATTGTAAATTATTGTTTAATTTTATCGCCGATTCCCCTTCACTCGGGACAGCTTGGTCGACCTGAAATTAACATTTAATTTTTAAAACATGAGCTTATTGTATTATTGTTTTTGGAACTCGATGACAACAACTCTGCATCGCTTGAAGACATCTTCACACAACTTTTTTTTTTTTTTGAATGGGATCTCGCTGTTGGCCTTAATGGCCTTTACAGCAAAGTTGGACCGAGGGGGTCAATCGCCTTCAGGCGATCCCTTCAGGGCAGGACGGAAGCTCACTGGAGTGAGCGGAGTGCGAAGAAAAGGTCCTCGCCTTCCCCGGTGGAGGCGGTTTTTTACCCTAGTCTGTTTTTTATGGCTACTGTTATTATTTTTAACCGCGCGGGCGGCTTAGATTGACAATTCGACAAGCTCAAGTACCGGCAGATATGTAAACAGTGAGTACTTCATGCCTAGTAGAGCTCATTATTAAAATATATATTATAATGTAAATGCACATGCTTTTTATTTCAAAAGCTCATCTATTCCAATCTTATTTCCGTAAATATTATTATTAAGTCTGTAATTATTATTGTTTAAAGGGAAGTTGGCTTCAATGACAAGTTCGCACCCACTCTAAGAACCGCCAAGGAAAGCATGAATCGCACATGAATTTTGTATATTGCGTCACGATTATTATCGTAGGTGGTATTTACATTAATATTTCCTTGAAATTATACGTTAAATGGAACGACATTTTTCTCAATGAACCGCCCACAAAAAATTCTTAGGCAGTCACAACTCGCCGAATAGTTTTGGCCAGTTTTAATGTACTTGGACGAATTGTCACTGTTTTCGTTTCGCGAGATTCTGAGATACAAACAAACAAAAAAAAGAGTTTGTTAGTTGAAAGTTATACTTCTTCTTATAAAGAAAACAAATAACTGAAATGCAGTAGTGAATAATGATAAATACTAAAATTAATCAACAAATATTTTTTAGATATGATGTATTAGATATAATGTTTAATTAACGATGTAAATAAATTAAACATACCGACAATTATCCTCAAATCTATTAATGCAGTCAAAAACACCGAAATAATACTTATTTATTCATATTGTTTAATTGTACTCTTACGAAACACGTGTAATAAATATAAGAGTACTAGAATATACAGCTTGAACATAGTTATCGATTTCCATGCCTAGACCTAGCTTTACGATGTCGAATTTAGGTGTTGGTGTGCGCGCGCATCGTAAAATTCACTCTCATAATTTTTCACGATTGCGCCAAAAGAAGTATATGTAACTTCAAAAACTGATTTTGATTATGGCTAAGTAAGTTACATTCCCAGTACATCAATAGAACGACTTAAATATTTAGATATTTTACTACGTAATATCATGACAGAAAAACAGTCGCGCTAAAACCTTTCTTCAGATTCACACCTGGCTTCAGATTTCTACGTCTGTGTCACATATGTTTTTAAAAGGCAAGTAGGTGATCAGCCTACTATGCACGACACACGCCGTCGACTTTTGGGGTCAAAGCTTGTCGGATTCCTCACGATGTTTTCCTTCTCCGTACAAGAGAGTTTAAATGCGCACAAATACAAAAGGTCCATTGTTCTAAAGCTTTATCGCAGCCGGGAATCAATCCTACAACCTCAGGAATGATAATTACGCGTTACAGCCACTGGGCCAACACTGCTTTAATACAAAATACCACAGGTCGGTCATAAATAGTGTAACGATACAAATGGTAGTCTTGGATTTGATTTTTGGCATGAAAATGCCGTCTAGTGTTATAGCAGACGGCAAGATACCTCTCGCATATTTGTTGTGTTACCTACTGTCTATTTGTTTGTTTCTTCTAATCTTTAATATAAAATTGAATCGCAAAATGTGTTAGTAAGCCCAAAAATCAACAACGCTAGGACCAATTTAATCAATTATTTTTTTTAATGTTCTTTGAAGGTAATTTGCCGCGGGAAAAATTCGAATAATTTGCAGCAAAACCCTAAAAACAGCCCCTACTGGTAACAACTAACTAGTAATAAATAAATATATATATGTGTATATACATGAAATAGTGCATTAGCATGGTTTCCTTACCGTTGCATCTAGAACACTAACATTTTACAGTTATCTATAAATGCACGTTCATATAAGGCTTCATTGGATGCTATAGTCATTTGTTTTTCTTATATTTCACTGACAGTGCATAATTAATTAGCAATCGTTCACTTTCTTTAAAGTCGTGTTAATTATTATTTTTACACTTTATATGGTTTTCTTTGATGAGTCGATTGCTTTATACTTAAGCAATTATTGTGTTTACTACATTGTTTCAATGATTTGTCTTTATTCTTTGCCTTTCTAGAATCTTGTGCCCCATATGACCCATAACTTTTAATATTAAAAAAATGAATTGATCACCTCAGAGACTAACGAAACACAGTAAGTAAGTACTTTTTCAAAACATAATGAAAGACTGAAATTCCAAATACTTACATAAATAAAAGAATCTAATAGTCCCCTTGACCATGACCCATGACCGCTACCACCTCATTCAACTAATTATTAATAGGGTAAAATCCAGGGTAAACGGCGTGATGGTCGAAGGAAGAAGTCATGGCTTCGCAACATTAGGGAGTGGACGGGTATTGCAAATACGGAAGAGTTGCTACATCTGGCGCAGGACGAGACGCGTTTCAGAAAACTGGCAGCCAACCTCCAGTAATGGAAAGGCACTTGAAGAAGAAGAATAGTCCCCTTAACAACCAAATTGCACACCTTTGGGGCATGGGCCAAACTTGTACTTCCAACTTGTAATGTCCTTGTGTGAAAAAGTGAAGACCCGTTTCAAATGGTATATGGGACAGACACATTGAGTCGATTTTATACACTTATTCCGAACTTTAATACTATTAATTTAAAACCCCTACTACTAAACACTAAAAATCCGGCGACGCACCCGCGAGACGACTGGTATTATGATTGGACATGGGCAGTATTATAAAGTGTTTGCCGACTGTTCTATTCAAAAATAGTATGTTTTGAATAATGAAAGAAGGTTTTATATTTTATACAAATAAAATTTATTTACTAAGTCCGTATTCATATCTCAGTTAAATAAAAAAATCAAGTCCGCATAGTTACTCACGTGAACGTTCAAATGACCTTGTATTTACAATGCACTGCTTATGCATTGTAAATAGCGAACCGTATCACAGACTGGTCTAGATAACCTACATAGTACTTATATCATCAAGACATTAAGCATTTTTTAAGATTTTAGATAAAGATGAAGATTTATCATAATATATTTTGATAGTTATTAACGGGTAGTAAATTTGACGTATTTAATTTGATCTCTGTGGTTCACCCAATATATTTCTTGTAAAAAACGGCGCAGTTGCGACAGTTTAAGGAAATTATACCTAGGTTGTTGTCAAATAAGTTGACAATAGCCTAATTTAGGCGCCAAAAGTTATGTCACAAATGTACTGTCACTACCTATATTTCAAAAATTATATCTTTATCTTTTATAACATGGCAATTAACGAATAGGTTAGTGCTATCGAAAATTAATGGTTTCCGTAATATAATTTTAATTAAAAAGTGACATTTAAAATATAAATAAAAAATTCTAAAATATTTTTATATTTCAACTATCAAAGATAACCATATGCGTATTAAATGTATTAGAAACATCTTATTTTAGTTTTAGACCACGTTCAAGGGATTTCACAACACGAAACATGCAATATTATGTAAAGATTATGGAGCCCGGCAAAGCCGTTGCAGACCAAACATATAATTATAATAGCTGCATTGATGGAACATTAATAAATTTTGAATAATAAGTATTATTTATTCCATAATAACAATTGGTTTAGTAGTTCTGTAGTTCATAATTTTGTTCAAACTGTTTCGTACTACGGTTTTGCAATCAGAATATAAAAGTAGTTATATATGTTTAACGTCTGATCACGAGTAAAAATAGCAGCCAGCAATAATTCAAGGCACGATGCGAGCCAGGAATGTGATGAAAGTGATAAACAATGAGGTCATTGACACTTTTTTCTCGACAGGATGTTTTATCACGAGAAATTGCACATCTGCTATTTAAAATTAAATAACGTAGCTGGCAAATAAGCTCAAAAGAAATCAGTGCTTTTTACACTTATTAACTAACAACAATATTTTCCCTCCAATTTATCTGTTGCTAGGCAACCTCCTTGTTATTCGTTGCTTAGTTCGTGATCTGACAACTTTGTGGCAATCGCGGCCAGAGTGACGCAGTTGCTTTTGTTCTGAAGGTTTTATCATTAAAATTTGCGTAGGCCATAATGTATAGCCTACGCCATTTCTGAAAAAAATACTGAAAAGGTTATGGAAATGAATAATTATGTTTATATTTGAAAAATGGGACATAGATTACACGACAAAAACGTAATAGCGGACCTATATTTGAATATGAATATACCTAAATTAATAATAGAAATGCAAATTTATAATTTTAATGGAAGTGAAATTGTTGTCGAATAACAACAAAACATTAATTAATTATGTCGTTTTACCAACAACAATAAAAACACAATTTAATTATTAGATTAAGCAGTACGAACCGAATACTTCGTGTACGAACCGAATACTTCGTGTACGAACCGATGGCACACATGACGTTTTAAAATCTGGTAAGGTGCAGCGAGGGTCTCGTTAAGGCAATATTGAATTTCTCCGATTTATATTAACAATGTAGCTACTTCAATACAATTATGATTAGTATATAAAAAATCCATCTTCTACTCAGAAAAATGTCTACAAATACTGTCACGTTAAAGCTCAAAAAGTCCAAAACATAATGCCGGAAATTTTGCATAATGTAATGAGTCAGGAACTGGTTATAGATTAAAAATGGATTGGCCAAACGAGGTTCTAATAACAATGAGTACAGGTGAATGACACCGCCAATTAATACGATCGGGTTTTATAGACGCAATAGTTATCGGTAACAGTCCATAAATGGTGTGCTGTCCTCACAGCGTATACTTCCTACGCTTTACTTAAATAAATTCGAAAATTCTTCTTATTTTTTTTACAATGTCGTCACACGAAATGTAATTTGGATACTAATTTAAATACTAAGTTAACTAAGCAATAGTAGAAGTAATGTAAACAATTTAAGGCAGAAGTAATGTAAACAATTTAATAAAAGTTATTATTAAACATTCTTGCTAATTGAAATATTGCTTCAAAGTTAAAAATAATGTTATCGATTTTAAATTGCGTCAACTGTTTTGCATTTCAGAGCCAAGTATTGTCAAGTATCAACATATTTACCAGCTATCACAAGAAACAAATCTACGTAAGTAGATAATATCTACTACACTCGCCGCGTCACATATTTTATTTATCCAGATTCCAGCCAGGGTTCTCAATCCTCTAAAATGAAAAATATAACGCTACAGAAAATGTTTCGGGTGCATAATAATATCCCTATGTTATTTAAATATATACGACGTCCTGATGTAAATGTAAATGTAAGGACTAAAATTTTAATATTAGCTGATAATTGAAAGCCATAAAACACTTCATTACACAGACATTCGATTGTGTATGTAATGTACATACGCGTTATGCATGTTACTTCCTCGTGCTGACACGCACTGTTGTAACTAGCAATAAAAACATCAAAGTAAAATAGGTACCTACTAATCGCTTGCATAGTTGTGTATAGGTATTTATTTCTTTATTCGCATATTACCTGTAATTTACGTGCGCAATAAATACAACTAGGTATTTATTCAGCACGTTAAACGAACCCCCGTAACTTCTAAATAGTCCTTTTACTGATACAATTGTTGTCACGGGCTATTAAATTGAGTTTGATTTCAACTTTAAAATATTGTTGTCACGGGCATCTAATTATTATTAAATGTATTTTAATCTATATCCTTTAAGCGTATTTAAATTTCTCTAGTATTTTTTTCATAGTTGTAGATATTATATTCCAACAGATATAATGGTTTTTGTTGCGATATATCGGGCGCGGTGCTCTCACACTCACTTTCCTATGAGGAAAATAAAACCGAATCAAACGACAAAAACTGAGGGTTCCAATGCCTCTGTAAATTGTAGCTTAAAAGTAGGTTCAGCTGAATTCCTTCATTATCTATTTCCGACTCCTGCCTTTTACTTTATTGTATTGTAATGTATTAATCAATTATAATATAAGATTTAATGTTTATGTAAATATTTTGTTTTTAACTAGCTTATACCTTTGCGCGCGCGTTTTTGTACTTTACTTAAATCTGGCATTTTATTATAGAACAGGGAGCGAACGGGCAGGAGGCTCGCCTGATGTTAAGTGATACCGCCGCCCATGGACACTCTCAATGCCAGAGGGCTCGCGAGTGCTTTGCCGACCTTTTAGGAATTGGTACGCTCTTTTCTTGAAGGACCCTAAGTCGAGGCATAAAGTTAAAGCCATAAAAAAGTATGTTTAGGAATGCTAGCTTTAGTCATTGAAGGTCACGGTAGCAGACGATGACCTTTCTATGAAATAGACCGAAACATCAGATCTCTTCCGTAATGGGACCCAATATTCTCAAGTTACAAATCTCACGATATAATAATGAAAATATTTTGTTATTAAACTTTGATTGTGAAAATAAACATAATGTTGATTAAGTTTAAATAATTACGTATAACGAAGGTTTAAATTAAACTGGTAATTTGAGGATGTACTTATTAAAAATACAACCTACACCTAAATTATTACCAAATAAGATGAGAACCTTGTTGAGACAAAATGCTAAGTGTCCTTTCAATCAGCTGTAAAAGATAATAGCATATGACAGCCCTTTTCCTTCTATACAAAATTTGACGGTAGATTATAAATGTGAAAAATTAAAAAAAAAAACACATATCAAGTTAAATTTATAAATATCAAAAGCCACAAAGAAAGGCTGAGTAATATACATTTTCATTGTTTAAGCATTCATCATCGCTTATCAATTGTGAACTGCATATCTTATCTCAAGAGTAAAATAACATACTTAGAATAATACATTTATTTTGCCTTTTACAGAATAAGTTTACAAATATTTAATTAGAATAACAATATTTAGGCAGAAGATTACACTGTGGTCTAATTTTCTATTGTAATCTATTGGTCCCCTTATATAAAAATGCATAGAAAGCTTTAGAAAATGTTATTTTTATATAATAAACAGTACTTGGTACATTTTAAAATTAATTGACTCAGTCAGTTTGTTTCAGTTTAAATATTTCTCTTAATTTTTTATAAACTAGCAAATACAATAGGAGTTTTTTAATAAAATATATAAAAACCTGTTTGCACCAAAGAGTATATAATCTATGCATCTCATATTTACTTAAAACATTCTTACAAATAAATGGACTGTTTGTGCTTTGATATATTTTTGTGCATAAAATTGTGTCATCAAAGATAAATAACATCAAAACATCTGTGATCTCCTGAAAGGTTATAATGTACACTTGAAGCAATAAAAACAAGTCCCTTGATTGTGTTTGGCCGAGACACTAGAATCTCAAAAGAACATTATAACCCTGTAGTGTAAATACCATTCTTTATTTTAGTACTATAATACCACTTAATATACATTCTTATAAATACTATATCAATTTAAAGCAACATCAACAATTTCAACACTGGCTGTCTATAGACATATAATTTAAACAACATATCAAAACATTTTAAAATTTATAGTAAATGTGCAACAGTTATTTTTATGAAGGGTAAATTGTTTACAAAATAGTTTCTTTTCAATTTTGTCAATGACATGTATAAAGTGGTTTTATTCAACTAAAGTGGCTCCTGAATTACCATAATAATAGCTCTACAATTTTATTATTTGCTGAACATTGTTATTGATAGCAATCTAAAGATACACAACTCTTTTTAATCTTTTATCTGTGACAATAACATGTCTCATAATTGGAAAATTCATAGTAACTAGAATAGTGAGTAGATGACTCTCAAGTAAGAAGTTGATAACAGTCTTACATTAGCTGAAGGTGGCAAACATTAGAAAAGGTGTTATAAATTGAGTATGAGCTGGCTTTTTGAGAATGCCACTATTTACATCAACCTATGGAAGAGCCCCTTTAGTAAAAAGTTGGGATGCTCAAAATTTATCGTCCTGATGGTGTCTCTGGAGCTGGTGTGACTGGCGGAGGAGCAGAAGTTGAGCTTGAGCCAGATGTTGCCCACACAATAATAATAATGAGGAGGACAGCGCCTACCGCACCAATTATCAACATCATTTTAAGATTTTGCCACCAGTACTTCCTCTTAAGCTTACCAGCCTGTTGTTCAAATTGCGCAGCTCCATGTTGTAGAGCATCGGCACGATTGTCCAGTTCTGACAACTTTTGGTCGCGTTCCAACACTTTCTCGACATTTACACGCATAATACCAACGACCTCATCTACTTGAGCTTGTGTCTGAGCTAATCGTTTATCGCTTACTCTTGGTCCGGAGGTGCCTTGGTTTTCCATGATGAATAAGCTAAGTATGGATGTATCGAAATAATGTATTATTTCAGATTTAGCTGTCGTCGCTTTTAATCACGGATATAGCTCGATGGTAATTGTATTAAAGCACCGACAACTACAATTATTTTGCTCAATTTTCAAGAAAATTAGGATGACGTAAAAATTACTCAGACAGCAGACTACGAGCACAGACTATTTAGATTATTTAGTCACAACTCACAATGCCAATGCAAACCATAGACATTATTTTACAGATAATACCGTTAAATAAAAATAGGTACGGTATTCTGTTAAGTATATCTGTTCCGTACTTGTGATTAAGAGTCTGTGGTACAGATTTGCGGTGTTTCTCTCGTGACAATTTTTGGTTACTTTTCAGTTTTAATTCAAAGGATATTTAACAAATAAATTGATAAAGAAATACTTCAATATGGTTTGTAACATGAATATTCTATGCTTTAATAAAGAAATTGTATAGATTTTGAACTTTTTTCCGCAATTAATTGTGAAATGTTTTTTCTGTAGGCCATTGTATTCGCTTGCACATGTTCACAAATTATTTAATTTTTAAATGAATACTTCCAGGTTTCACTTAATCCCATCAGAATATTGAAGAATGAAGCAGAAGAAGAAAAGGGTGAGGTAGCTCGGATGTCCAGCTTTATTGGTGCCATTGCTATTGGTGATTTAGTCAAAAGCACTCTTGGCCCCAAAGGAATGGACAAAATCTTAGTTTCTTATGGTAGAAACGCTGGTCAGGTATGAAATAAAACAAAGATTTTAGTAACTCTTAACTTATAGTTGCTCATATATTTGATTTTTGCAGATAGAGGTTACAAATGATGGTGCTACTATTCTTAAATCAGTGGGTGTAGACAATCCTGCAGCAAAAATTCTGGTTGATATGTCTAAAGTACAAGATGATGAAGTTGGAGATGGAACCACATCAGTTACTGTGCTTGGTACAGTCTTAAGTTAATTCACTCAGGATAGTTGATTTTGAATATCATAATAATTTATTTAACTATTGCAGCTGCTGAACTTCTTCGAGAAGCAGAAAAGCTAGTTGAACAGAAATTGCATCCACAAACAATAATAGCAGGTTGGCGCATAGCCGTTGAAGCGGCGAAACAAGCCCTTTCAGAAGCTAGTTTTGATCATGGGAAGAACCTTAATGATGCCGCATTACGTGCTGATTTGGAGAATATTGCCCGTACTACACTGAGTTCCAAGATCCTTTCAAATCACAAAGAGTAAGTAATCCCACTATTATCCTTACTATTTAATTTTTAAACCTCAACTTAGTTCAGTAGACAAAGACAAGATATCCTAGTGAATATCATAGTAATATTAAAGTGTCTTAAAACTTGATTAAATTTATCTGCTGCTGAACTTTATGGTATACATACTTAGTTGCAGATAAATTTCTGTGTTTTTTTTAAGTTTAATTAAAAGATGTTTTAGATGTGTTTAGAGTATTAGCTTTGAATCAACAAACCTAACTTGATTCTTAGAAAAAAAAGTTCAAATTTAGGATTGACTGTCATGTCATACATATGATTTTGATTGATAGGTTTTTTTATAAGTAAATACCACTTCTGTACCATATTGAAACATTAATTGTGTAAAAGAAATCAAAATGTAGTAAAATCACAGGTTAATTGTCATATTTATTCCAGGCATTTCACAAAGTTAGCAGTTGATGCAGTATTAAGGCTTAAAGGTTCTGGAAACTTGAAAGCAATTCAAATTATCAAGATCTCTGGGGGTGTTCTTGAAGAATCCTTCCTGGATGAAGGATTTCTATTAAATAAGAAGGTTTGTGAGATATATTAACTTTATTAATCAATTTTGCCTGCAGCTTCTGCTTGTTGGGTGTTAGTAATAATTTTCTATGTGCACACAAGTACACAATGTCTGTTTGTATTGCATAATTCATAATTCCTTATTATAATAAATAAAATATTAATAGTTTATTAGTACTAGTAATATGAAATGAATGTAATACATTACACATGTATCTGTTAAACATTAGTAAACAATTTCAATGGAGTGAACTCAAATTCTTCTACTAGTCTCTCATCCTTGCCACTTGACAATGATCCATTAGCTATAAAATATTGTTTCATGCCCTAAATACAAATTAGTAATGATCTATTGGTGCTACAACCCTATCTAATTCTTGACCTCTGATTGTATCTCATTGTCAGATTTCTGTCTGTCGAGTCTTAGGGTCGGGAAATGCAGGTTTTCTTTTGTTTCTGTTGTTTTCTGTTGTTTGGAATGTTTCTTGTATAACAACATTACTTACATATTTTAGGTTGGAGTACATCAGCCAAAACGCATTGAGAATGCAAATATATTAATTGCAAACACACCTATGGACACAGATAAAATCAAAGTTTTCGGATCAACAATCAAAGTGGATTCTATGGCGAAAATCGCTGAACTCGAAGTAGCTGAGAAGGAGAAAATGAAGGACAAAGTCAACAAGATTCTAGCTCACAAGTGCAACGTCTTTATTAACAGGTTTGTTATTTTTGAAAAAAAATTATTTCTTCATAAAGTTAAGTCTCTTCTAATAAATAAACAAATTGTTTATGTTATTTTCAGGCAGTTAATCTACAATTACCCGGAGCAGTTGTTTGCTGATGCAGGTGTCATGGCAATTGAGCATGCTGATTTCGATGGAATTGAAAGATTGGCACTTGTCACCGGTGGTGAAATTGTCTCCACCTTTGATTCACCTGAAAAAGTCAAGTTGGGGCACTGCAAAGTCATTGAACAGGTATGTTTATGAGTGCAGCATACTTTTCACATTTGCTTTTTTTAATATACTTAGACACTTAAATATAGACACACAAGTTATAATGATAAGAATTTTTATGTATCTCAAATGTTAGTGGGGTTCATTGCACCGTTAGGACAGACCCCTACACTGCCTGTAACTCTTTTAAAAGTTGCCCTAGTGTCAGGAGTCTGTAAATTGATTTTATAACAAAAAGGCCTTAAACATCTAGCTGCCACTTTCGACTTACTCCTCGCTACGGTTATAAGCCTTTTGTCTGCAGCAAATTTATTTATTTAGTAAATGTGGTTAACATACATCTATATGTACTATACTGTCTACAGTATATCTTGAAAGATATGCTGTCTACAGATATATTTTCTAAAATAGATGACAACTATCGTAAATTATTCCCCCCTCTTGTCAGCAAAAGTAAGAAAAGCTCTGAAAAATAATACTACATAAACATATTAATTTTTTTGTTGTAATCTTCGAAAATGCATTTCGTTTTCAAGCATAGACAATGTGTAAAGAAGTAAATAATCGCTGTTGACGCAACCAGCAATTACCAAATAATAAAATCAAATAAAATCACTTTCCCCCCTATAGTGCTTACATAATATTTGAATGTCCGTAATAAAGAAACTAAAAACGTAATTATCCGAAAAACAGTTGAAGTGACTTTGACAATTGACTATAATGTTTTTGCATACTATTATCTATGCTTGGCCTTGCTCAGGCCTTAGATCGAATCTAAGCATTAATTAAATATTTCCAGGTTCTAATCGGTGATGAATGCCTGATTCGTTTCTCCGGAGTCGAACTGGGATCGGCTTGTACTATCGTCATCCGTGGAGCCACCCAACAGGTCATTGACGAAGCTGAAAGGTCCCTTCATGATGCTTTGTGTGTACTTGCAGCTACTGTTAAGGAGCCTAAAGTTATATACGGAGGAGGTATGATATATCAAGAGTTTTAGTAAATCAAGTGTGGTTTTCTGGATTAGGTAGTATTACGACACGCAACGATTGATTGATTGTAAATATTTCAATTCGACTTAGGTTCTTTCCAGAAAAGAGCAATTTTTAAAAGGCCGGCAACGCTTTTGCGAGCCCTATGGCATTGAGAGTGTCCATGGGCGGCGGAATCACTTAACATCAAGCATCCTGCCCGTTTGCCGAAAAATATCAAAATTTGCCTGCTGTTTCATCAACTGACTGAACATTTTTCAGGCCGCTAATTAAACGGCTAATTAAGCTAGTCGGCTGCGATATATATATATATTATGTATGTCTTTGGCTATATTATTAAGTTGTTAAAAAATAAATATTATTTTATTTATCCCCCGTGTTCATACGCTTGATTTGTGTCGCCTGCCTATCTAATATAGGTACGATTTTCAGGTGCAAGCGAAATGTTTATGGCCGAAGCGGTGTCCCGTGCCGCGACCCGTATCGCTGGTAAAGAGGCTTCCGCGGCTGAAGCGTTTGCGATCGCTTTGCGGCGTCTGCCCGCAGCTGTAGCTGACAATGCCGGTTATGATAGTGCTGACCTGATTGCACGGCTCAGAGCGAAACATGCACAGGGAGAGAAAACTATGGGATTAGGTATGTTGAAGAATTTTTTTTTTTTTTTATTATGGCCCGCACGGTTTGTGCATTGTGGTCAAGGATCAAAACAGGGAAACGGGTAAAAAAATAAACGTATCGGATGGAAAAGAATTTGTTTGATGACATATTTTAAATTTAGAACTGTAAATAATGTAGTGACGGTTTCGAAAATAAGTTAATCAATTAATTTTGAAATTAGAACTGTCTACACTCTTGATGCGTGGCTCACTTTAATTTGTGATAAATTTTATTCATTTTGAATTTAGAATTGTATATAAGTTTCTAACGGTTCGGTTCCGAAAATAAGTTATTTCAATAATTTTTGAAATTAGAACTGTCTACACTATTGATCACTTCAAGTTGAGAAATTTCATTTTATGTATTTTAAATTATGATCTGACGGTTCGGTTTAAGAGACATGACTATTGCGATATCTGTAAATTAATTTTCTTTCACAGATATGGATAAGGGTATAGTTGGTGATATGAAACAGTTAGGTATAACAGAATCGTATGTAGTCAAACGCCAAGTGCTGCTCTCAGCCGCCGAAGCAGCTGAGATGATTCTTCGTGTTGACAACATTCTGAAGGCTGCCCCGCGCCGTCGTGGACCGGATCGTCGTCCATGCTAAATCTTATCGTTTCTAGTTCAGCTTGTCTCAGTAATTTTAGCATTTTTTACATTGAAAGGATTAATGTCTTATTACTTACTACAGCTGTTGACATAACTATATTACTATAAATTAATGTCAATAAGATTAGCTGTGCTAATCATTTTCAATTAAAAATGTTCGTGTATTTTTACTCGTCCAAATTCAGTGTTTTAGTATTATCTACTGAGACAGCTACACTTAGCCTTAAAATGCTTGTAAAGTCATATTGACTCTAATATACAAAATATTTTTGGATTCACCTGCGCCTGAATAGTTGTGTTGAAGGGATTACTAAAATACACAAGTGATAAATTTATGAGGAATAGTAGAAAACTCATGTTAGAAGTTCTTTCAGAGGTTGTCTATTGACTATAGACGAATCATAAACAAAGTGCGCCATCTTGGTTTTTTTACGCGGCAAATTTCGAAAAATGATATTCTTTATAACATTGAAATCAGCGCCATCTCTTGAGAGATAAACTGAATTTCCCACACCATTGCTGCAAAGTTAAATGTATAACTACAATACTTTAGTTTTTTACTACATATATGCATTTCTTAAGCACTGATGTGTTCGCATTTTTCGAACGTATCCTGTAAGGTTTTTTCAGCGTTTTTGTATAACAGCAGAAGTGTTTTCATTGAAACATTAATATTATTAATATAAGGTTTAAGTTTCATTTCGTGAAGCTCACAAATATAATTTTATTTCTTTAACACTATTTTTAGTTCGCCTTATTATGTAATAAATAAATTCTTCACAAAATACTTGGCTTTTATTTTATCATCTTAATATATAAAACAAGTCTAGGTTTTCAAAAATATTAGTAACTCGAACAACTTTAGAAAATTTGGGAATAAAATATCCAAAACGAAATGTTTCGTGACTGTCAAATATGTTCATGTGTATGTTAGCTTATTATAAATACATATATCAAAATTTAGTAAGTAATTTAAACATGCCAGCATCCATCCAGCAATCTTAATAGAACCTTTAAGTGACCGAGTCTTGAGACATTATCTCTATGTGACAGGTGCGACCCGCGAACGAATTTGTATGGGAATGACATTAGAGGAAATTCGTTTGACGTTAGTAGGACACGCATTTGACAGTGATTTTGTCTCAAGTCGAGAATTTAAAAGTTTAAATTGATTGTGATTGATCAACAGTCGCATACGCGGTGACATGATACGTTATATTGCATCAATCGAATGGAACGTTATGCGTCTTTCGTTATAAATTCTCAGTCAGCGTTAAATGAAAAATATTACAAAACCTGCATTTCGACAGGGATATTGCGTTGCAACCCTGTATATTTATTGTGTCCTATTACATTGTAAATTGACTTGATTGAATTGAAAATGAGAAAAGAAATACGCACGCAGAAGTTCTTGAGAATACGTTTAATAAAATACAGATTGGAGTAATCTACTGAAAAGTATTAAATTTTTGAAGTTTTATTTCTCAACATCAAAAGAGATTCCTTTTAGTTCAATACACTTGAGCCAGCGATGTTCCAACTTCTTTACCATGAAAAATACGTCTTCTTGAGGTCTGCAAAGTAGACCTTCGAGGCGGCAACCGCCTCATTCGACTCAAATTTCTGCCCGACAAGTGACTTCTTCAAATTTGGATTTAAAAAAAGACGGGGCCATATCCGGAGAATGTTGTGGAGGGGCAACAGTTCGTAGAATATTGGCATATACATACTACCAATTTGGCTGTGGCGATGGCGCAGGTAAAGCCGTTGCGTTATCTTGATGGAATAGCACTTTTCATCGCCAAATGGGGCTGGGGGGTTTTCTTTATGGGGTTGGTTTACTTGACGATAATGTCACGTGATAACTTCATCAGAAAACATTGTATACTTTTATTAAATGATTTGAATTATAATTTAATTTTTTATAATACAAAGAAGTTCATTGAAAATTCTAATTTTTTCGATACATAAACATATGGATACTCGTTAATTCAAATATTTTTTAAACGTCAATCAACAAACATTTTGTATCGCTAATCAATTTTTCAAAATAATATTACCTAATAAATAATTAGTTGTTGTAATAAACAATTGAATTCACGTTCTCGGTTCAAGTGGAACGTGACAATCAGTCATGTTACGGTTGTCTCAGGCGGAACATTTTTTCGTGCGTGCAGCCGGCGTTCATAGATTTACAAGATGCTATGACGTCAAAAAAGGAATAACAATAACAGCAATAAAAAAGGAATATCTTATATCTTTAAACGAGCAATTCTTGTATATATATATATATATATATATATATATATATATATAATTGGAATCTCGGAATCGGCTCCAACGATTTTCATGAAATTTAGTATACAGAGGGTTTCGGGGGCGATAAATCGATGGAGCAGTCAAATAAAAACTTAAATATGAATATAATTATCTTTATTCGATAATTATATTGATATTTCATAATTTTATTAGTATGTAATTCGTACTTAAATAAAATTTCCAAAAAACACGATTTATAAAAAAAAATAACGAGCTAAGCTCGGTCATCCAGGTCCTGTTTTAATTAATTGCAAAAACACATTTTTTTAGTTAATTTATGAATTGACTCTAGTTAATAGTTAGCCTGTGTATTGACGAAAGATTCATGGGGACTTGGAACACATAGTTTTTTCGAGTTTACAACATTCCACAGTTTGTACCATCTGTTGATAAGAGCACTGTGGGACATGGTCGTTCCGCGAAGAAATCTAAGACTAAACAACGATGTGAAACACTAGAGGGGACTGGGCTTTGAAAACATAAACACGAATTTAATGTACAGATTATATAGATGACGCGGGGAACCTTGATTGGAACACCTTCAAGTGATTTTCGCTGCCGGAGTTGCGACTAAGCATTTTTGTTTAATGTTATTTAATGTTGAACAAAAATGCTTAAACGCAACTCTATGCAAATACAAACCGTCAATTTTATACTTTTCTATTGGTTATCATTTTTTAGCATGAAAAATCCATAAGAAAAATTATCAATAAATGCAATGCTCTCCTTTTATGTTTTTTTTATATAGCTTTTTATATTTTTTTATATATATATTTATATAGCATATTATATGTTTTTATAACTTCTATAAAATAATAAATTATAATAAAAAAATACGATAATAGTTTATTATTTTATAGAAGTTGTAAAAACATAAATAAACAAATACCCAAGACAGAATATATAGAAATACTCGAACTGAAAAGAATTCAATATTAACACATTTCAATTTCTGGTAATTCGATATACCTTTATTATTTGATTTGTCTTCGTCCGAACAATAAAAGCCTTATAGGACCTTTGGAAATCAAGTTAAGGGTTATTTGTCGTATGAATTTCGTGTGCCAATACTCGAATAAGAGAATTTAAACGAAAATCGTTGTTTTACATATATTTTATTTATTAACACTTCGTTACATTACAATATAAAAATTGAACATACTTAAATGAAAAGGAGGGCAACTGGCGGCTTTATCGCTTTCGAGCGATCTCTTCCAGGCAACCACTGTGAGTAAAGGAAAAAAGAAAAAAACTTAAATTACATAAGGTAGGCAAGAAGTGCAAAAATACATATAAAGAAGAAACTAAACAGGAACAAAAAACAAACTAAATTGATACTGGATATGTACATGGATAACAAAATATACCAACCTACCTATTGCAATATATTTCATTATAAGTCTTCCTGATTTAATATTTATGATGCATGAAAGATTTTTCAATAGTCAGTCTAGGGATATTACGAAATTTATTTACTTAAGCCCGTGCATGGCCAAACTCGGACTAAAAACCACAATAAAATACAATTAAGTTATTCACAAAATTTACAGTAAATGCTATCCTGTAATCCTCTCCAAAAGTCTCTTAAAATGAATGATAATAGTGATTCATTGTTCATATTTGAAATATGTTATATCATTTATTTAAAATATGTTAATATAAATGGTAAAAAACTTACATAATTTACTTACATCCGTAGATTTTTTTACATATAGTGAATTTCATTAAAATATGTATTTTCTTCATATGCAACCACCACAACTATTATAATTATTTCTTCTGGCAAATTCAAACACAAAACGAAACTTCTCCAGAAGCATTTCAATTTATCTAATTTCAATTTAATAAGAAAACCACACAGAGCACGTAACTTCACCCTATTCTTCCATGCAATGTTAATAATTTAACACGCTCGAAGGGCCCCAACGAAGATTGTATTACGTGACTCGAACCACAGGAAAAAGGCGCCAATACCCCATACGAGGTAAAAACACGACAAATGAGAATCTGTGCCGGGATTATGTCAATATTATGGGACGCTAAGGTTAAGCATAGACAAGTTTAGGCGCGAAATCCAAAATCTCCTTACATCAAAATGATATGCATCTAACAGATACTGTCAATTACTAACTCCATAGACAATTAATAACTCCAATAGAACTTTGTATGTTTTATTATAACTTAATGAATTCCATCGTAATTAACAAAAATGCGCCAAACAAAAAACTTACACCATACAGACAAAATTGTAATTATAATATTTTACATTTTAAATTATTTTTTTACCGGCTGTGTCTGTAGCTGAATGTTAAACTCATTAACTAATAATTTTTGTACGCTTTTAACCAATATAAGTGTTATGCCTAAGGAAGATGTAAAAAAAAACATTATGTTTTTAATTTGATTAAAAAAAAATTATTGACAGTTATGATTGGCCGCAAAATCTTGCTTAATTCTAAATTCAAAATCTATGGTGTAGCTGTTGGCTGAACCGTCTTAAATATATTATATTAATACGTAACTGATAAATTACAATTATACACACTTTTAATATCTCTTTGTTTGCAGAAAAGGATTAAATTATCTTGAATCTATAACCGTCTATTACTTCTAAAAAAAAATTCTTGCCAGTTCTTCTTGCCCTCTCTACACCCTTGCGAACTGGTAGTAAATGTAAATTTGCAATTAATTTAATTATTTTGACGTTCATAAGTGTACTTGTTTCCCTAGGTATATGATAATGAAGATATTTTGATTTCATTTTATTTGAAACGTTTAAATTTTATAGCAGGCTCGTTTATTTGTAAAAATATAGCCTTCTTCCTATTCTTATATGTTTGTCTATATTACATACTAAATTTGGTAGCATTCGTTAACAATTCACATACAAATAAACCTCTTACTCAGATTAAAAGATCTCGCTTCACACCAAACCTTTTTACATATTGTCATGTCTTAAGGCGACTGTTAGACACGAAACTGACATGTTCATTTTTAACACGCACCCTTTCTAGCAAATTTGGATAAATGGCAATCCCGGTTTTATTATTCATACGTACATTCTAACAATATTTTCTAAAGGAGCACAGAGACAATAGAGTAGAATAGACAATCTTTTTTACAAGTATTTGAAACTAGCTGACCTGGCAAACGTCGTCTTGCCAAACTAATACCATTAACTCAGCGCCATCTGTTAGAATTGTATCAAATAATAAACAAATGTTAATGTTATCGTAATTTTAGTAAGGATGCCTATTTTTTTGAAAATGAAATATAGCCTATGTCACTCAGGAATGATGTAGCTTTCCAACAGTGAAAGAATTTTTCAAATCTGCCAAGTAGTTTCGGAGCCTATTCAATTCATACAAACAAACAAACAAAAAATCAAACCTTTCCTCTTTATAATATTAGTATAGATTAGAATTTTATATTCATAAACTTCTGTTTAGTACAGATGACACAACGTATGAAAGTAATTAATGAACTGCATAGATTAACAGTTTTAATTCTCAGTTGAGTGAACTGAGAAAAGTTTTGCTTCATGTCAGTTCCTTTACTGTAAGAAATAGTATTTTTGTAAATATTTTAATTTAATCTAATACTGTTTAATATAGTGTTGTCTTTTTCTGTGTATGTATTGTTTTGTGTGTGATGTAAAAGTTACCGTAATCTGTAATGGTAGCTTATTAAAAAAAAACTCAATTTCGGTTATTCTCACGTTAATTTGCTATTTGAATAAAAACGCATATAACAGTATTTTATATATTTTATATACACATATATATGTATATACAGCGTGTTCCAAAAAATAGTGTCAAACGGTGGTCCAGGGATAGAGCAACCAAAGAGAAACTCAAATAACCATACCATAAACATACCCATGTTCTACAATTTATTGTAGTTTAGAATTTATAATTTTTGGTGAGTTAAATGATTCACTGAATCTAATTACAGGGAACATATCAATTCGAACGCTAAACGCGTTTAATAGAACAATGGCACTTAAGTAGGTGCTTTTACTTCAAAAGCATTTCATTAAAAGGCAGACGGTGAAAAACTAGGTATTCGAGTGAATAATGTTAACTAATGACGAATGTTGGCAGTTGTTGAAATGTTGAATGGCACAGGTCGTACCGCAAAAAAGTACCGGTAACGTAATTGCGAGACGGAATAAAGTTATAAGCCTCTTCGTTCATTAGGGCAGCTCTATTACCGTTACAAGTGACAGCTATCGCATGCGAATTGTACAATTTACACAGTTGTGGATTTAGACACTTTCAAGGTAGGCTGTGTAGTTGTTTCCGCTCTTGGCTCTTCAATTGTTATGTCCTAGATTGTTTTTACAATCTAACAATTTCCATAGAAATTGCACGTAAATTTTTTTTCAGGTTTGATGTTTGAGCACAAAATTATACACAAACTAACCAGGGCACAGTCTTCAATCTGTAGGACTGACATGTATAGAAGGAGGGAGAAAAGAAAAATACATTTTCTGGAATTTATCTCGCTTTACTCATACATACTGAGGCCGCAGAGGTCGATTATTAGGCGGTGAACTAGCTTAACAGAATTCTATCTGTAAAACATCAGAAAACGTCTTGCAGCAATCTTTTCGAATTCTATGAGATAGCAAAAACTATCGGTTCCCAAATTTCCCGCCCCAAAAATCTGCCACCTTGGCTCCAGCCTGCCCTAATCCTAACATTCACAATTGTGTGTAAATCCAAACAAGTCGTGGTTTTGGGGGGCTGCGATTAGGAATCGTACGATCGCTTTCGTAATAACCCTCCCCTGTAGTGTACGGTAATATTTTGTGGTCATTAAAACTTAAATAGTAATTCTAAATACTCTAGGGTTGAAAGGAATAAAAAGCTTCTAATGTTTAATTTAAGAGCAGGGTTAGTCTAGTGGATTTTTAGTGATTTTAAATCTGCGGTTTGAAAATCTTTATTAGTAGATCAGTTATCGTTATTAGTAGATCGTTATCGTTATTAGTAGATCACTTCAAAAATTTATTGATTTTGACATCATTTTTGATTCTTCCAGTATAACTTTTATTTACTGTTTATGTTTTAAAAAATATGCTTATTTAAACCAAACATCAAAATAAGGATCATACACGTTTACAAAAAATATTGTTTTTCGTGAATAAACACAAAAAACATTTAACGTGAACCTTAAGAGTGTAAAAATGACTACAAAACACCATCTATAATAATATTATTAGCTACCTATTCTTTAATTGCCCTACGCGCACATCCGACGATTGAAAATAGCAAACTCCACCGAAAATACATTTTAATGGGCTATTTGACAGTATGATATGTTTTATTAGTCACGTGACTAACGTATAGACAAAACATTCACAGATTACTCGATTTGACAATGATGTAAAATACCAACTGTAACACTGTAAATAATGTCAATATCTAATCCTAGTCTTTGAGATTAATTGGACTCTGTTTTTAATCGATTTTTTTTATTTGAGAATTGACTTAAAAAACATGACCTTTGCTTTTGTGTTTAGTGACAGGCGTATTGGCGGGTTAATGAAATTGTTTATATGTAAGATGATTTTTAAAAGACGTATATGTGCTATAACAATTAGTATCAGATCTAAAATCATTAATAAATAATAATTCGTCTAAAATCTGTTAATAATAAATAATGTTGCCTATTACTGCCTTTCGTTTTCATTTTGTATTGATTACTTAAAAGCTAGTTAGGACTTAGGAGATTCACCAGTGGTAATTACTAAGCCATTGTAATCCAAGTAAGTTAGTAGTTCTGTGAAAATAGTTTTCTTTTCTTCTCGTTTATCTTTCTTAAACAGTGGAATTGGCTCGGGATTTAGGGAGATAATTACTTTGTTGGTTCCTGCTATTATTGCTAAATAAGCGATGTTTCTTACTTTCATATTGGGGAAAGCAATTTTATTTTTCTAGGATAACATTGGTTTAAAAAAAATATAATTATGTAGAATTTGGTAGCATACTTTTTTGACATTACTTTAAAACATATTTTAAATAGTAGTTGCCGCCTAAGATAAATTAACCAAAAAAACTACATTAAAAAGATGCCTAAAACTAAAACTATATAAATAATGAACTAAATTATAATTATATAAAAGGGCTCGACGCAGACGCATTAATTTGAAACAAAACACGTGTTAAATTATAAACCTCTTTCATGTGTATTGGCGTTTAATGTAAATTGTTAAACCTATAAACACTAGAAAGGTGTATATATAAAAAAAATAGTTTTAAAATATTGTTATTAACTATTCAAGTTGTAAAATGGCGATAGATTGTCAAGAGCAAAGGTTTAAATTGTAAAAAACAAACAAAATTAAACTTTCGTTTACGATTCGTAAATGTCAATATGGTTTTAGTTTTTGACAGCTCGACAATATCCACTTCCCAAAATTGTTTTTGGTAACACAAAAATCCATATAAAAATCTATCTGCTACGTTGTCTATTATTGTATTGTATGTGCTCTGTGTAAACAATTTATTGACAATTTACAATACTGCGATCCTGTTTATATGATTTAATTATTTTTTGTGTTTTATTTGGTGACGTATGAAATAAACAAAATCGCGTTTGCAGCTAGTGTATGTTGTCCCAAATGTTAGGGATATACATAGCAATAAGCTTTAATTGGCCTAGTTTTGGACGGAGATCGTACTAAATAGAGATTTACATGCGTCTAATCCACGTTGATCCGAGAAATCCCAGAACACACCTTTACAATGAATATCGTTACTCCAGGATTTGAAACTATTATTTATTCCATTTATATATAAAAAAAACCTTTTTTTATTGATAACAAACTTCAAGTCATTTATTGGTATGATTTTTCAGTTAAGAGAAAATTAATTTATGACGTCAAGGCAAGGATACAAAATGTGGTTCGTATAACCTCGACGTCCATCGTTCCACAACTGAATGTTTCTTCTCTTAACGATACAAAAAAAATGTCAAAAACTCGAAAGAAAATCAAAGTAAAGATACCAAAATAGATGAGTGTTACCAACTGCAACTGCAAAGGCCTTTTTCAGCACTTAAAAGAGTAAAAAGTTACTTGCGCGCCACACTCCGCCAGCAAAAACATACAGCGCCTTCGCTTGTATGATAGTGGAAAAATTTTCGCGTAGGTAAACTGTTCCCTAAGTAGGTATTGTTTTAGTTGTAAGTTGAGCTTCAGAGACTCTCGCGGTTTTCACCTCTGCTTGGTACATGATGTATACGACTGTTACACAGAGATTATTTCTTGGCACTAAGACGTGGCGCCTGTTCATATTGTTAGCTTAGATAATGCTATTTCTATAACCGATGTATATACGTTATTAACGACGTACGAGTCATAGCAATAACATATTGAAGAACACTTTAAATATGCTTACTAAATGATTGTTAACATCTATATATAGGTGTACCAGTAAGAATGCACTTGAATGAACATGTCTTCTTTACAATACAATAAAAATATCACAAAATATCGTATATCCACGAGTATTGCTAAATCAAACTAATATGAAAATATGTATTCTTTGTTTTGTTTCTCATTTCTCAATATACTATATAATATATCCTACCATGGATAGCTTGTAAGCTAAAAATCATAGGCGGATCGTGAAATCTCGTTCCAAAGATTTACCGCCCATTCAGCGAAAACACGAACGATGCCAGATTTACTTCCAAATACGTCCAGAGATCGTTTTATATACATACAACCATGTATTGCTACTATTTTACTAAGCATTGTTCGAAAAGCAATAACTATTTCGATTGTTGGAAGAAATCACTTAGGGAATTAAGTGTATAATGGCGAAAAAGTCGTTTCCATTCATGTACCTAAGTACTACTTACAACAGAAACGCAGCCTTTAAGCTGACGGCTTAAAAAGCTCTTCACCTATTTTAGCGCAACACCACGAGGAAATGTACTTTAAGAAAGCAAAAGCTGCCTCCTTAAACGTTTTCTCACTTTTAGCTCGCTAGCCACAAGCTTTTGAAAAATTAATATCTAATATATAACATTCTCGTGTCACGGTGTTTGTAATTTAAACTCCTCCGAAATGGATCGACCGATTTTCGTGAAATTTTGTGTGAATACCTACCGGTTAGGTCTAGTACCTACAATCTTCGTCTACAAATCATTGCAACGAACGAACCAGCGGCGCTACCGAAGTTATTCAGGCCGAGTTTTGACTTGAAGATCATCCCTATATAGGTCTGTGGAAGAGCAGCATTCTGATTCATAAATTAGTACTACAACACGACGTATTTAAATAAGGTTTGAAGCGTGACTGATTTTTTATTTTTACTTAATTAAACGGAGTCATTACTGTTATGGATTTGAAACATCGAGTTATGTTATCTAATAAATTAATATGCTTATCTTATAAATTAAAAACAAAAAATATAAATGAAGAAACAATGATTATCGGATTTGTTAATTTAATTTCTTGAATGTAATTAAATACGTTTTTTAGAACAAAAAACCAGGGGCTTAATGCAGGAGGTTCAACTGATGTTAAGAGATACCACCAGCCGTAATGCCTGAAGGCTCAAAGTGCGGTTTTACATGAATTGGTGCGCTCTTTTCTTGAAGGAATTCGAATTGATTAGGAAATACTTCAGCGGGTAGTTGGTTTCACATAGTGGTGGTGCGCGGCAAAATCGTGACCTTTTGTGTTCAT
This sequence comes from Pieris rapae, assembly GCF_905147795.1. Lineage (NCBI taxonomy): Eukaryota > Metazoa > Arthropoda > Insecta > Lepidoptera > Pieridae > Pieris > Pieris rapae. Next base: position 5,620,201 of record NC_059530.1, read on the forward strand.
TGCCATGGTAAGGATTTACATAGAAAAAACATCAGATATTTTTTGCCTTTATACTTCTTACGTCGCATTGTTCATTTTGTTAGTGGTCTTGTTAGTGGCGCCGCACAACCTCGTCAAGCCTCTGTGCCTGGTGTTGGTCGGTCTGGTGCTCACCATTATCCCATCACAAGTTTTTTAAACTTTCTGGATCTGTGCATGATGCATGTCCAAAAAAATTAAAATGAGTAACAAAGTGTCGAAAGATATTTATAAGTAACCGTTTTAGTATGGACACGTTTATTCCTATACTTGTTTACATAGAAGTAAATTAACTATCATATACTTTATATTGTAGGGTCGTAAATACACTGCCTGCGGTGCTAAGCCAACACCCACGACATTACCCGATGTAACACGTTCAACATCGCAGCCTGCTTCCGTGAAATTGAATTAGCAACTCATTAGTTACGCCAATAAAACACTGGCGTGACCAATAATATATATAAAATATATATTTAGATATTTTAGAAAAACTTTAACGCTATAAACATAATTTTTTATCAAGTATAGCATTCAAAATTTCAAGTGATAAAATAATTACTTCGTGTTTAGTTTTAACTATAAATAAATATACTACATATTTTTTTTTATAAAAGGTCTATGAATTTTGAAAATTAAAAATTTTTGATTGAAAATTTAACATTACGATCAAGCCTAACTGATTTACAAGTAATTTCAAACTAACGTAATTTACTTATAAGGATATTTAACATATGAAAGTGTCCAATAACACTTCTTACACACAGTGATACAAATAAACGTGGTCTAAAATTGTATACCAAGAATATAATATAATTAACGAAGAATAAGCAAAATTTTAACTAATAAACTCGGAATAACTTAAACCTTACTAGCATTATTCCAGACACTATCCTAGTGTAGGTCTGACATAACGTAAATAATTTTTAAAAGATTTTTCTAAATGGAATTAAGAGCAATAGAAGAAATTTAACATATAGATAATTTAATAATTCAAATGGACAGTGTAATGCTAAAACACAGTCTCTGTAATCTATTTTTACAGTTGCGATTCGTTTAGCACTCAGACTAATTAATTAATTCAAATTGGTGGAGGTTTTGTCCTTTTCTGTTTTCACACTAGGCCCGAGGTGTGAAGAAGTTGAATAGCCATCCACGTGTTTGTGCCTTTGTTCGTGAGCTCCAGCAATCATTTTGATTATTGTGGTGACGTTCTCTACATTGAGGTCCCGAAAGAGATCGTCATTGCAAGTGTACCATTGCATTGACTAATAATTCGACTTAGGGTCCTTCAAGAAAAGAGCGTAGCAATTCTTAAAAGGCCGGCAACGCACCCGCGAGCCCTCTAGCATCGAGAGTGTCCATGGGCGGTGGTATCACTTAACATCAGGTGAGCCTCCTGCCCGTTTGCCCCTGTTCTATAAAAAATAATAATAATAAAAATATAGAAACACTGAATGATATAATATATTTTTATAAGACCACTGAATAACCGAGTTTACCAATTAAAAACACGACTGTTGTGTGTGTTATTTCTATTACGTTCTATTTTCGTGACTCAACTATATGTTTTAAATTGGTAGGCATAGTTGTTAACCAAATTTTTAACAATAAAACAGACGCAGAAATGTGTCTAACACATAAATTGACTTTAAACAACAATACCTGCGTCGGTACTCTGTTACTTCCAATAAAGAAAACGATCCCAGATTGATAAATAATATTTAAATATAAAAGTTAAATATAATAATATTCTTACCACTGGCTCAAACTCGAACCACGACGATGTATAATTCAAAAAGGTATGTGAAAGTTTGTCTGTCACAATATTTCAAACCGTCGAAGCGCGGTTCCCTAGGGCGGGTGAGGGTAGACGCGAATTATAGGCACTTAGTTTAAGCGATGGCCCGTAGGGATTCTACGTGTTTCGTTACACTCACTAAACAGCGAATCTACGATTAAACATTAAAAATATATCCACCAATTTACTACTGAGTTCGTGGAATTTCGGTAAATATTTCTCCGTTGCAATTTTATCCTTATAAACCAGCTGCCAGTAGTCCGTTCTTGAAGAAAGGAGAGAACACTTCCCTCAAATGTCGGTACACATCCTCATCAGACATTCCTCTCTCAAAGAATAAGTATCTCAATACAGCAAGGAAATGCTGCCAACAGGGACCAAACTTTTAATCTTTTTATTAAAATAAAATAAAAAATAAAATAGCCTTTATTGCTGAACTTATTTTTACAGTAATTTTTCTTACAAATACGTTTATAACTTTTAACAGTTTCTTTTCTTTTCATAAATCAGGTATCGGTAGACGGTCGTTTCTACATTTCAGCTTGTCTTTCGACATAGGCCTCCTCTAAAGATTTCCACTCTGTTCTATTTTTCGCTATGCGCGTCCATATTGGGCCCGCCGTCATTTACTTTGTTTTTCATGTTAGTGTTATTTTTTTCCTTTAGAGGGTCGTGGTCATTTTTCCCCACGATGACCAGTCGGCTTGGGGAAGTATTTTGTTTTGTTATTTTATGTTGGTTCATGTTGAGCTGTTTATTTTTCCGTTTACCGACAGTTAATTGTTATTCTTTGTTAGTTGTTGTCTTAGCGGGAAGAGACGAAAGAGAATTAGCTCTAATCCTCATTACGTCGAAAGCATTTGGTCTATTGTTAATCGGCGGCATTAGAGTTTGTTGTTTCCTTGGTTGAGCATTGTTTTGTGGGGATGATGATGTTTCTCTTTTGCGCTTTTCCTTATTTATGTTAGTATTTTTTCCTTTTACTACTAGTTTGTCAAATTTCAGGTACGCGATATTTCCCTTTTCTCTCTCCTCTTTTAGCTGCGCCTGCAACGTTTTCCTTTTCTCTATTACTTCCTTTGTGTAGTCTTCTGTAACATATACATTTTTGAAGTTTTTCTTCTTTCCCATAACTTCATTCTTCTTCCATTCGCTCGTAAAGGAAATCAGAATTGGTCTTGGTTTTCCAGAAGACTTTCCCTTTCCTAGACGATATATTTTGTTTATCTCATGTTCTTGTAATTGTATGTCAAGGTCAGTTTTGAAAATATGTATTGTATTTTGTATTAATTCTTGTGTAGACCTTTCGCCTTCATTTACTCCAAACATTATCAAATTGTTTTGCTTCTTTCCTCTTTTTAAACTTTCTACTTCCTTTTCGAGATTTTCTACTTTTATTTTTAAGTTTCTATTTTCTGTTATAATAGGTTGAAGTTTTTCGTCTAATCTCTCCATTATATTATTTGTTATCGAATCTTTCAATTCTATTGTTTGGTTCAAGATTTCATTCTTCATTTTATCAAACAATAGTTGAAACTGATCCTCCATTCTTGTAAACTAAATCTGCGTGTTATGGAACGTAATTAGTGGTAGTTTTTATTTACTTGCTCTGGCAACACTAGTTAGCTGTTACTGTGACAAGTGTCAATGTCATTGATCTTTTGTCTATGCTCAATATGATTGGTGGATTTCTAACCTCTAATTATCACTTTTTGGAGATACTTTTGTTGAAATTCAAGAACTTACGTGATATTGTGTGAAATCGGTAGTTCCACTACACGGACGACACTTCAATTTGTGTTTTGTGACGTCGCAGTCTCAAGAACAGTGTACGAAATTATTTTTTAGCACTCAATAATACGGAGCTACACAATTACGATGCTTACAGTATGACAGCCCAATTCCCCAATCCAATCTTTTTATTATTATTATTCAAATTTAAATTGTCATTAATATATATTTGTGTGTTGGAAATAAATAAATAATTATGATATTAAACGATGCTTGAACGTCGTGAAGTGCATCACATCTGCCCCTTCTTGTACCACTAGCATAGCATTCACGACCGCTCTGTACTCTGCTCCGAAGATTGTACCGGATAAGAAGAAAAAGCGTCAATTTTCTATACAAATTTAAGGCAAGTATCCCAGCCACACATACTTGTGAAATGGCGTCGTTTAAAACATACAAAAATCTATCAATGTAGTGGAACGTTCGTTCTAAAGATATATCGTGCAAATCTTGAGGCTATGACATTTGTTTCGAATTACCCATGTCGATTGAAATTGGCTTTAAAAGTGCATGCTTATGAAGACCGAAGACCAACGCGCCAAGAGTTGCACGTGTATTTAAGCCATTATTTAAATAAAATCTAACATACCAGTGAAAAACGAACCACATTAACCTATATACGTATTAGACACTAATGAGTCCAATCAAGACATTTTGCTGCCGTGTGAGCACAAGTGTTACCTAATCTATCCTGTTTAAATTGAAACAGCACTCTGAGCTTGTGAATAATTTAAACATTACATGCAAAGGTGATTGCGTTCGTGTTTATTTGTCGTATAAGATGACTTCTATTATAAAAGCAATTATGGAAATTTAATGAGTATCTTAGGTTAGGTAAAGTGTCTACGTTACTCTGTTGTTGTTGACATAGATTATAGAACTGTAAATGTCAACTGTCATTTATGATATATTTTTAATAGACTATTTTATTTTCTCTGTATTCACAAATGTTTAGATATTAGCTACCAAAAGTCCCTTTTCTTCGTCCAACGCTTTTTTTCCTTCAGAGGTCCTTTCAACTTTAACGTTTTACGTAAAGCCTAAAACTTTTCACTATGTGTTTTCACTAACAATTCTAAACTTTATACATTCACAAACAGTCTCGACATGTCCATGCTGAAACAGAAAATATTATATTTATGCAACAATAATTTAACTATAAATAGCAAGTGTTTTGTATAAATTATTGTTATTTCGATGGCATAGTCTTGCTTTTTCGCAAATTTTGTAAACTTTTTGACATTCATAAGAATGCCTTAAGACGCATCTAAGCTGAATAAACGAATTTTGATTAGATTTGATTTGATAACTGCTCACGACCCAGAAATCCAAGTGTGATAATTCACTTTCTTTTTCCAAAACATAAATTTTATTATTTAGATTAAAGTTTATTTCTGGTATTGCCTTCAATTACCCAACTTATAATCATCGAACAGTTTTGATTATTTATCTATGAAAATTCAAGAGTATCTGTCATATTGTACTCATTGACAATGTCCTATACAAATAAATGATATAAAATTTATCTTTCTCTTTCTCGACTATGATGTCCCGGAGCTGGATATATTCGGTAGTGGGCTGATCGGTTTTAGAAAAAGCATTGTTGGGTGCCTTTCTCAAACCTAATTCGCTATTTTGCTCATGATTTTTTTTCTCTACTTTAAGTACCAACATTCTTGGTAATTTTATTTTGTTGTGTCTTTGTCTTATCTTGTTTACGTTTTTAATTGTATTTCTTTTAATTCATATTTTTAGCAAAACTTATGTTTACATTATATTGTCGTACATATTACATAGAAGATTTTATAAAATTATCAGTAGATATCGTAATACACATGATGTTGTAGACTTAATAAATAAAAAAAATAAAATACGATATTCTTAAGATTGAAGAGGAATTCGTATGGTAGTAAATCCCTCATGGCGTGGTCCCAAGTACAAAATATTGATCTCAAACTTTTCATATTTCCCTTTTCGATGAAAACTAACATTGCTGTATAATATTTTACTGCATTGTCTCTAAATTCTAAATACTTTAGGCAGCTTTAGGGGTGAGTGCAGTGTCGCTATTACATGGAACTAAATAAATAGAAACGATTAAAGTAAATAATGTTTATTTTATTATGAACAGTTAGTAATAATTAAAGCCTACTGAAGTAGCTGAAACTAACATGGATTAAAGATAAAAAGCCTTAAAAATTAAATTAATTTATTTAGTACACTTGTCATGCAGTCCAGTTAAATCACAAACCAAAAAAAGTGTTTATTAATAAATGCGTAATACAAAGATATTCGAATTACATAGTGTCTCTTATGAATGACTTCCCTCGTCGTCAAACCATTAATACATGTCTGAAAAAAAAACAGAATTAGGCTACAGGTAGACAAAAAAGTGACAATGTGCAATTTCAAGGTTAATATGCCAATCAGCATGTGCGAAAGCGTTATACACATGAACGTAGTGTCAAACCATTATAGAACACTAAGGGTCTGCTTCACAATGTCCGGATGGGTTCCAAATTAGCTATTTATTACTTAATGGTAGGATAAGATAGTTACTTATTTGGAAATTTTATCATTCAAATAATTTATGTGTTGCATAGCTATTTGGTACTTTATCCATACATTTTGAAACAGGCCCTTAATGGACTATCTTTTAGTTAAAGTTATTTACTGTTGTATAAAATTAAGTCATCATAATATTACTTACCAGCCCTAATGATTGTATAGGCTGGATTGTATTTTGTGTAAAGTTGTCCTCTCTTTCTGAACTTTATTGTATGAAAAATCAACAACAAAACCGAAGAAATGTTTAAAAGAACTGTATTTACGGTTAGAATAACTTTATTTCTCATATGAATTAAAAAATTCGCTTACTGAGAAAACATTACAAGACTAAATAATTATTACTAGAACGCACAGAAGGTACCAGTATACAAAAATTCACAAAACAAATACAGCAACAAAAATGCAGGTAGACACAACAAACTCGAAACGGTCAACCAAGCAAAAACATAGGTGTTTTGTTTGGATTTAATAACGACTACACTACATATTATCTTAAAAAAAGTGTTTCTAGTGAATTGTATATCTGTGGAAGTCCTGTCGCGACAGTGTCCCAAGTTAATGTTGCGTGTAAAGTTATGGCCCAGTTTCTGAACTGCAAGCTCTAACTTCGCGGGGGCTATATGAGTTCTAGAGAAATTCACGTCACGCACTGTTAATTTCCACATTATTTGTTTTATTTAGAGTATAATAGTTAACGTGTAATATGAATTAAGTTTGACCTCTTATAAGCATATATAAGATGGACTGAATACATTGCTGGATAGAAGAGTATGGCAGCTTTTAGATATCAGATGTCGTATCAGCCTATTTTTATTTTTTTATTGGTAAAGTTTGCCAACGCTCGGCACACTGATACATTGGTAAAAACAAACACATAATACAATTTTAAATGTGACAAGCAATTAGAGGCAAACATGACATTCATTTAGAGCACATACAAATACATATCAATCGAAACAATTTTTCTCCAATGACATCATATTAAAGTGTGCCAGCCTGTATGTAATCACCAAATAAGAAAATCAACTCTCCCTATACCACATCATCATCAGGCTCCCAAAATGGTATGTGTTGTCATTATTTAAAAAAATCAGTCTCCGGTGAAATTAAACTCCAAGACGTGAATTAGATCGTTAAAGTCATTATTTAGAATGATAATTCGAGTAATCGCGTCAAATGATTACTATTAATTTAATGCGCATTTAAAAGCCTTGATTACATTAAAAAACACTCTACTTAAAATATTTTTAGGAAACGCTGACAGCCAAAATTAATTAGCGTAACAAATGTCTGAGTTAATTTTAATATGAAAATTTGAATATCAATTGTTTCAAAATTACTGTAGTATAAACAAAACAAGTTTAGTAGAAATAGACCAATGCATTATTCAAGCGTCCAGCCCTAATATGAATTGAAGACACGTTCGCACATTTCAAAGAAAAAACCCATACGAATGACTAAGAGAGGTTCGCATTTTTTCCTTCTTTTCGTACAATCCTTCAGCTTAGTGGGCGTTAATTGCTTCGTGTGAATTGTTACACCTGCCCCTAATGGGTAAGCGTAATAAACAAGCGACTCCAATTTTAATGAGGCAACTTTAACGTAACGAACCTTCTTAGTAATATTTAGTCCTAACGATATTTGACCTTGGCCTTTTGGCGCTCTGATCTTTTTAGTTAGGATTTCGAAATTCAATTTTGAAAGCTATTTAAACAAAAGCAGAACGCTTTTTTTTTTCGTAAGTCATGATTCATTTCATTTTCCCGTTTCAATTGCTTTTGCGTCACTCTATTTATAAAATGCAAAACATGAATTATACCATTTACGATTACGAGATTCACCGTGGCACCAGTGCTGCAGAAAGGGCCCGAAGGTTTTATTATGTTTATGGCGGAGGTGTCGCAATAGAAGACGATTATGGCGGATGTCTTTTGTCAGCCACTGCAAACCATGATGGAAAAGGTGGCTGCTAAACAACCAAGACTGCTATCGCTGTCGTTGACGTTTCAACTCTGATTGTATAGATTATGTCTTTCAAAGATTTGATTGAATTCCGTTCGAATGATTTTTTTTTAGGGGAATATCAATGAACCTATAAGATGCCAAAGGTGCATAGATTGCATTCCTACATACTTTGATAAATTAAATAAATTCTTTAAAAAAAAGATCTACTTTTTGTTTCTACCTAACAAAACGCCAATTTCATATGTAAGGACCTAATATATCAAGTGTTATAGTGTCTTTCAGCATATGAATTTTTATAGCATTCTATAATGTCGCCTCTGGGACGCGTTAAGTAAAATATTAAAGCGAATGACAATATGTTAAAAGAATAGCTTTAGTTTAAAAATAGATCGAAAATTTCCTGCCTGATTTGAATACAGAACTTATATTATATTTTGGTTAACAACGTAATCTGTAATGGATTTTTTTTTAATATGTAGGTGTAAGATTGTAAATAAATAACTAAGCATAGACAAAAATGTTTAGTGCCACGTATTTCTAACATATTGTAATTTCAAAAAAGTCTTACTTTTTAAAGTTTTCTTTTCAAGGTGACACAGACCGTTTTTTGCTTTTAATACATAGTCCACAGAGTATTTATAATGGGTATAGGCTATGTCTACGTAACAGCTAGTCTATATTATTGACTCGTTGTCATGAGGTCTATTCAACGTTCCCGTAGAATTATTGCTAGTGTAGTTCAGTGAGTCGAACCACTAGTCAAACTTTAGTAATTTAACTTCAAAGCAGGTTGGCGTTGGTGTACCGAACGTTTGTTCAGCCGCATTTCACTACTCTGTGACATTTATGTCTAAGAGACTGATGTTATGAGACTTCTTCAGTCTGTGGATTCTTTTGTAAAATATATTATAAAGTCTTTAGCAGTAGATCTTTAGCGGCAGTATCACTTAACATCTGGCGAGACTCCCGTCAGATTGTTGTATGAAAAAAATATAAAGCTAGATTATTGAAAGAAGAGTGATCCGGGAACACTAAAAAAATGTTTTATATAATACAATAATTTTTTCTGTAAATTAAATATCACGTATAATTCTGCGGTAATTGAAAAATTAGGACCATTCCATGGTACCATAGACTTCAAAATGTTTTAGCAAACACACACGTTATTTCATTTGCATTGTATTTTTTCACAGGAATCGAACCAAGACAAGCAAAGGCTTGAATAAGCAAATACTTGTAAAATCTAAATAAAACAAAATAAAAACAAATTTGTGTTGTAAATTAAAAATACTTTATTATTATTGCATTTTTTTCGGAATCGAACCAACTGTTAGAAGCAACGGAAATGTAACCTTCTCGAATAAGCAGACACTTGTAAAATCTAATAAACCATTTTTCCCAAGAGGCAGTTCTCAAATTGAAACTGAAGATAATCTCTTTCAAGCGATTTCATTCGTTTTATACTTTTCATTAAATTCAACTAAGTCGCAGATGTTCCTAATACTAAATTAATCCACGACTTAATAATTACCGATTCCAATCAAAAATAGAATTTTATTTGCTATCGGAACCAACGATCAATGTTCTGAGGTTTTACATTATTTATACTTGGGATATTGTTTATGGTAAATCGCTGACAGGCTAGGGTGTCAATTGTCAGTTTGATTTGTTGGCTGGAGAGAAAACAACTTTCGACAGGCTTTATGTTAAAAAGTAATTTAATGTTTTTAAATTTATTTGAACTCCAGAACAATGCAATCAATTCATAAAGTGTAACATTAGAAAGGCACTATGTTTTGTATAAATGTAACCATTGCAGTCTTGTTTAGGAATGCGACATGAATGATGATGAAGAATGTCAACGGTTCGGTGGAAGGAGTAATTCTGTCCAATTTGTGTTTCGTCACATAAATTTCTGTACTTTTTATATAAATAAGTAGGAATATCCCGCAATGTTGGATGATTTGCTTTTTTTAAAGAGTACCGAGAGTTTTTTACGCCGGCTTTTTCTCTCGGCCTACACCCTCTCTCTTCTTTGCCGATGAGTAGGGATGCCTACAGGTTCAAATTTTAATGACGTGGAATAAGTGATACTCGTCTATCTTATGTTCCATAATAAACGTATTTAATTTTTTATTTATTTTATTTATTTATTTATATTATCCCATTTCTCTCTCCTTTCAGAAGAACGCATTATAGCCATAACCCACCGATATCCATAGTTGCCCATAGTCCCCTCACACTTTGAAATGAATCGTTGTTTGGTATTTATAATTATTTTTTTCTGGTTTAATTTTTTTATAGTAAAAGTGTCACATTCAATCTTAATATATATATATTTCTTGTGTGCGTGTGTATGTGACTGAACTCCTCCTAAACGACTGGACCAATTTTGATGAAATTTTTTGTGTGTGTTCGTGGAGATTCGAGAATGGTTTAGATTCACAATTTTGTCCGCTGGACAATGTTTTTTTTAATTAATTAGTAGTTGTTAATTTTGGAATGTTTTACATTGGATCCGACAGACGGCGCTACCATCGCACTGTCAAATTTTAAATAATATTCGAATTTTAATTTTAGTCTGTCCCGACAGTTAGCGCTGCGATCAAATTAAAAAAAAGTTTTTTTATCATTGTGTTATTGTAGACCATGTGCTGGATCGTTAGATATTGTCATAACATTTGAATAATAATTTTCATCAAAATGGTCCAGAATGTTTTAGCTTATTAAAAAAAGTTTGAAATTTTCAAATTAAAGACGTATAGACAGGACAACGTCTGTCGGATCCGCTAGTATTCTATATAAATTATCTTGAACCAATGTATATGTATCAGTGTTGCAAGCTTCTTTAAATAAGAATTTAGTTTAAAATGCCGACCTAAAATTTATTATTAATAGTTTGCCATAAAGAGCAAAAAGATTCCCCGCTCGTACAATATTAATTTCGATCAAGTTTCCGGGCACCAACAGGCTTATAAGATTAGAATAATTTCCTCGTTTCGAGGACCTACCAACAACCGGCAGTTTAATTAAAACTAACAGTTGTCTCACACAGTCTTATCCGGCAATTTGCGAGGTATTACAAGCCGAACTTTACCCACAAATTATCTTTACAATGCGGTTATGTTAATATAACACTAAATCTCTTTGAGGGGGCGGCCGCACTGCGTTTTTACTCGCAATTAACCGCAATATAGTCGTATACGACAGTTAATGAACGTATAAATTAATAATTAACATCTTTAGCAATAGATACATATTTTAGAGATTGTGTTTTGTTTATTATTATATTATGTTAATTTAAAATAAGTTTTTGTTATTTTTAATAAGTTTTGAGTATGAGTATGACGCATGGCCAGCGATCGGGCCGATACTCGTGTACAGATGCTACTTGTGGTGACTGGTCGGACTTGAATTCGTGAATGTGGTTATGTTAGTTATTTTGACTAGGTATTAGCGTGTTGTTCTCACGAGTATAATACTATAAATATAAAAAGTGAAGCGATAATAAAACGCGGGAACTTATCCTCAATGCGGTCACATCATAAGGCCTAAGAACGTTTTTTCTTGAAAACGTGTGCCGAATGACGTTATTATGGTAAATGTATAATTTAAAAATTCACTTAAGCGTTCAAAACATGAAGGAAATGGGAATAAATTGAAGAAGACTAACTTGTATTGTATCTTTTATATAAATATTTCGTTTAAAGGTATAAGTATACTGCCTTCGTCTATTTATTCAATTATGGAAAGGATTAAATTATTATTTGTACATAAGGGATAGAAAAAGTACAGAGCGGTGTTCAGTTAACTGATTTTTTACAATAATTTTGTACTTTTTTGTTCGTGTTGGCCTAGTGGCGCTTGCGTGCGTCTCTCATTCCTGAGATTGAATCCCCGGTAGTCAATAGCCAAAGGACTTCTTTCGTGTGCGCATTTATTCGCTGGATCGGATAAGGAAAACATCGTGACGAAACGGCTTGCCTTAGACCCAAAAAAAAAATCGACGGCGTGTGTGGTGTGCGATCAATCACATACTTGTCTTATGTATTATGTAATTTCTAATCTTCAGTAGCTGGTGTGCATTGTGGGTGCTAACAATACAAGATTAGACCTGTATAGTAGTTTTATTCTAGGAGTACATTGTCTTCACATATCATTATTTAACTAATGTATACAAATATTGTAAATTCTATTTTAAAAGAGTTAGTGTGGAGTTTCTTGCCCATTGCTCCAAACGAACCTTTTGGAAGGGGCAAAATCATCTTTATATTTTCAAAAGTGCAATTTTTGGTGGTCTAATTGAAATAAATTTGACTTTTTTATCGATTAAACGTGTGCGACTTTCCGTAATTTAACAGTCTGCTGCTTTCGTGTCGTACCGATTTTTATCGTATTAATAAATATTTAATCAACGTTATAATCCAAACTCCAAACTCGCGATATCTTACACGAATGTTAGCAAATGAATCAAAAGACTACTTGGCGTCATCTCCCCTTATCTCCCTTTATCTTCAGTATGGAATAACGGGAGTCAGGCAATATCTTATGCGAATGAGTGCCATGAAATATGAATTACATCTCACAAAACATATTATACCGTTATTACCCGTATTGCTAGATATGTGAACATTTAAGAGTTATTACATACTTATTTATTCTTTTGTTTATATAATAGGATAGCTATTTTTAGAATGTATTTAGTCACAATTAGACACACTGGCCCCTTCCCATCTTCATGGAACCGACAACAGAGCTGGTGCGGCTGAAAAAGATAAGGCCTGCTAATACAGGGGTCTAGGCTCCGAATTTTTAAAATTTTTTAAAAATTTATATAAATTAAAAAAAAATTAATATAAATTTAATCATAAGTTTATTCTTATATTACACAAATACAAATATTTCGATCTTATCGTAGTAGTAAGTGAAACAATATTGTACACATTTTCAATATAGTTTTTAGTAAATAAGGTTAGTTTTATATTAATTATTAGTCTTTAGGTAGGCTTAAATATTTATGTTTAATAATATTAATCTTTAATTATGATAAAAATTAAAATAAGTTCAAACCTATTAATAATTTTATTTAATTACCTTTATCAACTCCTTTATTTGTAAATCATACATCTACAGTAATATTATAAAGAGGAACGAAAAGGACTCCTATACTGTACCGATTGAAAAACCATTAGAAACCTGCATTATCACTAATGAACATTTAAATAAAATAAATCAGCACAGCTTTTTCCAGACCATGATAATTTGTCTAAATAGGCAAGTAGGTGATCAGTCTCCTGTGTCTGAAACGTTTTCCGTCTAAGTCAGGCCTCACCATGCTTTCCTTCAACGAGCGTTTGTCCAGAAAGAAAGTCCATTGGGTGACAGGCAGGCATAGAACCTACGACCTCCGAGATAAAATCGCTGAATGAAAACTATTGATATATAAAACTTGCTAAATTTCTTGCCCGTTCTTTAGTTATAATATGATAATTTTATAAAATCTTCTATCTAATATGTACGACAATATATTTAAACATAAGTTTTGCTAAAAATAGGAATTTAAAAAAATACAATTAAAAACATAAACAAGATAAGATAAAACAATAAAATAAAATAAAATTACAAAGAATGCTGGTACTTAAAATAGAGAAAAAAAATCATCATTTGATTTGATTTGACAAATAGAGCTAAGTTATTTCCTACAGTTTTATAGAATACATCACAATATCTACCAAAACGTCTAAAATACCATACATAATAACTACAAGTAATGGCGTTACAACCCTATATGAGGAGATTATCATGGAGACCAGCCTTCTGTCTGACACATGTTTGACACATTGTCTCTCAGCGTACGTGGAAGAGTTAGTATATATCAAGTGGTTGCCTGGAAGAGATCGCTGGAAAGCGATAAAGCCGCCAGTTGTTCTTCTTTTCATTTCATTATGTTAATTGTATTATGTTTCTGCAACGAAGTATTAATAAATAATTAAATAGGGAGTCCGTTGTCGCACAGTCGTGGTTCGAACCTAAGATAGGCACAGCTCGATAAGTGTTATTTATTAACTAAATATCCATGAATAATGTCATCACACAACGTTTGCGTTCGTCTAATTAATCCCGGCAACCCACTCGCGAGCCCTCTTGCATGAAGAGTGTCCATGGGCGGCGGTATCACTTAACATCAGGTGAGCCTTCTGCCCGTTTGCCCCCTGTTCTATAAAAAAAAATTAACGTACACCCTATAAATATGCGTGCGTAATGCTAAAGCTATAATATACTTATCTCCATAATCTACTTATAATGACGACTCGAACATATGTTTAAGACATCTGCCACAATATAATTAATGAATCAAACAGAAACATTCCTGGCGCCTCAACGAAAGAATCCCAGAAGCCAAGCAAATAATTTACCCCTAAACCCTTGCATGTGTCTAGCGTCTAGCGCAAATTCGCGACGTTGATCCTCTGCAATCTGTCCCGAACAATAAGTCGCTCTCAACAAAAGCCGGCCATTTGAACAAGTCGGAAACTTTTGTAAGACATTCTATACTCTTGGCAACGACCGCGGTTCGCACAATGCCACAATAATCATTAGATCCATAGACAAAATAAGGACAGTGAAATAATGTTCATGCTGTTTATTTATTTTTATTAGTATATAGGCAGAGGTATAGCGGTAGAGGTATATAGCTTGGGAATAACCCAGGGCACTACAATGTTTATGTTAAAAGAACATTATTTCTCATTACAAAAAAAAATATTATATTCACATGAGAAACTTAATATTAATATGTGTATACGAGCGAGATACACGTCGCCATAAGCCATCTTAATTTCAGTCAACTGTGTTCATTTTAACATGCATCTTTACTGCCTTTTTGAATTTGTCAAACACTCCAATATTGCGAATTTGAGATGGTAATTGATTAAATAATTGCACACCCTCATACCTCATAGATTTCTTCAAATAATTTGTACGCGGCTTCCGCAAGATAAGCAAACTCGCTCGACGAGTATTGCGTGTAGTTATGTATTTAATTTTTTTAATGATAAGCAACTATGGAGAGAGTTATTTAAATTTTTTTTATTAAGATACAGGTGCACACTGTAAAGCACGCGAAACGTCGGATAAATTTTAAATTATGTTAAATTATAAGTTTACAATAATACATAGCTTCAATCCGGTAAAAAAGTGTTTTCTTTAAATGTGTAAAAGCTATGTTAATAAAAGACAATACGATATATAAACTTAGTTATCTTTAGAGTAGCGTAACCACTAGACAAAGACAACTCCAGCCAATACCGAAATTATTTGAAGCAGTGTCTAACGAACCTACATTTTAAATTACTGAAGAAAATAATCAAGAAGTCTCGTAATACCAAAGCTTCTTATTTCATTTATTTTAAGCTTCTTTGCTCCGGTGTCCGGATTAGCCAAGGCCGCGTATTGGTGTTAAGCGGCGGAACAAGCCACTCCCGAGGGATCACCGACGCTGTCTTAGCTAACAAATTATACGGGGAAACGTGGTAAACACAGCTAAACTGCTAGTGTATTTGTTGAATAAAAATGTCTGATGAATCTCTGAGAATACTTTGATTTAAGGCTTTTGTTTTTGCTTTGTATCGTTGGTGTCTATTTTAATATGTTTGAAGGTATTTTATCTGCGATATATATTCTAAAATTTCTCTCTTTCTTTCTCTGTATATGATTATTGCTACATAATCATATACAGAGCAGTGACCTCTTACAGGGTATTAAAATTGTAGTCCCGTACTCGTTCCGTAGCTCTAAAATCTGGTGGTAAAAATATGGTCTTTAAAAGAATTTATAAAATTATCAGTAGATTTCGTAATATGTATGATGTTGTCGACTTAATAAATAAATAAATAAAATACTGTACCTACAGTTAATACGTGTAAATTTAGAAGTGAATTTTCACGAACGATTTTAATACATTATTAAAAACTAATTCGATTCAAGATTTGACAATTTCAGTGTTGCAACGTTATGAAAATAATAATAAATAGTGACGTTGTGAAATTATTCGATAAGAAAATGGAATATTTCCGGATCGATTCCTCTGGTTTATAGTAGTATATCTAAACAACTACTACTTTAATAGAAACTAATATAATAAATAATATCAGGAAATTAAATATTTCTGAACGGATAATTTAGTTATGACGATTAATTTTATTAAGGATCATTACTTTTTAAGTAATAAAAAACAAAAATACTATTTTTTTATAAAATAAAGCAGCAATTACTAATTAATAAATAATTATGTATTTATTTAAATAAAAATCAATAATTTAGTATTTAATTGGCACACCAATATTAAGTAAATAAACATAAATCGCGATTGCTTATCAATTTTTGTGTACATCATTACACTATTATATGTGGTATCATTATTTTACAAAATGACAGTAGCTAATGTCAAATGCGGAATCGAAATATAAATCGTGGTATAGTTCTAAAAGTTCAACTAAAATTAAGGTGTAATCCGTAGGTTTCAACTAAAATTAAGGTGAATTTGTCGTATCACAGTACCACCTTTAAACACCTTCAACTTTTTTAATGATATAATGTGGCGGCACTTTTTATTCCCATAGAAATTAATTAAAACATGATTTGTGAAATGAGTGAAGATGGTACAAATGTTTGGCTTTTGAATTTCATTATGTCACTTGGGGTATACTAAGGGCCTGTTTCACAATGTATGGTTAAAGTGCCAAATAGCTATGCAACGCATAAATTATTTGTAAGATAAAAGTTCCCAATAAGATACTTAGCATTTCATGACGTATAACACTATCTGCCAGTCGTGAAACGCAAAAACACTATTTATCCTACCAATAAGTAATAAATAGCTTATTTGGAACTTATCCGGACATTGTGAAACAGGCCCTTAAAGTTACTATTTATTCTTTGACTCAAAACGGGACATTTTAGTTTTGTTTGAACCAAACACTGCGTTTATTATTATATTTACGTTAAAAAATATATGAGTCCCGTAGGTTTAACTACGCAAAACATTTTTCGTGTGTTTAACCAAAATATAAGTGATTGTAAAAATGAGCGGACTGGCGCCCGGAAGTCGTTTCCACGTGACGGACGCCGGATGTGACACTGGATAGTTCCTTCATCATGTCTCTTCAAAGCCTTTTAACCGAACGAAAACTATTTTCTACTATAATCTTTTATTACGCGAGCATACATTATGATAAAATACTGTTTTATATTTTTTAATTTTATATAGGTTATTTGTGATACTAAGGGCAAGAACCAATCTGTTTCACAGATCCCAATTATCAAAGAAGATACTACTGAATGCTGTCTCAGCTACTGTCGACATATTTATATGTTCCCAGAGTGAACAGTAGCGATATAATAATTATTTAATATTATATATGTACTTTACTAAATTTAATTAAACATTTCTCGATATTATCGTATTGGCATAGTCTGTAAGGAAAGTGTACGTATTTCTGTATTAAATAAATACATTTTGATTGTCCTTAGTAAAATGAAAATCTATTAGTTCCGTTTCTTCGTTGTTTTACCCGCTTTAAAAATAGTGGCATTGCCTCAGATGTAGGCACCTAATGTATTATTATGTTTTTAGCACTAGATAAATTGCAAAAGATACTTGGGGCGACTAAGGCCCGAAGAAGAAGGATAATAATCATGATATCATGGTCACAGATATCATCCCTTAGACTTGTGTTTATTATTACACCGCCGCCCATGGACACTGACATCGACAGCACACTCGCAAGTGCGTCGCCGATCATTTTCTTTATTAAGACCGTTTTTAGGAGTCTATTTATTTCGCTGTTCTGTTTAACAATGCCAGCTTCGGCTAAGCAGTGTTTATTAAGAAACACTTACCGCTAAATCGGATTTTCGTATGTCAAATATATATTGGATTGTCACTTATGAGGTCGATCTAAGTCTTGTTTCTGATTCTTACTCTTTGATATGAAACCGAAGTTTTTTCTTGATGCACTATCAATATTTGACTGGTTCTGTTGGAACTGGTCGGGTACATTTCTACATATATTCCAAAACGACTTAGAAATTGGATTACCACAAACTCCCAAGCGAAATTAGAGAATTATCACTAAATAAATTCAAAGCCCTCGTTAAAAGTAAATTAATTAATAAAACCTTTTATAAATGTGACGAATACTTAAATGATCCTAATCCTTGCGATTGATTTGCTCCGGTTCAAACAATTTGTATTAAAAACTTGGCGAATGAAAAGAGTGCCGGAAAGTTTCTTGCCAGTTCTTCTTACCCGCTCTACGCCCTTGACTTGTAAACTGGTTGTAAATGTAAATTTACAATTAATTTAATTTGTTTTTGACGATCATATGTGTACATGCTTACCTATATAAATAAAGATATTTTTGAGTATGAGTTCGATTTATATAAAAAAGCAGAATTTATGGATTTTATCTGGACCACCTTAAGTCTGTCTAAAGACAAGTCGCTAGATGAACGTATATTTTAATAATAAAGTAAATTCCTTCTTAAAATAAAGAATTTAATATCCGTAGACACTTGTTAAAATGGCAATATTGAGTTACTGTGTCATCGTATCTAATTTCCTCTCAAATTTAATTTAAAAAGTGTTACGATCGGGAAAATTGTCACGTGATAAAAGAATATGATAACACAAAAGGTTTTCCAGATAAATTAAATTTTATATACGCGAAAGTATGTAAATATGAATGCAAGTTCAGAAAAAATCAGTGGCGCTATAATCTCTTTAGGCCCTGGCCTCAGATTTCTGAATCTGTTTCATGATCGTTTTTAAATCTAATAGGTAAGTAGGTGATCAGCCTCCAGTGCCTGACAGACGTCGTCGACTTTTTGGATCGGTGTCGGTTTCCTCACGATGTTTTCCTTGACCGTTCAAGCCAATGTTAATTAAAAGAAGTCCTTTGGTGTACAGCCGGGGATCGAACCTACGACCTAAGGATGAGAGTCGCTAAAGCCTCTTGGCCAACAATTCTCTGTTTATTAGATCTGTTACTATATCTTATAACGAACACTATTTTACTTCCAACAACAAATGCGGTCCACAAGTTTAAACTAAAAATGTTTTCGTAAGATTCTCGATGTAGCTTCGAGGACCATTTAATGTTCCTGCCAGGTCTCTACGCTTACATAGAACTTTTAATTTTCAGACTCCCAGAACCAACATTGGGTTCCGCGAGCCTCTTCACAGGATGTGTTCTTCTGTAGATTCAATCAAAATCATTGACCCTTTTTCGCACTCCACTACTGCTTTGTTTTAGAATAAAATAAAGCAGCTCTTAATGTCTTAACTGTATACTATTATTATGTGTGGTGTTGTCATGTATTATTTTTATGGTTGTATAAGTGTAACCTGTTGTGGATGCATCCAATGTGTTTGTATTGTGTTTTATTTTTGATTTTGGTTTTATTATAAGGATGTATCTGTTTGGTTTCCCAATAAATAAATAAATAAGTAGCTAATTATTTCATCATAGTACATAAAGTAAGCTATAAGTATTTTTAGCGAATTGTAAATTTCGATGTTTTTATGAATATGTAAAAAATGGATGCATCCAATGTGTTTGTATTGTGTTTTATTTTTGATTTTGTTTTTATTATAAGGATGTATCTGTTTGGTTTCCCAATAAATAAATAAATAAGTAGCTAATTATTTCATCATAGTACATAAAGTAAGCTATAAGTATTTTTAGCGAATTGTAAATTTCGATGTTTTTATGAATATGTAAAAAATGGATGCATCCAATGTGTTTGTATTGTGTTTTATTTTTGATTTTGTTTTTATTATAAGGATGTATCTGTTTGGTTTCCCAATAAATAAATAAATAAGTAGCTAATTATTTCATCATAGTACATAAAGTAAGCTATAAGTATTTTTAGCGAATTGTAAATTTCGATGTTTTTATGAATATGTAAAAAATGTCACGTCATCATAAGCAATGATAAAATTGATTGATCGTTTAATAAAATGCCTGATTTCGTGAAAGTATTTAGGGTAGCTAAACGTCACTAAGGTCGAAATTTGCCACATCTTTACCCAGTAGAAATCACAACGTGAGTATTTGTAGCACGATCCGAAGGTCGGGATGCGTACATATTGAAGTATACTTTTCTTTTGAAATGGAAATTGTATGCAAAAGCGATTAAATATCAGCTATTAAATGTTTTGTCCTTTCGTGTCAATTTTTAAGCTATTGCATAAACTTTATCGGGGCTTTGAGCTCGGCGATCGAATTAAAAGAATCCGTAACGAACTGAAAAACCTACGATGACGTAATATAGGTCAGAGTGGGACAGAACGCATACTCCGTATTCACATCTCTCTGACGAGATCGGTGGCTTAGCGTAAGCGCGGCCGATGCAGTGTTACGAGTTTGATTGAGACAGACTATATAGGCATGTTAGTCTAAGTATTTGTAGAGTGAGAGATTGAGTTAATATATAAAAAGAAATATAAATTGTAATTAATAATTGCATGAGTTGATAAATAAAAATGCTATGCAATAGCTTTACTGCGGTAGTCTCCGAGTGCCATACGTTTTTTTAATTACAAATATTAGCTGGAGTCTCTAATGTTAAGTGACATCGTCACCCATGGACATATGGACACTCTCCGAGGTTCCACAACTGATGTTTTTTTTAGGGTTTCGCCACGCGCTACCACTATGTGGAACCAGCTGCCCACTGAAGTATTTCCGAACCAATTGGACTTAGAGCCCTAGAATTGATACCCTAGAAAAGTGTATCAATTCTTAAAAAGTCAATTGCGAGCTCTCTGTCGTTAAAAGTCTCAATGGAGTATCATTTAACATCAGGTTTGGGCCCTGTTCTATAAATAAATTTAACTTAAACAAGTAATACTAATATGTGCATGTTAATACTATGTGTATAATTAGTAATGGTTACCATGGCAACAAACACGGTACCTACTAGGCAACTTTTTGAAACTGAAACAGAATTTAAATTTAGAACTTCGACAAAGCATGTGAACAGAACTTATATAAGTAATACTAACCAAGATGTGTATATTAATAATATGTCATAAAAAGCAATGGTTACCATGGCAACAAACACGGCACCTTGCTGAAATCGTAACAGAATTTAAATTTAGAACTTCGGCAAAGCATGTGAACAGAACTTATATAAGCAATACTAACGAAGATGTGTATATTAATACTATATCATAAAAAGCAATGGTTACCATGGCAAAAAACACGGCACCTTGCTGAAATTGTAACAGAATTTAAATTTAGAACTTCGACAAAGCATGTGAACAGAACACACTCGGTGAATAGTATCCCATTGAAAGAAAATCTAATTTGGATTTGAGGGATTACGACGAATCTTGTTTCAGCCTAGACTGCAGAAGGGCTACAAGTCTTTTACCGTCAACTTAATTGAGTAAGTCTTTGTAACAGTTTAATAATGATTGTCCTATTGTTGGTTTCATTGCTGAACAATTAGACGTAATTTAGAATCAATACCTCTACTTAATTTCGATATATTTCCATACACCCCTACTTTTACCATTTAAAATGATTGTATTAATTGTTTTGATCACAAAAATGTTGTGTATATTATTTTTTATTATATAGTATTATATATATATTAATATTTATTATATAGTATTTACAATATGCTTAAAATTCTGTCAACGTTAAATGACACAGGAACCAAACTATTTAAGTTGGTTTTAATTTTTTTTTCAATATTTAAATATTATTATTACTATGTAGGTTTTTTTTATAGAACAGGGGCGAGAGGCTCACAACTTATTAAAAAAACACTTGTTAAATACTTTGTAACTATTTATGTAATTTATTTGTGTTAATGTAACCTTATTTAATAATTTATAAGCTATGTTTATATAAAGCGAGTTATCTGCAGTGAAACTGCGTATACAGTTTTGCAGGGCAGGGTTGAATTGAAAGAAACTTTTTATAAACAAATATATTACAAACATACATGGCACTGTAACCTTATGGGTCTTGGAAACTTATTGCATACGTTACTTCAATCATTATTTATAGACAAGTAGATGATCAGACTTCTGTCTGACATATGTCATATTTTTGAGACGGTTTCTTCACGATATTTCTGTGCGACGAGCGACTGTTTGATTCGCACATAGAATGTCCATTGTTAAACGGCTGGGCAGCAAACCTGCAAAGAACACTGCTATTAACATAATTACACTGTTTCAACGCTATCCCTTTTCAACACAGCGTAAAGATATATTGACAGAAAGAGACGAGAGATTAATGTTGCTGATATTAACAAGAGCATCTACAGTCATGAATTATCGTATCTTAGCTATAAATGTAATAACGATTGCGATTTCAATAAAACTGTAAAACAGTCGGGAGCCACATGTCATTGTCCAGACAAAAATAAAAGGTCTCCCACGACCAGAATGAAATATGTGGCTAACTTGCTTCGAACTTTGGCACTTGGCAAAGGTTCCTTTATTCAATATCTTACATACTCTTAATTTATCTTAATACTGAATATATTGTTTTACCACAGCTGTCATTTGGGAGTTGTAAATTATTCTGACTTATCGGCTTTTCGTTTTTCGGGTGTGCATTCGAACTCGGGTTTGTAGACGTAATGAAGACTCGACCAGAAACGGAGGGTAGTCTTGAGGTATAAACAGATATAGAGTTATTGGTTGTATGTGTTTAGGAAGCGGGTGAGATATGAGAAACGGTTGTTTGTTTCAGCTATGCTCCAACCAGGAAGAAAATGTCTCAAAGAATTTTCCTAGGTTATAGTATAATTTATTGTCATTAAATCATATTTTTTAATAGTATTATAATTAGAGATGAAACGGATATCCGTAACTATCCGGTATCCGGCCTATCCGGTGGCCTTAATATTATCCGGCCGGATACCGGATAACTAAATACGAGGCCTATCCGGCCAAATTTAAAAAAAAACTGGGTAACAAAAATATATTTTTAAGTAATTATTTGCTTTATTCAGTCTTAGTATCACTCAAGAAATATAATTATTTTAGTTTTAGTTTACTCAAACAAAAAAATTAATAAATAAGTACTCATATTGTATATGAGTAGAATTCCACCTAGTGCTAATATTTTGCACTAACTGATTAGTTTTTGTTTGAATCGTAATCAGTTTTTCTTGAGTTAAACCTGAGTGATTGAAGTGTGCGTGTGTGCGATATAATATCAAACCGCCGGATATCCGGTTATTCGGAATCCGGCCAAACTGCTATCCGTTTCATCTCTAATTATAATATTAATATTATAAGAGCAATATGTACCTAGTGCATTCAGCGTGTGACTCTCATCACTGAGGTCTAAGATTTGAGCCCTGGCTGTGCACCAATGGACTTTCTCTCTATATGCGCATTTAACTATCGCCATGGGTGAAAACATCTAAAGAAACTTTTATTTAATTTTTAACTAAATATTTTGTTTTAAAATAAAAATCGAAATGAACTAATTAATCCCTGATTACATAATATATAAACAAAAGAATCACCATTCTTTATTTATATATATTTATATCAATGTCATTATATATTTATATCAATGTCTTTCAATTAAATTATGTTACGTCATGACGCATGCAATTACTAAAGCCGTAATTAAGAAAACATTGAAAGGAAATGTATGGAAAAATCCCTAACAGCCTATGATTCTATCGAATAGCAGAACCAACGAGATGAGGGGAACAACGATTGAATTAGCTTATCATTGAACCTTCCGTTATTTATGAGAGGAATATCTTGCTTTTATCAGAGAACTATTAATGAATGTAATAATTAAAGCTGACTGGAGTTCTGTATTTCGTATATTATCTATGTAATGTGATAGTCTGTGTATAGTTTTATAATGACATATGACGTGCTTCTGGGTTCGGTAATATCAAAATAATATGTCGAGGCATACATATCAAGTAATAAAAAAAATATATATGTATATTACACTTTAATTATTATATACATACAGTAGAGAAAGCGGAACAACAAAATTAATTCGCGTAAGCCAGAATAAACTCATTTCATATCATGTTTATAACACATTGCGGTTATAATAATAATAATAAAAAAAGTCTTTATTCATTTAAAGTACATTTTCTTTTCTAAGTGTAAGATTTGGAAACCCTTTTAAGTAAAAAATACCTGTGTCAGGGTTCCCAGCTCTTACATAAACAAACTTAATTACCTACTTAAAATAATGACATTTTTAACCTATTTTTTTGAACCGTTTCCTTTTTATTTTTTGAACCGTTCGTCGTGCCTCAGTGCATGTGTAAGTGAGTGGGTGTGAATGTGTGAGTGAGTGAATGAGTAAAGTGTATTTACATCGAGGGTCTCAAAAGCAGCTCTAACACTGCATAGGGCGTGTTCATAAGCCAGTCCTTTAGGGTTTTAGGTTGTATGCGGTGAGCGGGTTCTGTTGTGATATGTACGAAGGTTGTTCAAAAAGAAGTGATAGTTAATATGACGCAAATTATTTTTTATAAAATTTCATTTTATGTTTCAACGTAGACACCTAAGTTTACAATCTTATATATTTATTCTAAAACAAAGTTTCCTTTATTATAATGGGGCCCGGTCTTTAGTTTTATCTTTTTCAAAAAGCATGTTCCGACAAGTACCTAACATTTTTTTAAACAAGAAAATTGATTTCTTCTTAACTTCTAAAGAAGTACGAAGTTAACAATCAAAAAGGGAATTCAAACTGAATGAGACCATATTAATTATTGGAATTGTGAAATAATAAAAAAGGCGGCAACGCACTCGCGAGCCCTCTGGCATTGAGAGTGTCCATGGGCGGCGGTATCACTTAACATCAGGTTCCTCCTGCCCGTTTGCCCCCTGTTCTATGAAAATAAAAAAAAATGCACAAAAACTTACTTTTCAATCTCCGGGGCGCAATGGACGAATTCGTGAGTCCAAAATTGATATATTGGATTCTTAACCAACTCAATAAAGGTTATGAGTAGACCCCACGGGTGGGGCCTATTCACAATAAGTCTCTCAAGTAACGTCCTTGTAATTTGTTCCTGAACCGCTTCAGAGTTAGCTTCAGCGAACAAATATAGCAGACAACAGCTGAAGTAGTGAGTGTGGCTGTTTGGATAACGCAACTGGTTTGCAATCGCATTCAAGAATAAGTATCTGAAATACAAAGTTTTTTATTTTATTTGCCTTTTAAAAAATTTCAAAACAGTTGTCATAGTTAGACTCTGGGCATATCGTAACTAGTCAATAAAATATACATACGAAACTAAAATTTAATTAAAGATAATTCTTTAATATTTAATCTAGCGGATTAACTAAAGTATAATAATATGTGTATTTAATAATTAAGTTAAAGAAGTCATTTATTATACATAATACATAAAAATATATCTAATAACTAACCTTAAAATTTAGTAGCAATATATTTTTATTTACATACAAATATATTGCTACTAAATGTTAACATAATGTATAATATGAGGCCGTAGTAATGGCACACAAATACAATTATGACCATAACCTTTCATTGTCAACAAATTAAATTCTGTTTTTCTTTTTCTTTTTTGTTTTACACTAAAAATGTTTGAAATGTTTACCTTCTTGTTATATAAAAAAAAAGAACTATTTGTGAAGATTTGTAATTGACCCACAATGTTTTATATATATACATCTAAATAGATGAGATACAGAAATCTGTATGGTGCTGTGAATCTTCTGAATAAATAAATAAATAACTCAAATAAGCGACAATCCGTAAAGCATAAATGTCTTACCGTCCTTCATAGTCAAAATCAACAGTGAAGTTCTGGAATATATCCATATGAGCCGAGTGCGCAATCGTGGACATATTTGGGGTTTGTCCTTTGGCCCTAATATGGGCAATCGCCTGTGTACCAACATACAATACAACTGCATTCATCAGCTGGCTGTTGTATCTACAACCCGGCTTATTCACCACCTATATTAAAGGTTATTTATTTATTCATCTAGGTATATTTTTTACACGAGTAACGGGAGTTGTTTAGAATATATTATTATAAAGTAATAAAACATTTCTTTATCGAAATATCCAAATAGTCAAATTTTATTGAAACGTGTTAATTACCTGCATATTGCTTCTCAATTCTGATAGGAAAGTAACAGGAGCCCTTGCATTTAGATATGCGTCCAAATCTTTCTTGAATTGCGATGACGGGACGAGATTCGCGTAATTGATAACTAAGCGTGGTGGTAAATTTATCTCCGCTAGTAAATCGACCTTAAGGTTGGGCGTGAACGGGTCTGGAAGGCGCATATTGCGCGGGAAAGCTGACAAAATCACGTTCCTCATTTGGATACAATTAGGTGGTATTTCATCGCAAAATCCATAGTGGTAATCACAAAGAAACTCTGGAAAATCGTGGAGTAATACCAACAATAATTTTAATGTTCCTTTGTAAAGCGCCATTACTGGTGGTGCGAGTTCTGTATTGCGTAGGAACGGATTTAGGAATTTGAATAGATCAATCAGAAGTATGGAGTACATTCCCCAGCCCTGGAAAAGTAAAATCGTATATTAAAGTTTTTTTTTGTTCTTTTGTTTTTTTTATGTATCTTTATCTATTAATGCACTTGCATGTTTTCTGTTTTTTATACATAAAGTGTTAATCTATGTAATCTGTTTTGGCTTTCTGTATTGTCATAGTGTTTTGTATTATAATATGTATATAAGTATAAGCTGTTGGATTACTTATAATTAAATAAAATAAAAAAATTAATTGAGCAATAGAATTCGATGCAATATCTACATATATCAAATTAATATCATTCAATTTCGTTTAACAATACGTCTAATACAATTCAGCTTAATATAAATTAAAAGAAAATTTAAATAAATAGCTATCAATAAATTCCATTACTTTACAGATAAATAGTTATGAAATATAACAATTTTCTTTTTGATATTCATGTACCTACTAGGAAAAATTATCGGTTTTAATTGAACACATTAGCATACTATGAGCCTCTGATAGCTATTGAATTTTTTGTTCTGAACACTCTTTACTTTCAAAAATATTTTATTTTCTTTTATGTAATGCAACGAAGTGTTAATAAATAAATAAATAAAATAGTTGTGAACAAAACATATTTCTAAAATTCAAAAAATCAACGCAAATTATCTTCAGAAATATATTGTTTTATCAGCGTTGGGAGATTAATTTCGATGTCAGCTACAATATTGTTCCATTTTTTTGCCAGCTCACAAAAGCAAACTTATCAGTAGAAAAAAATACAATTCTTGAACTCGCGAGCCCTCTGGCATTGAATCGGCGGTATCACTTAACATCAGGTGAGCCTCCTACCCGTTTGCCCCGTGTTAATAAAAAAAATATATATATAATAAATACCTTCTGTTGTGGTGTAGCTGCCAGCACACGACTTATGAACGTTCTATGTGCGATGAGCTCCAACCACGCGTAGCCAAATCCTGGAGCTTGGTTAGGACGAATTATTTTAAACGTATGGCAAAACGCGGTAAGCACCTGAAAATATCAAATTCATAGGTTTACAAAAAAATGGTACTCAGAATTGGTAATAACGAGACATTATTAGGTACATTAAATTTGCAATTGCAACGTTTTAAGTAAATTATTTCAATTGTCATAGCGAAATAAAAAAAGGCTTACTATAAAATTAGTGATTATCTTGTTGATAAAAGGGCCTGGGACTAGTGCTGGGCAGGCTACTTCTAATTAATTTGCTTTATTTGTTTTAAATATTGTAGAATTGTTTGATGATTTCCTTTTTTTTAAAGGAGTACCGAGAGTTTTTTACGCCGGCTTTTTCTCTCGGCCAACACCCTCTGTCTTCTTTGCCGATGAGTAGGGATGCAAACAGGCTCGAATTTAACGACGTGGAATAAGTGATACCATGATGATCTTATGTTCCAAAATAAACGTATTTTTTTTTAAATCACAATGTGAAAGTGTAATATACAGAAACGAGATTTAGTGCAAGCTATGACAACAAAATACAAACATTATACATATGGGAGTATAAGCGCTAAAGGTACTTTAGTTAAAAGGGCAATTAGACTGATTTAGTATTTATGAATTAGGTAGTTACAAACTACAATAGAAAAATCTTTCACTGGTCCAATAGTAATAAAACGCGTTGTAGCTTTCTTTGCATAAATAATAAACCCAAATAAATAATTAACTAGCTAACCACCTGATATTCAAGCATATTACGCAGTTTATGAAAAAATTTAAGATTCAGTCGCTATGCAAGCAATCAATAGACAATCAATCAGAAAATACATTTTTAACCGAAATAATTAATAAATTACAGTTTATATTCAACATGAAAATCAGCCAAACAAGAAACTAATATGTACCTTAAAAAATAGTGATTTTAATAACTTATAATTAAATAATCTTAATATATATAAATCTCCTGTCACGATGTTTGTCCACGATGGACTCCTAAACTACTTAACCGATTTTAAATTAAATTGACAATCTGTGTGCAGTCTGGTCCAACTTAAGAGATAGGATAGGTTAGATCTTTAATTACAGTCGCAATTTTATTTTATTGCAAATTATTTGTTTATTATTTGATACAATTCTAACAGATGGCGCTGTGTTAAAAGTACCAACGTTTCATATAAGCTATCTACCTTTCACATAAGTTCTCCTACCGTTTCCCTTGAATAGTTTACTACCATGTAATATAAAAAAAACCTTAACTACAGCAACGCTTGGCCAAGTCTGCTAGTTATATATATAAAAATTTCGCCAAGCTTTTAATATTTAAACACATTTAGATAGCAGCGCGGAATTTGCGTGAATAATGACCTAAGAATCGAATTACAATGATTAATAACTAACCTGATAATTCATTGACTCCAAAACAGGTTCTGCCGCGTTCATGTCTAATAGTAGTATCACAAGCATTCTATGATATGGCAGCTGGTGGAAGTTAGTGCCACGTTCTTCCTGATCGTGGAGAAGACACCCAGCAATGATACCGAGGATCTAGAAATTTAATTATTCTTTATAGATTCGAGAAGATAAAAGGGCCTGGGACTTGTGCTAGGCAGGCTACTTCTAATTTGCTATATTTGTTTTAAATATTGTAGAATTGTTTGATGATTTGCTTTTTTTTTAAAAACTGTACCGAGAGTTTTTTACGCCGGCTTTTTTTTTTTCAACACCCTCTGTCTTCTTTGCCGATGAGTAGGATGCCAACAGGCTCGAATTTAATGACGTGGAATAAGTGATACCATGATTATCTTATGTTCCAAAATAAACGTATTTTTTTTACTTTATTACTCAATATGTCATATTATGGAACATGGTGTAGTGGTTGCAGCTCCTTACAAACATTGTGTAAAAAAACTTGGCGATTAAAAAGAGTGGCGGAGAGTTTATTGCCAGTTCTTCTCTTCCGTTCTCCGCCCTTGATTTGAGAACTGGCAGTAAATATAAAATTAGAATCATTTAATGTATATTTTGACGTTCACATGTAACTGTACATTATGTTACCATTATGAATAAATGATTTTTGAAAAAACCTGGAAAAAAGTCACATTTGCAATAGATAAAATCTAACCTTGTTCAGTAAATCGAGTTTCGGCGCAGGATGGCCAGCATCAGATGCATTCTTGATCAATAACGAGACAAGTTTTATGAAAGAATCACACATTGAGTAGAATTTCTCCTTCTTCGATGGCACTTGAGGATTCAACCTCTCTTCCGCCAGCAACTGATAAACATTCTCCACACACATCTGAGTGGCAATTCTAAAGAATCTCGTTGTCATATCATCAGATTTAAGTATACCATTCAGATTCATGCGATGCACGTATATATTAAAGTTTTGTGCGATTTCAATTTCGGTAAGTGGACTTAAAAGCATAGTACGCCACTCGCGCAGAAGATTATCCGTTGTCTCCTGGAGCCCGTGTGGATCATCGTCATCGCGATTCTAAAATTATTATTTATTTATTTTTATTTAAAATTATTAATAGATTTTTTTAAATAATAATAATAATAGTAAAAAAGTCTTTATTCATTTTAAGTAGGTACATCTTCCTTTTCATAGTGTAAGATTTGGGAACCCTTTTAAGTAAATATACCTGTGTTAGGGTTCCCAGCTCTTCCATAACAAACTTAATTACTATATATTATTTAACCAATTCTTTTTGTTTTAATTTTTTGGATCGTTATCATCACACCTGAGTGTGTGCATGAGTAAGTGTGTGGGTGTGAATGTGTGAGAGAGTAAATGAGTGAGTGAGTGAGTGAGTGAGTGAGTGAATGAGTATAGTGTTTTTACATCGTGGGTCTCAAAAGCAGCTCTAACACTGCATAAGCGTTCCTGCCCACGATGCCGTCACCGCGCCGTTGCCGCGCCGATGCCGCACATTTAATCTGGAGATACGAGTCGCGTAAAGACCGCCGCCGCGCCGTCGCCGCCCCGCCTCCGCGCGTTGGATTCACTCCATTACCGGCCGCGTACGTAAAATAAAATTAAAAAAAAAATACTTTCTTGTTATTAACATTTCTCTGTCCTCCACTAAAGTTATAAACGTTTCGTAATCAAAACTTTTCATGGTAATTTCTTAAAAAGTTACGCACGTGCACTTTCATACGCGGCCGGTAATGGAATGAATCCAACGCGCGGAGGCGGGGCGGCCGCGGCGCGGCGGCGGGCTTTACGCTACTCGTATCTACAGAGTAAATGTGCGGCGTCGGCGCGGCAACGGCGCGGTCGCGGCATCGTGTGCAGGAACGCTAAGGCGTGATCATAAGCCAGTCTTTTATTAGGGTTTTTAGTTTGTAGGCGGTGAGAGGGTAGATGTTAAGCAGCCTATTTAATTTAATAAATAAATTATTAAAATACTTACACGAACTTGCATGATACCGGTATGAATATGCGAAGTAGGTCCCAAAGCAGGTCGTTCACCAAGATACGTACTGGGGTCCTGATTAATCCTTATTGCTTCTATTAAGGACGCTAATCCCTCCGGTGGTGGGTTACGCGAATGGGAGACTATTACTAAACACTCAGTTATATGATGTAAATCGGACTCATTCGCATATACATTACTCCTATCATCAACCAAGTAAAGCTGTACAAGTCGCATCGCAAAGGCAACGGCCATATAATTGTTCCCGCTATCCATCAAATGCGCTAAGGCAAGATCATACTGGAATAAAATACATCATTTATTGCTAATCTATTAAGGGCCTTCACAATGTATGGATAAAGTCCCAAATAGCTATGCAACACATACATTATTCGAAAGATAAAAGTATCGATATTATTCGATACTTTTATCTTTTGACTTGGCATTTCATGACGAATAGCGCTATCTGACAGTCGTGAAACGCAAAAATACTGTTTATCCTACCAATAAGTAATAAATAGCTTATCCGGACATTGTAAAACAGGCCCTAGGAGTACTAAATCATACTATATGGAAGCGATTGGTTTTTTTTAAATTTATTGCGTATTTTAAATTTATGGCGAATAAGCTTAAAATTAGCAATAGTATAATTATAATTAAAATATCTATACTAGTGCCACATACTTGGGGCAGATTCACCAGATGGTTCCGTATAAGACAGTCGGTAGCTTCAAGGTTATATTTAAGTTCATCGCGACACTCAACGATACAGCTGGTTATGTGTTTGGTGGTCCAGGCGTGTCCATACACTCTGGCGTCTTGAAGTAACTTCAATACTCGTAGATGAATATCTCTGTACCGGTTCATTATTTCAACGTGTTCCGTATTTGTACCTGGCTGGACTATGTGGCCATCGAGAAGACCTTCCACTGTCTAAGATAATAAAGGGAAAACAACGTAGAGTACCAAATATTCCAAGATCTAGGTAACGCAACATGCGACAACTTTAGATACTTCATAATAACGACTATTAAGCCAATCACATATATATTTTTTTATTTGATCAAAATTTAAAATATTCTCAATTTTTATTTATTATTTCAAACATACAAACATTATCTTTACAGCCTATGCCAATACGACAATGTGGAGAAACAATTAATAAAAATTAAAACACAATTGTTGAGTAAAATCAAAATAAACGGAAGTATTCAATATTTAACATTAACATAATAATTATATAAACAAACTTTATAATATTACCAAGAGGACTATGTAATGAAATATATTAAAATTGTCAAGACCAAAACAAATGTGCAAATAAGTTGGAATTAAGAACAACAATTTGAACTATAGGAACCACTTACCCTCTGCAATAAAGTATAACCGGAAGCAAAATCACGGTTTCTTCTTGCCATAATGAGGCACTCGAGGAGTGTGCGCATATTTGTGGTCTGAACGCCAAAAGATGGTACAGGCAGCACATTAGTCAGGAAATTCTCTGCTGCTGATATAAGGCCACCTATTTCATCGGTTCCATATATCTGAAAGTATAATATATAGAAACCTTTTAATAAATTCTAAGTCTAATGAAATCACAAGTTATTTAATAAAAAAATATTTATATACCAATATTGATCAGTGTTAATTTTATAATGACATTTATAATTTTTTAGGGTATTAATTGCGATGGATTTGCACGTAATTTCTATTTTGTTTGAAACAAACGATAACTAATTAAAAGAGAAAAATTTATATCGGACATTATCAGATACATTTCTATTAAATTTTCAAATTGCATTTAATTGAATTAGAATTCACTATTTCTTTTCACTAATCACAAATTCTCTAGAGAGATAAGTCTGAGAGTTCTTAGAACAAAAATAAACACTAATTCACCTGCGTGGGGTTAATAACTTGGCTATATGTAATCTGTGGTGGTTGTTCCTGTGCTAACGGTTTCGGCATAAATATCCCAGCGTCGCGCACCGGTACAAATCCAGGAATGTTACACGCAAACTCTTCATACACAGCGATCTGCGTCTCAGTCGGTCCACCGACATGCAAACGCACTCTTTCAGGTATCCTTTCGGTTTGATATCCCAAAACGATCGAGTCATAATATCTGCGACCTTCCTGTCTAGCAATTTTTCTCATTTCGTAGTCGTTCAATAATCTCGTGTCGAGTTCCGGAAGGGCCTTTTCAACGGCCGTCTTCTGTATAAAAGCACAGGCCAGCTCCATATTCTCGGCTGCAAGAATAGCTGCTGCGCTGTCAATTATGTCCTGCTGAAAGAATTATTATATATGCATTTTAAATCTCTGAAGATAAATTAGTTTTCTTTTATATGAATAGCAACTTACCTGCTGGGGCGTTGTTGACAACAAAGCTGTGATAAACGCAGCCTTCAAGTTTGTCGTGATCGTGTTAATAATTTGTTCGCGACATGTTATCATCGCCATACCCGCTGTCAAGTTTCGCATCATATGATGTGCACAAGTACGCATACGGCCCTCGTCTGGGTCTAAGGAGAAATCTTTCCGCACAATCTGTTCGCATGTCTTAAGAGCGTATTTGATCGATCGATCAACAACGGGAAGTATCCATTCCTGAATGGATCGCTCAATTGTCGGTTTCACAAACTGTTTGAGGTGAGGGTAGCTTTGGAAGAGAATTATGTGCGGGTTGATGCTTATCTTCTGACCAAAAACAGAGCTTGAAGAAACATTCACGTCTAGGTAATTAAAGCGTGGCTCTGGAATGCCAATCACACCCATCAATGAAGGATCGTTGAGCAACCCGTTGGTGGGAGTCGGAGCCGCTGCGGAAATGTCCTCGGCAGGTATCATTGGCGTCTGAGGTGGAATCATCTGTATTTGTGGAGCTTGAATAATCGTTTGATTCAAGGCCATCACATTGGGTTGCGCTTGCGGCGGTGGCTGCGGCGGCTTCGGTTGAGACAGTTGGAATTCAATAGTTCGTATTTTATCTGGATCCTTCAAATATAAACTCGGTTTAAGGTCTTGTATGTCAAGGGATAAGTTTTTACAAAGCACTTCTATCTCAAACTTTAAATTTAATTTTAATTCTGGCTCTTGGTGCAATTCAGCAAGAACATTCATCAGAGACATAGACCAGGGATTGGGTGGCTTAAAAGCAACACTCTTAGCGCAAGATTCGAGTATTTTCGCTATGAACGGTACGACATATAAAAGTTCTTGCTGCCCTTTGTGATAGGCTTCCAGAAGAAGTGATTTTAAGTCAAGATCTAGGAAGAGTATGGGTACGTTACGAGCTAATGTCAGCATGCCCAACCAATGACCGAGATTTTTTAACAGAGACCGGTCAGAGAAATTGGCTATACTTTTGTCAGATCGTAGAAGTACTCTGATATTACGATAAGTTTCCTTGGTCACTAACTCGTTAACCTTCCTTATTTTAACCACATCCAAGAAGTTTGAATATAGGACATGGAAGTTCAGTTCGATGGATGCTCTCTTCATTACTAAATACTGAGCGAGCCAAGGGAAATATTCCTCTGTAATAATTTCTTTTAATTCATCGCATTTCGCTTGTAAATTCAATTGGCTGAGATTATTAAATATAAAAGCTGTTTTATCTTGAATAGGCTCTGGTGGCGAAATCAATTTTTCATGTTTATCTGTGGCTTTTAAGAGGGTATCAATGTTTGTTGCATTGGCAATGGACGGCCGACTTCCTATACCCCCAGGAACACAATTGGTAACCTTAGATATTACTGTGTTCGCTACAACCGACCTGCAAGAAAAAAAAGTGTTGTTATCATACACCCAATATAATAAACAAAAAATTTTATTACATACCTGTATGGTGCAGCAATAGACACAACTGCTGTTTGGTTGAGGATGGCTGCTAAACCTGCCGGTAGTACAGCTCCTTGAGGCTTTGTTGGTGGTTCTTGGCTCTGAAGTCCATATTTAATATATTCTATTAAATGTGGTGGAAATTCACTAAAATGAGGTATAGCTCGAACATGTTCGCAGTATTTGTGATAATCTTTTAGCCGCGATTTAAACCTGTCCAAAGCGGCGATACCAAAATAGTACATTTTTGACCCCTCAGGTTTTCTTAAAGCATCGAGCACAAATCTTAGAGCTAGTCCAAGTGATACATAACTCGGTACCAAACCCTTTTCTATCATCCCACCAAACAATTGTGCTGTTATATGAAGCTCTTTGTCTGGATATTGAGGGAAAAATTTAAATTCTTCAAACAGGTTTCGTAGCATACAAGAGAATACCTCACGTTCTCTTTTATTAGGAGAATCTTGAAATTTCTTTAACATTTCAAGCACTTCGTCTATTGACAGTGTTGGATGGGGAGGATGGTTGTAAATTCTTTGAAAGTACCCATTAGCCTCATCTTCAATTTCTTTTGAGACATTATGAATAATCTCTGGAAAATGTATTGGATCAGGTATGCGATGTTTATCCATTGCAGGGCCCGTCTGCATTCTTGCCATAGCTCCCATAGTAGCTATATTTGCGGCATGTTGTATTGGTATCATAGCAAATGGGCTATTCGGTCCCGCACCCATAAGTCGTGAAGGAGATCCAGGCGCCGTAACCAAAGATCCGAGGGTGCCAGGCATCTCGAATATGTTTGCAGGAGCTCCAAGGCTAAGGTTGGCCATATTAGGTGTGAAGGTTGCTATAGAATCAACATGTGGAGTAAACACTTGGCCACTTAAACCAGCAGCATTGAATGGAGTCTCAATTACGCGCGCGTGCGTTTGTCGAGCTATTCCTGCAATATTAGGTCTGGCCTTACTCAAAATCATTGTTTGACAATTTGTAATCAAAGTATAAATTGCTTCTTGTAACTCCTTCTGCACGTTAGGGATGCATAGTTGTAGACAGGCTAACAGTGTGCCAATGGATTCTGGCGGCAGTTGTGCCGCTTTCGGCAACTGCTCCTCTTGTACCTTTCCAATGACTGGTGGGCAGCGTCTTTGTAAAAATTTCACCATGGCTGTTACAAAAGATTCACCGTGATCCCTTATCTTATCTGTGAGCCATTTATCTAATTTTAAATATTCTCTTCGAGATGCCAAACAAGCTAAGTCAATGATAAATGGGAACGACTGCACATTTAATAGGAACGATAGTGCCTTGAGATCCTGTGCCACATCCAATATTCTTGACAATTTCGATTGATCGCAATCACCCCGCATATACCAGTCCGCCATGGCATGCATTATTATAGGTTTCATGTTCAGGTTTTGAGTATGCCAGGCATGCTGTAATATTACACCGGAATTGGGATGATTTCCTAGGAAAATCGGAATTAGAGTTGTCAATAACTCCTGTCTAAATACAGTGATTGGTGGATTAATCTGGATTAAAGCCAATAGCAAGATGTCTGGACAATGCTGAAGTGGAAACTTGAAAAGCTCGCGTACTTGTAAGTAATAACCTCGTTCAGAGGCAAATAGTAGTAGTTCCACTAAATATAGACATCGCCACGTTGCTACTTCCTTATTATCAGTTTCAGGGGGAGACTTTAGTAAATCGGTAGGCACTGGATGGAATGGGTAATCGGCAAAGCTAAACACATCAGGGTGCTTCAAAATATTTGTGATTAAACTCATCTGGCCTTCCAAGTTTGTC
This sequence comes from Pieris rapae, assembly GCF_905147795.1. Classification (NCBI taxonomy): domain Eukaryota; kingdom Metazoa; phylum Arthropoda; class Insecta; order Lepidoptera; family Pieridae; genus Pieris; species Pieris rapae. The sequence goes on from NC_059530.1 coordinate 5,656,936, forward strand.
CATCGTCTACAAAGATATTCGACAGGGAATATGTTTGCTGGGTACCCTGCGCTTTGAAGTCCTAGTCGAAGGATAGTGAACAATAAGCTCAGTCCTTGCCTATCAGGCACAATAAATTCTGGATGGTCCAGTTGCAAGATAACTTCTTTCCAATTCAAGTTAGAGGCCAATTCTTTTAACGTTTGTACAAACACTTCTGCATTCCACGTCTCGCTATGTACATGAGCCGATTCTGTTTTGGCCTCATACTTCACCCAAAAATTACCAGGATTTTGTATTTGTGGAGTGTCTTGAACTGTGGTGTCTTGAACATGATGATATCTTATCATCAAAGAGATAATTCTAGCAACATCGATAACGGTTGGTTCCCTTGCACAAAAATTTAACATGTGAGTTTTGCAATCTCCAACTGATGTTGTGAATCCATATCCAAGTTCCCGAATAACCTCTGCCAGAGAATTATCTAGCAGGGTTCCTGTCATATCGCTCGCTGTAGCCATTTCCATAAGAGGCTTTTTCGTATCGTCAGGATACAGGAGAGGAGCTAGCACAATTGGCACCACTTTTTGAGGAAAATCAACTCGAAGTCTCTTCAAAAATAACTCTTTTGTTACTGCAGCAATTTTCAAATTGTCATACGTGAGGTCCGTTAATAGAATCTGCAATACTTCAGGGCTGGATTCCTGAAGACCTACATGCTCTGCATGATAACCTCGTTCTGAAAAGAAAATCTATATGTACTAAAATATTATAAACTTATGTTTTTTTCTATTAATTTGTAGCGTATCGTAGATAAGCACTAAAAATGTACATACTATATGGTGTAGTATTTTCTATACGATTTTGATGTATGTGGCAACATAAATACAGGACACTAATAGTCTGAGATCCGGGATTAGAAAAATATACCCTCATCTGTTATTTAGATGAAACAATTTTTTATAAGCTGATTTCAATATCATGAACTTTATAAAAACAACCACTGCCATTCTAAGCCTGCTGCAATTAATAGTAATTAATTAGGTAACAACTAATTTACTTTTAATTTTTACTTTCTCATGTTAGTTACATGTAGTAAGTTAAAACCGTCAATATTTTATATTATATACACATATTTTATACATATTTTATAAACATATTTTACATATTATTTTATATTATTCCACTGTAGTAGGCACCCATCTCTATGATTGCTATACTTACCTGCAGCCAGGTGAGAAAAGGTAAATAAATGTAGCTTATTTCCCTCACATGTTAATTGAAAAATCTAAGTACAATAATAAACGGCGTAACTTACTACATGTAACTAACATGAGAAAGTAAAAATTAAAAGTAAATTAGTTGTTACTTAATTAATTACTATTAATTGCAGCAGGCTTAGAATGGCAGTGGTTGTTTTTATAAGTTCATGATATTGAAATCAGCTTATAAAAATTGTTTCATCTAAATAACAGATGAGGGTATATTTTTCTAATCCCGGATCTTAGACTATAAGAAAAAGAGGAAAACAGACGGCACTCAGAACAGACTTTTAAGACGCGTGAGCATGTATTTTTTCCTTGAGCGTTTCTATAAGAATATAATTTAATCATTGTTGTTTGTGAAGAAATATGCCAATTTAACAAAGATAAAAATGGGTTGTGATTTATAACAAGATAGAACATCCCATAAATTGTTAACTGTCGTCATTATTTAACTTATATATATTGTCAACATTTTTTTCTACAAAACTGTTCAAAAAAGGCACTTAATCCCGAATATTTATTGGAATAACATTAAATTATAGAACAGAGATTACCCGCGCACAAAGAAATATGTGGATATGAACAGTGCGTCAGACACGCATAGCTTTAGTAGTATTACACTGCTAAGGGAAAGGTTAGTCATTCTCAACAATCATTAACAAACAAAAAGTTGCAATCAGCAACTGAAAAATTAAAAATTGTGTACATACCTGCGGCAAGAAAAGACTGAACTAATGATCCAAGAAACGTCTTCTGAGATGTTGCTTTGCAAATGTCGCTATCTCTGGATTCGAAGTGTGCTTTCTTAAGAGACAAAGCAACAACTTTGCTTGAGCTGTTGTCAACTTTAACAATCGGGCAAGACGCGGAAGTAATGTATTTGATGCTTTAACAGTCTGTAATAGATAAAATACTGCTGATATAAAGCGAATTATTATTACATTTGTATTGCCAAAATGAATAAAAACTTTATTCACACGACAAATAATGTACATTATAACTTTCGGAGGCCATCTTTTTGACTCACTCAACTCAAACAAGCACACAGAATAAAATTTTATTCGTTTTGTATTAAAAATAAGTACCTATATCAGCATGTCGCCTGTTATGTCTCTGACCAGCGGACTAGCTGCATTTAAAAAGATCAATAATCAAGATCTCAAAGATGATTCTTTACAACTTAACTGACCACCACTTAACATAGTACTAAACTTTACTGACGTAAAAAGTAAAATTTTAATACTACCCACTGTTTTTAAAAGAAAAAAATAAAGGTACATGTAATAATGGCGTTAAAATACATGGCGTATACTTTACAGCCAAAATTGACTATGATAAAAGCAATAGTAATATATTTTCTATGTAAGCCTTCTAAACACTCAACTTGGCAAAATGCATGAATGCTTATAGATGAATTTTATCATATTAAATATCTAATCAACAATACTCAACCTGTGTTGTCAAACAATTTGTATAATTCTTTAAAGTTTTTCAAATTCAAATGACAAGAATTTTTAATATATATTATATGTATCACAAAGAACTGTTTGGTGACCGTCGATACGCAATCTTATACGAAAATAAGTCCCGTGTACATACCTCAATCACTGATGTTGTATTATATATGTATTATTATATGTAATACCTTGCGTCGCAATAATAGTTCAGAAATGCGCACAAAAACACTCACTATAAAAGTCCAATGGAAGACGTAACCGTAACGAAATACACAAAAACAGTATTTATAAAATTGTATGTAAATTTACCCAACTAAAGCTCAACTACGACTCATTAACAATGCGCGGATTAGCCGAGTTAAAATATTTTTGAGATCACCCTCATGACCCTCAATTAAATTTTATGAAATAAAAATGATTCTAATACTAACTAATTTGTATTATGTGTACGAAGTAATTAAATGTTTAATGTATTCATTTTCAAAACATATGCTATATTATGATGTGTTTAGTATTATTAATTTAATTAATAATTATTAATATTGTATTGGCAGTTTGAAAATTTAAAAAACAGAAAAGGACAAACAGACAACACATAATGCTGCAAACATAACAATGCCCAAGGACCAAGGCCCAAAACAAAGAGTTTTGGCAATAATTGTTTTATTTACTTCTAATATTATTAACTCAAAGCATACAGAGAAAATAATACATTTGAATGTAAAACTAATTAATACATGGGAAACAAAATTGATACTTTCTACAAGTCAAATGTAGATTAATATTTACTATTACTTTTAGATTTTTCTAAAAATAAGAAGAGAGTATTTGTCTCATTATGATAATTGATGCATTACAAACAAACTCTTAGTTTATATAGAACAGAATGTCAATGTACAAATGTAATAACAGTTGAAAACATTAACTGGTACTTGAATCTGAATTCATTGTATTTTAACAAGAGAGTAAATAAATTCCTTTGTAATAGAATATTAAACAGGAATATTCAATAAACAACTTGCTGACCACAAATATATAAAAAAATTTGCAATTCCAAATATCACCAGCTGAGAATAATAATAATAAATATTACCTATTACTAAGACAATAAATGACTCAAATACATATGTAGTAGACACAGGTTAGTTGAAACTTTATTCCAGTTATTTGATGTAAAGTAATCCAAAAACAAAGCTAAAATTTAATTGAAATCTAGCAATGCTTTTTGTGCTGCTATTTAATTTATGTTACATTGCAGATAAAAATAGCATGTAACCTTTTATAGTGCCTTAGCAGGATTGTCAACAAATAATTTTCGAGAAATAATTGTTGACTTGGCGGGATGATCCAGAAGAGAAGTCAATAGCTGGGCCAGTAAGGATGCATGAAGACCAGTGTTAGCTGTTCCAGTACGTTCGTTATCCCACGAAGTTTTAACTGCTTCACTTAAACTCCTTAGCACATGGTTCTATGCTTCTAAACCGTGGATGGTGACAATCTGTACAATAAAATACTTAGTTACTAATATATATAAAAAATGAAATACAATAATACTAAATCAATATTTAAATTTTTAAAAGTTAATACTATACTTTTAAAATAATATATGAGGAAATTTATATTATACTAAACCTTTCAGAAAAATTATATTTAATTATGGCATACTTTCTTGACAATGAATTGTATTTATAAATTTAGAATTAGCAAGAGTTACAAAATTTAATACAATAAGCAAGTTGGTCTGAGTGAAAAAGTGGAGAATATATACTGAATTTTTTAAATTTTAACTCATGAACAATTGCAACTACAATTCATGTAACAATTCAAATTTGTATTTATCTTTAAGTAAATATGTTTCTAATGCATAAGATTAAAAATAAATCTATTCGATCCTGCTTTCAAATACTTTAAAATAAATTATACATCCTATAAATATGGAAGTTAATAGAGTAGGAAAAGTACTTTTAATTAAATAGGATATACTTAATATAGTATATTATAAAAAAAATTTATAATTGATAAGTACTTTTTTGAGTAATTACTTATAAGACTTTTGACTTGTTACCAGTCAAAATCTGAATCAATAATTATATATATATTAATTTAAAACAAGTCAAAATTTATGTTATAATGTTATTTAATAAAAAAAAAAACATTTGTGCAATTCACACATGGTAGAAGTGAAACCTTCAAAAACAAATATAAATTAATCATTTTCCACTATCTAAATGTGTGTGTTCTTTAAAAACAGTATATTTTAATTATACATTTTAATTTATAAGTTTAATATAAATCTTTAATTTGACAAAAACTAAAACAACGAAAGTTTGAAATTCGATCAAAAAAAAAGCGGCAGTAAATAGAGGCTGTATAATGCCTCCTATCTCATTTTCTCCCACGTTAAATCATATGATGAATTGATGTTTCTGTCTCTCTTTACCGCTGCATCCGGTTTGAAATCACGACGATTCGAAAGAAGTTTATCTATCTCATTTTCTCCCACGTTAAATCATATGAATTAATGTTTCTGTCTCTTTTTACTGTCGCTTTTTCGTTGCATCCGGTTTGAAATCACAACGATTCTAAAGAAGTTTCACTTCAAAAACTTGATACATTGATCAATCATTGTTCATTAATCTGTCATGGAAATTTTCATGTGCATTCATTAAAAAGAAAAATGCCATAAATTGAGTATGTATCAAGGTATAAAGTAGATATCGTGTAAGGATCGAACATTTTTGGTAATTGTTTTTGATGAGAAATGATGATTCGACACATTTGGTGATATGGTTATAATGTTGTCAACAAACAAATCAATTATTATAATTTTAACTATAAAAACCGTGTACGGAAAAAACTAAACCATCTGCAAAGGGGCTTTGCCCAAAAAATTGCCAAAACTTATAGGACGACATCGTTACACGCGGCAACCCTACTGGCCGGGATACTTCCTCTAGACCTACGTATTCAAGAAGCCGCTGCCTTATACGAGATAAAAAGGGGAGTCAGCACGGATATACTGAAGGAGGGCGAGGAATTAGAGAAGAGAGTGCGATATGTGGATCTCCCACACCCGGCGAAACAAACAAAACTTGACTATAAGATGCTCACAAATCCGGAAGAAATCGCAAGACATGGCGGCACACAAATCTATACGGACGGCAGCAAAACAAGTACAGGAGTGGGCGCCGCTTGGACAGAATGGAAAGATGGAATGGAAATAAACAGCAAGAAAATGAAGATGGCGCCCCACTGCACAGTATTTCAAGCCGAACTGATGGCACTACGGAACGCGACTAGCCACGTGGATAAAAACAAACGCGACGTTAAAATATACAGTGACTCAAAGTCAGCACTAGATGCTATAGTGAGTGGACGATCACTCGATCCCCAGGTAGCCGAGATCCGCCGGAGCCTGGAAGAGTGCCGGAGAACAGGAACTCATATAAGCCTCTTCTGGATAAAGGCGCACGTTGGTACGCCAGGGAACGAGAGAGCGGACACATTAGCAAAAGAAGCGTCGGAAAAACTAAGGTCAGAACCTGAATACGCTGCATACCCCCTGTCATATATTAAACATCAGATAAGGCAAAGGACTCTGGAGGTATGGAATGAGCGCTACCTGGGGGGTGAAACAGCTGGAACTACAAAATTATTTATAGGCAATGTTAAAACTGCGTATAAATTGGTAAAAAAGAAGCGTTTCACACCCCAGATGGCGCAAATTCTAACAGGGCACGGAGCCTTTGCATATTACCTGCACAGATTTAAAATTAGGACAAGCCCAACATGTGCCTGCAGTAATGAAGAGCAAACAGTGGAACATGTGCTTCTACACTGCCCTATATTCGCATCGTCCAGGCACGACCTGGAGCAACAAATACAGATGACTGTAGACCGTAACGGCCTACAGGACATATTAATAAAGCACAGACCGTGCCTGGAACGGTTCTGTGAAAAAATAGTTGTATATATAAAGGCGGCAAATAAAACAAAAAGAGCGGGTCTCGCGGGGAATTGCGCCCCGGCTCGCCCATGAATATTGTTAATAAAAATATTACCGATGTAGTCGGGGCGTAATTCCCGACTCGTTAAATAATATCAGTGAAATATAAAGTCCCTGGACACTATGGCAGGGGAGTAGAGTGAAAATTATTTAAAAAAAAAAAAAAAAAAAAAAAAACTATAAAAACCATAACTAAATACAAGGTAAATTTAAGTTATTAATTTAAATTTATTAATATTATAGGTCGAAGGAAGTAGTCATGGCCTCGCAACGCTAGGGATTGGACGGGTATTGCAAATGCGGAAGAGTTACTACATCTGGCGCAGGATGAGACGCGTTTCAGGAAACTGACGGCCAACCTCCAGTAATGGGGAGGCACTTGAAGAAGAAGATGAATATTATTATTAATATTATATTAATTTAAATTTATTAATATTACCAGAACACCTAGTAGGTGCGAGCAATACAAATTATTAATAAATATTTAGTTTTTGAATCTAAAAAATATATTAGTCACAGAATTTATATACTTCAAGAAAAACCAAACTAATATTGGCCAAAATGTTTGTCTCAATAGCAATTATATAAGCTGCATTATTAATACTTATAATTCCTACTCTTCTATCATACATATTCATGTTTACTTGGATTGGGAGAAAGAGAAACATTTACACACTTTTTAAGATATTAAAATCCATATTATAATAAATTATGTATGTCTGAAACTTTTGTCTTTTTGTTCAACCTTCAACCAAATTATTGTGGGCCAGTAATAAAATGCCTAAGGATGCATGGTGCTTGAAAACTTTCTATTTTAGCACTTTTATAGTTTCCCACTAACCCTTAATTTTTATATTAATAAATATGAGATATATTTAAATAGTTTGAATCCATATGCATTGTTCGCTGTGGCTTAACCAGCGTTGTTTTTATTCTCATGCACGAAAATGCGCGTCATATTTAAGCAATATTTTGTTGCGGAGTTGTTTTAAAACTGATATCCTCAAAATACTCATTGAAATAACAGCAACATTGTTTAAAACTCTTTGCGTTTTTAAACGACCAATCGTATTTACGTACGTTAGAATCAATTATTAAACAATTGACAGTCGCGCGCATGTCGTCTAGGTAAACGAATAAATATAGTTCTGTTAAAGCCAAGTTGCAAACTCAGTGGAGTGGGAAAGCAACCAAATTGGCGTACATAAAAAGGAAGCGAAGCGAAGCGACAGTTCGATCGCGGATAACAATAAAACTAAATCATCGGGAAGTTATCTATCTCGTCGGGAACACCCCGGAACACACGAAATACACGGAATAAGTTAAACGACGTAACTGCTATGTATTTTCTTAATTTCGTTAGTTGTTTACGGAAAGGAATATTGATAAGTTGACATAAATCTGTTGATACGAGCTATACAATACTGTATAAAATAAATCAGTGGCGCTACAATCATTTTTAGGTCTTGGCCTCAGATTTCTGTTTCATGATCATATTTAAATCTAATAGGCAAGTAGATGATCAGCCTCCAGTGCCTGACAGACGTCGTCGACTTTTTGGGTCTAAGACATGTCGATTTCATGATCAATCTGAGGCCCTGACCTAAAGAGGCTGTAGTGCCACTGATTTTTATTATTCTCTTTAGGTTAAGAATATTGCAAATACTGTATATTTGTGCGTTGAAAGTAAATGTTAATGCAAAAAAGAATACATAATTCTAATATTAAATAGCTGATCTTTAGCTCGGGCGATAAAAAAGAAAATGTCGTGTTATACCGATGACATTTCACAAATTGAGATTCACATTAATTTTCGATTAGCAGTAATTGGGGTTAAGAGGTTTTTTTGACGATAAGGTTTTTCATTTTAATACTTTTGTAGCGTAACCTGGCGTATCTGGGCTACATCTGCCGATAACGTAAGAGGATTTTTTAATTAAATACAGCGATGTTATAGCCGTGTTTTAGTCAAAGTAAAAAAATACGATGTATTCGTATCTTAGCTTGTATCAGTTTCTAAAGACAAATCCTGACATATATCATTTTTAGTCATTTTTAAGAAGAGATTCGAAGGTACGACCACGGTTGACGCAAGCCGCTGAGCCTATACGTTTCTATCACACGGTAAGATACAATTTTTAAAGAATATGTTTTGTTGAATAGTGAGCATATATATAATTATTTGAAGTCACTATTTCGTGATCTGTGACATAGGTAGCCTATGTGCTGCCGTCACAAAGGAGTTTCGCTTCAAAAGATTAATAATCTTGGTAGTAATAAGGTAAAATTAAATAATTGTATTATTTGTATCCATGTCATGTATAATAAAAGGCTTTTGTTAAACTTTATATAACAAATTTCAAATGTAGATCATTTTTCGAAAATAAGGTCAAAGAACTTTTTACTTGTACATTAGTAGACACATTTTTTTTTACTATTATTATGTAGGTTAGGAATATTGTAAATGCTGTATGCCTTTCGAGTTTAAAATGGTAACAATAAACTTGTTAACACGTGTATAAGTTTGTTCTATTCATGATGAATTTTGAATAGAAGCCAGACACGTGGATATATCTAGACTTATCCATTAATCAGCGAGCCAAAGCGGAGGGCAAACTTCAAACACTGATCGAGCGCCGAAGTTTCTAAAGACAAAATCGTTAATTACTTGACCTTGTTAAGTTAGGGATTAAATCATAATTCTATTACTCACAAGAGAATATTAAGTACAATTATTGACGTGAAACTTCTTTATCGACGTATGGAAGATATTTTGTAAGAAAACGTCAAGTTTTTCGGTTACGCGCCATGTTGTTTTTTTATCGAAGTTTAGTATAGTGACGTAAAGAATATAATGTTATATATGATAATAATAACAACAATATATTAGTTTTGAAGTTTGGTTTGAAATAAGAATAACAATATATTAATTTGAAGTGATAAAATAAAAAGACTTGTTCAAATTTAAGTGAATTTACAAGAAAAGTGAGAGTGATTATACATTTCGTTTTATAAATTCAACACGTATGAGCATGATTTTAATATTTATTTGAGGTTAACCTCACTTTTTGATTGTACGTATCAGTGAATGTATATAAACTTAAAATTAGCAAGTATTAATAAATATGACTGAAAAAATTGTTTTTCTTAAGGCTTAAGCCTTATCTACCCCATTTTCGTGAAGTTGCAAATAGTAGAAAAATAATATGTCGTAAAGAAGTTTCACTTCTTACCTGTGTACTCTGGTACACACACATATTTTTTTAACTTATTTTATTTATTCACACTTCGATGCAAAGAAACCCAATTAACACAATACATATTTTACTTTATCTTTGACAGTCATTGAAGAGTGTCTATGGTTTAAGCGATCATACTTATATGTACGAAATATATTTGACTTTCAAGAATGTCTTTTTATTGTTTTGTTTAATATTGTAGGGTAGGAGCTTCACCTAATGTTAAGTGATACCGGCCGTGGACACTCACATTACCAGAAGTCTCGTGCGTTGCCGGCCTTTAAACAATTGGTACGCTCTTTTCTTGAAGTCCTTTGACATTCATTTAAGAGTGTCTGAGGTTTGAGCACATGCCCTAATACCTATTTATTTTTTGTTTTAATAATAAAAAAAATAAATAGGCATAATGTAAACTTGTACGTCCATGGGCGGCTGTCCCACCTAACATCAGGCGAGACTCCAACTCGTTGTATAAAAAAGAAAGGAAATAGTAAATGTATTTGACCAAAAAGTTTATATAAGAACAAAACATTACTATTATCTACATACTACTAACACAAACAATACATCAAGACGAATCCATAAAATCATTTATTATTGAATTAAACATTTATTTTGATAATATTATTTCATATACTCACAACAATGGCGTAAAAATTATAGCAAGTCAGCTCCAGTCACTATATATAAACAATTTGTTTTATTTTAAATAAAAATATACTAAATCTCTGCTTCTAAGACAATGACATCACGGTATGCATTCAAATGTCTTAATCTGATCTCATACATAGGCTATTTTACTTACTTTAGAATATTTTTCTCAGTGAATGGAGGGTGTATGACAATAAAAGTAAATCACGCAGGCTTATTGTGTTCACCGGCGCCGGCGGAAAGCATATGTAGGGACGACTTGTCTCCGGAAATGTAATAAGATACAGTAAACATGCCTTCTTTAAACTTATGTATTATATAATTTACACAGTCAAAGCCTTTACTAGATATCTAGTCGGAGTTTATTAGTTTATGTAACAATGAGATGTTTTATATTAATAACTAGTGACCCGCCCCAGCTTCGCACGGGTGCAATGCTGATGAAAAGCAGGTTTTTATTATGTATTGTTATTTCCGTCGCTGGAAAGCTCCGATAATATACGCGTTCGATCGCTGCTTAATAAGCTGTAATGGGCTGTATAGATCTATATTAAATGAACAATGTATTCAAGGTATTTAATTGGTTAAGGAATAATGCTGTATTTGTTAAAATCGCTTCGAAAATTAGCCATTATTTGTCGTAAAAAGTAAATGACAAAAAAAAGTTATTGTGGGTTATCCATAAGAGATAGACATATACCATCATGGACTCTGTAGACCTTTTCAATGTGTACAATACTTAGTACATTATTTTGATAAAACTCGTAGGGTTCAGCCTGCGTTTGCAATGTAAGCGGAAAAAATGTAATTATTTACGACATCACATTAGAAACCTCAAAAATAACAGTACTTCTCCACTATTTAATGGATGTTATAATACATATATGCCTTCCTCTTGAATAATTTTATCTATTAAAAAAAACCGTTGCGTAGTTTCAAAGATTTAATCATACAAAACATACGTCTGTCAACGGGCAATAAAAACATACACACAAATTTTACAACCCGCATGCTTTATACTGAATAACTATTGCTAACATAACTCTTACAAACTATGAATATTTGGTCTAAAGAGATATTAATAATAAGTGTCTGAGAAATAGAAAAGCTAAGATAACTGTGAGGAAGGTGAAAGGGGTCAGTTTCAGGGGAAAATTTATGAGCATACCCATCCTAAGAATTGCAGCGTTCGAAGTATAAATGTTCTGCGGTAAATGTTAAATAGAAATCATGACGTCACCTCGTGTGAACGGTAGTTGCACAAGAGATGTTTGACAATTACGATCAAAAGAACACGCGCCATTGTTTTGTCGTTTGTTTTACATTCTTACTCCTTCCGTCTTTAACATACACTTTTCCACACAACACAGGTGTATTAGGTATTACTTAGTTAAACGTGTTTCCTAATTTTTATTAAATGTTTGAATATATTATGGCTTCTTTGGCATCTTTTGTATTGTTTTATTGTTATAGATAAATTATGTAATAATTTAGAAATTATTGTCAACTTAAAGCCAATTTTGCAGTCTGAATATAGTATGTCATTTAATACTTTAATTGTGTTTGTACGTCAATGAAGAGTATTTAACAAACTAAAAATTATTTTAACATTTTCCGAGCAATTTCCTAAAACGTTCAGAGATTTACTTGAAAACTGTAAAGTGTATCACGTAAAAGTTCGAAATCTCGGCAGTTTGCGAGTGGAATATAGAAACAATCAATGAAGTTTGTCGCAGACCAAATTGAATAGTAGGGTCCGACCGGAAACCGGACGTTGCTCTTGCGACGAGAGTTCTTGACACTGCCTGTCATGGATTTAGGTTCACCTTCGTGATTAGAAGTGGCGATCACAGGTTCTGGGACAGATATTATATGATTTTGGTCTCTAATATTTGCAAGAATTTGGTACAAATATATCATGGTGGTATAATATAAGCTTTATACTGCGGCACATAAAATCATGTAAGTTTTAATTGTTTTTTTTTATTTGAAAATGTACATAGTCACATTACATTATGAATCATATTATCATAGTCAATTCTTATATTATTTGATTAGTAAATCATAACATTATTAAAATATGTTATTACATTATCAAATTAAAATTAATTATGTTTCATTAAAACAATCATTAATAGAACAATATTTGTTTCGAATTTTTTTCTTCAATTATTAATTAATTATACACTTTGATTATGATAGAAGAAATTACTATATATTCGAGAGAATCAAAGTGCATAATTTATAAATAAATCATATTAATTTAGGGTCGAGAATTATTTTAAGGGGTTGTGTAATGTTTACCTTTATAATTTTCCAAGTGGCGCCAGATTACAGCTTACTTTTAAAACACCGATTTTTTAAGTGATACAGATATGTGGACACTTATATTGCCAGAAAGCCCGCAAGTGCGTTGCCGGCCTTTTAAGACTTTGTACGCTCTTTTCTTAAGTCGAATTGGTTTTGCAATACTTCAGATTTCAGCCCAGTTTGACTTCAAGCATCTCTGTTGTATAGAAGTGATGGAAATTAACGTATAGTTAAGAAAAATTGTAGAAAATTATACGCTTACGAAATTTAACACATCAGCAAATCACAAGCATTTCAAAATGATAACCATTTATTCTGACTTCAGTAAATAAAGATATCACAAACAAAACACAAACTCAAGCCGATGTTACAAGATTAAAAGATAACATCACAAAGTTTTGAAACTAGTAAACTATTGCCATGAAATGTCTAAACTAGTTACGTTGAAGTTAGCGTTAGAAGTAGTTTATCATAACTTCTAGTGCACTCCGTCGATCATATAGATATGGACAATGTAACTTTGCTTCCGTTTAAACTTAAATTGTTATATTTACACTTTAATTTAAAATTACGATGTAATAAACAGGGACAGCCTTGTTTTTGATTTACGCGGGAAATTACGCATATTATGTTAAAAGTTTACATTATCTACATTACTTGACATTTGACTTGAGTACTGTTCTTTTTTTATTCCTTGCTCTCGTCTTAGGTAAACTTTTCTGTAGAAAATGTTACAATCTTGAAAAAGAATTTATTTAAATAACCAAAGTCCTTTTTAGCAATTGTGGTGATCTATAAAAAAATCAACTACGTCTTAGCCTCAGATTTGTGTGTCTGGTTCGTGATCATTTGTCAATATAATAGGGAAGTAGGGGTCAGCTTCCTGTGCCTGACACACGCCGTCGACTTTTTGGGTACGACCTATCCAGGGATGAGAGTCGTACGATAAAGCCACTTACCAACACTACGCTCTGATTTAAAATGTTCAATCTCTGAAACAGAAATTACTAAAATTGCCAAAGAAGTTTCCAGTAATTTTGGTCGCATATGACGGACGCATAAACTTGAGAAATAAATATAGTTTATAGGATTCAAATGTTGTCATCTAATTTCATATTGGTATCCATATAGATTACTATATTTTTACAGAACGTGAATTAAATGTAATAATAATTAATAATTAATTTATTGAAACGTTCTTACAAAAGATACACACACATAAAACAAAAAGTATTTATAAACATTTAGGTGTAAATCCTAAATATAAATCTCAAGTAAATTAACACCAACTTTTGTTTTCTGCGTTAATTGACATTGACGGAGGTTGTTCGAATGTTTTTCAATCCAACTTCTTACTGAATAGAATATTTTTGCTACCCCTACTGAATTATTTAGACGAACGTTAATAATATTAATTCTAGGCATTGTACTTATTGTATATTCTGTGACTTCTGTTACGTCACTAAAACTCGTAATAAATTAAGAAATCGTCAAAAATCTGATAACATTGAATATAATATATTTATTTATATGTTTAATACATTAATGTAAATAATATTATTTCATTGCAATTGAAAAATATATTTTTTTATTTTATGGCATTAGTTATATGTTTATGCCTGTTACAAGTAAAAAGTAGGGAAACAAAACGCGAGAAAAAATAAGAAATGAAATTTTAATGGCGGCAAATTAGCAATTTACCATAGATTGTATAGACCATAGTCTATATAATAACTATAGATAAATAATGGCGCGCTGTCATTTTAAAAACTGACAAAATTTACAATTCTTTTTAATTATGATATTCTGTTGAAAGAGTACAATGTTATACATTGACTATTATTATTTTCGCGTTCGTAATTTAAAAAGTTATTTCATTTCTCCTATTCTTAGTGACTTGAACACGCTCTACTATAATAAAGCCATCATAATGCACACCTCATTCCTAATGCTAAGCGTTGTAATAGGTAAAACAGTTTATGACTCCCATCAAGAGTTTATGAGTGTAGCCTTAATGACAGTCAAAAATAAAGCCATTTTACACACACTGCGTGCGTGACATTTTTAAATCGTTTTCAAGATATAAACTCATGGAAATGACTGTAATAAGGAAGGCATTCAACAAATTACATATGTACAGTGTATATAACAATTCCTTGGGATTCGTTGTACCGTAATTCTACTTTGATTTTATAATTAGACGTAATGTTACCTTAATTGTAACATTACGTCGCACTAAGCTATAATTATTGAAATAAATATTCATCCGTTTGTTATGAAACCTAACATTTATTATTTATTGACGTTCATAAGTATAAATTAATAGTATGTAATATGTAAAAATAATTCTAATCTAGTAATTAACCTTAAAATGTACTAACTAAAATATATTATTAAAAGGAGTCCATTTAGGCAAGGTTCCGAAGATACTGGCAGCGTCCCCCCTTTGAGTAGCTAGACTAATTCTTTGTCCGGTAGACTTCAGTACATATATATTTTAGTAAATAATTAAAAGCGCAAGCAAAAAAAAACAAGCCTTTTGTTTTTACACACTCATAAATTGTATAATAACATTCTTCTTTACGATACGACGAATAGACCTATTGGACATTATACAAATGTGTCACTTACATTTATAAACCTATACATATGCCACGTTTTGTATGTGCAGCATCGCAAACACACTACCCGTAATTTTTTGCTATTAGCTCATGTTTCAAATGATGAAAGACAGTTGATACTTAGCTTCAAACAAAGTGTTTTATTTATTTTAACATCTCTACAAGATCCGCCAGCTAACATAACTCGTGTTTTTTTCAGCACTGGTCTCAAACGCAAAACAATTATTTGTATTAATTTCATTAACAAAATAAAATATAAAAGTAATGCAATAAGTCGTATTCCATAATTTATCGTGATTTAATTGTCGCGAGTAGACAGGGCGGGCGGGCGGCATAAGTCGCCCTGGTGGGATTTATTGCCTCAATTATACCTGGTCTGTGCCCGGCTACACCTGGAACCGTCTTCCTAACAGGATTATATTCTAACGAACAACTTTAGAACGTAATATGATTTAATGTTCGCTTCGCTAATATGGATTTTAAGTATGGCCTTTATTGCTTACGAAGCGAAGTATATTCAAAAATTTCTTTTTTCATAGATTTTTAAATAAAGTTACTTATAAACGGATAAAAAGAGCCTCTAACTCATGTTTTTTATTTATATATTTTATTATAGGCCCTGGGGTTAAAATCGGGCACTAACCAAAATCGCTTAACGATGATTTTATTTTATCTAAGTATGGACAAGGAAAAATGGACACCAAGGGTAACTTACCTGGCAAGGACCAACAAATAAAAGATTAAGAGGTAGACCAAAGGAAAAATGGATTGATGAAATACAAAGACAAGGTGGTGAAAACTGCATCACCAAAGCAAAATACAGACAGATGTGAAGGAAAATCGAGGAGGCCTATACCCGTCTAGGGGTCCATAATGATTTATAATTATTTTTTATTTTAATTATTATCTAAAATTTATAAACATTGATATTAATAGTTATGATTGGAATTTAAATTTAAGGATAAATAAAATTGTATTTTTTGTGAATGCACAATATATTATGTAATAATAATTAAACATATTATGATATACTTGTTTAAATAAAAAAAAAGAAAAAAAAAAAAAGAAAGTATTTTATTGAATCACAAACATTAACATACATGTAAAATTGAGGTAGCCCCAGTAAGTTAAATAATACTTGTGATGGAGCAACCTCGCAACTTCCCTTAAATTATAGATTACAATGTTTGGACCAAAACAACTGAAATATGACTTGACAAACTTAGTTACAAAATATATTATTTTTCTATTTATTTATTTTTGAATTAAAAACTAACTAAATTAAACAAATAATAACGCACGGTCTTTGCGTGCGTGCGTGTGAGTGCGTTCATGTGTTTGTGTGTGTGTGTGTTTGTGTGTTTGTGTGTGCGCGCGTGTGTGTGTGTGTGTGTTTGTGTGTGTGTGCATGCGTGCGTGTGTGTGTGTGTGTGTGTGTGTGTGTGTTTATCTGATTCTCGTCAAAATTAATTCTGTTTCTTCATATGTGATAGTTTTCAACCACCCAGTTACGGTATTCTTACAATTATATAATAACATCGGATATATATTTAATTTCTGATTCAGTTTATTATAGATGTAGGCAGCCTGTGTAGTATATTGACGTTGAGCAGAAACTGTGTGCACGCGTGGGGCGTATGCTACAATATCTTTACGTCTCTTCTTTAGTTTACCTGGACTAAATGGTAGTGTTTTGTGCATACGTAGGGTGATATGCAAAATGTATAATTTTCTAACGCTCAATAAGCCACTATTTCTGTAAAGGTCATCGGTAGAGTATCTATATGGTTTGTAGTTCATTACTTTAATAAGGGCCCTTTGAGATCTCTCTAAATCTAAAAACTTAGTTTTAGTTGCTCCTCCCCATACGGGAATGCAGTATATTATAATAGATTGAGCCAGGGCTAGATAAACTTTATTAAGCAATGACGCGGGCATGACGTAGCGTAAGTTTTTAAATATCCAAATAAGTTTTCTAACCCGGGCCATAATTGTTTCGATGTGTAAGTGCCATGATAACCTTTGGTCCACTGTAACTCCAAGATATTTGGTAGAGTTGACACGTTCTATGGTCTGACAGCTACAATTCTGGGCAATCGGATCACCACACCTATGAATCCTAACTCCAAAGTCGTAACCCGGCTGAGATCTTTGATTCGCAGTAAAACATATAAAATTTGTTTTATTAACATTAAGTGAAAGTAAGTTGGTATTAAGCCAGCCAGCTACTTCAGCCAGACCTAGTTCAGCTGCGGATTTCACAGCCATCCAAGTCGCTCCCGTGTACACAATCGCGGTATCATCCGCGTATGAGTAGATCCGTCCGCCATTGCTCCGAATATTACAAAGGTCATTTATATATATCAGGAACAATGTCGGGCCAAGCACGCTTCCCTGCGGGACGCCATATTCCACGGTTTCTTCTTCACTTATCAAATTATTAATTTTAACTTGTTGTTTTCGACCTTGTAGATAACTTCTAAAAAGGGAGAGAGCTGTATCACGAATTCCTATGGCTTCCAGCCTGCGCAGAAGAAATTAAGAATTTAAATTATATTATTCATCATGGTAATAAAGAGGCTGCATAATAATAATGATGTGATGCATGTTAGTGCTAAATTTAATTACATAGCGTTATCCATTACCTGCTTCGGAACAGGTATATTCCAACTTAGTCCTTAAGATCAGTTAGTCATACTTGCCACTTTAAATGGTCCAGTGAATGGGCTATCTCGCTTTTACAATTTGATTACTAACATCGATGTGTTTATCATGCTCTTAATGAGGTTTAAGTTTTCATTTAGTTTAGGTTTTTTATATTTTTAATTTTATTTATTATTAATTTTAATGATTTTTCTCCTTTAATACAATATTTATTTTTTAATGCAATTAATGTTTATGTGTGTTAAATTTGTGATGTCATATTTTCTTGTAATTTTTAGCCATACACATATTATAGAACGTATAAATAAATAAATATAAAAATATAGATAATAATAATCAAAGATATCATAATTTCGTTTCATTTAAGATATTTAAAGAAGAACTACTTATACAAGTAGAGCCTGTACGCAGAATATTTATTCATTTTAATATTTAACATCACATTGCTGAAATAATTTCCAAGCACAACGGCGACACGACACTAAGGAAAATGTATGAATTTTATTTCAAGACATAAAGACAGTAATAAGTAGAGCAAAGGCATCTTAAGATTTTGGCCGGATTCAGAGTTGGCAGGGGCGTGGCTCTTTGAGATAATGTCACCATAACAGATTATATCTTGGCACCCGGTCAGATTCCCGCCGTTTATATCACATTGTGACAACAGTGCTAATACCATTCTTTCAATGATCACAAATAACATAGGAATGTTTTTTTTATTATTTTTATGGGAGAGAATGTCGAAAATATTTTTTTTGATGTGAAACATCTATGATAGCCGCACGTAAAACCAATTTCTGGCGTGGCGACGCGTTATAAAACGTATAATGTTTATTCAACAAATAGTCATTGTTATCTGGAAAAAATCGTAATATTTTATTTTATCATTATGACATATTTAGTTTCTATCACAATCTGTTCTTTTCTGCATATTACTATTACAAAAGATTGTCGATGTTTCACATCTGCCAGGCGTCCCGTGACAGCTCACAATTTTTTTTGCAAAAGGTCATTTCTGCCTCGGATGTATGATGTAAACCTTTGAATCAGTGACATATTAATATATAAGACCTAAACACATACTTAAAAATACAAGAAAAAACGTGAGCTTGGAAGTACGTACACGCGTTAGAAGTTATATTTCTTTGTCAGCAAGAAGTGCAAAAACACATAATACATGTGTAGACATAACTGAAAAAGCACACATGAAAAAAAATATTAAAAGAAGTTACTACCTTTTAAATTGCTAGATAAAAAAAATAAAATACTTTTATTATAGAACCTAAGATAGACAGGTATCACTTATTCCACGTTATTAAAATTGAACTTGTAGGCATCCCTACTCATCGGCAAAGAACAGTGTGGGTGTAGGCCGAGAGAAAAAGCCGTAAAAAAACTCTCGGTACTCTTTAAAAAAACCAAATCATCAAACAACACTTATTTTAAAACAAATATTTGCGGGAAGCACTCACGGAATTTAGCACACGTGCTTGGAAGACTAAATACTTATGATATTCTTTAATATATTAGTAACTTATTGATAAAAAAATACCATTTGACTTAGCTTTAAGTTATCCTGCAGCCGGGAATCTGCATTCAAACTCAACTTTATTCATATAGGTAAA
This sequence comes from Pieris rapae, assembly GCF_905147795.1. NCBI lineage: Eukaryota > Metazoa > Arthropoda > Insecta > Lepidoptera > Pieridae > Pieris > Pieris rapae. The sequence continues at coordinate 5,676,753 of NC_059530.1, forward strand.
AAAGTGCACTTATGAACATCAACAGAAAAGACGTTAAATTGATTCTAAATTTAAATTTACTACCAGTTCGCAACTCAAAGGCGTAGAGTGGGCAAGAATTGTTTACATAGTTTTTTTTTTTCGGGGAAATGCATTGCGCATAACGCGACTGCTTAGTCCGGCAGGGTTATTTGGGACCAGCGATGGTTCATACCCAGATACTAAAATATCAGTAGTGCCAATTTATGTCTGGGCTTGAAATTTCCGTCTTTGTTTCATGATTTGACAATTTAATAGGCAAGTGGGTGATCAGCCTCCGGTATCACACGCCGACTTTTTGTGTTAAATATGCGAGGTACATGTATACTAACAATACAATACAGACCTATATAGTAATATAGTAAATAATAAACATATAATATATTTGTATACATTAATATATTTATTTAAATTATAAAAGAAACTACCTTTTGGAAGGGGCAACTAGAATCATCTTTATATTTTATTTAACGTTCTTTCTCTTTTTTGGGTGGTCTAATTGAAATAAATGATTTGATTCGATGTGTCCATTCGAGCGAATGTTACTTGCGCACATAGATAGAAAGTCGATTGGTGTACAGCCTGGGATCGAACCTACGACCTCAGGAATGAAAGACGAACACTGTTTTATATTTATACCTACTATACTATATTACACCTATTCAGCAAGATAAAATGACACCATTTATTCATATGAGCATCGCGTAATATATTCCTAGCTATGGTAATAACTTGTCGTGAATTACCTTCGAGATTTTTTTTATTAAGCACGCACGCGGCGCCAAATAAATCTACGAGCACACCCACTTTTGTCATTTTAGGATTATGTTTTGCGTAATCGTTGTTTATAACCGTACACATGCCGGTTATATATGTTAAAATATGATTGCAGTCTGTGTTTACAGGATAATTGAGTTCGAGATATTAACAATTTTCTTTCTACCTATATACCTAGGCAGTTAGATGTTGTAATTCAATAAACATTAAACAGTTGAATAAGTTTTATTATTAATATATCAGAGAGTACAATAGGAAGTATCATATTATTATTAACACAAAAAATAGAAATTATACAGTATATTTTCTTTATTTTCTCCCATATAACATTTGAAACAAACAATTCGATACAGTTAAGAAGGTATTATTAAACTAGTTTCCATACTAGGTAAGAAGATGTCATACGGATATTGGATAACCAGGATTATATATGATGATATATCGAAAGCAGATTTAACAATTAATTGGATTTGTGAAAACGTAAATTAAAGATTTTATAGACTAGACTTTAGGAAAAATAATACCAAATAAATGATTTCAAAGATTGCTTATTAAGTATTATCGTCACAGACGTACAGTGTGAAATAGGAACTAAAATCTTTTTATGATTTAAATTTAAATAATTGATAAGAATTTTCTCAATTAATAACGACTGAATTACGAACGTTTGAATTGTTTAAGCTGTGAGATTTCTAACCGCCGTGCCTAAGTGAGTTCGATGCCTTAAGAAACAATTTTATTTCCGACCCGTCAAAATCGAAAACAGCCTTAGCTTGGCGTGACATTTAGCCGTCATATTTTTAACAATGCTGTTTGATTTGTGACCTTTTATTACCATTTATTACGATTTCAAAGGTTTCACTTTTACAGCCGAATTTGTTTATACATTATTTAAGATTCAGAACACGAACTATGATTGTAACATATAGGAGTCATACATACCAGTTCACTACAGACATAACATACTTAACTTATCTTAAGATTAAAGTTTGCGGTTTACAATAAAAAGCTTTTTGAATTTCATAAGCAATTATGTGTACGGTTAATCAACTGTTTAAACAGATTTGTGATCAGGCTGTAGGGGAGACGTGGCATGAAAGGGACACGTATTGAAAGGGACAATTTAAACAACCGGTAAAATAAAAACGATTTCGAGATGACACTATTTTTGTCGTGTGGCAATCTTGACGCAAGTTCGTCGTGTCTTTTTTTTTCTTCTTTTTTATAGAACAGGGGGCAAACGGGCAGGAAGCTCACCTGATGTTAACTTCAAACTCTTGCCACTTCAAACATAACGGATTCGTGTAGTGTAGTTATTGGGATTAAAAATTATTTTTTCTCTTATTATTGTGAAACGTTATATCCAGTACTGCGAGTTATATAACCTGTGGCGTTAGAGGTGTTTTTGATTTTTTTGCAGAGATAAAACGACAATATTTCCTACTTTTAAGTTCAAATTTATAGGACTATATGTCAAACTTTATAGGTTTTCATTATATTTAAAAAAGAATATTATTTTTCTAGTGCAGTCTTAGTCTAAAGATATATATATATATATATATATATATATATATTAATTTATATAAGTCAGTGTTTCATTTGTTGTTAATTATAAGTGTCTATTTTTTTTAAATTAATTACATCGGATTAAAACATTATACAATTGATTCATTTTACACTTATTTACTTAAAATTATAAACTGGCCCTCATATAATAATTAATAACTACGTCCCTTTCAATACATACCATATATGAAAGGGACAAAACACACATTTTTTAAAGATGCAAAAGTAAACAATTAAAAACTGATTAATAACAATTATTGCATTTCATTTCGATACTTTAATATTAAACGTTTTATTCGACTCCAACCGGTTTCAAATATCCCAATCCCAGTAAATGGCCTTAAAATCAAAAACATCCCTTTCATGCCACCTCTCCCCTACTATACTAACGAATTATATTTGATTTAATTTTGAAATAGTGTGTGTTTCACGGCATAATTAATTGATTTATATCCTGAATTTGCAGAAGTTTTGGCCTAGTTTGGGTTAGGCTTCACCGATCCCTGAGGTCATAGGTTCGATCCCTGACTGTGCACCAATTTCTGTGTGCGTATTTAGCATTCGTTCAAACGGTGAAGGAAATCATGAGCAAACCGGTTTGCTTTAGACCCAAAGTCGACGGCATGTGTCACAGGAGGCTGATCACCTACTTGCGTTGGTTGACGAATGATCATGACACAGATACAGAAATCTCAGGCCCCAAAAAGGTTGCAGAGCTACTGATTTTTTAAGTTATACTTCTTTTGGCGCGATGGAGAAAATGATGTGAATGAATTTTCACGATGCGCGCGCACACCGACACCTGAATTCGACATCGTAAAGTTAGGTCTAGGTGACTTGGAAATCGATAACTACGTTCAAGCTGTATATTCTAGTAATTTTATATTTAGAACACGTGTTTCGTAACAGTACAATTAAACAGTGTGAATAAATAAATATTATTGTGGTGTTTTTAAATCAATTTCATATACGACGGTGATAGTATTTACTAATAATTTATTAAATTTAGAAAATCTTTTTGATGTTTTTTATTATTCATAGTTAATCAGTACTGCATTTTAGTTCTTTTTTATAGTATAACTTCTAACGCGTCTAATACACACACTCTTTTTATATTATGAATTTGCTTTACATGATTTCTAAACGGGCTTCAACATATCAATTCCATACAAACCCTTATGTTAAAAAAGCTTATCATAAAAACAAGTTGCGTGTTTGACCGGGCATCGTAAATTCAATCATAAACTCACTCATAAACCTTCCAAAATCGATATAAATCGAAATGAAATCGTGTAATAAAAATGAAAAATATGATTCACGAACGCGATAGCGCTAAAGAAAACAATAAGGCACCACTTGTAAGTAATAATGATCTGTGCTGGCAGTCTGCCGATCGCGTAATAAGTTAAATCTCAGCGGGCAATACGAGAAATAGCAGAGTGTGATGCGTTGCCAAACAAATGACTAACTTACGTAGACTGAGAAAACATGGAGTAATAAACGAAATCTCCAGAGTATTTCAAATTTAGAATTTTTTTTTATAGAACCGGGGGCAAATGGGCAGGAGGCTCACCTGATGTTAAGTAATACCGCCGCCCATGGACACTCTCAATGTCAGAGGGCTCGCGAGTGCGTTGCCGGCCTTTTAAGAATTGGTACGCTCTTTTCTTGAAGGAATTTTAATTTCAAATCTAAAACCCGAAAGGAAACATTGTTAGAGGCTTAAGACCGCGATTTACAACAGTTCTTGCCTTTGAATCACGACTATGGGAATGGATTTTCCTTTTTGATTTGCGGGGTGCAATGCACACTGCCATGTGTCATTCACTGTACATGTGTCAGTCACTGCTACTTGACTATAAAAGATCTAAGACAAGTTACTTTCTGAATCCTGGATGAAAAGCCGTTGCTTTATTTTTCAGAAGTAAAGAAACGCTAGCAAGGTCCAAAGCAATTTACAAAGCAGTCAAGGCAAACGCAAACCTTCTGGCAAAGTAACAAAAATGTTAACATATCGGTAACTTGTTGTATACTTCTGTAGCCAGTTCTCAAATCAAGGACTTGGACGCACGAGAAGAACTTGCAAGGAAGTCAACAGTCAAGTAATAGTAGTAACTGTTAAGGTAGAATAATGTAGTGGAATAAATAAATAAATAAATAAAAGTCACACTTTAATTTAAAATTCAATACATAAATTTAAATAGTTTTCAAACAGTTTCTTTGTCGGACATGTTCAAATTTATTACTCACATGCTAAATGATTTAAATAAAGAATTGATTAAAGCTAGACATCGCGTCAAAAACGCCTGAATCCCGCAGTCAGCGTTCATAAAATCCATACCCTCTAACCTTAGATATAAATGTAAAATGAAATATCTGGTCCCTCTTGGTAGCACTTTGTTCCAATCGTATTTCCCTTTGGAACGATCACACGGCGGAAATTAATCCATCCGGCAAATGAATGGGCTGCAGTTGTGCGTGGGGCGCGATCAACATATGACATGTTTTCACTTTTTCATATATGTTTTAATACACTCTATTAACGAAGTAATAACGGCCCAGGCATCTGTTTTAATAAATATTACGATGCAATTGTTTAATACAAAACAAAAACAATCGATTGGTTTTGATATCCCCGTGACATCCGTCGTTCCGGCAACGCACTCGCGAGCCCTCTAGCATCGAGAGTGTCCATGAGCGGCGGTATCACTTAACATCAGGTGAGCCTCCAGCCCGTTTGCCCCCAGTTCTATAAAAAAACAACTCAGCGTTTCTTAAGGCAGTTTTTGCCGCACACCAAAACTATGTGTAACCGGCTGCCCATTGAAGTATTTTCAAAGCAATTCGACTTAGGGTCCTTCAAAAAAAGAGCGTATCAGAATTTAAAAGGCCGCACTTGCGAGCCAGTTAGTTAACAACAGATCGTTTCTTACCTAAAAAAAATATGTAGCTGAAAAAGGAATACGAGGAGTGTTTTAATAAACTTTAACTAATAATATATAATTTACTGATTTTATTGCGATGATACTTTTCATGTTTGTGAGTAAATGTTTTGCATAACTCATTTTTTGTTTCATTTCTCAACAAATTATTTATGTCATAGCAATTACGTATACATCACATAACTGTGCTATCATGTATTTGAGGCCTCTAAATAAAATGCGGCAAAGAGATTCTCGCCAGTTCTTGTCCGTAAATATACCTTCAATTGAAGAACTGGCAGTTAATAGTTTTCTGGACGTTTATAGGTGAACATGAATTTTGTCTTAAACTATTCGCATTAGAATAAGTAACGAAAAGCTATAAAACCTCATATGACCTGGGGCATAAAACGAAAGGTATTAGTGAGTATAAGTTAATTTGGCAAGCGCTCCGCAAACTGATTAATACTCGGATAGTGGACCACCAGAAATATGTATTAGTTCGGATATGAGATTGCTAATTCCGCTAATGCACCGGACAAATATACCAAGTTTCAAGAACCACAAACATTTTGTAAAACTATTTTGTGCTGGTTCACAGCGACTGCGTGATTGGATTTTGATGTTACCTTGTTTGGATTATTTATTTGTGTATTTATGGTTACATCAATTAAAACTAAATACTAGACGTAATCAAATTGTGATATAACAAAACATCAATATGATATAGTATGTATGAAACTTTTCAGATATTTATTGCAATTGTTAGTATATTATGTGTATGTAAATATCTCAGAAACTAAAAGTCATATCAAGATTTTTTTTAATTAAAAGCAAATGTACAACTGCTAAAATTTGTATATTTTGATATATAAAAGCATTTTTAACTTAGTTAATAATATTGATTTTTTTTTATACATTTGGGGTAAGTTGGCAAGAGGCTTACCTGATGTGACCGGCCTAATAAGAAGTGATACGTTCTTTTCTTGAAGGTTCCTAAGTCCAATTTGTTTGGAAATACGTCAGTGGGCAGCTGGTTCTACTTTGGTGGTGGATCGAAAATTGCCTTAAAAACGCTCAGTTCTAGAACGACAGACGAGAGGTGATATGGAATTTAATATTCTGCCTCAACGTCCGATGATGAAACTTAGCTGCGGGTATAATATTTCTAAACACTCTCCAAGATAAATGCGGTAGAAGATGCGGAATGACCCCACATCTCTATTTCATCACATATAGATTCGAACCACTCTTGATCACTCTCGATCGATGAGTATGGTCCAGTGGGGAGCTCCCGCCCAAAGGTAAGAAGACATGTGGGGCCGAATTTGCGCTTTATATATTTTAAATTGAATCAATCTTACTAAATTAGTTTCGTGGGTAAAACGAAGATACCGATTCCTAATAAATTTAGTATCATACCGGAAATAAATTCGACTAGCTACAGTCTTTGATTGAAAAATTTAATTGAATCGCTTCCAATAAGTTTTCTGATTTACTACTTTCCAAGAATTTCTTGGCTGACTCACGGATGAACGCAAAGTTAACCTATCATTTTTAATAAGAATTGTGAATTATATTCTTACCAAATTATTTTTTTGTTTGACGTTTGAAAAAAAAAATTGTATTGTAATTAAATTGTAATATAATAGACACAGTTTTAAGTACTTTCTTGCCACATTTAATTTAGCGCGGAGGTATGAGAGAGGTCTTAGTTGCTGTTTGCAAAAAATTACATAATGAGTGTGCAGGGAAAATTTACATGTAACTCGCAGATCCGATAAACGGTCTCCTTGCCACTTCTTACATACAAAAAAAATATCCAATCCACATTAGTACACAAAAAATATCATCAAAATCTGTCCAGTCTAACAATACAATAATAGACCACCTGTATAGTAGTTTTATCCTGGGTGTACATTGTCTTCACATATTATTATTTAACTAATGTATACAAATGTGGGGTTCCTTACCCAGTCTTTTCCACACGAAACTACCTGTTGGAAGAGGCAACTAGTATAATATTTATATTTTATTTAACGTTTAAAGGTGCTATTTTAATTGGTCTAATTGGAATAAATGATTTGACTTGACTTTGACTTATATAAAAATAAGTACAGGATGCATCAAGAGACCTAAGGTACCAGATGAAGCCACTACCACGATCTGAGGTTCATGGTAGTGGGATTTTTTCAAAGTTCACCACGATAATTAAGGGCTTGAATAAGTCTTTTACTTTGAGTGAAAGCGAGAAATTAATATCACTTATTGAAAAAGAAAAAAATCGCATATTCACAGCTATAAAAATTTGGAACCGTGTCAGCCTTGTCGGCGGTTGATCATTGTTTCATACAAACAAACAAAAATAATTTATTATGTAGATAACAATTTATTATGTAGGTAATGTACACTTATGAACGTCAAAAAAAGAAATATACATTAAATGCGTCTAATTTTACACTGCCAGTTCTCAAATCAAGGGCGTAGAATGAAAGAGAAGAACTGGCAATAAACTCTTCGCCACTCTTTTTAATCGCCAATTTTTTTATTTTACACAACGTTCGTAAGGAGCTGCAACCATTACACCATGTTCCATATGACATCTTGAGTAATCAAGAATAATAAAACAAATTAAAAACAACGATTTGTCCTAATTGAAATTTGAACAGACAATATGTTATTCTCAAATCATTTCTCAGTAGCTTGTATGTAAGTTTGTCTATTTATATTGTTGGGCTTTGCTGGTAATAAATAGAACTAATATCACTGAATATCGTTGTGCTTTTAGAAAATGTCTAGCGAATGTATCATTTCACTTCATCTCCTCAAACACTTTAGATAATTATTTTTCATTTATAAATATCTGTACAAAATTGGGACGATCAGACGCGAGTCCAAGAATGTCGACTTGGAATGTCGATGACATTCAGTGGTTATATCTCCAAAAATAATCTTCCACAAATGCGCAAACGGGCAGGAGGCCTGGCTGATGTTAAGTGAAATTGCCGCCCATGGACACTCTTGATGTCAGAGGGCTGGCGAGTGCGTTGCCGGCCCTTTAAGAATTGGTACGCTAGAATTACGGGTAGTCGCGGTGCGAACGTTGTGTCCTCGCAATAAAATACCAAATAAATAGTTTTCCTTAAAAATACGAAGTCAAAAGTGCTTATCCAGATGTAATAGTGGAGTTCTTGTTAACTGTGCTATTTGCTGAGAGAAACGGTTCTTATTTACCAAAACTTCTGGGACTTGATGTGAAGTGTATACGTGACTTGTGATTAATATACATTAGTCACGTAACAGTGTTATAGTATCTCAAGGAACTGTACTATTTATTCGCCTGTGAAATCAACGCCGTAGTGGCGCAACGTTCTCGTCGTGGTACTCACAATCAATACGACGCGAGATCAAAACTGCTCGTCAACCATTACATTTTTTTTTATTTTTTTTATTTCTTTTGGTATTATTTAATTATTATTGGTTTTATTTTTTGAATAATACAAGATGGATTGTGGCAAATGCCTAAAACATGCCTCTGATGCTGAAATGATTAAATGCACATCTTGTCTCACTGTGTTGCATTTCTTCTGCGCTGATCTTTCTGAAACGGATTTTAAAAGAATTCTTCCAATGAATAGGAAAAAGTGGAAGTGCTCGGCCTGCAAGAGCAAAAAGATTACTCCTACTTCATCGGTGTCACCAAAAACAGGTTTGGCATCCTCATTAAACGTCGACACTGAGATACTGACCAAATATATGGATAGTAAACTCGCAGATCTGAGGCAGCAATGGCGGGAAGACCTCAACGCTGCTATTCTCGAGGTGATGCGGAAATTCAGGGATGACATAATCTCACTTGAAGCCCGTATGAATACCTGGGAGTGCAGACTCTTGAAAGTGGAAGAAAAATCGCCCAATAATGAATTGTTGCCAAACGATTTGACCGACAAGCATCTTTCTAATGAAACTCTGATCAATGAGATTAGAGATCGCAATCAAAGGGAGAAACACGTTATTATTGCTGGTATACCTGAACAAATAACCATTAACGCAGAGGAAAGAAAGTTTAAGGATGAAGATAAGATAATACAAATGATTTCCACTATAAACCCAAATCTACCAAAACCCCTTAAGGTCTTTCGTATAGGAAAGTTTAATCCAGGCAAAAACCGTAGAATCAAAGTTTGTTACGAAACAAATAGTACGGCTAAATTCTTATTACGTAACAAGTCTAAATTTCCAGAAGCCATTAAAATTTATTCAGACTTAACTCCAGCTCAGCAAAAATATCTGCAAAATTTAAACGATGAACTAGTGCGACGTCAGGCTGCGGGAGATACTGACATCACTATTAAATACAGATCTGGAATACCCACTATTACCAAAATGTTTTCAAAAAACTCGAAGTAACAAACACAATCAAACATCTCAACACAGATACGAATACCTATGAAGTCTTAGAAAACCATAATCAGCTACAGCCGCACAAGTCACGCTTATCGTTCTTATACCTTAATGCTAGGAGTATCCGAGTGAAAGGCAAATTTGATGAACTCAAATGCATTTTAAAAACAATTTCTAAAACTGTTCATATCGTACTCATAACAGAAACATGGATCACTAATGAAACTCAGGCCCAAGAGATGAATCTACCAAACTACACTCATTATTTCAATTACAGATCGGATTTTAGAGGTGGTGGAGTCTCAACTTATGTCCATAACAGTATAAGACATAGTTTGTCTGAGTCAACATATAAAGACGGCAACAACTACCTGTGGGTCAAATTAGACAGATATGCCACCGAAATTGGACTTGTATATAATCCTGGAGATACAAACTTCCTAAAGTTTTTAGAAGATCTTCGATCGCAACTAGTACAAAGAAAGAGGGCTGTAGTTTTCGGGGATTTTAATATAGATTTAGTGAAAAAGAGTGATAAACAAACTAAGCAATATATGGATGTAATGGACGAGGCTGGATATAGCATCATAAACAAAATTCAGAAAAAATATTGTACACGTGACTCGAAAACACGAAAATCAATAATCGACCACGTATGTACAAATCTAAGAGATGACTGTTTTCATATGGCATTTATTGAGACTGGAATGTCTGACCATAGGCAACTTTATATTGAATTAAAAAAATCCAAAGCCCCACAATTGATATATTCTGAATATGAAGCCATTGATTATTCAAGATTTTACAAATTATTCAAGACCTACAATTTAGATATAGCAACACTTGATTATTCTCTACTAGAAGAGACCATTAAGGACTGTGTAAGGAAATGTAAACAAGTGAAGAAAAAGATACTTAATCCACCTCAGAAAGATTGGATAAATGGAGAAGCTATTAATGCAATTAATTATAGAAACCAATTATGGGCTGAACTGAAAAAAGATCCTACAAATATAGTTGTTCAAGCACAATATACTACTGCAAGAGACGAGGTCAAAAGAAAGATAAAGGAAACTAAAGATAATTACTTCTCCAACGAATTTGTTAAATACGCTAATAACCCAAAAAAAATGTGGAGTCTAATAAATAAATTGGCTAGTAACAAATTAAACAAAGATTGCACACCTTCAAAACTTATAATAGACACCAAAGAGTTAACTCAAACAACCGATATTTGTGCAGCTTTTAATACATACTTTTCTACCATAGGGCTGAAACTAGCTAATGAAATACCAACACAATTTCACACTAATTTTACATTAGCACTTCCTCAAAGTCTTAATGCTGAATTATCTAACTTCAGTCCATGCACAACACTTGAAATAACAAATATAATAAAAACACTAGACACAAATTGCAGTACTGGAATAGATGGAATCAATACTAAAACCATAAAATGCATTATCAATGATCTCTCTGAATATCTCTCGGTCTGCTTTAATAAGCTGCTGCAAAAAGGTGAATTTCCGGATTCTCTAAAGAAAGCCAAAGTTACTCCTATTTATAAATCAGGCAGTAAAACTGAACCCGGCAATTACAGACCAATATCCATTCTACCTTCAATTTCAAAAATATTAGAAAAAATTATTTATTCAAGACTTGATACTTACTTACAAACTAACAATTTTATTTTTAAACGCCAATATGGTTTTAGATCAAAAAGCAGCACTTTATCAGCCACAGTCGATCTTATCAGTCATATAAAGGAAAACATTGACTCTAAAAAAATGGCGCTGGGTGTCTTTATAGATTTGAAAAAAGCGTTTGATACCGTAAGCCACAATCTATTGCTTAAAAAATTAGATCGTATAGGAATAAAAGGTTGTGCGCTAAAATTATTCAAATCTTATCTATCAAACAGAACCCAGATAGTCAAAATAGGTAATGCTCAAAGCTCAGAAATACCAGTAACATGCGGCGTCCCACAAGGGTCTATACTGGGTCCACTGTTATTTTTAATATATATTAATAACATTCACGAGCTCGGTTTACATGGCCAAATCACTCTCTACGCTGATGACACCTGCTTATTTTATTTCGGTATAAATATCCAGACTATGGTTGCTCGAGCTCAGTCAGACCTAAATTCTCTATATTCTTGGTTTCAACAAAATCTGCTAACCATAAATATCTCAAAAACATCTTATGTAATATTCAGAGCAAAAAATAAAATCATTCCTATGTTTCAACCGTTAAAAGTTCAAGACGTTGAAATCACTAACAAAAAATGGGAAAAATATCTGGGTCTTAGAATAGATACATATTTAAAGTGGAACTTTCATATATCACACATAATTACCAAACTAAAATCACTTATAGGCAGATTTTGGTCAATATCAAAATGTATTCCTCAATCCGTACGTCATTTAATTTATAATTGTTTAGTCAAACCACATTTCATATATCTAATTGAAATATGGGGTACGGCATGTAAAAACATAATTTCTAACTTACAAACACTACAAAATAAATTAATAAAATCATTATTTAGATACAATTTTTTAACACCGACTAATAAAATCTACCAAGAAACCAAAATTATGACAATTAAACAACTGTATGTATATAGCACCTGTATTTTGATAAAAAAAATTTTAAATAACTCTATCCATAGCTGCTTGTCGTTTAAAAAAATCAAACACACAACGACACGCAATACTCGTCGAGCGAGTTTGCTTATCTTACCGAAGCCGCGTACAAATTATTTGAAAAAATCTATTAGGTATGAGGGTGTGCAATTATTTAACCAATTACCATCTCAAATTCGCAATATTGGAGTGTTTGACAAATTCAAAAAGGCATTAAAGATGCATGTTAGAATGAACATAGCTGACTAAAATTGTTACGGCTAATGGCGACGTGTATCTCGCTCGTATATACTATATACAAATTAATATTAAGTTTCTCATGTAAATAAAATAAATATTTCTGTTTTTTTGTAATGAGAAATAAAGTTCTTTAAACATAGAATAGTGGTATTGGCAATTAGTTACATAAATTACAACACATAAATAGGCATGCAAATGTAATATTAATTTATAATGTCATACAATAATAGGCAAGTTATGTTAGTTATTTGAAATCTTTGTCAATCTTATAATCTAGATATTTCTTAACGCTATAAAACACTTTGCCTTTAAAATTAAACCACCTTCCCCTTTAAAGAATTGCACGTCAGTGATCTATAACTTCTAGGAAGGTGAATACTTTAATAGCCATAGCATAACAGCTTTTTTCATGCATCGTGGTGGAGCATGAGTTACCCACAGCCGTGTTGGATTCCTCAGTATATACAGGCTAATTTCTTTGAATGATTGCCATAATTTGGGATGCTTTTTTACAGTCATGACTGCTTCAAGGATGTATCAACTTGGTCAAAATACACAGATCGTATAATGAAGGTCTACAGCTAACGATAGGTCCAACGCCCATAAAGTGCTTATAAATTTTCAGATCAGCCAGTGGACAAGCCGCCCAATCTATACGTAGACTGATCTAGGATTTTTACCATAGGTTGGATGAAGAGCGCTACCTTCTTTTATAGAACAGGTGGCAATCAGGCAGGAGGATGATCTGATGCTAAGTGATGCCGACATGGACATTCACAATGTCAGAATGGTTGGTGCATTGCAGGATTTATTTCTACCCTCTTTTTCCAGGAATCGTTCAGGTTCTACAAAGTGCGCAGTCAAATTGCATTCTCCCAAAATCCAAGTCATATTTCACTGGCATATAAAGAATTTGTTCATAGTATTAAAAATTATGTTCAAAGATTACAAGCAAGCAGTGTGAAAAAGCAGATAAATCGAATTTTAAAATGTGAAATATGAAGCTCAAAGTGTATAAAATCCGCGCGTATCAAATAAATTGATTGATCCCACGGGTTAAGCTCCAGTTTCTACTGTAAAATGGATAAGCAAATGACGGTTAATGAACGTAATGAGAAACGTAAACAGGAATATTGATTTTGCTTTTCATAACCATGCTTATATTATTTACAAGTAAACAGTATATACAATATTCTTGACCTAAATAGTAATAATAATAATAAAATGATAAGTAGAATATTAAAACAAATTTAAAAGCGGCAAAATATAAATTCAAAAACAGCTTACATTTACTATATTTCTCTATTATTAATAGATAATATAAATATATATAGTATATAGAACATGATTTTGAAACTTACATTTTATACTTTATCGCAAGCCAAGTAATCCATTTCAGAAAAAGAAATTGATAAAATTAAATTAATTTGGCATTTACATAACTAATTTCTATCATCATATCCATAGGTGAGCCTGTATTTCAATTCTGTAAATAACTTATCTAAGTGTTATGTATAAAACCTTGCGCTGTTAATTAATTTTGTTTCCTCAAGTGTTTTCAACACACCTGTCTGTTTGAGTGAACACTCACACACATACCCACACAGGGTGCATATGAGTGAGTGAGTGTGTGAGTGAAATATGTAACTATGTGTGTCTGGAAATCCTTTAACCGTATTTTAAGATTGTAAATAGTGAGTGGGTAGATATTAAGCAGCCTATAAATCTATTATTAGATTTAGTCTGCCTGCATATTCGGAGTCCATTTTTTTAATAATTTTATGGCCTGGCAGATCTTTGAGCCAAACATTATTTTCGGTCAAAACAGGTCAGTTCTTACGGTCAGACCAAAGACAACATTTTATTTTTTATGAACTACATATGTACTCGTAAACATTGCGTAAACAAGGCTGTATATGCCTTTGCTATGCTTTCAATTCACATATCGAACACATCATGAACTAATTTGTTCTCATTCACTTAACGAGGATTGTGCATTGGCGAGTCGAATATCCGATGAAATCGAATTGCTAACGGCGATCTTCATTCAGAGTGTTGATATTGTTTTAGATCAAAAGGCTTGGTTTATTTGAAGGTATATTAGTTGAATATGAGTATGAGACTGTAAAGATATTATTTAATATAACGTTTTAATTGAAAAGTATTACATATTAAGCTAATCATTCTACATTAATTTAACATAAGAAAGTTCTCACTCTGTTCTTGAGTTTAATTTTTTCTACATTTAAAGAAAAACACTTTTTTACGGATTATAGTTATGTATTATTGTATTTAAACTTATAATTATTTAAACATAATTTTAAATTTAACCGACGTTTCGCGTGCTTTACAGCTTGCGTGGTCACGGTGACCGCGTTTTTCTTTAAATCTGTGAAAGTTATGTTAATAAAAGACAATACTATTTTTCCAAGATTTACACTGACACTAACGTGCACTCACACTAATTCACTAGTTCGAATGGTTTTGTTCATTTCAGTCTTCACACTAGGCCCGTGGTATCATTATCAGGCAGCATTGGCTATTTCCCTGTATACTGTTTTGAAATAGTTGGATTATTTGGATGTACTGGCCTGGACTGGATTCGTTCTTACAACAAACTCCCAAGCGAAGTTAGAGAATCACTAAATTACTTCAAAAGTTTCGTTATACGTAATTTGACGAATATTTAATTCTTCAGTGATTTGCTCCAGTTCAAAAACAATTTTTTTGAAAATTTGAATGACTCAAAACTTGGCGATTGAAAAGAGTGACCACGAATTTCTTGCCAATTCTTCTTGCCCGCTCGCAAATGCGAACTGGTAGTAAATGTTAATTTAGAATCAATTTGACATCTTTTTTTGATGTTGATAAATGTACTTGAAGATATAAGAATAAAGTTATTTTGAGTTTTTAACTTAGCGGACTTATCTATGAGGCCGTTAAATACGAAATACAGGTTTAACTTTGACCCCTCTAGTTACTTATTAGCGGTTTTTATAACGCACGTAACAATTATAACTGTTTTAACAACCAGTTAACAACTAGTATTTGAACGTAAATGGTAATTTACTACATAATTGGCCGCGCTTATATTACAAAATAAAAATGTTTCACTATTATTTTTGTTAAATCTTCAAATCAGCAAAGTCCAACTGTAATCCCAAGTTCCCAATTATTTCTGTCGAGGGCAGTAATTAAGCGGTATAAAGTGGTTGGCAACCGTAATCCAACCACTTTTGTGATATTTAAATGAGTTTCATTACGGTTCGGTTATAAAAGCGGGGCCATTACGAGAAATGGACTGGAAACATCACGCTCGGATCGTAGCTCTAAGTAACTCTTTGATTTTCCAGATTTGTAACTTGCAAATTGGGTAATTGATGTGTGTGCCCGATTCCGTTGTAAAAACTCTCACCCAGTAAGAAAAAGGTTTTTTTTGTCATGCCTATATTTTTTTCCTTTGGCTGCTGGCTAGCGTATTTGGTTGCAGATCTGAAAATATCCAAGACTAAAACAAAAATACATGTATGTATGAATGCACACGCCTTAGAAGTTATACTTATTTTTCCGTACAATTGGGTTATTGATGTGTGGGCCTGATTCCGTTGTAAAAACTCTCGCCCAGTAAGAAAAAGTTTTTTTTTGTCATGCCTATATTTTTTTCCTTTGGCTGCTGGCTAGCATATTTGGTTGCAGATCTGAAAATATCCAAGACTAAAACAAAAAAAACATGTATGTATGAATGCACACGCCTTAGAAGTTATACTTATTTTGCGTACAATTGGGTTATTGATGTGTGGGCCCGATTTCGTTGTAAAAACTCGGTAAGTAAGAAAAAGGTTTTATTTTTGTCATACCTATATAGTTTTCCTTACGGACGATTCGAATCGTTCTTTGTTGAATATGGTTAAGCGGAAGATACCGCTGTGTTTTGTTGACCTTGAGTGCTGTAAAGCATTGGAAAGTTCGATTTAATGACATGAAAATAATATCTTTAAATTTTAATATTTATATGGCTTCAAACTATGGATTACAAAAGTGCAAAAATTACTATCGTAAAGTTGAAAAATACAGTATGCAAAACTTTATCTAGTTAAGAGAATGTTACTCCGTCCATACGTACTGTCAAAGTTCCAGGCCTTCCGTCCTAACAAACTATCAAAATTTTGCTATTTAGAAACGTATTTACTATGAAACAGATAAAGTAAATAAAATGATGAGCAGGGCATGTAGCCCGTTACAAAGATGACATATAGTTTAACACATTAAGTGCTCTTTTCTCGGATCTGAATGGAGCGGGGTCATAGTAGCTGTGCCTCCCACTCGGATCCGTGCGAGTGTCCCGTTGATTTTTTTTAACCACTGCCATCCCTAGCTCTCGGATCCGAGTATTCGGCACCAAATGTGCTGTATGCCAACCACTCGGATCCCAAAAATGTTTTTTACTTAGTCAAAATTGACCGTAAAAAGTTTTGGTTTTTGAAAGTAAATGGTCCACATGGAAAAAGGAACATGGGCAGACTAATAGAGCGATGGGCTAACGGGATCAAACGGGAGCACTTCTTCTGGACAGGTAACACATGAATGTATGTCAACGAGATGTTAAAGGCTTCATATTACAATTATTATTATTAAATAAAATGTACTAGACATTCTGGTATCATACTTAATAATATCAAACAGTGATCGGTGACGGCACCAACGGGCCTTTTGTGTATGTGCGCATTTAACACTTACATTTAATGTGGAGGTTTCATCCATATTTGTGTTGCAGAAGCGGGATGTTCGGGGTATTTGTTGTGTTTCACCGAGGGAGTCGGTACGGAATAAATTTAAGGAACTAAATATTATGACATTATCCGGTCAATATATTGAAACCTTGTTGTATGTCCAAAAGAATTTAAACGATTTTAAAACAAATGGTGACTTTCAACAGTATAATACGCGTATTAGAACTAATTTGAGTGTGCGACCAACCAAGCTAAAGATAAACCACTCCATATATGGAAATTGTATTCGTTTTAACAACAAACTCCCAAGCGAAATTAGAGAATTATCACTAAATAAATTTAAAGCCCTCGTTAAAAGTAAATTAATTAATAGAGCTTTTTATAAATGTGACGAATGCTTAAATGATCCTAATTCTTGGGATTGATTTGCTCCAGTTTAAACAATTTGTATTAATAACTTGCCGATTGAAAAGAGTGGCGGGATGTTTCTTGCCAGTTCTTCTTGCCCGGTATACGCCCTTGACTTGGTAATAAATGTAAATTTACAATTATTTACAATTTCTTGACGTTCATAATGTATACTTGTTTACCTAGATGAATCAAGATATTTTGTTTGTTAACATTAGCTCGAACGGTGATGTTAAACATCGTGAGGATCGTGTTAAAAAACACCCAAAAAGTCGACGGCGTGTATCAAGCACAGGAGCGATAGCGTTCTTTTGTTAACTCTATAATAGTGATACGATATCTAAGTAAAATATACCAATTCAATTTTCAAATTCTTTTGTTTCTAAATATTATCAAACAGTGATCCAACGTTCTATTTTTAACAGCGTTCTTTTGATATTTGATAATAATGATACGATATCTAAGTAATATATAATAATTCGATTTTCAATTTCTTCTGTTTCTAAATATTAACCAACAGTGATCCAACGTTCTATTTTTATCAGCGTTCTTTTGTTTATTCGATAATAGTGATACGATATCTAAGTAATATATAATAATTCGATTTTCAAATTATTTTGTTTCTAACATTGCGTAGGGAGCGAATCTGTTGAATTTAATAGTTCTACTTGATCCTGAGCAAAGCTGTAGCTGTTACATGGCTAGATTTATTAGTTCAATTACCCTTAGCGAGTTCCGAGTAACTCTACTTGCTGACGCCGACAAGTAAATTTTATACAGTACCTTTAGAGTAAGGGTTACGAGATTTTTAGTTCTTTTCCTTAAAACTAAACTAAATTTATTAAGATTAAGTACAACAATGAATAGAGAGAAATGTATATAGCTGTATAATAAAATAAATATATTAGCGTTTAGGATTAGGATTCACACGTTTGTAACTTATTATATATATACTTGTACTTAACTAAATTGTTCTAATAAAATATTTATTTACTACGTAAAGTACATATATATAGATAACATAATTCATAAAGAAGGCAATGGAAAACCTTATCGCTAACAAGTGATCTCTTTCAGACAAAAGGAAATATATATCTTAAGTGCAGAAAGTATATAACTAGAATAAAAAAGAAATTACAGCTAACGATGATACTAATCATAGACAATTATAAAACTGAATTATAAACTTAATTGTAGATGTCGCTACATAACAATAACACAAGGTGACGACGAAAAGTGGTGCTCTTCGGCCTGAAGGTATCCTAGTCTATCCTCGATCAGTAGGACCAGTGCCCAAGTAGCTAAGTGCGAGAAGTTGTATATCCTGACCGGTCCGAATAACTTTATCAGTGCCAATTAGGGTCAACGACTTACGCCCGAACCGAATAACTAATCCACAATTGTTTTCCATCTAAGATGAGACCGTGACAGTTGATCGATCTCCTATTTGCATGGTA
Organism: Pieris rapae; assembly: GCF_905147795.1. Classification (NCBI taxonomy): domain Eukaryota; kingdom Metazoa; phylum Arthropoda; class Insecta; order Lepidoptera; family Pieridae; genus Pieris; species Pieris rapae. The sequence continues at coordinate 5,695,922 of NC_059530.1, forward strand.
CAAACTGAACCCTACGAAGACAATACATTTTTGGCGACGGATAGAATGCAATCTCTTCGTTCTTTACACTCAAATCAAATCAAATCGTTTATTTGCTAGAATAGCCTTACAATTAGTTACATAAATTACAAAAATCCGCCACATATAAATAGGCATGCAAATGTCATCTTATATTTTATTTATTTATTTATTTATTTACATAAATTACATTTATTATCCTTTCAGACATGTATGTACTTCTGTTCATGTTCTTATTTTCTACCTTTGTTTATTCATTATCAAATTTCATAATGAATATAAATCAAATAAATCAAATAAAACCGTACAAATAATAATAAAATATATGTCTATGTTTAAACATATCAAATAGCTTTTTAATTATTTTAAAAACGGGTGTAAGTTAAAATCTTAAGATGAAAGAAGGCACAGTTGAACTGTATTATCATACAAAGGTCTATCCTTATACACCGATCTAACCTACCATGGATAGCTTGTATCGAGAGATGGCTATTACAATCCGTCGATTGGTTTGCCAGACATTTATTAATATTTGGATGAAGATTTCTGTATCAGATAGTCAAAAATGGCTTGAAATAGGTTTGGGCGTTAGGGACCTTTATGAAAAGTCCGTACCAATGCTTAAAAAGCCGGCGACACAGTTGCGAGGCCTTTGGCATTGTAATTGTCTATGGGCGTTATCACAACATCAGTTGAGCCTCAGTCGTTACACAAAATAATCGTACGAAGTCCTAACGGATTATATTTATGTCATCTCTGTGGAGCCCTATTGGGGCCTATGACTATTCGCTTCGCTACTGTCGTTTACCGCAAGTCCGGCAGATGCAATTTGGCCAACTTTCAAATGTGTGTATTGGCTTATTACGTGTTACATCTATAACCGCGCTATTAACAACTTTTATTATCTGCAATGAGATAAAATTTTATGATTGCCCTCATCGCGAGAAAAATTTTCTAATCAGCTTATATTTATTAGCAATGAATAGTGTACGTGCCGAAGCGAAGTGGAACAAGCGAACAGCAAATTCTAATTATAAATCGCGAACTATGTAGAGCGCTTTCTGCAAAGAATTAAATATATATGGTATGAAGAACTAGCGATTAACTAATAATAAGAAAGAAAGAAGAAACTTTATTAGACACAATATACCTACAGGAATATTGAGATAAAGAAAAGTACACTGGCCTCCACCAAGATTCCCTGTGTTGTTGGCAGCCAGTCTCTTTCACATGTAAACTTTGCAGCTCCTTACAAACGTTGTGTAAAAGAAAAACTTGGAGATTAAATACAGTGGCGGAGAGTTTATTGCCAGTTCTTCTCTTCCGTTCGCCCTTGATTTGAGAACTGGCAGTAAATGTAAAATTAGAAGCATTTAATGTATTTTTTTTGACGTTCATAAGTGTAAATTATGTTACCTACATGAATAAATGATTTTTGAATTTGAATTTGAATTTGAAACCGTATTTTACTTAATGACTTCTACATAACACTATTTATGCATAGTAAGAATATTTTCTGTATCATATAGGACAGGTTAACAAGATAAGTTTGAGAGTTTTAGTAAATGTAAAATAATGCTTCTTAGTACATATATGAATGTTGTATGTTGGTGATCATTATGGCTGCTTTTATTTTGGATGCCGCGTTAAATAAAAAAATACAAGTAACATTCTGCCCGTCATGGAATGTATAACTTTTGCAAAAGCTCAAGTAACAACAAACTTCTCAAAATGGCACAGCAAAGTTTATAAACCGCATAAAAATATTTATTATTAACACAATACGTTCATAATAAAGAGAAAAGAGGCAGGAATACAAATATTTAAATGCTGAAGCAATTAACCAAAACGTAATGAAAAGCTAAAGGACAAAGATTTATTATGCAGTAGCGTGCGGTCTGCACAGAGGTTCGCATCGGCCGGCAGAGGGCGCTAAGTGGTGTGGCGCGACGATAATACGTCAAACCGCCCGCCTGCGGTCTGCCCCGGCTAGCCCGACGAAAATTAATAGCATTGTGCTACGCATCCTCCGCTACGAGTGTGCTACGAGAGTGCTACGAGTAGGATACGAGTGCGCTACGAATGCCACTCACTATTCAACTAACACGAGTCAGCAAATTACTCGCATTTCATTGGCATACAATTACGAGAAGTGGTCAGATAATACCCGTTCTAATTCAGATTATAACAATGAAAAATGTTTACTCCAGATATTTATAATGTACTCAGTGGGACTTATACCCGTCATACTGGTTTGTTCTGAACTTAGTTTGAAAATGCAAGTCGGATTAGGGCCCTTCAAGAAAAGAGCCTACCAATTCTTGAAAAGCCGGCAGCTTGCAAGCCGAGCAAGGTATCACTTAAAATCAGAGCCTTTAGTAGCATTAAAAAAACGTGTAATGGAAAGAGCAAACATTACCTATACACTAACTTTTCTCGACATGGGCGTGGCCAGGACAATGATGACAGGTGGGCAAAGACAGGTGAAATGGCCGCAGCCACAAGGCTCAAGATCGAGATGTCGGCCTTGTGCCAGATGTACAAAAAAGCGATGACCGTGCGGAAAAGATAAGATAAGAGAGAAAGCCTGTCCATATTAATACAAAAAGGAAAGAAGGATTAGTCTAGCTATTTTAAGGGGGAACGCTACCAGTATCTTCGCAACCTTACCTGAAGGGACTCCTTTTAGTAATATATTTTAGTTAGTTATTGGTTAATTTTTCATTTAGTAGCGGCCAGTCCCGTTTTCGCAAAGCACATTTACATTTTTTTAAATATCTAGGTTCATGTTCATGTTCTTTAATATTGGGATACATTTTCTTCTATCATCAATCGTTTTCGCAGCGCATATTACGATGAAAGATGTTTTATAGACTTTTTTTTAGTTTTATTAAGGAATCATTTTTTTGCAATTAAATAATGCCGATATTAATCTATATAGCATTCAAATGGAACAAGAATTTTTAAATTCGGTCCAGTACTTTTTAAGCCATTTCGTTACAAACGTTACATTTGAATACAAACACAACATTGTATTAGTTACAATTCATGTTTTGTGTTGTAATGTTTGCATTTTTATAGAATAAGAAAGCTATCTGTCGCTTAAATGTGTTTTTTTTTTCAAAGTTTTGAAGTATACTCGAGATTTCTAGAGATACTTACGTATACTTCTTCCTTACATATACTTTTGCCATATTCAGGCGATAGCTGTATTCAAATTTAGAACTTGCACTAAAATATTGAATTCGTAAAAAATGTTGTCGATTTATTTCAGATTCAGCGTTACGTGGCTAGTATAAGATGCCTATTCCGAGCCGAATGATACGTGAAAATAATATATGAAATCTGCAAGCCACTTGCAACAAGATATAGGATTGCCACTGGTTGATTAAACAAACTAGACTTTTGTTTGCGAGTTTTTAGCATTGTACCAATATCTCTATTGTAATAAAGTTTATTTTGATTTTAGCTTTATTAATGAAAGTATTATATAGCCATAATATCTCTGCCAAGTGAATATTGTAAAGCTAAAGGAGCTGAACTCGGCAACATACAAATCTTCTATACCACGAACAAATACTAAAATACTAAATAAACGTTGCTCTGTCCGTATTAAGAATGGTTTTACTTTATTTAAGTAACTTTAGCGACTTCGTTCTTCGTTCTTCGAGATCGTAGGTTCGATCCCCGGCTGTGGACCTATGGACATTCTGTCTCTATGCGCATTTAACATTCGAACGATGAAGGAGATATAAGGAAACCGGCTTTTCTTAGACCCAAAAAGTGAACAACTACTAAGGAAGGAACTAGGAGACTTCTGTACTTCTGGAAGGAGCTGGCTTAGTTAGCCAGGACTTTACGTAGAACTGACCGATTGCGTGCCTAAGTGCAGAAACTGAGTCTGCCAACCATACGCGTGGGGCATTTCTTTTAATAGACGAATCAGCATTTCTTTAAGTATTAGAAGCTTTATTGTATGTAAAGGGAGGATAAAACTTGCTGAGTTTCTTGCCCGTTCTTCTCAGAACAAGACCTCCTGGTAGTCTTGCGAACGGATGGCGTAGTTTTGCTCTTTCGCGAATTTTGTAAAGGTTTTTGACATTCATAAGCATGCCTTGAGTCGCATCTAAACTGAATAAATTAATTTTGATTGATTGATTGATTTAACTGAAGATAACAGTCGAGATGGGCGTTCATTTCAAAACTCCACAACTATTTTTTTATTCCCTCAAGAAAATTTCATTGGAATATTATTGACGCATTTATCGGTAGACATCCAACGATATCTAATACATAATGGCACAGATAGTCTCAGACATTATGGTTACAATCAATCACATGCGTGTCTATGACATGTCGTAATTAGACACGATCCGATGAATCAGTAGAATTCTACTACAAGTAACATTATCTTTGGATCGGTAAATAAAGGCGCCAAATTCTTAGCTGGGTATTGTTAATATTCGTTCCAGATTAGTAAAACAAAGCTATTGGATTATATGACCTCCTGAAATGCAAATACAAAGTTATTGTATTTACTAGTGCAACTCAAGTTTACAAATGATTTAAACAAATCTATAAACTATGCGCGTGCAATTTCGTAATCTCATATTTTGAGATTGAGATTAGAGATATTAAATTAAATGTGCAATGCGTGTGAAAATGTGCGATTCGTATACACGGATATTTTTAAAAGAAGACTAAAGCTTAGGATTATTTATTAAAACTTAGAAACAGTTCTCACTTGGCATATATAATAATAATATTAATAATTTATTTGCTCGAATAAAATGTATATAAATGAATCTTTATTTCCCATCACGTGCGAATTGATGGAGCAATTTCGTTACGTCTTTAACACTACAAGTGTTTATTTTTGCATTAGATGCTTATGAAAAAAAGAAGGATTTTGTACTGTGATGTGTGTACTTTTTGCTTACCTGGAAGAAATCGCATGTTTATTTTTTGTTATTATTAGTAAACTCTCACTACTAACCTCTCGGCAAACACTTATTATACGTAGATAAAGTCACGGGCAGCAGCTAGTGATTTATAAAGTACTTTGTAAAGATAAAAGCGATTCAACGATGAATCTTCTTAATTACCAACAATGTTGAAATGAGGCTTTAATTACTTTTAATTAACAAGTTTTTGTCGTTGAACCAAATTATTTTTCGTGAGTTTTTTTAGAACGAAAAGAAATTTAGTTACTAATATGTTTGAAGTCAATTCCCGAAAGTGGCTGACATTTGCACGTCTGTTTTATTCGTTTAGCAAATTATTACGTCTGGTACATTATCAAGATGTTATAAAGGCCATTTTGTGATATATATCTATTTATTTATACGTTCTAAAACAACGCGTCTAACATCATAAATTGTATACACATCAATAATATTTGTTGGCGACTCATAAATAGAAATATAAATATATTATAAGTTAGGTTTGAAAATTGTAACTCTATAGATAGAAATTATGTGCGAGTGTTAAGAGTTATAAGTTAGACAAAATATGTATACAGATTTAAGTGAGAAATATGGTTCAGTTATGAATGTAAATATATTAAATAAATAAATAGTATACTTCGCCGAATAAAAGGGTCACAGCTCTCGACGCGGTATACCGGCGCAAATGTATATAAGCGTAGCTCTCGTCGCGGTATACTCGCGTAGTACTTAAGGTCGGCGCGGGCGAGTCTCGAGGCAGTCTCGGTTCAGACGTGACACGGTGCAGACGCGCGTAGAGACTCGGGCTCTTTCCTCTATCCCGTGACAACGAGCTGTGATCCAAGAATAATCGGCGAAGCAAGAAATAAGAACAAGGCGCAGTTTCACTTCAAGACAACATCTACAATTACGCACTAGCAGGGGTGCGTGGGTCGAGGCGGTACCAGCGTTACGTCGAGCCGTCTTGACAAACGAGTACGGAGTCAAACCCCACCGGTATACAAAGCCGCACCGAGGTTACTTAGGTTACCGCACGGGTGTTATCAAACGAACACGATTAAACGTACTATACCGTGCGGGCCTGAGTATAACTGTGGTGTCGATGGTGGTGATTGGCTAACCATACAACAGTGGTCCTTCGAGCCGGATCCTGCAACAATAGTGGAGTGAATCAAGAAGTGAATATTGCGAGAAGAAAATGCCAATCACAAGATCACAGAACGGGATGCAGCGAGGAGAATCGACGTTGACTGTTACCTCCGCCACTAGGTCCGAAGTTCAGACCACAGGCGAAGAGAAAACGATCGAGCAGTCCACGTCGATGAGCGCAGCCAGCCACTCAGAGCAAGCATTGACTCTGACACCAGAGGGTTATACCCGGCGGGCCGCATCGAGAACCGTATCAAAAGCCAGCTCAAGAAGACTAGCCGAGGCCAGAGAAGAGTTGGCTCGTTGCGAGCTGCGGAAAGCGCAGGCAGCAACACACCTGGCCAGATTACGATTAGAAACGGAAGAGGAAGACTCCTTTATAGAAGACGTCAACGATGACCATGAAGAAAAGGTAGCAAACTGGATGCGCTCATCGGAACAAAAGCCAGAAGAAATAGAAACAAAGAGCGACATTCGAGCAATAGCCGACGCAATAAAGGAAGTCATGACGAACCATGTAATGCCGCAACCGAAATACATTCAAGAGCTGCCAATATTTGAAGGGGACAGCTCCGAATGGACGGCGTTCCGAGTTGTGTACGAAGATACATCTCCCATGTTCTCGGACATTCAGAACATGGCGCGGCTACGTAAAGCGATTAGAGGCACGGCGAGAGAGAGTATTAAGAGCCTCTTGTACTCAGAAGCGAAGCCAGATGAAGTTATTAACGCTTTACGCCGAAGATTTGGTAGACCCGACGCATTGGTGTTAGCCGAACTTGAGAAATTAAAAGCGCTTCACAGAACTACGGAAAATCCCAGCGACATATGCGTTTTCGCAAGCCAAATAAACAACAGTGTGGCCGCCATAAAAGGATTGAAGAAACCGCAATACCTGTACTCACCGGAAATCATGAAAATTATCATAGAGAAGAGGCCTGCGATTCTGAGGTTCAGATGGTACGACTACACGGCTGCGAGGGAAGAGGAATCGTTCTCAGATATTCAAACAATAAGTGACTTCCTCAATTTAGAAGCGGATAAATGCGGCGCATTCGCGGTACTTGAAGAGAGCAAAAGTGCACGACCGAGCGCAACGATAAGAAGACCGGCGAAGCAAACTACTTTTAATATTGCTGAAAAGAGTAGTCCAGAAGAAATCAAGTGCCCAGTTTGTGAATGCAACCATAAGCTCAAAGACTGCCAAAGATTTCTGAATGCAGCAGTCAACGATAGATGGGAAACGGTTAAGAGGCTTAAGGTTTGCTTCAAGTGCCTTGTTGGAAAGCATCGGAAAGAAAGATGCCGAAGACCACCGTGCAAGTTGTGTCAGAGATGGCACCACAGCTTATTACATGTGACATCGGAGAGAGAACAATGTCATGAAGAGGTAGCGACCGAGACAGCGACGGTCCATACAATTAGTACTCCGAAAGCTATTTTAAAGATGCTTAAGGTGGAGATCTACGGACCGACTGGGAGCAAGCAGGTACTGGCGCTGCTAGATGAAGGCTCAACGGTGACACTGCTCGACGAAAATGTGGCTGCTAGCATCGGTATTAAGGGTCCTCGCGAAACCTTAAACATAGAAACTATCGACGGCGGGCAAATGAAAAGTCACGACTCAATGATTGTAGACATCAAAGTGAAAGGGATAAGACAAGGCGAGACGAGTACACTCAAGCGGGCAAGAACTATCAAGGAGCTCAAATTGACCCCACAACTCGTTGATAAAACTCGACTTAAGAAGTACCATCACTTGCGGGGTTTACTGCAGGAAGTGTGCTACGAAGCTGAGGCGCCGAAGCTGCTCATTGGCCAAGACAATTGGAAACATATTGTCTCATTACAAATACGACGCCAGGGCAGCCGGTGGCATCAAGAACTAAGTTAGGATGGGTTATCCATGGCTACGATAGCAACGGCGTGTCTCCGATGAATTATGTGAACACATGTGCACACGCAAGCGTCGTCGAAGACATTATAAATCAGCCGGTGAGAGAACATGTTAATATTGAGTCTTTGTGGGTTCAGCCGAAGAAGCCTTCAACGCCTATAGAACAGCGAGCACTAGAAATATTGGAAAGAAATAGTCAACAATTGGAAGATGACAGATACGACGTCGGACTATTGTGGAAAAGGAAAGACGTACAACTTCCAAACAATTTCTCAGCGGCCTCCAACAGATTTCAAGGAATGGAAATAAAACTGCGTAAGGACTCTAAGTTAAAAAATGAATATAGTGCGCAGATAGATCTGTTGAAAAGCAACTACGCTGAAAAAGTAACAGCCGACAGCACATCGAACAAAAAATGGTACCTGCCTCACTTCCCAGTGAAGAAAAAGCTAAGAATTGTCTTAGACGGTGCAGCCAATCACAACAGAGTGAGCCTCAACGACATTATGCTGTCCGGACCGGACTTCAGAACCGGTCTACAGTCAATATTAGGAGAGTTACTGCGAGTACGTCAAGGACTCGTATTGTTAGCGGCCGATAAAAAAGAAATGTTTCTGCGGGTGAAAATATGTGCAGAAGACAGAAACAGTCTCAGGTTCCTTTGGCGAAAAGACAAGAAAGCACTAGTGAAGGATAACAGAATGTTATCAGTGATTTCAGGAGCTGCGTCACTTTGTGCCGCGATGTACATAAAAATAAAATATCCAGAAGCAGTGCAAGCAACAGAGCAATATCGCTATATGGATGACTATTTACAAAGTTTTCACTGTGTCGACGATTGCAACCGAGTAATGCAGCAAGTTAACTTGATCCACGTGAAGACGCACTTTGAGTTACGAGGATGGGCGTCGAACAGAAGAGTGATCGTTGAAGACGACATCGAAGCTCGGAAAAGTTACCTAGAGCATATCGGTAGAATAAAAGACAATCAGCTGCCGCGATGTATGTCACTATTCTGCACTGAGGGGGAGCTGCATACTGTCGCAGACGCGAATGAGACAGCGTATGCAGCCGCAAGTGAATGTAATGGAAAATACTTAGTAAACCTCGTTGATGCCAAGTCGAGAGAAAAGTCTCGGAAATCAATATCTACGCCGAGACTTGAAATGCAAGCAACCGTGTTGGGGACAGAACACATAGAAAATTCTAGACCAATAACGAACCTAGCTGACAATTCGAAAAGGGAGGCGCTAAAACCAAACTACATTCTCATTGGACGATCCAGTGGAGCTGCGCGCACATTACACTTTCCTGATGCAAAGCTGGTGGGCAGAAAAGATTTGAAGTCCGTCCTACGACTCTCTGATCACTTTCGGAGGAGATTGCTATGGGAGTACTTGCCCAAACTACTGCCCAGGAAAACGACTAGACGACAGAAAGGCGAGCAGCTGCAACCAGGCGACGTGGTTCTTATCGTAAAACGCACGCTACCACGATGCACTTGGCCGAGGGGAATCATCGAAACTACATACCCCGGGCCCGACGGAATAACCAGAATCGTGGACGTCGCAACCAAAGGGGGAGTGTTACGAAGACCATCGTCGAGGATCCTGATCTTGGTGCCTGCGGAGTCGCCGTGCAGGAACGACGGTGCTACGCACGAGGGGGAGAATGTTGGCGACTCATAAATAGAAATATAAATATATTATAAGTTAGGTTTGAAAATTGTAACTCTATAGATAGAAATTATGTGCGAGTGTTAAGAGTTATAAGTTAGACAAAATATGTATACAGATTTAAGTGAGAAATATGGTTCAGTTATGAATGTAAATATATTAAATAAATAAATAGTATACTTCGCCGAATAAAAGGGTCACAGCTCTCGACGCGGTATACCGGCGCAAATGTATATAAGCGTAGCTCTCGTCGCGGTATACTCGCGTAGTACTTAAGGTCGGCGCGGGCGAGTCTCGAGGCAGTCTCGGTTCAGACGTGACACGGTGCAGACGCGCGTAGAGACTCGGGCTCTTTCCTCTATCCCGTGACAACGAGCTGTGATCCAAGAATAATCGGCGAAGCAAGAAATAAGAACAAGGCGCAGTTTCACTTCAAGACAACATCTACAATTACGCACTAGCAGGGGTGCGTGGGTCGAGGCGGTACCAGCGTTACGTCGAGCCGTCTTGACAAACGAGTACGGAGTCAAACCCCACCGGTATACAAAGCCGCACCGAGGTTACTTAGGTTACCGCACGGGTGTTATCAAACGAACACGATTAAACGTACTATACCGTGCGGGCCTGAGTATAACTGTGGTGTCGATGGTGGTGATTGGCTAACCAATCAACAATATTAGAACATTAACAAGCTAACAAGGGTAAAAAATAATCAAAGCAAAACAAAAAAATAAATAAAAGTAAATAAACTTAAACAAAGTTACTGTTAGTTAGAAGACTGTTGTAAAATATATTTATATTTTCATCAATATTAGTAATTAAGTTGTAAGAGCGAGATAGCCGATTCTCTAGACCATTAAAAGTAGGAGATAGAGAGAGGTATGGAACCGTAGGTTGTAGTAGTGATACAAGCTTCTTACAGACTTTGTAGACACATTTTGTAGAACAACAATGTTGGCTATATACCTACCAATTTAGGCTTAATTAATTAAATTTAATCACAGTTAGTTAATTGTATTAAATACTTTGTGTGTTTGTTCCCTTTCATAAATCTTTTTGTTATATAATGTATCATGTATTCCATCTGTGACTATATTCTCAGTGTATTTGTTTGCTATTAGGTATATATAATTTATGTTAGCTGTAGGAGTACAAAAAAAAAATATATATAGATTTGTGCCGAAGAGAATATTGCCAGTTTATTGAAGCAACTTTAGTAGACAATGTTCGCCTAGTGGCTTCGTGCGACTGTTTTTCGAGGACGTAGGTTCGATCACCGGCTGAAATGGTAAAAGAAAACATCGTGAGGAAACTGACGGCGTATGTCAGGCACGCCAGACAAATGATCATGAAACAGATATATAAATGTTAGGCCTAGAGCTAAAAAGATTTTAGCGATTATTTTTAATATGGCTTTCCGCGCCATCATTTTAAAAATATATTCTAAGTAAGTTAGACATTTGGAAATTAATATAGTCTAACTTAGGTATTCTAATAATACATTCTAACGGTGAAAGGGTTTTTTTCATCGGTATAATTTTATAGTTTTGCTTACAATATTTTTTCTCTATAAAATAAGTAGATAAGTTTCAGTAAAACAAAATTCCTTAAAATAATTGTAGTAGTTAAAAAAGTCTAATCTTAGTGATATTTGAAATAATTGGCGAATGAATAAAACATGGATAACTATTCTCTCGAAATATAGGTCGCAAAGTTTAGTATCGTACATCGGGATCACAGGTGCTCTTCTATTATAAAGTGGCATTATTTTTAGAATATCTCCTATGAAAATATCAGATATTGTTCAATGTATTCTAGTATATGTCTTATAGCTATCGTTTGATTCATTTTATCGTTATAAGCATGATTAATTCTGATATTAACTTTTAAAGAGGGTATAATACAAGTCGATTTCGTCGCCTTTTATCGATAAGGATGTCTCGGAAATTCAAAAAAGTATTTAATTACGGAAGTCATAATTATTTCGTTCTACAGCTAAGGTAAATTAAATAACAAACAAACAATTATACTAATGGTTTAGCTGTATCACCTCGACGTCTGTCGTTCCACATGTAAGCGGTTCCTGAGGCATTTTTTGCCGTGCTCCACCACTATGTAGAACCAACTGCCCACTGAAGTATTTCCTTTTCGATGCATATGTTAAGTGATACCGCTGCCCATACACAAACATTGCCAGAAACCTCGCAAGTGCGTTGCTGGCCTTTCAAGAATTGTTCTTTCCTATAAGGGCCCTAGGTCGAATTGCTTCCGAAATACTCAAGTATTTATGCGTGTAGTAATTTAGTTAAAGACATATTTGTTATCAGTCTAACAATTCTCGTTCCTATACTAATTGTTTCCGTATACACACAGACGTCACAGATATTACGACAGGATTTACTATATTTTGTTAAAAAACTTTGTATGTATCCACTCAAATGTTCCTTGTGGTATTAAAGCGATGGACTGAATATGGACAAATGACTGGTAATTTGCGTTACACGGTATCGGTCGTAGCGAGGCATATGAATATCAAATGACTATTTAAGCCAGCCATTTGGATCAGTCTCGACAGTTTAAAATATGTGGTCTTCGTTTGATAGCTGTAAATTGTGACCTGATTTGATAATAGTCATATGAGTAACACTTGCTAATATTCCAATTTTAAATTTGTTAAATATTTGAAAAATTTTGCGTAGAGTTGAAATGTTCCAAATTCAAAAAATCCTAAATAGAATGAAGAATAAAAATTATTTTGAAATGTTCCAAATTTAAAAAATCCTTAATAGAATAAAAATGATTTTATTTTAAATATAAAGGTTTTATATTCCAGTTTTTTAATTTTAAAGCCTATTATGAAGCGATAAATGAACGTGTTATGCAGCTTGCATTATTCTATATATATTATAATCATATCATTAAAACCAATGCTTGTTAGAATATTTTCGTGTTCATAATTCAAAAGCTTTGCCCGAGTCAGGGGCCGGTTGTCACTGGGGTGAATAACAATAAGACGCTTTAGTTCCGGATCAGTTCAGCGTATTCAATCTGTGGAGATCAAGACAACTTCCAAACTTTTACTTAGAATTCTTTTCCCCTTTCCCTCTAATAGAATGTGGAGAAGTTTTCTTGTTTTACAAAGAACAATGTGGTCATTGTTGTTCGTTTTATTGACTTTGTAATCAAAGTTTCCCGCAACGTTTATAAATGTTTCTTGTATTTTGTTTGGGTAAGGTAGACAAGACAGAACAGATACGTTCTGTCTGTTTCTTTGAATATTTTTGCTAATATAAGTTATTGATGTAATTATTGTAAAAATTGTTCCATATCGTCAACATCGCCCACTTAAGAATGACAGGTCAGGCGAGAGCGTACTTTCTAAAAAGCCGACGACGCATTGTCGATCGCTGGTATATATTGAGTGTCACAAACGATGTCGAAGTGAGGACAGTGAAAAGAGTGGCGGCGATTTTATTGCCAGTTCTTCTCTTCCGTTCTACGCCCTTGATTTGACAACTGTATAAGTGTAACCTATTGATGATGCATCTAGTGTGTTTGTTATGTGTTTTATTTTTGACTTTGTTTTATTGTAAGGATGTTTCTGTTTGGTTTCCGATTAAATAAATAAATAAATAACTGGCAGTAAATGTACGATTATATTTATTAAAGGAATACATCAACCAATAGGGTGTATTTCTCGATCTACCTTTCTCACTCTCTCTCTCAATCGGTCTTTTTCTTTTCATCGAACAAACGCTGCACACCTTCGTGACTTTTCATCCTTATCATTTAACATCAGGTGAAGGCTCGTTTGCAGGGGACAATAAAAAAAACGTATCATCCCTAAAAATTGATGAGCATAAAGAAGTTTCTCTTCAAAAATTGACAACACTTACGTGACTTTCCAACAAGGCGTCCCTGACAAAATTTAACCAGGAACCCAGGCTATTCCAGTTAAATTTGTCTTATATGTTACAATGTTTAAATCTTTTTCACGTAGATGACATAAGACTCGCTTTGTCTCCAAACATCTGACCTATTTGCGCTAAATTTTATTCATATCGTGTCCCGCTAGAGCGGAATAGAAATACATGATTATTTTTTACGAATATCTGTGCAGATAAATGAAATAAAGGAAACGTTAGCTAGCTAGTTCCTAGCGTTAATGAAGGTACAACTTGACTATTAAAGATCTTGTGAAGTTTTCTTTAAAACTGGATGAAAAAGAATTTCTTAAATGTTAATTAAACACTTTTTGTTTTTCATGTATCCTGTATCAGTTAAGTTTATTTTTTGTTCCTGTTAAGTTTTTATTTCTCCTTAATATGTATTTTTTCACTTCTTGCCTACCTTATGAAATTTAATACATATTTTTTTTCTTTTTTCCTTTACTCACAGTGGTTGCCTTTAAGAGATCAGCCACTTGTCCTTTTCAATTAATTATGTTCTATTTTTATACTGTAATGTAACGAACTGTTAAAAAATAAAATAAATAAACAGTTATATTAATCACTTATTTGTGCTTTCGTGTTGGCCTAGTGGCTTCAGCGTGCGACTCTCATCCCTGAGGTCGTAGGTTCGAACCCGGGCTGTGCACCCTTATTTTCATTCGCTCGAATAGTCAAGGAAATCATCGGCTTACCGTTACCCAAAAAGTCGAAGGCGTGAGTGAAGAATACAATACTTGCCTATAAGATTTTTATTAATAAGACCTTCGCATGCCTATATTTATAGTGTATAGATAGATAGATTGTGTATTTTTTTAATAATTAATCAATGAAATTCTTTACAAATAAACTATGTGTTATTATTATTTTAATTATAAATATTCGACGTATTCATTTGGTTGTGATAAGTACGAGATAGCTTCCCAAATAGTATTTTTTTAAACGTTTATAAGACAATATAGTGAGTCAGCCTAAAACATATATACTGTCAGCGATTAATTAAATATTTAATAATGAAAAAATCGTCACACATCCACCCGTTAAATTAGATAATCTGAAGCGATTTTCCGTTTAGCACGCCTAAAGTTACGGCCTATATTTCCCCGCGTACAATAACAACAGCAATAAATATAATTGATGCCACAAACAGATGAAAAGAAAAATATCTCAGAACAAATAGCGATATCGGAGATACCTATGAAATATATCATAAGATTTTTGTTGTCGGGAAATTGTTTCCGCTTAGTTTCCGTCGTGCTATTAAATTTTTCATTACATGTCGTGTGTTGCTTTAGCCAAAATAACGATGTTATCGTTCAAATTTAATGTTAATCACAATAAGATTTTTATGAGACACCAAATTAATGAATCTTTATAATATAGGTATATACATAATTGGTTTATGAGTGTATATTAAAATTAAACACAATACAATATTACAAATCAGTTACAGTTTAAATGAAAACCGTCAAACACATAATAAAAGTGTTTTTATTATTATGTTTTATTCACAATATTTTATTTTAAATCTTGTAATGTAGCGTAAACAAATTTTATCCAATTTGTAATAAAATAGATGCTTCAATGGATAAAAAGAAATCAATTTGAAAGAGTACGGCGCCGATGCCCTCGAACTTTGACAGTTTATATGGCCCGAGTAATGCTCTTTACTAAATAAATTTTGCATTCCGTATTTTACGTTCGACTTTACGATACTAAAACAACAATTCAATAGTTATAAGTAAACATTTATGCTAGCAAACTCCACAGATAATAGGTGCATAAGGTGGACTTTAAAGACTTTTATGGGCGGATAGGATATGGAAGGACTAAGAAAAGTAATAACCAATTTTTTTTTTATTTTATTTATTTATTTCAGATATACACACATTATCTTTACAGCCTATTCCAATACGATAAAATAAAATAAACTTGTAGAAGTTATACGTATAGTGTAACAATATAAAAAAAAATTCTACGTTTATTAAAAAATCGACACTAACAATGGAAAAAAAACTAAAATTTTGACTATCAGTGTTAAGTAAATATAACTTTAGCGTGTTGGTTTTTTGTGACGATGTGCGCATTGCTAAAAGTTACTCCCATCGTTATAACGCACGAAAACAATAAAAAACTATAACTACCCTCTGGGTGTCGGTTTTTTGTCACGGTGTACGCGCGCATCGTAAATATTTACCCTCATCATTCTATTCTATCTAATCTATCAACATTTGTTAACTATTATTATTATATTATATATTATACGATATAAATTGGAATAAATTATTACAAATTATATTACAATTGTAAGATTTCTACACACGTTTGTAAACTAAATATTTGTGTCAGATTTTAAACTACTGACCATGCACATTTCTTACGTGCTTACTTATGTAAAATATCGCTTATTATTAACTTATTGAATCAACAATGCAAAATATTGAATTCACATTTAATGTGGTAATTATAATGTTAAATGTTTATTTAGTTTCTCCGGAGTAGCAAAGCTAATAATTTACTAAGATTATTATTAATTCTAATCTAATGATAAATGATGTCCCTTACGTTGTTTAGTCAAACTTATTTCATACTACTGCCTCCGTTAGTAATTAACGGCTATAAACCTTGCAGGTGCAGCGGTGAGCCATGACTGATGCAGCTGTCATCGCCTCAGGCACCGGACTTACTCCGTCACAAATGCTAATTCATACGGGACTTCCTGAATATTCAAAATTTCAGTTGCGTTTTGTGGTTGACTTGTTCAGACGTTTAATATATTTCTAACTTGAAACAAAATGTATATGGCTTGGGAAAAAAATCAACAAATTTTCGGTAGATGTACTGATCTATATCGATGAGTATCGTTTACGCTTAGCTTACACTTGATAATTTTTGTCTTTCAGAATAAGTTGATTACATAATTTTATACGTGTAGAATGATTTACATAAGAAATTCATTGGTGCTTATGTATTCGTACTAGTAATATCATTCTTATTAAAAAAAATACGTTGTTTATTTGAAGTCATGAAGCAATTCATTGTTAGAGTCAAAGTCAAAATTCATATAACAATGTACACTTATGAACGTCAAAAAAGAAATTCCTCTCAATATGAAAACACTGTAATAATAAAAAAGATAATTAAATTATCTTGATAGAATGGTTCAAAAATATTTGTTGAATATAAAACTTTTTATGTAAAGAAGGATGCAAAATAAATATCAATTGTCATATCAATTCCATTTGTATGAGGGTATTTCTCCGATCCGATAACCTTTCATATTCCTCCCGACAAAACAAAGTAATTCCAATTCGCTGAAAGGACTATTTGCAAACATACGAGGTGTAAACAATGTATACATTGTCCCTGAGACTCACAATAATCTGGGGCCCCGGAGCGCAGGGCCTCATATTGTTAATTGGTATTTTAAGTATATAATATTCTTTTGCTTATAAAGTTTAACTATTAAATAAGACGCCGCAAAAAACGAGTGCGTTTAAATCGAAATGTTTTGTTTGGTAGAATGCTTTATTTAGTCTAATATATCGTTTTGTTTAACTGACCAGAAATTGGGAAAATAGAAACTCGTCAGAGATTTGTAATTTTCTATTAATAAAGAAATAATAAATAGGCCGGCAACGGACTCGCGAGCCCTCTGGCATTGAGAGTGTCCAAAGAAAATTATGGGTTTCAATAGCCCTAATAAGACAAGATGAGGATAGAGTGGTGTCGAGGCAACAAGTTAATGCATTGGTTAGAGCTTTTCAAGTCAGGAAAAATCGTTTTCTTTAAGTACATTCTGTAAAATATGAAACGTTTTTGATTTGTGAATATCTGCCTCATTCTTAATAGGTTTAAGTGTTTTATAAATTATATTAATAAAAACTATAATAACACTTTGATCACCTGTTTATTCATATGATTACAGGTGAAAAGGCCCAAAATAATTTAATAAACTTTAAATTATCTATCAAGTATCTTTGTGGGTTCGTTGTCCCATTTCTGTTCCTGCTGATTCTTTGCATGTTTGGTGCCCTCTGTCGATAACGCCTCAATTCGGCCCTGTTCATTTATACTGTTTACATTTTTTTCGTGTTTGGTTATTTCTGGTATAAAATTTGTATGGCGTTTGGGAAAATCTCAACACCAAACTGAAGTGCCAAGAGAATATGTAAATAGTCACCTCTTGCATGACATGAAATTGGTATTCGGAAGAAATATTGAAGAAATATTTTACTGCAATACAGTGGACAAGTGTAGGCGCACCTTTTGTTTTTATTCCTACCCTATTTATTTACATGCTACACCCACGCAACCTCTTCAATACAGATACCAATCATTGGTTGTGCTGCGATATCGCGGGCTACTCGATTGTGAGGAAGTTGCATGGATCTGGTAAGCGCTTTCTAAATATCTCATGTCATTTTCATGTACATTAGTTTTATAACCCAACTCACAGCTACCATTGATATTTTCTGGCATATCTATATATATATAAATATGAATCCCTATTTCCCTTGGTCACGGCATAACGCGTGAACGGCTGCACCTATTTTTCCATTTTTTTTTGTTGTGTTTTTTAGTGTCAGGAAAAGGTTCACATGAAAGAAAAAAAATTAGAAAATTGCGCGGAAATTTAGAAAATTTAAGAATATGACTTTTGTTAGGATGGTGTCTGTTGTTTATAGTTTATTTTATAACTTTATTGATATATGATTACATTAGATTACATTTTTACCTATATATATAATTCTACTGTAGTTGTGTATGTCACAGGACTCCTTTTAAATGGCTGGACCAATTTAAATGTTTTTTTTTGTGTCAGTTTGGGTGGCGCCTTGGACGGCTTAGATTTACAAATCACCAGCAGATAGTGCTGCAGTCGGCATCTAGGTTATTTATTTAAACTGCAACTAAACATAATAATCCCCACGAAAGCCTAGACCTCATTACAAACACAGACTATGACTAGTAGTAGTAATTTATGACGCATTATCAAATGGATAACATTTAAAGGCGCTAAAACAGGCTCCAACACTGATTTAATTGACAAACTAATACCACGTTATCCGCAAAAACTAATTCTCGTTATCACCCTTCAATCAAAGTTTTGCAATCGAGCGAACTCTCGTGGGTAACGAATACAGTATAGACATAATAAACCTGCTCCTACCTTATTTATTACACTGTATGAAGTAAAGAAACCTGTTGGTAATAATGACTTTGAAAAAAATGATATGGAATATAAGATCATATCACTTATTCCAGGTCGTTAAATTTGAATCGGTAGACATTGAATTCAAACGGAATTCCATTTTTATTTTTCAAAACTAAATTAAATAATTAAATAAATTTTTTGGCATTGTTTCACAAATCGCCTAAAAACTAATATTACAATATGCAAAACTAAATTCGATTTCATCGTTTCCCATACAACAAAATTGGCTTTGTAATCTATGCGTACGTGTAAGGGTGTAGACATTTTTAATTTCCGGTATCCCGAACGCTTCCGCGCCGAAAAAGTGTTAATTGAATGTCTGCATGAGGTTCAAAAATCTGAAACAGCGTATAAATTATAGTTTTGAACGAATTTAGCTTTATATAGGAAAAAGCGTTCAGAATAAAATAAAATACGTTTATTATGGAACATAAGATAGACAGGTATCACTTATTCCACGTCACTAAATTTGAACCTATAAGCATCCCTACTCATCGGCAAAGAAGACAGAGGGTGTAGGCAGAGAGAAAAAGCCGGCGTAAAAAAGTCTCGGTACTGTTTTAAAAAGGAAAAACAAAGCAGCGACAATGGAATTCGAAAGGGTATTGCTGATTTTATTACTTATGTAATAATTTATCTTAATAGAGATCAGTGTGGGCCTGGTAGCTTCAACAAGCGAATCAGATCCCTATGGTCGCAGGTTCGAACCTCGGCAGTCCAATAATGTGCACATTTGACAGTCGCTCATACGGTGATAGAAAATATTAATAACGGCTGGCTTTAGACCCGAAAAGTCTTAAGTGTCAGGCACAAAAGTCTGAAATGAATACACCAATCAGAACTAAAATGTTGTAGCGCCAGCATTTTCTTAACACTAATGTAAAAGGATTTTAATTACAGAAACTAATGTCCTAATTGAATTCTGATGTCGTATATAAAGGGTCAGTGTGAAAAGTTGCCGCGAAAGCCTTCTTTCCACTCGAATGAGCTCTGATTAAACACAAAACTAATGAACGCTTAACGAACGTTTCTTATGAACGTGTTCGTTAAGAAAATCTATTCATTGGAATATCTGAAACTACGTCTCACATATTTCCAATATGAATATCATCAATATGACCTGTATAATTGTAATATTTGTCTTCATAAATTCGGTAATTAAGAGGCGTGGCGATCTACGATCTTCACCTACTGATCACTGTGTTGACGACTACCGTAAAGTTATCGAAGTTATTTTCGCTGCTAAGGATATAGAGAACTTCTCGAAATCAGCTACTGGGTTGAGGTGCTAGCCAATTCTGGCCGAGCTACGCCAGCACACAGAACAGCCCGAGCTGTCAAGGCAGTAGCTTTACATCGAGAGCATACAACGTATATGGCGAGAGAACGTTGCGGTATTAGATACCGCGGCTACTAAATAGTCTACCCAATCACATAACATATTAAATTCTAAATGAAAAAATAACTTTAACATGCATTTGTCGCTCTCCTAAACAAAACTGCTATGGTTTTTTAATGTAACATATTGTATATCACCCTCTAACAAGAATAAAAAACAAAAGGAATGAAAACAAGTTATACATAGCAACACTAAATACCAGAACCTTACAAACGCCAGAATCTTTATTAGAATTTGAAGAAGCATTAAAGGAACTAAAATGGGATTGTTAGAGGAGGCCTTTGCCAAGAGGCACACTGGAATAAAGCAGATCAGGATAAGAGGCTTTTATAGTTTTATAATTATACTATATTGTAATATACTATGTATAATGTTTGTAAAATAAAGAGAAAAGAAATGGTTAAACCAATATTTCACTTTAAAAAATCCTGAGACAAATCTTGGTTTTAATTTATATTATTATTTTTTATTATTTAAGTTGTAATGGAACATCATGTTATGGTTGCAGCTCCTTAAAAACGAACTTAACTTACAACAAAAAAACTTATAAATTGAGGCATTAATGGTTTTTTTTTGACGTTCATAAGTGTAAATTGAGTTACCTACATGAATAAATGATTTTTACTTTCACTTTGACTATCGCTATTACTGCAGAGTACGGAGCAGGTCAATCAATAGAAAACAAGACAAATAGAGAAAAGTTAACTCAAAAAATAAGATTATGAGCAGTGTTGGCCTAGTGGCTTCAGCGTGCGACTCTCATACCTGAGGTTGTAGGTTCGACCCCGGGCTGTGCACGAATGGACCTTCTTTCTATGTGCGCATTTAACATTTGCTCGAACGGTGAAGAAAAACATCGTGAGGAAACCGAGATGTCTTAGATCCAAGAAGTCTACGACGTGTCAGGCACTGGAGTCTGATCACCTACTTGCCTATTAGATTTTAAAAAAATGATCATGGAACACAGTCAGAAATCTGAGGCCAGGGCCTAAAGAGGTTGAATCGCCACTGATTTTTTTTAAAATAAGAACACAAAAGACAAAACAAAAATCCTAAACAGTTATAATAAATGAGCAGCGGTACTAATATTTCTACCTAAAGTTCGTAAGTTTAACATGCTCATTGACTGGGCTAGTGGTGTAGTAAGCTGAGTAAACATTCGTCCAACGCCAGAATATTCATTAAAATTATATATATATACTAGCGTATCCGACAGACGTTGTCCTGTCTACACGTCTTTAATTTCAAAATTTCAATTTTTAATAAGCCATTTTGATGAAAATTATTATTCAAATGTTATGACAATATCTAACGATCCAGCACATGATGACACACGATATAACTCAATGATAACAAAACGTTTTTTAAATTTCGGGACAGACTAAAATTAAAATTCGAATATTAATTAAAATTTGACACTGCGATGGTAGCGCCGTCTGTCGGATCCAATGTAAAACATTCCAAAATCAACAACAACTAATAAATTGAAAATTAATTAAAAAAACATTGTCCAGCGGACAAAATTGTGAATCTAAACCATTCCCAGATCCCCTTGAACACACACAAAAAATTTCGTCTAAATCGGTCCAGTCGTTTAGGAGGAGTTCAGTCACATACACACGCACACAAGAAATATATATATTAAGATATATATATATATAGTTTTTTCTAAATTCCAATGTCTTAATGATATAGTAAGTGAAATGTGTTTTGATTTTAAATTCTTCCTTTTGTTAATTGTCTTTTTAATGATAACCCGGAAGGGATCGTGAGGAATAAGACCAGTAAAAAAGATTGAATACTTCCTATCTTTCTTTATCAATATTTACTAACGATTTCACAAATCTTGTCTATGTACAGAAGTTATAGATAATTAACGTTAAATATGTACCAACTGTTTGGCCTAATATGCATAAAAATCAATTAATTTTATTAACAAATAGCAGTCTTAAATAAAACCTTTTTATTAACGTTTGAGTATTTTTAAAAGACAACAGAGTTACTGAGACAAATTCATAAGAGTTCTTTTATTTTTCAAGCGCAATTTAAGCATGTACTAGGAATAAAATATCTAAATAATGTAGTCTGTCCAAGCTGCGACGGCGAGAAGACGTCACTGACTACGAGAAAATAGGAAAAATTAGCATTAGACGCTAATGCTGCTCTCAGCGTTATTGCACACTTGGTGTAATATGATACCTTTCTGACGTTGTCTTTTACAAGAATATTTTAGCTTCATATTTCTTGAAAATTCGAATTTAGAACAGTAATCTGGGATGTTCAGTTACGTAAGTTTCGTCTAGATATTTTGGACTCTAAGTGCCTGTTTCACAAACTATGGATAAAGCACCAAATAGCTATGCAACATATTAACAATATATTATTTTTGGCAGCCTTATCGCTAACAAGCGATCTTTTCCAGGCAATACCAATATTATTCGTTTTACTATCTTTCTAATTGCAATCAATTACAGTTGTTTCCGTGTGTTATAATATATTTTCTTAATGATGGGAGAAACGGGACACCTGTTGTTAAGTGATATCGCCGCCCATGGACATCACATTGCCAGCAGCCTCACAAGTGCATTGCCGGCTTACGATTTTTCTAAACAATAATACTTCTTACTCCGATGGCTCTGCGACCCTACTCAGTGTCACGGCCTACGAAATGAGGAACTCTCTGTGTTTGTACCAACCAATTTTAGGTTGTAGCAGGTACTCTTAAAATATACTAATAGTCGGTTGTCGAATTGTACCAGATTGATAACGGGAATCTGGTAGTTGAGTTAATTTTATTACTGTTTATGTTTGGGTATTTATAAATTCAACAGCTTTCGTATTCGTATAAAAAAGTACCAGACAAGTTATACTATTTACATAAAAAATACTTTAACTATATTTTAAATATGTTTATTAATCATTGTTATTACTACAATACGAAACTATACAAAGCCTTCCATCAAAACATTAAACAATTCCGTCTGTATTATGGTAATTACTTTCGAAGTTTCTTTAATGGAGTAAGTTGAAGAAGCATTTATACAAGAAAGTCTATTTGAATGGTGTAAACATAATTTGTGGGAAAACTTGTGCATGTAATGTTCTGTGAGATGACATCCACAGAACAACAGTTTGGATTTAATTAAAATATTGGTTAGGGACTTCGTAATGTGATAATCGAGATTATATTTTTCTATTGACTAAATGCATGATTTCACATTACTTCCATTAATTGAGAGATAGAGCGACAGAAGAGCCCTTTATAAAAACAGTGGTCCCACGACCTTTTAAAGTGAAACTTTTATTACATCGCCTCAAACTTTTTGGTTTGTGTGGCGCATGTCGCGTGACGGTCGGCCGCGGAGTAGGGATAAACTGAAAGGCGCTCATCATAGCAGCAAAATATGGTGGTGCACATAATTCGCAGCAGCTGACCGTGTAGTGTAGGTATAGACATTTATGCCAGTGCTCCACGCTATATAAATATGTGTATATAATATAAATAATTGTTAAGTATTATGTATGTCGTACTCTCTAAGACACAGAATTCAATAAAAATATTAGTTGGAGACTGTCTTTTTGTTCTCACGATTATGTAAGTGCGTGCTCCTATTACACCATTCCTCATGCTGATAGAGGACAAATATTTGTTTTTAATTTATTTTATTATTTCTTATTACTCAAGATGTCATATGGAACCATGTTCCATGGTTGCAGCCTTACAAACGTTGTGTAAAAGAAAAAACTCGGCGATTAAAAAGAGTGGCGGAAGGTTTATTGCCAGTTCTTCTGTTCCGTTCTACGCCCTTTACGTTGATTTGAGAACTGGCAGTAAATGTAAAAATAGAAGCATTTAATGTATATTTCTTTTTTTGACGTTCATAAATGTACATTAATAAATTACGTAAATGAATAAATTACTTATTTATTTATTTATTTAGATCTGAGCCTCAGATTTCTATATCTATTCCATGTTCATTTGTTTTAGGTTTATGTAACCAACCTTCTATCCATGACACACACAGTAGGTACAAGTATTTCGTACGCACTATATGGAGATTTGATTTTCTTATTTGGTAATTACGTCAACTGTATTTACCTTTTTTATACATATAACCCACACATCCATGCTTGAAAACGAAATACATTTTCGAGGATTCCTACGAAAAAATAAAAACGTTTATTACTATTTTTTAAGACCTTTGCTTAATGCTTGCTTTGAGGAAGGGCCTCTTGTCAGCCAAAGTAAGTGTTGTATTTATTTTTTATTTATTATTATTTTAGCCTTAAATTATTTCCTGATACACTTATATCAGATTAATCTATGTGTTTAAAATATTTTTAACAGTTAGTATGAAAGGCTTGTCATCTTTCTCTATCCCGAGCTGTTTGCATCCATTGGGGACCCGCGATTTTTTGATATCATCATCCCATCGAGCGTAAGGTCTGCCTCTGTACCGTTTGCCTGTTGGTCCTCTCAAGGGGAAGGGGGATAAATTGCAGCAAAGCTGCTTACGTAATACTTGAACGGCCCATAGTCTGAAAGTATATTAGTGCAACCGGGAATCGAACCAACGACCCCAGGAATAAGAGTAGCCACTAGACCTATCTGCTCAACGTGATAAGTATATAATATACTATACCTCGTTATATGTATAATGTCTAAGTCTAGTTTGATATAGTTTGATTAATAATTTCGGGACCTATTCCAATTCCATGCAAAAGAGCTAGTGAGGTTGGAGCTAGACATGGGAGAAAGCAATACTGGTTGATTGTGTGTGTGTGTGTGTGTGTGTGTGCAAGATATAGTGGTATAAGATTAAACTTAAAATAAATAATTAAATATGATTTCCAGTTAACATAGTCAGCGAGCGATAATATGAAAATTATTAAACAAAGTATGTATATTAAATTTTTGACAATTCCAATAACTGGTGCCCAGGGCTGCATTAAAAATGACACGCTCGACTGCCTCCTTCCTGATAGATGGTACTTACAGCAGATGGAGTCGTCCCCGCGAGGGTCCTTCGCTCCA
The DNA here is from genome assembly GCF_905147795.1 of Pieris rapae. Classification (NCBI taxonomy): domain Eukaryota; kingdom Metazoa; phylum Arthropoda; class Insecta; order Lepidoptera; family Pieridae; genus Pieris; species Pieris rapae. The sequence continues at coordinate 5,721,207 of NC_059530.1, forward strand.
CACCGTTGAACAAGTGCCAATAGACTTTTGCCAAAGAACAATTTCATTGTAAATAAATTCATAAAATGTTTAGCTTAATGTTGTCTTCTGATGTGACACTGTTGGTCGTTGTTATGTCGTTGTCCTATAAGGAAGCAAAAAATGCTATATGTTAATAAGGTCGCATTTATATTGCATACAATATAAATGCGACCATAATATATAAATCAGTGGCGCTAGAACCTTTTTAGGTCACATTTCCACATCTGTTTCATGATCATGTACCATTCGAGCGAATGTTACACATAAAGTTCATGGAGCACAGTCGGGGCTCGAACCTACGACCTCAAAGATGAGAGTCGCACGCTGAAGCCACTAGGTCAACGCCGCTGTATTTATATTCCTTAAGGAAGTTTTAATTGTGTTGTAGGTACTCCTTAAAAAATATAATACAGTAATTTACAAACAAATATCCAAGAGCAATCGCTGTATTCTTAATTTACTTGCAATTAGGGAAAGCCTATCAGAAATAGCTACGTAAAAAAGCTCTCACGGCAAGATACCTTGGCTAATGAGATTAACATACTTTCATTCACTTTTTTCAATTAAATCTTAAAAGCATTTTCAAGAAGTTAATACTTTTACGACTCATAGTTTATAAAAGTGGTTCATTCTGGCTTCACGAGTTTCGTATGAGAATCGTGCATGCCCTCAGGATTCTAACACTCGCGAAATCCCTCTATCTTTCTATTCAATAAATTAATTAATGCATAAAATAACATTATGTTAGAATGAAATGCAACTCCTTGTTGCTAAAAATATAATTACTAAAGAAAAAGGTATTTACTCATATGCAGAAGTAATAATAAAAATAATCAAAAATTACCTATTACTAAAAAGAAAAGTTGTTGGTCCCTATTCCTCCTAAACAAAATGTTGCTCCTGAAAACGAACCTTTAAGGAAATTGAAATTTTCTGGTATGTGATGCTGTCTTGAAACGGTAAAAGTCATCAGCTTGCTAAAATAAGATGTGATGAAAATTGTAAAAAAATCCTCGTAATAATATTTCATTGCTAATTGTCAAATAATTTTATTGCACCTTTGAAAAGCCCTTACACATTCCAAACAAAACCATCTCATACAAATCATCCCACATTTTTGTATACTACCCTCAAATTATAAGTTGTGTCAGTGACGGTACCTTTATAATTTAAACCTTATTTCCTTTTAATCCTATTAAAACTAATTCTATTAAATGGCAACCCTTTATAGCTTAGATGAGGTATAATTGCTGTTTAGCTTGCGAATGGTCATAGGGGTGAAGATTTGTGCGATTCAATGGAATTTAATTACTGTGCGAGCTATGTAATAACGACGAAAAATATTTATGTTTGTAGCTACGCGACATTTGTGGGTAACCGAACAACGATTTGACCACTGTAGGTAGCAGATTTTTTATAAGCCCTTTCATTATTATTCAGGTTTTTTTAAATAAATATAGTCCGTGTCACTTTATCGGGAAATTGGCGGAATCGTGAATTTGTGAGTTTATTGGTAACGTAAAAAATAAAGTATTCCTCTTTGCAATCTATTGTAGACGCGTAATTTATCTATATAGATAAATTATATATATATATATATATATATATAGATAAATTATGTGTATATTTATAAATTATGACAACATAATTTATCTATATAAATTATATATATATATATATATTATATATATAGATAAGTTATTTGTCCCCTGTAGACTCCTAAATTGCTTAACCAATTCAAATCAATTTGCACATTGCGTGTGCTGATACATACGAACACAGAACATAGAAAAAAAGAACAGTAAAAAGAAAAATTTCATCTCTCAAAAAAGGTTATTAACCTCCCCACTTGTTAGCGACGCTTCCTTATTTTCTCGACTGTAATCTGGCCTCTTTCAAACGACTTGTTCTTTTTCTTATATGTAATTGAAATATATTGCCGTAATATCCGTCGGACCTGAACTCAAGTACACCCGAGTTTTCATTACTTGGCGAAGTGATTTTTTTTGAGAGACAGAATAATTATTCATTTTCGTTGGTGAGTGTTCTTCAGAAGTTCTCGAGTGGCGAGCCCAAATATTGAATTTTACTTTTCTATGCAGATGACAGGTACGCCTTTGGTTTTATTTTTCGTGAACTTTTCAGCGTTTCAATTTTGTAAAACAATTTTTAATGCTAACAGGTAAAAGGTAGGTTCTCTAATGTGTCAACTCTGTTTAATCAATTTTAAAGGTAAAAAAATATTGTATATTGTATCTTGGAATATTCTGTAACGGTTCCCAGTATCTGTAAAACAATGCAATAATGTTCAATTAATTTAAAAAAATGAAACTGAAGAAAATTATTATTAGCCTGGGACTCAAACCTCTTTTTAATGCCGAGAGCCAAAACAACAGTTTAGCTATTAAAAGATTAGCAAACATTAATATTGTATATATTTTTTAATTTCCAAAAAATTGTTTCAAGTAATTTACGATATTTAAAATATCCTAGCTCGCTTAGTTTAAATATTATTATTTCAATCCTTAATTACATAAAACTTTGATATATACATATAGCGAGAAGATCTATGAAGCTAAGTACATACTCGGATTAGAGAACTTCGTTACAATGACTGCAATGTTGCCAACGAAAACTTCTAACAAAGCGTGTTGAACGTGATGGTCGCATTCTATTTTCCCACTCAATTTGATTTATTTGAGAAGATATCGACGGAATCCCCTTACATCATTCCAACGAAAACATTAGAGTTTGGTACTGGTACTCCGATATTTTATATTTTGGTTCAAATGCGTAAATTAACGCAAGTAATATTGCTATCAAATATATTGTTTTTAACATGTCAATCAATTTTTTTTGCGGTCTTTTTTTGATATTTTTAAATTTGTATAACGTATACAGTTATTTTAAAATATCTCGATGACCGAAAACATTATTTTCTATTAGAATGCTTTATCATTATCAAGCTTCTGGCATTTTGATACTGAATAAATAAGACAAAACATATTTTATCATCTGCTGCTTTCATTTTATTTTAAATTATTTATGGCTTCACCATGGCTTCACCATAAAATGGCCCAAATTTATATAAAATGGCCCAGACTAATAATAATTAACTTTAGTTTAATTTTTTTTCTATCGGTTTTTACTTTTTTCTAGTACCCAAAGTAACATTAAGGAGTCGCATGCATGGCTTTAGATTTTCTTATTTGATGATTACGTCAACAGTAATTATTAACTTTTTACACATATTACCCAAACATTGTTTATGCTTAATGAGCATGCCACCACATTATTCCATGATACCAAGTGATAAAGATATGAAGAAAAATGTTTACAGTGATTCGACAAATTTACCATTTTCTATTTAAAGTCAGATCGTAAGAAATCTGCACAGCAAAATAATTACAATAAATGTCGTGACTCGTGTGTGGCGTTCGTGAGTTGAATCGTAAAAGTAATTATTGTGAGTCGCTTGACACAGTAGTAGTTGGTCCGCCATAATCATAGGAAAACATTCTAGAATGCTAGTTATTGGCTGTTATCCATAACTCACGGAACATCTCGTGACCGTACAGAAATTCTTATTTATTATTTTAATGCTTTTATTACTAAATCCTTTCGCCAGATATTATGCATTTTATACAAAGAGCGTACCATTTCTTAAAAGGCCGGCAACGCACTCACGAGCCCTCTGACATTGAGTTTCCATGGGCGGCGGTATCACTTAACATCAGGTGAGCCTCCTGCCCGTTTGCCCCCTGTTCTATAAAAAAATAAATAAAGCCTATGTTCCTTAGAGATAATCTAGAATAATCGTGAATTCATCATTCACAAAGCATAGATACAAGAAAGAAGAGCTTCTTGTATATTTGCTTTGTTGTATTTTAAATTATAATTATTGTGGGCAATTACGGGCCTTTCTACAAAGCAATTTTTTTTATTTATAAGTTAACTTATTATACTACAAGGTATTGATGTAAATGGTAATGTATTGTTGTTGTATATCTTATCATATAAAGTAAAAAATTAGTCAGTTTCAGATGTTCCGAAAGGCAAGCGGCCGGATGGAAAGCCTGATCCCTTGGAGTGTTGGTCAGACTTTGGTATGGGCTTCTTCCTGCGTGGACATGTTAGGGCCTCTTGCCACCCAGAAGCAAAAGAGCAGGCGGAAAATAATAAACGACTTATACATAAGATTATTTGCTCCAATTTTGATTGGGTTTAAGTGCACAGACGCTAATTATATATTTAAGTTGGTGCCTGGTAGATAGTACAGAACTAATTCTATATACCATTTCTAGTACTGGGATTACCCAGTACTAGCAATTGTATATAGAATTAGTTCTGCCTACCATACTCCAAGTTAGTGCTTTCTTCACTCAATGAATAAATAACGCAATACAGCGAGGAAATTCGGACTCCATTAAAGGTACACTGCCACAGAGAACCTTATAAACTTGTATTAATTTTCTTACAAAAATGAAAAATAAAAAAATTCGTTAACAAGCTATAAAAGATTTAGCGCTTAATTTGGTTATAGAAAGAGAAGAAAGAACGGATAGGGAAAGAAGCATGGTGGGTGTAACACTGAGACATCGAAAAAAGCAGAAGAGATAATTTCAGCGACTAAAGTAGAGGATATTATAAAGAAAAAAAGGCAATTGAAATGACGCTGGACCGGGCAGATGACGAGAGATAGCAGGTTGAAATGCCCAAAAATAGTTACAGAATGGCAACCGAGGGATGTAAAAAGGAAAAGAGAAAGATAGAGCAAGAGATAGGCAGACAATATAAAGAGAATACGAAGCAAAACTTGGACAAGATGAGCTACCATTAGAAAATAATGGAAGCAGCTGGAATAGACCTATGTGTCACAGGACAAGCTGATTACCCAAAACGACTCAAGTGCTGTTTTAGATTAAGTTTTATTTATGTATCAGAATTAAGTTTTTTATGTAACTTAATATAAATTTATATTATACCAACAATAATAAAGACTTAATAATAATAATGGTAATAGATGGCAGCGTTGAGTTTTATTTAAAATTTTAGTGAAGCACACAAACCGGAAACACAAAGACAGACCAAAGGTTTAATCTTTGTTAATCTATAGCCTTAAATCCCTTCATAAAATGCAAATTAGTTGTATAATCCCACTGAGCCTAATAACTGTTAATAATCCGATGTATAAATGCGCTGTCATTCGATCGCAAACTAAACGCGCCCGTTATCATTTCATTTACACTATTACACCCAAAATGTCACAGCCAACTAGCCTATCTATTAAGTTATTGTAAGCCTCTTCTCAGAAAAAAGAAGATGCACAACACTCGGGCACTACATCGGTATAGCATTTTTTATCAACTTTGCAGTTATAACTATTTATTTGTGTACTATTTTTTTTATTAGATATGAATTCAATCTACTACTCTAACACGTTTTAACTCATACCGGCCGAGCTTCCGCTATGCCACCGAAATATTTTCGTTACGGAATTTCTTGATTTGGTCGTACTCAAAGCCCACGGTAAAATTTATGCAATAGCTTAAAACTAACCGATATTATTAAAGAAATACTAAACTTTGTAACATGTCACCCTAATGCAAGAATTTAAAAATTAGCTATACTTCAAAAAAGAAATTGAAAATCACTATGCCATCACTTTTGGAGAAATATTAGTACGTATATCCACAAGCTTAACACTAAGTAAATTATAGAAACTAACCTATATAAAAATAACCTATTATCTACGCCTGTAATAGATAAGTGATAAAAGTTTTTTAATCTGAGCAGTCGTTGCAAGGTGTCGACTAAAGGGTCTCTCATCGAGATAGCTTTCTCAATTTAAGGATCCGACTCGGTCTCTGATAAGCTTTAGATTTGGCGTTGAGCGAATTTGTTCGGATAATTTACTTTGCGAAGACAATAAAACTTGGTTGAATTTTATTTATGAAACGAATACTTATTTAATGGATTTTGACACATCAGCTTAGACAAGGTGGATGCCTAAACTGTAGTGTACCTATGTAGAAACTAGACAACTTAATTTATATTTATACAGTCGTTTTTAAATGACAGTGCGTGTTGACAAGTTTGACTAGATCTACGATACTTATAGGATAACATGACAAATACGTCACGATAAAGAAATAAAATAATGCATGTTATAGTAATATCCTTGAATTGTTTCTTTAACAACAATTTTTTTATAATAACGACAACATTTGGAGTGCATATATAAAAAACGATTTTAAAAAGCGCTTGAAAGGAGTAAGGAAGTACGAAAACATATTTACATCAAAAAAATATTTTTTATTTATAATCCTTTGTATCGGAGGGGGAACGCTATGTTAGTACCTACTCGTAATAGATAAATCAATCTTAATCAACTAGAGAATCTTAATCTATTATTTAAGTTGTATGTGTGATTCTGTGTTCTAGCATTAGCTAGCTAGCGAAGGTTCTGTTCTGAGTTGGAATATCAAAAAATTACCTACATGAATAAATAATTTTTGATTTCATGTTAGCTTTATAATGTCACATAATATAAACATTAACATAATATCATATAGGAGTAATAAAATGTATAATGAATAAAAATTAATATCTTTAGAAAATTTTGTACGAAGTCAGGAATGGTATATTCGTTTATTTGCAATATAGTCCCACATAATAAACACGACAGTTTATTAGAATGAAGTGTGCCTATAAAGTTCATCTTATATAGTCTCCATAAACCCTAGCACGCCGACGATTCGTTTCACATTTCCACAATTTACTACTTGTCATTTGATTGAATGAGCCTCTATTGAGCTTTGTAGCTTTGCCTAATTCGATTTGGGGGCAAGAAGCTTTTGTCTAATCAATATCAGAGGTCTTTGCCAGATTATAAAAAAAACTATGGCTATTCCTAAAGCAAGTCGACTTATTAATTACGTCTCTAGCCGATGGTCATACCTACGTATAATTTACATATTAATAATAAAAGGATTGTGTAGTTTTATGTAACCACAGTAAAACTTTTTTTCACATTATAGGTATTTTTTATCATAAGTAATCTAACAGCTTACTTAATACATATTATTATACAAAATACTAAAACAATACACAAAGCAAAAACAGATTACACAGATTAACAAATTATATATAAAAAACAGAAAATAAGCATTAAAAGACACAGTTACATTTAAAAGAAAAACAAAAGAATAAAATTAAAAAAGAGCAAAATTAAAAAAAGCAACAAATAATACTAAGAATTTATTAATAAATACTACTTAAAAAAATCGGAGTCTTCCCGCTTCTCCAAGTACTTCTTGACATCTCTCTTTTTGTGGTAGAAAAGGTCAATGTCTTGACAATGGTTGTCATAGTTTGATAAAACCCTAAACATTGGAGAATTACGCAGGTAGCGTTTTCTGAACTACCACATAGTCCTTTACAATGCAGGCACGGTCTACATTCTGTACATATATCTAGATACATATATATGCTATAATAATAATAATAATAATAGCCTTTATTCAGATACTTACATATTTTATATACATTTAAACAAATTTTCATATTAATCTAATTCTGGTGCATCTGTGTGCCCTTTTTTGGCAAAGGCCTCCTCCAAATCCCGCCATTCCTCTCTACACTGTGCCACTCTCTGCCATGTACCACCTGCCGTTTCTTTAATGTGGTCAATCCACCTTCTCAGTTGTCTCCCTCTTTTGCGCTTGCTGTACCTTGGGCACCAGTTAAGCAGTTTTTTGCTCCACTTTTCTGTACCTCTTGCGATGTGTCCCACCCATTTCCACAACAATGAGATTTTTATGTGTATAATTTAATATAGCTCTTCTAAGATCTGCGTAGAAGGAATCCACATCGGCGTTACTGGCTTGTTCCGTAGGGCAGTAAATCTGTACTATAGACCATTTTGCGTTCGATTGTGGCATTGTAATGTTCAGAATAGCAATTCGTTCAGATATTCCCAAGAACTCCTCGATATTCTTTCGAAGTTCTTTTTTTATAAGAAATCCGACTCCATATTTGCCTGATGTTTCGCCTTTAAAATAAAATACAAAATTACCATGGTCTTCTATTTCTTCTCCTAGCCTCCGAACTTCGCTAAGGCCTATAATGGACCAGTGAATTTTTTCAATTGCTAATATTAGCTCAGTAAGGCTTTCTTCCTTTCTTAGAGTGAGAGTATTAATTGTTGCAATATACAGGTGCTGATTGTCTTTTTGGCGATTGACTATTTTGAGAGAATTATTTTTTATTTTGGGATTTGAAGGGTAATAGTCTTTTTCCCCCACGGTGACCAGCCGGCTTGGGAGAGGTGGAGGGGGCGCTTGTAATTGTTATTGACATGCTGTATATTCTTCTAGAGCGGGACGTTTTGAGTTTGTTTTTTTTGTCAAGTAGTTGTCTATGTGTTTGTTTTTATATAATTTTTTCGCTGCTTTTCTTGTTGTATCGGCTTCGCAGTTGTCTTCTTTGGACTCTGGTGACGTTGACTGGTTTCTCTTCTTTTTTCCTGGTCTTGACCTTTCAGAGACAGTGTTTGGATTTTTTAAATAAATAATTTTATCGTATTTTAGAATCGCTAGTCTGCCTTTTTCTCGTTCTGTGTTGACTATTATTTGCAACTCCTTGCGTTTGTTAATAATTTCTGGAGGAAAATCTTCTTTAATGTAATAGGGTGATGACTCAAAATTTTTCCTTTGTTTAAGGATTTTTATTTTCAATCCCATCGTTGCTAGTGTGAAGATTATGGGTCTCGTCTTCTCCCCCTTTTTTCCTAATCTTCTCACGTATTCGATGCTGTTTTTGTCGCATTTAATGTTCAAGCATTTATCGATTATTCCTACAACGGATTTTTCTAGGTCCCAGTAGCTGTTTTCTTTTTCCTCGACACCAAAAATAAGTAGATTTTTACGCCGAGAGTTCCGCTCTAGTTGGTATATTTTATTTTTTTGAATTTCAAGGTTTTCTTCTATGATTTTGTTCCGGTTTTCCAGCTCTCTAAACTTTTCATTTAAGCTTCGATTAATTGTGTCTTTAATACCTTCCATCATATCCTGCATGTCGAGTTTTTGTTGGTAAATTGCTTCTTGCATTGTTTGTAATATATTCTTTATTTCTTCCATTCTATCTGTCCTTTTACTCGGGATCGAAAGAAAAAAAATTAAAAATAAAAATGTTCCTGAAGTGTCGGGATTTGATCTTTGTTCCGTTAATTGAGTGCCGTCTTCGTACGGAAGCGGCCAACTAGTAGTACGAGGGAATGTTTGAATTTCCTCTATATATTTAGTTTTGCGAGTGATTTTTGACGTAAAGACTGGTAAATATAAAAACGCTACAGCCACATATGCACTTTCACTGCAAAATATATTAAGTTATTGTTCCACAATTAAATGTTTCACTTTTGTCTCTCTTCTACACTTCCGACTTCACAGGTTATAGGAAAGTTAAAATTAACAGGTTGGTCCGTGGCCGAGTCACTCACTCAGTACGTTGCAGAATGTTGTTTTTCAAGTAATTGTTCGAAGTTTATGCATTAAACATTTGTAGGCCGTTAGTTTGTATCGATTTACGATTTTTAAACATAAATGTGCACTGTATTATTCACTGATTATATTTATAATAATATCTGTTAGACGGAGCTTATGTTGTCGGTTGCTACACGCACTACCCTCCATAAATAACTATATATATGCTATACTAACAAACAAATAAATATAGACCTCTAACGACAACGATTTCGTGTGCAAACAGCAAATTATGAATGACTTTTGTCTTCAAAACCTAAATTATATGCACGCGAACCAATGTAGATAAAGTTTTAAGGCCGTATCATGTAACATTTGATATATAATTGAAATCACTGAGCCCACGATAGAACTTTGAAAGCACAGCCTGCGCCAACTTCGTAAGAAGCGCATTTCATTATTGTTATGAAGATATTTTAATATTACTCTTGTGAGCTCAAACTATTCAAAAAGACTAATGTTTGAAGCTTTTTGTGTATATTATGTATTCCGTCTATGGCTAAATCTTAAGCTAATAGAGTACTATTCTCACCTCTGGGCAGAAGCTCCCTAGTACCAGCTCCGCCAACTTGACTGACTTAAAGTCCTTTAAGAAACCTACCAATTCATAAACAATAAAATTACTTTCATTGAGTAGTAGGCGTAATTTGGTAAGTAAATTTAAATTAGTAGTTAAGGCGCTACACAAGTAATGAAACGTCATCGATCCAAGTCATTTTCCTAGCTGTTTAATCAACTGGCTAAATATCTTTCAGGCCGTTAGTTAAATGACTAGGCTGTTAATTGAACAGCTAATTAAGCTAGTTGGATGCGACACATACATGAACAAACTTGTTCAGATCTTCTCGAACTCTTAACATTCAATGTTTCTGCCAGATGTCTACGTTCGCACAGAACCATTAACCTTCCGACTCCCAGAACCAACACTGGGTTCCGCGAGCCTCTTCACAGGTGTGTTCTACTTTGAATTCTATGAACATCGACCATTTTTCGAACTCCTCAACTGCTTCGTTTAAGAATAAGTTAGAACTATTAATGTCCTAAGCCCTGTCTTCTTTATTATAGCTACTAGTATATTTGTTGTACTCCTGATTTATAAATTTTGCGCTGTCATGTTTTGTTTTGTCTCTTATTTTTATACAAAGAAACTGTTTGTGTATATATTTATTATTTTTATGTTTATTTTTTACTGTATAATAGTAATGTACCAAGAAAATTATTTTCTTCGATTGTTGTATGCAAGATTTCGATTATATTGTACGAGCCAAGGCTGTACCATTTCCCACTCAGGCTTTTTATAAGCGTGGTTCTAAAGCGTGGGAGTACTTATAGGCCGGCAACATAGTTGTTAGGCCTCTGGAATTTTGTATTTGTTTAGTTTCCTTAATAAATAAAATCGTGAAATTACGCACACATCCTCAGAACACAATCACACACACAGTTACCATGTAAGCCAATACTGTCCAATACAGGACCCATGTAAGGGCAACTCGGGTACCCCGACAGCTACCCGCTATTACAAGCATGCGTCTTTCCAGAGGGCTAGCGCACCGTGGCGTAAAAAAATTAATTAATCAAATTATCCTTGATTCTATAATTGAATATTTTTTCACACAAATTGAGATAGATTAAATATTCCTTTGAAAGATTATACAACTCTCATCCCCAATTACGTTTTAATAAGAAAATATTGGGTCAGTAATTAATAATGAGATCCTGGCGAGACCGAAAATCTATTAATTTGGCAGTAAAGCTTTCTCGTTCTAGTCGCCAATTATTCCCTCAGTAATTAAATTGTGTGTTCTAAGACTGACGCTTTACGATACTTAAATTACAGTTTCATTACCCGTAAAATGATATGAATATAACCTCGGTTACGACTATTGAATTCATTTCGTTTTATTACTTAACAGCTAAATGCTTTTTTGGCCATTATTTTTGTTTAATATTGATAGTAAAAGTCCGAAACTGAATTAAGACCCGCTTTTTTGTTTCCAGTTACGTTACAATCAGACTTATGAAAATATGTTATTGAAAGGATAGTGTATGTTATAGTCTTTAAAATATCAACAAATCAGTGGCGTTACAACCTTTTGAGGTCTGGGACTCAGATTTCTGTATCTGTTTCATTATCATTTGTCAATGTAATAGGAAAGAAGATGATCAACCCCCTATGCCTGACATATGACGTCAAGTTTTTGAGACTAAGGTAAGTTCCCTCACGATATGTTCCTTCACCGTTCGACGAATGTTAAATGAACTCAAAGAAATGAAGTCCATTGGTGCACAGCCGGGAATCGAACCTACGACCTCAGTGATGAGTCACGCTGAAGCCAATAGGTGAACACTGCTCTTATGATATATTTTTACATTATTCATACCATCTCTCCCCGGGAACCGTACAGTATGAATGAAAAGTGAGACTAGCATGTTAGCCACGAATGCCTGCATACATCATCAATGTACCAAAAGCTACTAAAAAGACACGTCTTTTGACACTATGTTATCTGTTATCCTGAGTTTTTTTGGACTTGGAACATGAATGGATCCAGAAAGTTTAAAAACTTATCCTGACTGTCAGCCGATCAAGTAAAGGCCCTTACAGGTCTTACCTCCCAGGTGCAACAGTTGTGCGACACGACCTTGAGAAGTGAAATCTAGAAGTACCTGAATTAATTTGGGGGCTAGTTGGAAAGATCAATCAAAACAAAATTTAATTCTAAAATAATTTTATTTGCGCTCTTTTTATAAAACAATCTTATAATCTAACTTAACAACATCTATACAATAAACATTGGTTTTTATTCTACATATTTAGCAATCTACAAGATTCCTTATGTATGTACAATTTACATTTACCTAACCTATATCGTATATAAGTATTAGGAAAAATTCAAATGACAAAACTTAAAATTAGAAGCGTTGTGTGCATTAAATCCCGCAAAAAATCTGTGGAATTACACCATATGTATCTGTCTTCTTTTCTGACAACGTCAACACAATATGACAGAAAGAAACGACACAATATTTATTCAGTATTATAAATATGTAGATCTTATGGTGGTTTTGTTATCCACAGAGTCGTCCATTACACGAATGGTCCATCGAAAGATCGGTTCAAATAATACATTTAATGATTAGTTAACGAATAATTTATAAATAGGCAAGAAAGTACATTTTTAAGGATATCGAATAATTAATACTAAAATTCAGAATAAAGGACTTTTATTCATATAACAAATGTTGCATTATACCTAACACATTTCAATAAATTATAAATTACATACATTAATCGACACCCTTTAAAAAAACTTCATTTTACACCAAAGGTCTATTTCTTTTTAAGTTATTTGGTCAGGGGCTTTAGGATTAACAGGTAAAGGGTTATAAATGCAGCAGACAGCTAGCTTGTTTATGATTGTTCAAGTTTTGGACCAATCACAACCAAGTCTGTTTAATTCTAATTTCAAATGCTAAAACTGAAATTTAAAAAGCGTACTTAAAGGAAGTATCTTTGTTTACATGACACCTGGTTTTAATCAACGGTTAGTGTTGTCTCTGAATCTTACCCTAAGTACTCTTTAAAATTCAGCGTAAACTCTGATCATTATTAATTAAGTCTATAGCTTTCTCTTATAAAGTTAGATGCATTAGAAATGACGCCCTAGTTATGTGATATATTCGTCTTTTTATAAGAAAAATACAGTAAAAGGGTCACGCAGGACTGCTCACTAAAATTAAAATAACTATGATAAGGCAAGTTTAATTTATCTAATCGTGATTTAATTGGCAACTTAATCAATCAAAATGCGTAACTTTCTTAATCTAAGTTAACAATAAATTTACGAAATACTGTTAAATTTTCTATTTACTTAATAAATTATTGCTTCATTTTATTTTAGATCTTAATTCTATTAAGCATGCTTCAAGGCACTATACTAGTAAGATAAGAAAGGAATAATTTTTTAAACATTTGAGTTTTTACTGATTTGACCACAGATTGTAAACGCATAGAATACATATGCGAAACCGCTATGTATCTGTATTTTTTCTTGGATGAATTGATGGCTGTGAAGTCCCACAACTGTTAAAATATTACCTTAAAAATATTGTCAACAAGCCATCAGACACGCTTCATTTTTTCATGCAACAGTTTTTTTTATCGAGAAAAGTTGGTATGTACTGTGGACATTTTTAACACGTTCCTTCTTGCGTGATCTTGGCATTTCTTCAATCGCCAGCTGTCACCTGACTAAACAACTTAATTTTTATTTTAGTTTGTCAAATCAGCCCTATATTAAATTCGGTTTGACTCCGAAACTGTAAAATTACACATTTCGACAACTTTTTCAACAAAATATAATATTCATAACGATATAACAGTTATATGATGATGGTTTATTTTTAATCTGTGACTAAAGACAAGCTTTTTTAAGCTTCGTTAGAATAAAATGGTTACATTTATTAATTTAAATAATATATTCTTGATAAATCAGACATCTGTCAAATCGTGACAAAGACATATGACAGTGACGTAACATGTTTTACTAAGCGTAGTTAAAGTTGCTTTGCTAAAGAGGTTTTATTCGGAAGTGCTATTTAGTCAAAGATAGTTCCCAGCACGTATCGCATAGTTTTGCGTGTCGGGAAATGTTGAAATTACTTATAATTAAAGTTTAAATGCAGAAATTTAAATGCATGTTAAACATTTGCATGTTGCAAATGCAAATGTTTAACATAACCTAATGACAAATGTATTGTCACTGTCAACTGTCTTTCTAAACAATTTGACACATCTCAAGTCTTATTTACGAACCAAAGCATCGATACAGATTTTAGAACTTATAAATAATATTTTTAAGCACTTTTAAATTAAACTTATTAAGTATCCCTTATCATAAATGCTAGATAAAAGCTTGAACAATCTAGATCTTAAATCTAAATTGGCGGTTATATTGCTCTTGCTGATCGGACGAATACTCTTACTTATATATTTCTAGTACCACTGTTGGTCTCCGTACGTTTAAAACCAGGGTTCGATTACGGTGAAAAATAATATCTGACTATATTCAACATTCTTTATACTATATACGTATATAGTATGCGGAATACATACATTCATTTAGTGAATAATTTTTTCAATCAATAGCTTTAAAAAATATAGAGTTGTTGTCAATCATAAAACAGAGTTGTAATTGGTAACAGTACTACATACATTTCTTGGCCGGTAAGATCGTCGCTGTCATGTATTGCCAGTAAAGAAAAATTAACCATTATATGGGGAAAAATTTAAGTCATGCAGGCTAACCTAATAATTTACTGTAATGTCTTTCATTAAACAATGTATACTAGAAAATACAGTTCTAGGCTTGATGCCTAGAATGCCTTGATGATAAATGTGAGACAAACTTAAAATCAACTGATATGATAGGTTTTGTTACCACTATTAATACAATTATAAATGTAAATAACAAATTATCAGCCTACTTTGATCGTTTTGGGATAGCTAGCAATCGGGACCCTTCGATTATAAAACTTTTCCATTGTAATTCATTATTCCTTGCAATAAAAATAACATAGTGGTATTTTTATTAAATTATTTATTTTACGCACTAATAAAGTTGATTATGAATCAGGTTATAGTTCGTTATTGTATAATTAAATTCATTAATAAACTGGCAAGTAATAAGGGCACGAATTGTTTGGTA
Source organism: Pieris rapae (assembly GCF_905147795.1). Taxonomy (NCBI): domain Eukaryota; kingdom Metazoa; phylum Arthropoda; class Insecta; order Lepidoptera; family Pieridae; genus Pieris; species Pieris rapae. The sequence continues at coordinate 5,736,478 of NC_059530.1, forward strand.
AATAATTATACATAATTGGGGCATACAATTTATAAAGTAATTTTAAGTCCAAAAGTAGATTCAAAGTGAAATAATATATATACGAATCGAAAGGTCCAGAGTTCTCTTCTCTGTGAAATAAAGCTTCACATGGCATAATAAAGAATAATCCTTGGTTAGACCGAACAATCGAACCCTGATTCAATTCACATAAATTCCAAACTGATTTGTAACAATTTATATGCAAACTGATATCACAGCATTTAAGTGGCTATCACCATAATTTACTATTTACACAAATATTTATTAATATTTAGACGGGAGAAATAAAAATTTCAAAAGCGTAAAATTAAGGCTCATTGTATTGTCGCACACAAATACAGAAATCGGTTCAGTAACTTTCAAGTTCAGTGACATTTAGCGCGTCATTTGACAGTCGTGATGTCAATTGTCATTGTCAAAACTAGTTGCAGTTGGTGAATCAACGCTTATAGCGGTAAAAACTTAACTTATTTGATTGTCATTATTCGAATATTGTATTGCACACTGATATATTGGAACTTTGTTTTGACATTAGATTAATTTGAGGTAACAATAGTACCTATAGTATTTCTTGATTCTTGTCATACATAATGTATTTAAATTGCAAATTATCAGGCTACTTTGATGGTGACGCATAAGTGTTCTTAAGATATAGTATGTTAAAGCGTACCCACGGGCCTAAAATCATGTAGAGTATGTTATTACTATTCGGGCTACGCGCGAATTTCATCCCCACCCCGCTATGTATAGATGCTTTTTCAATGTTTCTTACATAATATAAGTTTTCGTAGAACGTGTTTTGGTCAATACGCATATACTGATTAAGCATTGTGATAAACGAACTAGGTCTGGATATCCATATTTGCTGACCTCACACATTAAAAACGATTTTTGTTCAGCTTTGATTTTTTTTTGTTTGTAAGTATTAATTTTGTTTTTTTTTTATGTTACAGGAGGCAGACGGGCAGGAGACTCACCTGATGTTAAGTGACACCGCCGCCCATGGATACTCGCACTGCCAGAAGGCTCGCAAGCGCACTGCCGGCCTTTTAACCCTAAGTCGAATTGTTTAAAGTGTGTTTTGTAAAATAATTGCTTTGTATAATATTTGTATGATCTCTTCGTGTATGTCATGTTTGCCTATAAGTGCTTATCACACTTGTCAGTGTGCCGAGCGTTGGTAAGCTTTTATCAATAAAAAAAAACAGAATGTATAGATTAACAAAAGTTTTTAATTGTTGTATGACCTGACAAAAGGTCGCGTCCTGTCAGTTTCTATGCTGTATGAAATAGTTTTTTTTGTAAATATTAATATAAAATCTAATTCTGTTTAATTTTATGTTGTTTTTTCTATATATTGTTTTGGATGTCATGTTACCGCATTGGAGTAATCTGTGAGGGTAGCTTTGTTGTTTAACAAATAAATTAGCATTTCCATAGACAAATAATGTTATTTGTAATCTTAACATCCATCTATCATCAAAGTCAGTCTCTGGAACGCCAAATGTATTCTCGATCATTCCCTTAACAAATTATGTTCCCCTAGTGATTTCGTAAGCTAATAATACCAGTCATTTGAAAACATATTTGTCGATTATTCGGAATTTTGTGTTATCTTCCCTAATATCGTTAGCCGCTCATTTGAAACCGAATTATACAATAGACTAAATTAATTATAATTACTGTACTATAATTGGAAACTTGAATTCTAATGATGACAAAGTTCAGTGCATAGGTGGGCTATTATAGAATATACTAGATATCCCCGCGATCCACTAGATGTCTTCGTTTCTCCCTAATGCCTAGCCTACCTTTTTACCTACATCGAGCATTTAGTGTACTACCCCAGAGATTGTTCGGTTTTCCGGAATGAAAACTTTTTAGGTTTTTCTTATTATTCTCTATACAAACCTTAGTTATCTCCAAAATTAAAAAAAGGGATTGATCGTAGAGGGTAGATGAAAATTAAGGGTTTTATGTTAGTAGGTATGCTGTATTATAAAAATATAAAAAAATGTCAAAAAATATAAAAAAATGCGGAAGCAATTGAAATAATTTTGCCATAGTTCCCATTGATTTGTGACAAAGACATGATGTCTTGATGAAAAAGCATATACATACATATGAATAAAGCCATACCATTCCTTAAATCTTAAACATTTCGTGCCACGCAAATCCCCACATTCAAATCAAATAAAAACAGATAAAAATGTAATAATTGCTAAAACATAATGACCGTTTCGTTAACATATTAAGAGTTTAATTTATTTGAGACACTGGCTTGTGTTTTTTATATTTGTTATCTGTATTTAGATTCACCAAATTTCATACCATTCATACGTATCACTATCGCTGCTCAATAAGTCATTGTATTAACAACTATTCGATTGTGCGTATCGTTTAGCGCATTTTTTTCGTCACTGATTATATTTCCACGGATTAATTGTGTGTATACCAACTGTCCAAACAATAGAGGACCCTTTAACGCTGTATTAGAAGCTGTATATAACATACTTTGTAACAATAATCTTTCTTAAAACTATTCATAAGCAATAAATGCATATCACCGCAGCGAAGCGACAATCTCGTTGCTCATATTGTTCTGCTGGTTTGAATTCATGTTTTTTGAACATTGCTGGAAATAAAATGTTCGTGAGTGAAACTGTGTCGATATACATACATACACCGATACAATATATGTAGTAGTATAATTCAAATGAAACTAAATATCTTTTGGTTCAAATCTTAAATAATAACTTTAAAAAACAGTAAACATCAATTTAAAAGAAAGCCAAATTTGTAATTATTTTTTTTTTCTATTTCGAGTGTAGGATTTTTTAATAATATTAATAATTTTATGTTTATAGTAATTGTCGTGTATTTTAAAATAGATTGTGAAATGATGCACAAAAAATGTTTTTATTCATTAACAAAATCAAACGTCGGAAAAATTTAAAACTATGTAAAATAATTATACATTTATAATAATACATAGCTTCAATCCGTTGAAAAACTGTTTTCTTTAAATGTGTAAAAGTTATGTTAAAATACAATACTATCTCTCTATTTATCAAATTAAGCTTAGTCATCAATGTCCACAAACTAGTGCAGTGCGTGTATCAAGGTCTAGCTATAAAATACTTACCATTTGCCGAGACTCCCAGGCCTTCATAGCGCTCTTGTACTTTTCAAACTCGTGACACCAATCAGAGTACACTTGCCTGTATTCCTGTGATTTATTTGGTTGCGTACATCTGCGTACAATAATTTAACAATAAATTATTTAATTTTCTTTTTTTTTATAGAACAGGGGGCAAACGGGCAGGAGGCTCACTTGATGTTAAGTGATTTCTTAATTGCCAAGTAATATAGAGGTTTGATGGTGATCTATTCTGAGACGTTATTGATATGGTCGGCGGTCGTACCAGTCTTTCGTCGAAACAGTTCAGGCCATTTTCAATCCTTCGACTTTCTTGTGGATAAAACGAGATATTGTATATTTCAAATTCTATTCTTTTTGAATCAATAGTTAAAGAATTATATGTTAAATTTATTTTGTAACTCATTGATTGACTGACCGATCATCAAAATTATAAGGCACTACCAGACACAGTGGCTTTAAATTTAAGATACAATAAACTGTGTATTCATCAAAAAACAACTCAAGAAATATCTGATTCTCTCGTTAGACAAGCCCTCATTGTCTTCTGTGCCTGACACACGCCGGCGACTTTTTTAGGTCTAAGTTTCCTGATGATGGTGTCAATGCGGTCTTCTAAGCGATCTATAGAAGAACAGTCCATTGGTCAGGGTTCGACCCTACCAAAAGGAGATGAGAATTGTTACCAAGCCCACTGATTATTTTTTTGTTATAAACCCCCTGTTCCATAAAAAAAATACGGTCATATCGCCGGTCCATGGGCGGCGTTGTCACATTCATCACCTGATATTATGTGACAACGCCGCCCATGGACACTCTCAATGCCAGAGGTCTCGCGAGTGCGTTGCCGGGCTTTTAAGAATTGGTACGCTCTTTTCTTGAAAGACCTAAGTCGAATTGGACTAAAACTAAAACTGCCTTGAAAAACGCTCAGTGTTTTTTACCTGTGCATATCTATGTCCAAATTGTATGAAGCAACCAGGGTAGGTCCAAAGTAACATTCATACCGGCCCCTGTCAGATTCTGTAACGGCCAGTAGCACCAAACCACGCTCGGAAGTCAACAAAACTCGCTCCCAACTGTAACGATCGCACTTTGTAATTCCATTTTCAAGTTAAACAGACATTAGTGAACACGTTTTCCGCATTGCAATTATATTTTAGTTAAATTATTACGAATTCTAATTCCATTTCGCACAGTGCTTAACTGTCATTTAGAAATGATTTAAAATCTTAATTGAGACATCAGTAGACATTAATCTCAGCTAATATAGGTTAAAAGGTATAGCGGGGCTGAATTGGAAAATGTTCGCGGGGAAGTGGAAGAATTTGGAGGCCTTCTTTCAGGTCGACTACTAGGTAAAACATAATGACATAAAGTTTAGTTCATAATGACATAAAGTTTAGTTTAGTTCTCGAGTAAAGGCTATTTTTATTATATATATTAAGTCTAAATTAATTTATCAAAGGGTATTTTGGGTTACAGAACATGTATAAAATTGGAAAGTGTGCAATAACATAATAAATCACTACATACTATATAAGACTTTGATACTTATATATATTAAGGGAAGCTTTTCTTTATTTTTATTTATTTTTAATCGGTATAATATACATGCTTAAAAAATACAAGAAAATATGACGTCACAAATTTTACACACACAAATTATAGATAACTGTAAAAGCAAAACCTAATTAATAAAATCGCCTAGCACGCGGAATACACAAAATTACAGCTAATAGGAAGATTGTTGTGAAATATATTTCCATTAACGTTAGTAATTAAATTCTCAGTTGTATATTTTTAACATAAAATATATTTTGTGTTAGAAATTTAAGTACATACAACCCAGAACATTGTTGAATTTTATATATCTTTTCATTTGGCACTATGACAGTAATTTGACTTCGATATATAGATAGTTTCACTGCGATAGATTACAATCCACCGAATAATAATACGCTAAATTGTAAGCAGTACTTGGAGGTTTACAATATTTCGACAGTTCTCAATCTCGAAAGATAGATTACAACCTAACGGTATTTACAATTTTACGGTGACATATATACGGCAAAAAGCCTCCTCCAAGTCATTTCACAATTTTTTTAAATGAAACTTTTATTACATCGTCTAAAACTTTTTGATCTGTGTGGCGCATGTCGCGTGACGGTCGGCCGCGGAGTAGGGATAAAGTGAAAGGCGCTCGTCATAGCAGCCAATGCCAATAATTAATTGTTTAGTATTATGCATGTCGTACTCTCTAAGACACAGAATTCAATAAAATATTAGTTGGAGACTTAGTCTACTTTTATACCCTTAATGAAATATTATTCCAAAAATTTTTAGTTAAATGTCGCCGCTATAATGAGAAAAAAATTTCACTTTTACCGTGGTTTCATAAAACCACACAACATTTTTTGCAAGTAGTATTTGAATACTCACTTATAACTGATTTTGTATCTGCCCCTCTCTCTGGAATGATGGTACCAGGCGACGTTTTGATCCGTCAGAACTTGCGGCGTCTTGGCAAACGCGGCGAGATGCACGCTCTGTCCATAACCAGCTCTGACTGTTTTCAATGGAGCGCTGGCTTCGCAAATAGATGGGGTGGAATTTGTAGCGTCATGGAGTAACCCTGGAGTGTAGGAGCGACATGCACCAACTTCTTTATCCCAACCGCAATACGGATCTAGGACGCAGCGAACACAGCTGTCATACCTAATGTGAAAGAGAAATTGAATTTAAATAATAAAAATTGTGTACTCAAAGCAAAAGCCGCAGCAATACGCCGCAACTATTGAGAAATTGGAGGCTGGATTCGCCAAGCTCCAGGACTTGGAGTCGCTGCTGAAGAAGTATGAAAGAAGTCTTTGATGCTCTTAAGAACAAGAAGACCTCTTTCGGATCCACACTCTTGGATTGCATCCAGTCAGGTTCAACTTTGATTCTGGTGTTGGAGTCTTTGCTGATCTATTTGACCCCATAATTGAAGACTGAAGTACAAGTATTTAAGAGAGACTGCTATATGGTAATATGGTAAGTAGTATTAGCCTTGTACGTGGTTATCAACAGTTCAGTCAAGTCAGAAATTTATTTGCTTGTACACACTACTACAGGGTTAATGATTCATAAATGGGCCAAGGCCCATAAAAGGGTATAACACCACTAACTAAGCAAGTATACATACCGATGCGCACACGCATGTAAAGGTAGCTGACGTAATCTGTTGTCTGTAGCCAAGTAGAGGGCATGGGTTAGCCTCGACAGTGCAAGCGTACGAACGGGTTCATCGCCCGCCGCTCGCCAAACATCTGCCACGCGGGATCCGCCTCCAGCCCACTGAACGATCTTATACACTTCACCAGCACCTTAACAATAATCTAGTATCAATATAAAGTTAACCAACATCAAAGGATCTCTCTCTCTTCTCTATCTAGCCTAAAGATAAAGAGAGGCGGAGCGGCATTTACGGTCATAACGATTTAGAAAAAAAAATATTTACTATGAATGTCTTATTATCAGCCATTTTGTGTCTCAATATATTTAAACAAGGCCCCGAAATTTCTATGTAATGAAAATCTTCAAATACTTTTCAACTCTTAAAGTTCAGAGTGGAGATTTGTACTCCAGCATATATATTATATGAAAAAAAAAATGAAAAAAATATTGATGGTTATTTCAAAAATTGTTGTTACATACAAAGCGTACTGGATTTTCAGATTTTATTTTCCCCCGTACATTCAGGGTTCACGCATAATAAAGATTAATAGTGCTCACAGTGGTTCAAAATAAAATCGCACTCCCAAACCCTGAATTACATTTAGAAAATTTAATATTAGGTTTCGACATTCAAACTAACCTAAGTTTATCGAATCGAGTTCATTCAACTCTTAAAACAATGTACGTTTAAAGCCAACCAAATAAGAAGTTATACACTATTGTGCTCTCAGAAGTACGAGAAGTAAATGTTTACTACGTAAGATCTAATCTTAAGATTTCTTAGCAAATATGACTTCTATTTTATGTCATTAAATTTAATATAAATATGTATGTAATAACGAATAAAGTATACTAATTAATATTTAGCAAGGACTCAGATGCCACTGATATGTAGTAGTCTGAGGCGTAGACTTTTAGAGATTTACAAATGTGAAATGTCTGTCTGTTTCAGTACTGAAGATAAAAATAGACGGGTCGGTTATGTTGATATATTTTATCGGAACATTAAAGGTATATAAAATTATTAGCAGCATTCTAAAGAAACAGCCTAAATGTTTTGAGAAAAAGATATATATGTAGTTTGTAAAATGACTAAAACTGTACGACTTCCGATTCTTACAAAATTTGTAAGAATAATATGTAAAATTTAAATTAAAAAAAAAATGTATTTTTTTTGTAGTTAAATGTTTTTATACAACAATACCAGGAACATTTTTCTTCACTAAATACGTCTTTAAATCAAAGTAAATTGATACAAGTATGGCTTCCGTATGTCCAAATTGGTTTGGATTTTGATTTTCCCCGAAGGTCCCTTTGGCCTTAAGTTAGATAAGGCAGTAAACAAATAAGTAGATTACTTATCTTCACACCACCACCAATTAGAGCTAATCCCTAATTCCAGATAATCTGTGGCGCTGATTTCGAATGTTATTATTTTTATTGAAAACCAGAAGTCACTTGCACGTAGCTACTTCACACAACTTCTGACAAATATAAGAACTTTGCAATTCATTCTTTGAATTTGTAGACTGAATTTCAAACAAACAACCTGTGATATGGATAACAAGGCTTCTATTACACAGCAAACACAGAGTAATAACAAAAAGACATATACGTACATATATAAGTAGGATTAAATTTAAAGTTTAAAAAAAGAGAAATAAACGAAACAGTTACAGATTACTTAGATGTTAGTAGAAATAAAGTGGTGTATGTGAGGATGTGTGTGTGTGAGTTTTGAGCTACTTACTTGTACCCGCATAGAACACAGTGTAAGTGACATCCTGGGCTAGCATGTCAACTGTCTGCCGATCAACCACCAACGTGGTCAGGACAAGATCTCGCTTGTAGAAAGCTGGAGCATCACCCTCGTGTCTGACAGCAGAGTCCATAAGTGGGTGAGACCTGGGGACCAATTATTCTTTATCTACGTTGGGAAATATCCCCGTGTAGGAACGCAACAATACGAACTGATAACTAACAAAGAGATAAACAGTTTTCAAGAAAAGTGTAAATCGAATAAAATCAAAATATCTTTATTCATATAGGTAAACATGTACACTTATGAACGTCAAAAAAAATTCAATTAATTGTAAATTTACATTTACAACCAGTTCGCAAGTCAAGGGCGTAGAGCGGGTAAGAAGAACTGGCAAGAAACTTTCCGCCACTCTTTTCAATCGCCAAGTTTTTAATACAAATTGTTTGAACTGGAGCAAATCAATCCCAAGGATTAGGATCATTTAAGTATTCGTCACATTTATAAAAGGCTTTATTAATTAATTACTTTTAACAAGGGCTTTGAATTTATTTACTGATAGTTTAGTTTATTAGTCGTTATAAAGGTCGCATAAAATCTTGCTAAAATTCAAAACGTTTATAATATTGTAACATAATTATAAAGGGATAACAGAGTTTATTCTAAATACATATTTTTATTTTATAAATTTTAACTCGGTAGATCACGTTTCGCTTTATTATAGTATTTATTATAAAAAGAAAAAATTATTAATAGATATATTTTTATTAATAAAAAAATTTATCATCTAGCCAGGGTTGGATTTAGCAGAGTCCAAATTATTTTCCAAATAGAATTAACAAATTTTTTCAGTCAAGTTTTTCAATAGATAATTTATGGTGAAACCACGTAGATTCTTTTTTCTATTTAACAAACATAAACATATTTCAAAAGAAAACTCGTCGAAATTATAATTATTTTCCGAAGTCCCTATTGTGAGCCCCTCTTTTTTGGATGCCCAGGGACTGTAGCCTCAGTTACCCTCCCCAAAATCGGACATTTAGCCTTATTAAAAAAGAAATCAGTGGCACTACAACCTTTTTTTATCTTACATTACTCAATCTGTTAGATGATCATTTATCAATGTCAAATCAAATCAAATCATTTATTCCAATTAGACCACCTAAAATGACACTTTTGAACGTTAAATAAAAATAAAGATGATTCTAGTTGCCCCTTCAAAAAGGTAGGTAGGAGAATGAGCAAGAAACTCCACACTTTTAAAATAGGATTTACAATTTTTGTATACATTAGTTAAATAATTATATGTGAAGACAATGTACTCCCAGAATAAAATTAGGCAAGGCAAGTAATCAGCCTCCTGTGCCACACGCCATCAAGTATCTGTTTTTCTTCAACGTTAAAGCGAATGTCAGGCACATGTGCTAATTGCTCATAGAAAGAAAGGGATGAGAGTCGCAGACTGATGTTACGAGGCCGACACTTCTAAAGCATTCTGAATATAGGCTTAACGATTTCATATACCTAAGAACGTCTCAATGCCAATTCATTAGAAAAGCAATAAATCGAACTAATTCAGTGGCTGTCAATTAAAGTCGGGCGTGTGATTCGTGGTGACCCAATTACAGGAACACACGCGCCAAATCTCGTGTCATATAAGTTGAGATTAGACTAGCTTCGTGTCGCTTTGAAAGTAGATTTCTTGAAATGAATTTGTTTACATTGGACGAAATTTGTGATAAATAATTTATATATTCAATGATTATCCTAATAAGATTGTACGTAGTCCATTCTGTTACTAATGAAAAAATCTAGAGAATTTTTAAAAAAATATACGCGTTCCAAATTCAAATTAATTAAACAGTTGAAAGACGAAAAGTGTTCCATAAAAGTATTTATGGCCAGACTTACTTTTTATTCAATTTTGGAATCGGTTTATTAAATAGCTATTTTTTAATTAACGTGGAGTAATCTTTGAGAAAAGCCATACTGAGACAAGCGGAAGACTTTCTTTTCATAGAACAAGTCTATTATAATATTATTCCGTTAATAATTTATTGTTTGCTAAAAATATTTATCCTAATGAAATCACAATATAAAGTCATTAAATTACTTATTTTTAATTTTAGTACTTAATAAATATATTACGAATATTACGGATATATTTTAAATATTTAATCTCGACTTTAATTTGATGAATAAAAAAAATATCACAACTAATTTCATAGGAAATATGCAAGGCATTGAAATGGACTCCGAAATCCCTACCTAATAAATTCCACAGATAAGATAGTAACGAGGGTGTTACCTGATAAAATTGAGCACGTTATCGGGCAACGACTCTGTATTGTTGACACACGTGCCTGGTCGTGGTTCCGGCACACGGGCGCGAAGCACAGGCAGCCAAGCCGAGCTTGATGTAGCCTGTCAAGAAATTACCTGTATTAAGTCTCAATTACACTTAGGCGCCGTTCACGTATGACGTCAGCACCACAGAACATATAAAGAACCTCCTTGATATGTTCTGTGGTCAGCACTTTGAAGGTCATTGATTTACTTATTTGGTGATTACGTCAAGAGTAATATTTACTTCTTTCTCATTTGGCTATGCTTGAAACGATGTATTTTTTTTATAGAATAGTGGGAAAACGGGTAGGAGGCTCACCTGATGTTAAGTGATACCGCCGCCCATGGACACTCTCGATGCTAGAGGGCTCGCGAGTGCGTTGCCGGCCTTTTAAGAATGTGTACGCTCTTTTCTTGAAGGACCCTAAGTCGAATTGGTTCGGTAATACTTCAGTGGGCAGCTGTTCCACAAAGTGGTGGTGCGCGGCAAAAACTGCCTTGAAAAACGCGCAGTTGTGGAACGGCGGATTTTTTAAGCATTTTCGTGGATTCCAAAAAAAATAATTAATACGTTTATATACTGTTATTTTTGAGAGCTTTCCTTACTTTCTGACAAGAGGAAAGGGGGGATAAATGTGAAACCTTTTGCGACTGAGCGCAAACTACCTGCTGTGCCGTTTAAGTGGAGTTCTGTCACACGTACTCTATAGTTAGATTAATCTGCACACTTTTCAATTTTATATTGAAATCGGTTTAGTAGCTTAGGTGTTCATCGTCATCGTCATCATGTTTCGGACAAACAATATGTCGCATTATTTATATATTAAGATATATACGTAAATATTGCCTTAAAAACTGCAAGTCACACTCAACGATTTAGGATTACCTGTTCTTTAAACCTTCCAGCGAAGGCTTCCTGTATGTCGTCCATCGTAAATGTGCAGATGGCTGATCCAACAAGACCGTCGCTTGCGCCGGTTGTGAACGCCGCGTAGAATTTACTGCTATCACCCGGCATCTGATAAACGCTTTCTAGAAAAAATTATTTTTGGACTAAGCATACATGTAAGAAAGTGTTTAATGTATAGTGTAAAACAAAAACTTATTTTGCAAAAATTAAACTTTTTTCAATGACATTGCATTGGATTTTAAAAGGCCGGCAACGTATTTGCGAGCCCTCTGAGATGATTTTTTACTTATATATTATTTTCAATTTCTTTATAGATATTGAAAACAAATAATGCATGGATTGCCCAATTACTCACCTCATAAACTACTACATTAAAGTACACAACATCATATGAAATACATTTTCTACAGTATGTTACAATTTATTCTAAAAAACATGACAATTATGGTGAACATGAATTAAAAATACAAACATAAATTATTCAAATTTAATGTGGGATAAGTGATACCTGTATTTTATATTCCACAATAAACATATTTTTTATGTTTTATACAAAACAATAAAAATTATAGTTTTCAAAACTACGCCGATTTCCGTGACAATATAATACTTATAAACGTTCATTTTTATAGTAATAAATACTGTTCGTATTAACAGTAAAGTCGCGTAACAAATCCTTTAGCACCGATACATAGTAAGCGGGTTGCTTTTATAACAATAAGAAAATTCAATTTAAAACAATGTAGCGTTCGAGGCAAGCTGTAAACTCACTTTAGCGAACTTTAAAAGTTATATTTTTGCAGTTCAAACTTACGTATCTCATCAAAGTAGAAGGGAAACTCTCCAGGTATGCTGCAGTTCAGTCTGGCTTTCAAATAAGTGGCCCAATTCTGGCTCAGTATATGCTTGCCACCAGTGTCTTGTTTGCATACCCTCGCCACTCGAGAGTAAACAGCTTTGCCACAGTTCATGAATTCCACGGCGGTTTCCCGAAAAAAGAACAAAACGTACTCCCCAACATCGAACGATCCCACAAAATTGGTTTCTGAAATAAATTGGAAATTTGGATAGGCAATCGTGTTCTAAATGTACTAACGTATACAAAGCGATGGCTTAATTACTCTGAAGCTTTATTAGAGCTGTGCCCCTTTGTCTTAATATCAACCCAAAGAAACTAATATTCGGGAATCTATATAAACAAACAAACAAAAATCATTTATTCATATAGGTAACATAATGTACACTTATAAACGTCAAAAAAAAGAAATATTTATTAAATGATTCTAATTTTACATTTAATGCCAGTTCTCAAAAGGGCGTAGAACGGAAGAGAACAACTGACAGTAAACTCTCTTTTTTTTATTGATAAAGTTTGCCTACGCTCGGCACACTGATCCATTGGTTAAAACAAGCACAAAATAGAATGTCGAATGTGACAAGCAATTAAAGGCAAACATGACATTCATTTAGAGCACATACAAATATCAATCGAAACAATTACGCCACTCTTTTTAATCGCCAAGTCTTTTTTTACGTAATGTTTGTAAGGAGCTGCAACCATTACACCATGTTCCATATGATATCTTCTATATACTCACTGTCCAACCATTTCGAGTCGTACTTCAACGTCCGTTTAAAATTGAACCTCTTTTGACCCGTTCGTAAATCGAAAAGGTCGTTTCGAAATATGACCGGATCCGCTTTAGTGAATTCGGCGTTCGTCCCGGCGTACAGCGCTGGCAGGCCACCGGGGTTGCCACGATTGACCCACACTGCGGTGCTGTTGTCCGCTGGGTCATAGGGGCACTTGGCTACGCCAAGTCCAACTCCTGGCACATATTCATGCCGGGGCAGGTGCGTTAGATTTAACTGTGCAGAACATATGTATATTGAAGTAACCGAATGCAATTTGGCACATGGACTAATAGACTTTCGTTTATAACTCGGGTGTGTTATATATCTGTATATGACTATATCGTGCGTCTTTCAAATCTGAGATCGTGAATTCGAATCACGGCTGTTCATCTATGGACTTTTATGTGCGCAATTAACATAACGATAAAGGACGATTGATGATTGTCTAATTAAAAAAAATATCATGAAACAGAAATCTGAGGCTATGATCAAAATTATTGTAGTAGCTGTAGTTTTCTGTTGATCATCATTTTTTTAAAGCAAATTTAATGTCGGTTAAGTTAATTTATATCTTAAAACTACTAAATGACAACGTGATTTTATTTTCATATAGATAGTTCTTTGAACGCTATATTCCACTATAAATAAAAAAAAAAATAAAAATCAGATGATGCACGCCACAAAGCCGGCATAGCAATTTTATAGTTTTAATTTCTGTGTACAATTATATTTGACTTTAAAGTTTTAAATCGACCACAACCAATCGAGTTTGATAACCACAAAAGGTGTCATGGTGTGACCCTATTAACAAACTAAAATAAACAACTCTATTTAAAAAAAACGTGAACTAACTAGATGTTATTAAGTATACAATACAAGTAAAGGAACATTCCACGTAATTCCTGAACTGAAATAATATATTAATATATTTATATAAAATCTGATCTGTGCCTGTCAGTGTCACTTCACTAATCTGTGTAACCAAATATTAACAACTCCTTTGATGCCGTTTCTATTGGAAAAACAATATCTGTCATACGCGTAGAGCCCGCGTTTCGAAATTCGAAAATTTACATAACTAATTTTTCCGAATGGCGGGCTATTTAGGATTTTGCTAATGATAACATAAAAGTGTTTGATATTGGTTCAATATTAACGAACTGTCTAATGGGTAACGAATTTAAAATTTCGAACTCGATACTTACGTTAATTATTATGGTTCAATATTACGTAACTGTCTAACGGGCAACGAATTTTAAATTTCGAACTCGATACTTACGTAAACCACCCAATCTTTGGGGCTATGAGCGTTTGTACCGCACACGTACAACCTTTCTCCATCACCAAGAGGCTGCAATACTCGTATGTGGTTTCTACATTCAAATGGCTCTGATTTTCCTTTGCTTACACAACGAGCTACATTACTTGCCTCTAATAATAGAGCGTCTCTCTGAAATAATTTAAACCGTTACAGTACGTGTATTCTTGTCATATTCAATCTACTATAGGTATTAGATGTCCTTATCACTTAATTGCGAAATGAGCGTGACAAAACATTTAAGCAATTAGTTATTCAACTTGGATTGCAACATTTTGATACTTTAAAATTGGGTTTCTACATAATTAAATTAGGTATAGCTAAGGAATTTAGCGCTAAATTCAACTTAAATTGTTTAGGATTTTGACGTGCGGAAGTCATGGTTCCAGTCCCGTCACTGAATCTCTACCAGCGTTTTTTCCGTTCAAGAATATATTAAAATGTTTTATTGATTGAAATTAATAAAACTTACCTCACAATGTGATTGACTTATATCTGTCAAGTTTAACTTAAATATTCGATCCCTGAAACAATAAACGTCAATTGTAATTTGGACACCATAGCAATTATCCAAACATTAAAGAAACCTGACAAAAGTATAAGAAACAATATTTTTTGGATAAAATTATTTGAAATAGTAGTTAAAAATTATTCTATTATTTATTATTTAAAAATTATTGTTTTCTTTTCCTTCGTTGGTTTTGTCGTTTCAGTTGTCCCTATAAATGAGACAGATCGTAGACTGAAGAAGAAAGAAACTCTCCGCCACTCTTTTTAATCGCCAAGTTTTGAGCCATACAAATTGTTTGTAATATGTATTATGAAAATATGACAAATGATAATATAACTTCAAGTAAAAAGTTTATAACAAATTACAGGAATGCACAGATCACAAAATTCAATAGCTATGAGCACAGTACATTATAACAGATATAATAACGATAGACAGTTAAAATAACGATCTGCAAGTGACAACTGAAATACCTGTAAAATGTAGGTCATATAACTGTAATTTATTTGATTATAAGCGATAGTATTTGATATTTGATCCTTATAAATCATAAATGCTCGGTACTCAACTATATTTTTTTCGTGGAGGTATTTTTAATGTATGATATTATGTTCTCATATATTTATTAAAATAAAATTTCGTCAAATTTCAATGCCGTGTTTATATGATTATTTATAGTGTCCATGGGCGGCGGCATCACTTAACATCAGGTGAGCCTCCTGCCCGTTTGCCCCCTGTTCTATAAAAAAATCATTTATATCTTTAATAGCTTCGCATATATATTGACCAAATTTGACTATAAAAACCCTAAAATAGACTTACAGATTTTTTTTAGAAAGTTTAATAGGCATATGCAAGCAATAATGTAAACAAAAATGCTTTTTCCATAGTATTTGAAGTCCAGTATTAATCTCAAAGACAATTTCTATAAACTTAAAAATACTTTCTTAATACGTCCATTAAAGGGTTTTTTATTTGAATAAATGTATTTACGGTTTTAACAAAGCAAAATGATAAACCTTTTTAAAATATGTATTTTAATTTGTATTATAAAGTTATATTATCGGGGAACGAAGCTAATTTAAAGATTCGTTTAAGACATTAATTTCCCACGAGTCCTTGATATGAAATTATAACGATTGCAATATGAAAGCTATCTATTTCGGACTGCAGGCTTACCCTACAACTTCAAAAGCTATTCCATATCGAATTCACTACCACGTAATTCCAAGTTCGTGACATCAATGCGACGTAAATACATAGAATTTGTTTCGGTAACTGGAACGTTTGTGTCAGACTGTCTATTTTGGACATTGGAAATCGTTCTAATTTACAGAATAACACTTCTGAATTAGATTATATAGTTAATACCATTGTTCTTTATGCATAGGTTTAAAATAACAGTTTTTATTATTAAACATATCATTCGTTTTATTTATTTATTCACACTTCGTTGCTAGAAAAAAACACAAATAACACAATATATATAAATTACAAGGGATGCAACGGGCGGCCTTATCGCTAACAAGCGATCTCTTCCAGGTAACCCTAGTAAGAAAAGAGAACAATAAATAAAAAAATTATGAGTGCAAGAAGTGCATAACCAGAAGTTATATAAAGACAAAATATATTTATATTAATCTATAGAACCTTAATCTAGAGAAAATAAAAAAAACAATATTAATAACTAATTTAGACTTATATAACCTTAAAAATGTGTTCAAAATGGCCGCCAATATAAGCCATAGACACAACTCAAACACTTACATAGCACCAACATAAAGTGTGTTTCTTTCTTCATTAATGTATAAGGAACGATAGAATAAAGTCCCGCACGCGAACTCTCTGATGTGATCTGAAAAGAAGAAAAATCATTGTAGAAATTATGTTAGAGGTTATATTTTATAAATTTACATATTATACTAGCGGATCCGACAGACGCTGTCCTGTCTACACGTCTTTAATTTCAAAATTTAAATTTTTAATAAGCCATTTTGATGAAAATTATTGTTCAAATGTTATGACAATATCTAACGATCCAGCACATGGTCACCCACGATATAACACAATGATAACAAAACTTTTTTTAAATTTCGGGACAGACTAAAATTAAAATTCGAATATTATTTAAAATTTGACACTGCGATGGTAGCGCCGTCTGTCGGATCCAATGTAAAACATTCCAAAATCAACAACAACTAATAAATTGAAAATTAGTTAAAAAAACATTGTACAGCGGACAAAATTGTGAATCTAAACCATTCCCAGATCCCCTTGAATACACACAAAAAATTTCGTCTAAATCGGTCCAGTCGTTTAGGAGGAGTTCAGTCACATACAGACGCACACAAGAAATATATATATTAAGATTTAGCTGTGGCTAAGCACGCATTATTTTTTCGTCAACAATGGGTATATTTTAGCCACTGCAAAAAGTGGCGCTAAAACCTTTTAATTCTAGGCCTCAAATTTCTCTATCTGTTTTGTGTTCTTTTTCTTATAGGCAAGTAGATCAGCTTTATGTGCTGAATACACAGAAACCGGTTCAAATTCAAAATCATTTAGTTAGGCAAAACAATGTACACTTATGAACGCTAACAAAGAAATAGATTTTAAATGCTTCTAATTTTACATTAACTACCAGTTCTAAAATCGGCGTAGAACGGACGAGAAGAACTGGCAATAAACTCTCCGCCACTCTTTTTAATTGCCAAGTTTTTCTTTTATACAACGTTTGTAAGGAGTTGCACCCATTACCATGTTCTACATGACATCTTTAAGTAATTAATAATAATAAAAAAACAAAGAATTGTCCTCTATCAGCAATAGGCATGGTTTCCTAGTTATTTTCCTGTATGAGCGAGTGTTTCAGGAGCGCAGCTGGGGTTTGATCCTACGACCTCAGGGCTTCACTCCTTGAAGCCACCAGGCCAAGACTCCTCAATTCAATGTACTTTTTTGGTCCTTAAGATCTTTTTCAGGCTCAGGCAAGTTATCAACCAAGTACCAACGTGTTGCATATATGCAATTTAATGGGAATCTAATTGGGAGTGGTATAACCAGTGGTTATTGGCGAAACACGCAACCTTTCGTGTATTGGCCCCTACCAACCACTTAAACTTATTAAAGTTAACCAGACCCCTTCAGAGTTTGTTAACGCGTCTTCACTATCCAAAAACTCGCAATTAAAGTTATTATTCTATTACTTCTTACTTTATCCGATAATAATAAAAGTAATACATTTACGCCCAAACCCAGTAACCTATCTCAATCCAATTTTGACCATCTGAGATAGACATATCATCCAAATATTGATAAAAGTGTGCCAATAACCAATCAACAGATTTCAACAGATTGTAGCCATCTGTCCAGACAAGCTATCCATGGTAGGTCGGATCTGTGTATGTTGATAGAGCTTTGTATGAAAATAATAGTTCAACTGTGCCAATATCCTATGTTAAGATTTTAACTGACACCAGTTTTTAAAATAATTAAAAAGCTATTTGATACGTTTTAAACATAGACCTGTATATTTTATTTGTTTTATATTAATTATCAAATATGTGTGTAAAGAGCGAATAGATTGCATTCTATCCGTCGCCAAAAATGGATTGTCTTCGTAGGGTTTGGTTGTTCGGGTTATTGGGATGCAGTTAGGAGATCGATCGACTGTCACGGTCTGATCTCAGATTAAAAACAATTGTGGATTAATTATTGGGCGTAAGTCGACATGAGAGATCAAAGGTTTTATTTATATTAATGAAATACTTTTCTAAGAGACATTTTTAAATCAATATTTTTTATAACAAGTATGTTACCACGGCAACTTCTTGTATGCCAGTAAATACATTACACTTTATATTTTAACCTAATGCTGAAATAAACATGAACGTTTTCATTCACCGTACGTGTTAATTTTTATCGCGTAGTTGCAGGGAACTAGATGGCTTTGAAGACATCGCATTTCCTTAGATCAGTTTACAAGGCCTTCACAAAACTTCATACATTTCACGATAGATATAAAATATCTGTGATACATTTTCCGAAATCGTTTTCACATTTTATTAAATACCGCACCAACTAGAGCGAACGAAGATGACATTTCGCATTCAAAATCGCAGAATACATTTTCGAAAAAGTTTCAATTTCAATACAAATGTTAATTCATGCAAAATACGCGGCCTTGTGTAAATAATGAGTGTTGTTTGAATTTAATAATTGGGCAGTAAATTTATAACGGATTTGTTTAAAATGTAAATCTAGCAATGTGAAGTTGGCGCCGAAACCGCATTATGTAGATAACATCGGACGATGAACACCGCAACAAGTGAGCCAATACAAATTATTTATTGTCGAGCAACATGTTACGTCATAGTCCAATCGGGGGAAGACAGAGGCAGCTGCGTCTATCTGCCCCTAGATAATCGAGAACCTTTTTTAATTATTGAATTTGTCTAAATTTGCCAAAATTTATTTTCTTCCACGTTTTATTCATAATACCGTCAAAAGTTTAAGGCCGGTAGCGCACTCGCGAGCCCTCTGGCATTGAGAGGGTCCATTGATGGCGCCACTTAACTCTAAATGAGCCTCCTGTCCGTTTCCTATTAAAACTGCTTATTATAACCAGACCCCGTAATAATAATAAGCATAAAGCCGGCAACGCACTAGCAAGTCTACTGGAAATGTGTGTTGCATTCCTTCCGAAGCTGCTCCCTCTGTCTGTGTGTCGCCTAATCACGTAAGCAACAAATACATATATAATGTAACTAACATATTGTATAAATAATATTACGTTTATCGTATTAAAAAAACTTAGATGCAACGATTTTTGTGCGCGTGCTTCTAAATACATTTACTAATCTAAGTTTTTGATCTCACTGATATCGTTGTGATTCATGTGTCCATTTTATTGTCTACATATGTCTTTATGTGTAATTATTATTATACACAAAAACTGCCTGATAGGGATTGTCCGTATTCAGAAGTAGAAAACAAATTTCTTTAAAACTGAACACCACTATATAATACATCTTCCCGTATTTACAAGTGACTTTAATAACAGGTTGGCTAATTTTACTATAGCTTATTAAGCTTCTCGTGTATCTAAATAATAAACATTTCTTGAACTCAAATGTAATAAATAATTAAAAAATCGTCCGTGTGAGCCTAAATTGGGAGTACAAAAATATTAATGATAATATTTTTAATAAATTTTCCAGGGTCAACTGCTTGCACGTTATACCAGCAAATTTTGTTCATAAACTTCAAACCCGAGTTCCAAATTTCTTCAACTAACGGCAGTCTTAGAGAAGCTTACTAGTTGAATCCCTTTTAAACGATTCGTTTGTCTAACGATAGTTAGACGTAAATTTATTTGCGACTGAAATTCTTTAGGAAAAGTAAACTAAAGAATTAAGAATTTAATTATTTAAATGAAATGAAGGCCTGTGTTTTAGCACGTTAAGTTAAATAGTTTCAAGAGCTGTCAAAATAATTTGTCTCAGTTTGGCGTTTGACATTTTTGACTTAAGACGACGTTGTGTCTTAGACGTGTTGATTGCTTCACTATATTACTCCTCACATAAGGAGCATAGGACCTGGATGACCGAGCTTAGCTTTTTTTATAAATCGCGGTTTTTGGAAATTTTATTTAAGTACGAATTACATACTAATAAAATTATGAAATATGAATATAATTATCGAATAAAGATAATTATATTCATATTTAAGTTTTTATTTGACTGACTGACATCTTTAAACGAGCAATTATATGTTGAAGTTGATAAAACACAGATAAAATGACATTTTCTAGAAATGATTCCTAGCTAATACGATTTATCGCCCCCGAAACCCTCTGTATACTAAATTTCATGAAAATCGTTGGAGCCGATTCCGAGATTCCAATTATATATATATATATACAAGAATTGCTCGTTTAAAGATATAAGATATATCGCGGTATAGTAATAAATGTCTATGCCTATTGCCTAGAGCAATGGTGGCCTAGTGGCTTCAGCGTGCCACTCTCATACCTGAGGTCGTAGGTTCGATCCCCGGCTGTGCACCAATGGGCTTTCTTTCTATGTGCGCATTTAAGATTTGCTCGAACGGTGAGGGAAAACATCGTGAGGAAACCGACATATCTTAGACTGATCACCTACTTGCCTATTAGATTTAAAAATGATCATGAAACAGATTCAGAAATCTCAGGCCTATACCTAAAGAGGTTGTAGCGCCACTGATTGTTTTATGTCTATTGCCTATAAGAAATAAATATAAAAAATCTATCCTCATAAGGCTGCTCTTAGCTACTAATACTTTTATATTCAATAGGCTTAAACTGTCTGGAGCAGACTGTAAAAAGAAAATGTCGACGTTGCACATGAAGTTTTAAAATCTTATTTGTTTTGCAATGCCTCGCTATGCCTCGCCACAATTGGTATTACAATCCATGCAATTAAAATGTCCCAGTTTATATTGTATTCTTAGTCCGCAAGTTTATTTTGCATTTAACTGTTCTAAACGTTTTACATTTGTTGTTAAGTACATGCTACGTGGAACCAGCTGCCCACTGAACTATTTCCGAACCACTTCCTAAAAAGCCGGCAACGCACTAGCGAGCTTCCTGTCTGCCTTCTATTAAAATAAATAAAAATCATCGGGCGATATATCGGATGACAGTAGGTCAAAAATAAAAATAAATAAAATTCGTATTTATCTATTAGTTTTTATTTTATTTATTAATAAATTGTAAATACTGTATATATACATATATATGATGTTATGATTACTAATATATATATATAAGAAATTTAAATAATATAGATTAACGGAGAGAATATTGAGTGTTGCTAATAAAACCGATACAAAAGCGATTTCACAGCATCAAAGTTACTTGGTCTAGAAATAAACAACGTAATAGAACATAGAATGACACTATCTAGTGTTATTGTTCCTTTAGAATGCTTTCTAATGAAAATACATGGCGTTGATAAGAATAAATTTCGTTTCGGTTAAGTATTTGCTCTTGTACGAGCCAGTGTTGTTACCACTTACTATTGCGGGAACAATAAACAAATGCAAGATAGTACCTATTCCCTCCCATAACACGGTAGACAGGTTCCGCGTTATAGACACCGCGTTTTAGGAGTATTCTCATAATAACAAAAACGTGTCACACACTCGATCATTTTTATCAACTTAATTGTTATTTATTTATTTTTTATTTCTACTAGATTCAGACTAACACGCCTATCAATTCTGTCACACGATACGTCACTGATTTTGTCAGAGAGATGTGAATACGCAGTATGCGTTCTGTCCTATTCTAACGCATCTGCGCTACGTCACCGATCACGTCAGACCTATATGAGACTCAGTATGCGTTCTGTCCCGCTCTAACGCGTATTGGCCGCACCTATCGTCATCGTGTGTTAGTTTTCTATTTTCGTCACGGAATTTCTTGATTGGGTCACCGCGCTCAATATCGATAAAATCTATGCAATAGCTACAAAACAAACAAACAAAATTCAGAAGTATTTCTACAAATATGAAAATAATCTACTGCGTTTACGGTATACAGTATGTCGCTAAAATTCTACTTCGCACAAACATGCACACTCTATGCTTTACCAAAGATATTCCTTCGCGTAAATCTGTCGAGTCCAGTGTCTCTGGCCAGATACTGTGGCACGGAAACAGTGTTCTTTTTGCACTTACACATTGATTTATTGTAACCACAGACATTGCGCGCCTTTTTAGCGGCGCTTTAAGTTTTATTTTACCAGTATAATGTATGTTCTACACGTCCCGAGCTTGTTTTGAACTAAAGAGTTTTTACATATTTTATACAGTAAAGATAATACAAATAATTCTTAACTACGTTTAAATATAGGAAGTTTCGTTATCCGGACCGCTCTATTGTATAGTCTGCATTTTAAAATATTTCATTCGATTTTCAAATGTCGGTGCAAGTCTACATTTTTTGTTTTATTTAGTCTAGCGTACATAGTCTGCTAATAAAGTAAAATTAATTTAAATGTGAAGAAATGATCATCACATTTTTTTTCAAGGCACGCTGCGGGCGGCTGCGCGATACAAAACAGAACTGCATAGTTAGTGTTGATGTGAACATCAAACAAAACACGACTACAACTCTTCTAGGGCAATTTTTCTAGACACTAAGTATTACTTCCATTATGAGTTTTCATTCGATTAGTCTGTCTTCTACACTTCAGTTAAACAGATTTTAATTTGCTTTTGCGACATTGTGCAATTACATTGCTCTGAAGCCAGCTTGATTAAAAATTCTATTAGTTAAAAGGCAGGCTTCCCACTAATAGGTAAAGTGCACATCGTGGGTGCATTAGGAATAGTGCCTATGCGGTAATACACCTAATTCCAGATGCTGTAATGCAGTGGAGTAATCACACATACACCGAGTGATATGAAGAAAGAAGAAAAAAGATGCATTGGATTTGAGTTCCTCTAGGATCACAAGTATTAAAATGTGATTATATCAATAAAAATATTATTACAAAGATCAGTAGTATTATTATAACGCAACTGACAGCTCACGTAATACCTATACAAACCATAGACATTTTAAAAATAAACAAAATGTCGAAATTGAGGCTGACCGGTCGATTATTATTTAAATTTAAATTATTTAAATTTCGAATTAACTTTAAAATCATAAGTATTAAGACAAAGCGGAGTTTCCCAAGTCGTCTAGTAAATAAATTTATTGTTAGAGTTTATTTTATAACAATTTATGTAATCCGTGTTTGGGATTCAAGATGTATAAACGGTATACTGATTAATTCGAACCAAATTCAGTGACAACTTTCTGAGCGGCCCCTTATAGGCCGATTGCGGCACAGTCGTTAGGACCGAAGTGTCGACAATTAAGTTGAAGCTACTGTGAACAGTGCCAAAGCCGATATAGGTCAGTAAAGCAAGTGGACCTGCATTGTTGAAGATTCAGTGCTGTCAACCTGTCAGTATCTGTGTTGACAACCTTAAGTGTCATCACTTTGCGCCTGTCTTTGGTAGCGTAATGCGGCATGTGTGGCGAGCATATGCCCCAACAACAACAAAATCAATTCCAAATTATCTTTATTGACTGCAGAATTGATATATTTCTGTAATTTTTAATTCTAATAAATATTTAAAATTCTAATTAAGTATTTATAATTTAATTAACCCGCCAAACGCTACGCAAGATGGCGTCGTACCATGGTTATAGACTTGTAAACACACGTCATGTATTTAGTGTGTTAATTGTCATTTAGACACATCAATTCAAGCTGCTACATCGTTGATTCGACTAATGTGACCTTTTTTTGCTACATGACTAAGGTGTAGTAATATTATGTATAAGATGTTTTACTTCATAATCCTTTTAATATGTTTTATATAATTTTATCTCAATAACACTTTAACAAGCTTATTTGTAGAACAATTAAATTATGCTGAAATCAAAAAGCCAAGCCTTTATTGAATTATAGCAGTTTTTCTTTATTTTTTTTTATACGCTCTCATCTAGTGATACCGCCGCCCATAGACACTCAATGCCAGAGATAATTTGGTGGCTTTAATAGAATTGATACGCCTTTTTTCTTGAAGAACACTAAGTCGTATTAGTTTTGAAAACCTTCAGTAGACAGCTGGTTCCACAAAGTGGCCACAGAAATCAGACTAATTATTATTAATATGACATTGGTAACAAATACATACTACATTGAATATATTTCTTTAAGAAATTATACCGTCATCAGATCCTTAAAGAACTCAGCCTGTTAAAAACTAGCCCTTACTTACGACTTTACGTACTTAAATATTGGTTACAAAAAAAAAATTACACGGAATAATCTAGAAAACATTATCAATGTGTTTTGATCACACATTTTTCAATGTAATAAAAGCCGCCAACGGACAGTAGGCTCATCTGATGTTAAATGATAACTGCTATTACTATATACTATTACAAAAGACAATATGAGTTACATTGTCTTATGTAACCGGCTATTTTATATGTACGTTTTTGTATAAGGTAACGAATTATACTGTATACATATAAAACTGTCAGACGGCTCGCAAGTGCGTTGCCATCCTTTTAAGAATTGGTACACTCTTTCTTTGAATTGATACCGATATGAGGGATTCCACTTAGTGGAGGTGCAAATTATTATTTCTAAAGAGGTAATACGGGAATTTACCTGTGTAATATACGAAATTATCAATATAAATAAATATCTATACAAACATATATTATTCATAAAATAAATGTTTTAACCTTTATCTATTTTTAAATTAACTACGCTTAACCTGTACTATTGTTACTAATCAATTCAATACGAAATTGACATAATGAAGTCAATTTTAAGGTTATTATCATACATTTTTGATATATTAATTTGAATAAATAGGGCATATTAGGGTTTTAGTAATTACTTCTAGTTAGCATTTAAAAATGTTCGAAAAGAACGTTGCGTTAAGAACGTACGTACGTCTTTGCTTATATAATCCATTATATGTATACGGAAATTCGTTTCAGTCTCTAAACCATTATGTTACAAGCCTGTCCCCGTTAAACTATACTAAAGTTATGTATTCATTTGAAGCGTGCCCATTAGATGAGCCTCAAAACTGTTCACTGCAATGGGAGTGGTGTAAACAGATAGAAGGAGCGTTATAATTCTTTTCAAGACCGGCAACGCACTCGCTAG
This sequence comes from Pieris rapae, assembly GCF_905147795.1. Lineage (NCBI taxonomy): Eukaryota > Metazoa > Arthropoda > Insecta > Lepidoptera > Pieridae > Pieris > Pieris rapae. The sequence continues at coordinate 5,762,087 of NC_059530.1, forward strand.
CCATCTGGCATTGATAGTGTCAATAGCCTGTTTGACGACTGTTATAAAAGAAAAATATTTTCTTTCTAACCACTACGTTCTAATGACCTACAGTCCTCAGAGTGAGAGAAGCGTCACATGTGACATGCGTCATATTGTCTCTGCCAGTGTCTTTTTTTGTAAAAAAAAAAAAGAAGATTTTCATCCTAATGATGCAAAATCGCCAAAAATTTTCAGATGGTCACACTGAGATGATCGCCGTGTAATCAGAAAACTTTGTGTTCTCTTATTATTTAATTAAACAAAATGAAACGCAAAAATGTTTGTCACGGTGGATTAATTTTTTTTTTAAATGCGTTACGAATATTCGTGGTACGTTTGCCTTATGCAGGGTTATATGGGACTCGCTGCTGTACCCACCAGAACCCCATGGCTCAACCAGCAATCGTCCAACTAAATGCAATAATGTATGTTCCACATCTATGCCTTTTCTCACAAACATTAACATATTTGCATAATTGAAATCATCAACGTGTAAAAATTTCAAATATTTCGACTCCTTTGTTTCCAAGCGAAACTAGTTATCTCAAAGTATCTATACAGGTTCTCGTAAATTGTGCTTTAATGCCATGAAATAAAGATTATTTACGGGTGTAAAGTCTGCATTTTGGGCGGTGTAAAATATGAGTGCAGATGCTGTGAAATGAGCTCCTCCAGGATCATATATAAGCGACTCTTACAGGTAATTACATTTTACGGGAAATGACTTTTCATATTAAGAAAGCTTTGCCGTCTTGAATTTTCATACCTTTAGTCAATATGGGGTAGCTCGGTAAGACTCCCGTAACACTCACGTGCTAGCGGGTGTGTCGACGACCTTTGAATGAATAGTACGCTATTCTATATTGGATTGGAAATATCTTGCAGCTTTACACAGAGGGAGACGGTATCGGGCAGGAAGGACCCGAGTCGAGTTTTGTGAAAAATATAATTTTATTGTAAAAAATAAGGCGTAAAAGATCTTTAAAAAAATATTCTACGTTGGTACGAAAACGACACTAACAATTGAAAAAACTAAAGTATGTAAAATGTAGACTATAGCTAACTTCAGGGTTCATTGAAGTATAGTACCTACTTCAATTACATTCATACACTAAATTATCTTTATTTTATATGATACAAAGAAACAGTAAATTAAAATTTAAAATTTTTATATCTAACATTTAGCGCTCGTTAATTATTTTTTACTTCAATTAAACAGACAAGCCAATTTTTTATTGCAATACACAAAAGCCAAAAGCTAAGCCCGATTGTGCCTCTCTATCATTTAATCCGCGCTCTCGCTTGCACGTGCGCCTCAGGCGGAACGCGACAATGAGTCATGATTTTCGTGCGTCTAGCAGGCGTTCATCGATTCATAAGTCGTTATCACGTCAATAATTAATAATATAGTCTTTTTATTTACTTTACATAATATCTACGTGCTAGACTATATTTATGAAAGGATGATATATAAACGTATATAGTACTATAAAACATATCATATGTATTGTAAATGTCGACAAAAGCTTAAAGCCGTGTTTGAACGAGGACGCTATTTTTGTATTAAACAGACAATATTCAAGTAATTGTTTGACAACACGGGACCACAGATAGTAATAATGCTAACAAAGATCGTATGCAATAAAGGTCTAGGGCAAATTTTCTCCACTTGCGTCAAATCTTTGAAGAGATCACACAAAGCGAAACCGTGGCGTGACCTGATGAATATTAATTAAGCCGCAACACTGTAAATAGAAAATATTCTGCAGTCGGCTTTTGGATAGAGATTTAGTTCGTGTTATCTCGGTGTACGACGAATGGGACTAGATTTTTTGTATTAGGGGGAAAAACAAGCCTACGTAATAGAATTAGGTATCTACCGTAGATCATCAATTCGTTTGTTAGTTGCGTTGCCAGCCTGTGAAACTTTTTAAAAAACATAAAATAAAACAAATGTACATATAGACAGTTGATATATAAATGTATGTATATGTGTCTCTCGTTTGTATCTGTAAATGATTAACAAAGATACAAAAACACATTTACAAGCTACAATTAATCTATAGTATGAAATAAAATTTTAGAATCAACGTGATTCTATTTTCTATTATATTTTATATTCATAGCCGTCTGACGTCTACGGACGTCGACGACGAGTTGATTTTGTAATCAAACTCATAGTATATTTTAATAGAAATGTCTCGCTCAAATTCCAAAAAAATAACCAAAAATCACATCCCTTATAAAGTGAATAAATTACCGTTTAATACATTTAATTATATTCGGTAACAATACCAATGTATATATTATTATTTAGTGCATTTATATTTATTTAAGTAAGTAATAACAATCTTATACCATTACTATACTCAAGTAAGCGTACGTACTCGTATGTACGCAGACGCGGAACACGAATTAAGTATATCATAATGTATTCTGAGCGCTCATTATTTGTGGATAACATGACTAGTTATCGGTAGCAAACAGTATTATTTACTTTTAAAACCAGTTATTTGGAATTCAGCGATAAGAATAATAAGTGCGTTTATTCCAAATACTTAAATCTTTATGGTATATTGGGATATTTGAAGTCAATAATATATAATATATACTCTATCGTTTCTGACACTTTGTCATTGACAATCTATAGTATAGAATCATAAATACATATACATATTTATAAACATAGATTATAAAACAGTAATAATCTATGTACTATCTGTACTTTATTTTTTCTTGCCCTCCTAATTATTCAGAATAATTGTTCTTAATTTGAATTTTTAAACATGAACCACATTTAGACTATGGTGCTGCGGTGATGATATTTTCTCTGTACTGGTTTAAAACACTGTATTAGGAAGGAACCATCCAATGAATCATCAAAATTTTTATTTTAATAATATATATATATGTAATTCAAAAAGAAATATATCTCAAACTTTTATTGTATTCCCTTCAGTTCAGTTCTCTCCTTCCTTCCAGTTCAAGGGCACAGGGGCTAATTAAAGATTTCAGTTGGCGCCTGATAGATAGTACTGGTGACTCCTGATGCTATCTTCGTAATATCTGGCGCTACTACATCCTTTCTTTGACTAACACCGATTAAACGCAGACCGATTTTATATAAAGAAATACGTTTTGAATGGACAGGAGGAAAGCAGTAGCACTGAGGCGCCACAACTTTTTAGGTCTGGGCCTCAAATGTATGTTCCTTTAATCATTTTACTAAGTTCTAAGTAATCAGCCTTCCGTCACTAACTGTTAATTGCACACATAGAAAGTGCATTAGTGTGAGGATAATATATGTTTGTATATAAGTTAATTATTTAAATTTGTTCGACGTCCTGGTGGACAAACAAACTGTGTCCAGTTTGTGTTAAACCACCACCAACTTCTTTCTATTTATTTATTTATTTAATTATAAGTAATCTAACAGCTTATACTTATAAATATTATAATACAAAATACTAAGACAATACAGAAAGCCAAAACAGATTACATAGATTAACAATTTATGTATAAAAAACAGAAAACAAGCAAGCGCATTAATAGTCAAAGATACATTAAAAAAAACAAAAGAATAAAATTAAAAAACTGAATTTTAACATTTAAAACCAACAAATAATACTAAGAAATTAAAACTACTACTAAAAAATCTGTCTTCCCGCTTCTCCAAGGACTTCTTGACATCTCTCTTTTTGAGGTTTGATTTAAGATTATGTATACAATAAAATAAAATAAAACCTAGGTTCGAAAATCGAACCTACGAACTCAGGGATCGTCTTGTACACTACTTACGATGTATAACTAACAATAAATATATATATTCACAAACGTCGCAGGCATAACTCGTTGAATATAAGAATAATGTATGCGGCGCGCCGTTCCCACTTGCTCAGCGAACCGTAACACTGATACCGCCGACGTGTCACTGACTCCCAAATATTACCTGCACTATATGTAGTGTATCCTCATATTTTAGTCCAAAATATTCATTAACACGTATTAAACATAAATAAAGTTAATTATTTTTTATAACTGTGTGAGCCTGTGTATCCGGCTTATATATCCGTATTATGGGAGCGGCCAATACGCATTAGAGCGGGACAGAACGCATACTGCGTATTCACATCTCTCTGACGCGATCGGTGAAGCAGAGTAAGCGCGGCTGGTGCAGACACCATAGACATGTTAATATGAGTCTGGTAGAGTGGTAGATTGAATTAATATCAAAGAAAAAAATACTGCATTCAATAAAAATAAATAAATTTTTTTTTTTTTTTTTTTTTTTTCTATATACATGTGTCTTCACTGAGACATCATGGAACATTACGATCTAGCCTAACTTAAGACTAATAAGTAATTTAAGTCTAACCTAATTTACTAAAAAGGATTATTATATAAGTGAGTGTCCAATAACACTACTTACAGTCTCTATTAAAGGGAAGAAGACACTCTGTTCTTGTGTTCTATGTTGCTGACACTCTTTAGCACTTGATATTTACGTACATTATCACTAAATCACTAGTTCAAATGGTTTTGTCCTTTTCAGTCTTCTCACTAAGTCCGTGGTGTCAAGGAGTTGGATAGCCTCGACATTCACGTGATGGTGGAGCCTATGTTCGTGTGCTCCAGCAGTCTTTTTTATTACTGTAGCGACGTCCTCAACATTAAGGTCCCGGTGGAGGTCGTAATTGCGAATGTACCAGGGAGCATTGACTATTCCCCTGAGCACTTTGTTTTGGAAACGTTGGATCACTTGGATGTTACTATTACTGGTGCAGCCCCACAGCTGGCAACCATAAGTCCATACAGGTGTCAGGACTTGTTTGTATATCAATAATTTATTTTGTACTGATAAGGTGGAATGCCTTCCGAGCAACCAGTACAATTTAGTGTAACGGAGATCCAACTCTTCGCGCTTCTTTTTAACATGGACCTTCCATCGTAGTTTAGTGTCCAGCGTCATACCTAGGTACTTAGCTGAATTTTCGAACGGCACTTTGTCGTTATCAATGTATACTGGCAGGTAATTTGATGTCTTGTTGGAAAAGTTAATGTGAACTGATTTCGACTGATTTAGTCTTATCCGCCACTTCTTGGTCCACAAGCCAACAATATTTATAGCTCTTTGTAGTTTTACTACCGCTTCCTTTTCAGTAGCTGCCGTAGACATGATAGCAGTATCATCGGCAAAGGTCGCGATTATGTTATCTTCTAGTTCAGGGATATCGCACGTGTATAAGAGGTACAGGACCGGACCTAATACACTCCCTTGCGGCACCCCAGCTTTTATTTGTTTCAGTTCTGAATAATCATCTTCTTGTCGTACCCTAAACGTTCTTTGTGTTAAATATGACTCGAGGATATTTGAAAATTGACGAGGCAGTAGTTTCTTCAATTTGTAAACAAGTCCTCGGTGCCACACTTTGTCAAAAGCCTGAGCTACATCCAGAAAGACCGTGGAGCAGACTTTTTGTTCTTCTAGTGCTATTTCAATATTATTTGTAATTCTATGGACCTGCTCTATGGTAGAATGTTTATCTCTGAAACCGAATTGGTAATCCGGTATGAGCTGCTTTTTGGCAATAATGGGGTTAAGACGTTTGAGAAAGAGTTTCTCAAATAGTTTTGCTAAAACAGGTAACAGTGAGATTGGCCGGTAAGATGTTACTTCGTGTGGTGGTTTTCCTGGCTTGGGAATCATTATAACTTCCGCAACTTTCCACATACTGGGAACATATTGAAGTCGAAATGTGGCATTAATTAAGGTTGTCATTTTAACTACGGCTTTACGGGGGAGATGCTGTAGTATCTCACCCGTAATTAAATCAAAACCTGGCGCCTTTTTCTTAGTTAAACATTTAATTTCCCTTATAACTTCTTTCGGTGTGACTAGACGGATGTTTAACTCTTCTAACGATGTTTCTTCGAAGTCAAGTGAATCTTCTTCATCGATTTGAAATATATTTTCTAGGTGATCAGCAAACCTCCTAACTTTTTGTATGTTACTTGCAGCCCAATTCCCATTAGACTCTCGTAAGGGAGGAATATGTGTTGTAGGTTTTTTGATATTTCTTATCGCTTTCCAGATGGAGTAGTTGGTGGAACCATCAGATGTTAATTGGCTTAGGTATTTATTTATTGAGGTATCTTTATATATTTTTATCTCTCTCCTTAGTTGTTTAGTAAGATTATTCAGATGTTTTTTGTCTTCAGGACATCTTGTGGAATGCCACCTTTTTCTTTGAGCTCGTTTTGTCTGTATGAGATTTATAATCTCTTTTGGAAAGTAGTTGTTTTGTACCTTTTTCTTAAATTTAGGAGTATTGCTCCAAGCAGCTTGTTGGATGTTCTTTGTAAATTTATTTACTTCAAATTCTAATTGTTCCTCAGTCTTTAAAGGTACTCTTAGGTCTATCATATTCTCAAGATAAATTTTGAAGCTGTCCCAGTCCGTATGCGGGTTTACGAGAGATGGATTCTGTTTTCGCTTTATAGGGTCTTCGCCTATTGTGAGTAAGATTGGTGAGTGATCTGAGTTCATATCATTGGCTTCCTCTATTTGGAGAACATTTGGTGATACTTCTCTAAATATGAAGAAATCTATAAGATCTGGTATTTTATTCTTGTCTGTTGGCCAGTAGGTAGGCTTTCCTGTCGAAATAGTATCACATCTCAAATCTTTCATAGCATTGAACAGTTCTTTTCCTTTAGTCGATATTAATCTTGATCCCCAGTAGGTATGTTTTGCATTGAAATCGCCTCCCAACACAAATCTATTTCCAAGACTTTCTAGTAGGCTTTTGTACTGATCATACTTAAGTGCATGTCTAGGTGGGCAGTAGATAGATGAAATTGTTAATGGACACTGTTTCATTGCTACGCTTACAGCCACAGCTTGAATATGCTCTTTTTCATATTTAAATGTCTCATGGTGTTTTAAACTGTCCTTTATTATAACTGTACTTCCCCCACTGGATTTATTACTGGGATGAAGGGCATGGTAGGCTTGATATCCTTTAAGTTGAATGTATGACTCCCTGGTAAAATGTGTTTCCGATACCAAGCAGATGTCAATGTTTTCATGTTTAAGAATAATATGAAGTTCTCTTTGGTGTTTTAATAACCCATTAGCATTCCATGCCATTATTTTTAAAGACATCATTGCTTCAGACGTTTAGAAGCTGCTATTATGGTGCCGCTTTCTAGTTTTTTAAGTCTTTCATCAAAAGATGTCAATAATGAAAGTATGGTGTTAATCTTTTCATCTATGCCTGTGTTAGCTTTCTCATGTTGTTGTGTTGAGGATTTAGCCTTTGGTCCTTTAGTGACCTGAGCAAAAGAAACAGTCTTGGAAACTAGTTTTTCTGGTTTTACAGATTTGACCGGTTCTGTATTTGATTTTGATTTTAAGACGTTTCTCATTTTTTGCAGTTCTTTTGCAACTACACAGCCTCTATAGTTAGCTGGATGTGACTCACCACAGTGAACGCACTTCGGTTTCGCGTCTCGAGGCTTGTTACAGTCTACTGTGAGGTGCTTTGCAGTACATTTTACACACCTCGGCTCCTTGGAGCAGTATTTCTGTGTGTGCCCATATGCCTGACACCTCTTGCATTGAGGAATCAATTTTGGTGATTTCAGTGGCTGTACATCAATTTTGCAGCCAAGTATCGATTTGATTTGATAAATGTTCTTTATGTTTTCCTCATGATGGAAAGAGAGAATGAACATGTTCAGCGGTTCCTTGTTTTTCCAGCTATATTTAACGGCTGCGTCTAAAATTTTAAATCCTTGGAGGATGAGGTCTTCAACTATCCTATCAGGCTTGCAAGAAGCATGCAGATTTTTTGCCATAACTCTTATTGGTCTGTTCTGCTTGTTTTCGTAAGAGAACCACGAGGCTTCTTCTTCTTTTAGATGTTTTGTGATACATCTATAGGTAGCTTCGCTATTGGTATTGATCTTCACCGATCCATTTCTGAGCATTTTTACTGTAAAGGAGTCTTTATTTAATTCTTTTTTCATTAAAGTGTCGTAAAATGATTGGTATTCAATCACATTTTCGACGATAATCGGGGGTGGAAGGGGTTCCTTTTTGGACTTTTGTTTGGCTACTTCACAACAAGTAACTTCTTTCATGGGGGAAGGGGAGGTGTTTAGTTTCCTTTTCTTTCTGCTTTTTTGTCGCACCCATTCCGTTTCTTTAGCCAGTTCTTCTTCGTCCGTCTCATACTGGATAGGTTCAGCGGCTGCCGCATCCCTTTGTGTTAAGGGTTGATTTTGCTCGAGCTGAGCTATCCGTTCCTTTAGTTCATGGACAATAGTTTCCAGGTCTGAGCATCGGGCTCTTTCCTTTTTCAATTCAGCTATTAATAAGTGGGTTTTAATTTCACTGACAATTGGAGATGCCATGATAAATTTAAAATAATTAAAATTATAAAATCAAAACCTTGCCTTAATTCATTACACAGTAACAATTAGGTCAACGATTCATCGTAGCGCGACCGCAGCGCTGCGTCAGCGCGTTGCACTTTTTCGATTACAATAATAAATACGCGTCGTTTCTAACCGAAATGGAAACTACGACTGAAATAAATAAATAACTATAATTTTATAAGTTGATAAAAAATGCTATGCAATAGCTTTACCACGGCAGTACCCGAGTGCCAAGTTTTTTTTTTGTTATATAACTCATCTGTTGTTAAATGACTACGCCGCCCATTGACACTCACAATGCCAAAAGGCTTAGAAGTGAGTATTGATTCTTACCTTTAGTCTGTCAGTGCAAAAATATTTCATTAAAAAAACCACGACGCAGTGGCAATTATAAGTAAAATTACTTTCTTTAGAAGTATTCTGTGAAACAATTCCAGACTCCTTGAATCCGAAGAAATTCTAATGGTTGTATTGTGATAGGAAAGAAAGAAAGAAAGAAAGAAATAACTTTATTAGACACAAAATACAATAATTGTTTCTATAAAGTAGAGTGCTCTGGACCTGGAGGAGGGTAGGAACGAAGGGACAGAAACGGTCGGTGATTGCCGATTGATTGATTAAATGACGATATGTTTATGTTGTAAACACAGCAATATACTACAATAGGTTTGGTAGGATAAACCAAAAATCCTCCTGGTGTCCACATCTTATTAATTTAGATTAATTTTAGTTATAAGATTAGTTAATTAGTGTTAATGATTGATTGTATTTTGTTAGCTTGAGGTTCCTTTTTGTAAATGTCTTAATATGTGTTAATTTGTTTTATTTATAGTTAAAAACCCATAACATTAGTATGAAGCTGTTGACTATTTATTTGTTTAAGTATATTTTCTATTTTACCACCTCTTTGTTCTTGGTGTCCCGCCTACTTCAGAGACATACATATTTTCTATTTCGTCTTTGAAAATACTATATACATACAATTGTTAGAGCGACGTGAGTGCTTTATAAACACGTACATTTCCTTTAGACTACAAAAGGTTTAATACACCTGTGCGAATGTTCTCGAAGCATTAAAATCTTAGAGAGAATATGTTTTTTTGTATAAATTGTCACTGAGACATTATTATCTTAATACTAAGAAGTACTTAATTTACGTCTACAAAGTATCCAAAACACTATTTAAGATCCGGCTGCAGGATTAGTGCGCTCATCCGTTATTTGCTATAATAAATTTTTGTTTATAATTATGAGTAATAAATGTATATTTATAATTATGAGAATGTATATCTAGCAAGTTGCCTGTTAAAAAAATTGGGAGAAGATTGAAACAACACGGGATGTCAAGTAGTTGAATAGGTAGTCACGTTTTGGTGGAGCCTTTATCTTACTATATATATTTCTTGTGTGCGTGTGTATGTGACTGAACTCCTCCTAAACGACTGGACCGATTTAGACGAAATTTTTTGTGTGTGTTCAAGGGGATCTGGGAATGGTTTAGATTCACAATTTTGTCCGCTGGACAATGTTTTTTTAATTAATTTTCAATTTATTAATTGTTGTTGATTTTGGAATGTTTTAGATTGGATCCGACAGACGGCGCTACCATCGCAGTGTCAAATTTTAAATAATATTCGAATTTTAATTTTAGTCTGTCCCGAAATTTAAAAAAAGTTTTGTTATCATTGTGTTATATCGTGTGTGACCATGTGCTGGATCGTTAGATATTGTCATACATTTGAATAATAATTTTCATCAAAATGGCTTATTAAAAATTGAAATTTTGAAATTAAAGACGTGTAGACAGGACAACGTCTGTCGGATCCGCTAGTATTTTATATATATTAAATTTTAGTATTACACTTTATATTATATAGGTATTAAATTTAAATAGAAGAAGTGGCTTTTGCGTGTGACACTCATGCTGAGGTCGTGGGTTCGATCCCTGGATGTACACCAATGGTACTTCTGGTTGTAAGTAACATTCGCTCGAACGGTGGAGGAAAACATCGTGTGGAAACTGATTTGCCTTAAAACTTTTTAAGTCGATGCCATGTGTCAAGCAAAGGATGATCACAAACTTGCCTATAAGATTTGATATCATGATTCCGAAATCTGAGGCCCAGACCCAATTAGGGTCACCGCCACCGACTTATTTTTATTTATATATTTTATCATATTGCACTTGCAGTTGCAGTTATATTACCTTTTTGTCATGAATCCGTGAGCTTTTAGTGTTTAGTTTATTTTATTATTTTAGATTATATTTGGTAAATCTTGAATTTTAGTATTACATGTCATTTTATTTTTGTTGATTTTTGCATTTCTCGCACGTATACCCTTATTTTATTTTTCCCTTTGTATGCATTTGAGACCGATTGAGAGAGAATGAAAAAGGGAGCTAGAGAAAAATACACTCTATTGGTCGATGTATTCGTTTCCTACTTACACATAAGAACTTTATACTTTCGCATACATACATCTTGTGCAGAAAACGCAGATTTTTTGAATATTAGCAGGTAAGCACGTCCTACAAAATTCTTACATAAGTAAAAATATAAGATAAAACCACACTGATAGAAAACCATGTTGATGCGGAGCTCATAAATTCAATAATCACGCATGATGCCGGTTCAAAATGGTGGAATCCGATGCGCCAATGAATACAAAATTCATATGTACTCCAATTATAGGAAAACGATTTGGTACGAATATTCTTGGCAGACTTGCAAATTTCAACTCGAATCAGCAACACATATTTATTTAGTTAAGTGTGGAGAGGCTCTGGCATGCGGAAGCAAATATATTAAACTATTTTCATTTATCAATTTCCTAATAGATCAATATTTACATACTGATGTTATGTGCCAAAACATGAGAATAACTGTGATACTTGGAAGTGAAGAACAATATTTCAAAATATGATTTAATTATAATTTTTGAAGTTATACTTCTTTTGGCGCGATGGGGAAAAATGATGTGAGTGAATTTTCACGATGCGCGCGCACACCGACACCTGAATTCGACATCGTGAAGTTAGGTCTAGGTGGCATGTAAATCGATAACTATGTTCAAGTAGTATTTTCTAGTATTTTTATATTTAGAACACGTGTTTCGTAACAGTATAATTAAACAATATAAATAAATAGATATTATTTTGGTGTTTTTAAATCAACTTCATAAACGACAGTGATAGTATTTACTAAGATTTTTTTATTAATTAAATAAAATCGTTTTGATTAATTTTAATATTTATCAATGTCAAAAACTTTGATCTTTAGCTAGAGACATTATATAAAAACAAAACCTAGTGGAGATGAAAAAGCAAACATTATCCTTATTGTGGCGAATTGTGTAAAGTTTGTTACAATAGCCGTCACGCGCATAAAACATACGAGCCTGTCCATCTGTTAAAATTGAGTAATTTTAATTAAAATGCCATAACTTCCCGGACCTCACGATGACTGAGTATTTAATCGCTCCCTCGTGATATTTAACGGAGACAGGCATAAATATTTTAAAATGATTTATTGAGAACGTATAGGAGGCACTATTATACAAACAGTGGTACTATTGAATGGGCTATTCCGAAACTGCGTGTAACAGAGAAATATTAAAATTATATTAATACTTAAATTATAAGTGTATTAAGAATATCCATAGCGCAAAATCACCTACATCATGAGCACACCCCACATACACACCATCACGTACATACCCACACTTTTACACCATCACCCACAACACAACGAATTTAGGCTTAGTTACATAAATTAAATCACAATTGTTAAATTGTATTAAATACTTTTTGTTTGTTTGTTCCCTTTTATACATTTTTTTCTAGTAAAATTAATTAATTAATTTATTTCACTACATTTTTCTATCTTAACAGTAATTACTAATACGATAGAATTCCAAAATCCCACACCAACTATTCTAGATAAAAACATGTATCATGTATTCCATCTTTGGCTATATTCTCTGTGTATTTGTTTGTAATTATATATAATTTATGTTAGCTGTAGGAGTACTAAATAAATAAATAAATAAAGCATTTAAAACGGTATCAGTACTTCTAGCAGTGTCGACAGTGGTTTTAATGTGCGACTCTCGACTCTGGGGTCGTAGATACGATCCCGGTTTGGTACCAATGGACTTTCTGTCTATGTGGGCATAAACATTTGCTCCTAGTGTGATGGAATAAATTCGTGTCAGACACAGGTGGATCACCTACTTGCTTATTAGAAATTATCGCGGAACGGATAAAGAAAGCTGAAGAAATTATATTTTTAAAATAAGTGAACTAAGAAAAAGTTAATACAAAATTAAAATTGTTTTTTAAATAAAATTTACGCTAAAGTTTTTTTTTTTAATAAAACGATTATTCAGCGGAGTTCCACTATAAAAAAAGTATTTACATTTAAAAACTGAGGTTGGTTCAAAGACTGAACGACAAGCAGCATTTGACCACAGAATAAAAAAGTGTGCCCCGAGCTATTTTAGCTACTCTTTCCTGCTCTTTAATTAGCTTTGAATTTATTTTCTCTGGTACTAAAATTTAAACATTTTAAACTCGCAGATAATGTAGGTTAGAGCGACTTAAAACTGAAAATAGATGCAACTTTACATTTTACCTAGACTCAAAATTGGTTTATATAAAAATCGTGAGTTTGTTAGCAAAAATGATATCATCAAGAAAACAACGTACCAATTCTTAAAAGGCCGGTAACGCACTCGCGAGCCCTCTGGCATTGAGTGTCCATGGGCGGCGGTATCACTTAACATGAGGTGAGCCTCCTGCCAGTTTGCCTCCTGTTCTATAAAAAAAATCATCTACGTAAACAAATATAAATGAATTACTTAAGTTGAGAATCAGAAGGCCGACTCCTGTAATTCGTACATCAAAAATGCATTGGATTTTAACATATGGCAGGACAATATTAAAAAAAGGACACATGAATCACGATAACTTTCGATCAGTTACATATCAATTAGTACGAAAGTTAGAGATAGCGGAAAGATAATTTATCTCACTTGTACAATAGATATTTAAAGGAAACTTCCTTCTGTAAGGAGCTATCGGAATAGGGACGGAAAGTGATTTTCATAGACACACTGCATGCAGAGCAGTGCAAAATTATGTTAAATAACTATAAGTTTACAATAATACATAGCTTCAATCCGGTAAAAAAGTGTTTTCTTTAAATGTGTATAAGCTATGTTAATAACATGTTGTTTTCAAGGATATGGTTTTCGGAAGTTCATAAGCTATGGGCTCCGTCGTGAAATCGTACTTGAGGTGGGAATATTATACTATGAAGGTAGGCAAAATTCTAGACGGCTTTAAATATATTGTGAAGTCTAGGCACGTAGGAAATCCGACGCTTGGCACAGCCCGCGCGCCACACAGCGATTTTCTTGCAATAAAACTTTTCGGTTTTAATTACACTTAACTAAGGGATTTTAATAATTATTTGCTTAACGACAGTATTCGTTATTGTGACAGGTATTACTGGCGAATTTAAATTAAGAATCGCCGCAATTTAAAAATGGAATGATCGGTAGCAGTACAAACATAGGTGATTAACGTATCATGTAAATATAGTTTTCATTTTTTTTATTCTTATTAAAGTAAATTAATACTAATGCAATAGAAACTTATTGATTTAAAACTAAACTAAAATCATAGAATTTTATAACTAATTATAAATAATGCAATTCTTGTGAATTCAGCCAGTGTGCCACTAACTATCCGTCTCACAATTATATTCTTATTCTATTAACTATTATATTATGCATATTCGAGGATTCCTACAAAAAATTAATACGTTTATGTTTTAATTTATTTGTATTATTTTATTGCTTACATTTACTGACAAAATGAAGGGAGGATAAAATGCAAGCTGCTTACGTAATGGGTACTTGAACGATCCTATTGTAAAAAATATTGTTTTAACATTAATAATTAATATAACCCAGGTTTCAATTATCGCTTAACCTAAATATAGAAGCATTACACAAATCATAAATGAAACGCTAATTGGCCCTCGAATAATACCCCTATTACAAAAATTGAATGATATCTAACTTATTAAACCCACTAATTATATCGAAACAAATGAATGAAATCCATCCAATTAAAGGGAACAAAAAATGTTGCTATTTGACTGAATTTTAACAGAGGCAATAAGAACAAAACTGACAAATTTAAATGAAACTGACTCGAGGTCCAAGTGGAACAATTTCTAAAGCGATAAAACGGGAAAGGAGCTGTATTTAAATTGAATACGCCGTAAATAAATGTTAAATGAGACAAAGAACTTTGAGGCTTATTTGCAATCTAAACACGAATAAAAAGAGAAATGGACCTTTAATTAATGACAAAGAGATAAACACCCAGCATACGTTTAATTGCTGATTAGGGGACGTATAAGGCTGATCTATGTGAGACAGAATAAAAAGGGAATAATACCACAGATTAAAGACAAAATCGTTGGAGCATTGAAGCAGTTGCAATGACTCGTGTAAACTTGTGTCACAAACCAATCACAGCCAAACGAACATATGAAAACGATGTCCGTTTAATTGTGATTGGCCAACGTAATTCTATTAATCACGTGACATAACCAATCACAATCGATAGATAGATCGTTAATTTGTAAAGAAAGTAATACATTTAGATCGATTCATTATAATCAATTGCATAAAAATGTTATATTGATAATCATAATTAGTACATTTAAAGCTAAAGTCTGCAAATACAGGGGTCTAGGCTCTGAATATGATTTTGTCCCATTCGGTGTCGAGACCCTTGGTCCGTGGGATTCTAGCGCGTTAAGGCTTTTTAGGGAATTATCAAAAAGGACTCGATCGACATCACAGGAGAACGAAGAGCTGGCAGCTACCTCGCACAAAGAATTAGTCTAGCTATTCAAAGGGGGAATGCTGCCAGTATCTTCGGAACCTTGCCTAAAGGGACTCCTTTTAATCATATTTTTTAATAATTAAATTTTAAGGTTAGTTATTTGGTATATTTTTATGTATTATGTTACTTGTTTTGAATAAAGTTATTTTCTCTTATGAACATTTGTAAAGAAAGTAATACATTTAGATGGATTAATTACAATCAATTGCATATAAATGTTATGTTGATAATCATAATTAGTACATTTAAATATAATTGTTGGCAAAAATTATGGTCTTAATACTCCCCCACCATGCTGTTAAATTTAATTGGAATGCGTTGCGTTGCGAATGGAATTAGTAGTAACTGTTAAGATAGAAAAATGTAGTGGAAATAAATAAATAAATTATCTTCCCCTTGATACACGGCAGTGATCTATAACTTCTAGGACGGTGATTCAATAGTGTGATAGCTTATGATGTAATTTTTTTATTTATTCTATTAATGATTTGCGTTAAACATTAGAATTAATATTAATTTGAAAACGTATTCAGAACAGAATTGAGTATTATGATATGACTCATAATGTAATGAGAAATTATTTATAATAAGAAATAAAAATATTAATTAATGATAAAAAATTAAATAAATTATTACTTTTATTAAAAATGGCAATTGTTTTGGCATGTACACTTACTTTTGAATACATTAAGACATTGATGTGACAAATTACTTAGAAACTGGTATATTTTAAGTTTTGAATTTATTGCTTTGAAATCCAAAAAAATTTAATATGCATGTATAAAAGATTTACAAATTTCGCAGTAGTTTCTGGCAGGTAAATGTAAGAAGTTTTGACACGCCCAGAAAAGTTATCTACGTGAACACTTGCAAAGACTTGTATGCTGCTTTATCTCTCTCAAACCAAGAATATACTTAATTACTGCCAGAATTAAATACCAAACTTGTGTTACAATAATTGGAATTCATGACGACAACACAATTTGCGAAATAAATGAATAGTTTAAAAAGGAGTATAATTCTCCCTAAAAGGCCGGCAACGCATGCACTAACATAAATACGTCCGTTGAACGAAAAAAAAATTGGTTTTGTTACTTGTAATTATTAACATCAATAATCAAAAGTCTGCTATTGTTAATAATATTGGAGGTGGCATTTCTTTATATGTCCGCATTTAACATTTGCTCGAACGGTGAATGAAAACATCGTGAGGAAACCGACATGTCTTAGACCCAAAAAGTCGACGGCGTTTGTCAGGCACTAGAGTTGTTGCGCCACTAATTTATTATTATTTTTAAATCTAAAGATAAAAATAGCAATAATGATTAATAAAAATATGTATAAACAAAAATTTTAAAGCCAATGAAAAGGTTAACTGAGAATACAAAACTTAGTAGGGTAGAGGTAAGGAAAAAATTATACCTTCGTTTTCTAAGAAACTTCTCTACAACATAAAAGTTGTTCCTTAGTTTGTGACACATTTATTTAAACCTAGAATTGTTCTCGATACTAGTATACATTGTTTTATTAAGACGTTTCAATAAATTATTAAATTGCCTGCACTTATTCCTTGACTTCCAATTATTACCATTATATTGGTTTATTTTTATATACTGGCAATACTAATATCCATGACGGCGACCTTCGGCCAAGAAAAGTATGTGCCACAGTACATTCTTAGTATACACACAGTACATTGCTATACAAGATTCGTCAATAGAATAAACGTCCCAAACAGACAATCAATCAAAACTGATCTGTGCAAGTTAAACAACGAAGTTAAACACCTTAATGCATTTAAATAAGTTCTCGTTGTTTTGGAATTGTCAGAACGATAAAATACTGCTGACCCGGCAAACTTTGTTCTGCCCTATAAATTCTTTCAAGTAGTTGTAACGCGAGTATTGCAGTACTATTTTTTATAGAACAGGGGGCAAACGGCTGGAGGCTCATTTGGTGTTAAATGATACCGCCGCCCATGGACACAGACATTCCCTGAAGTTTTGCAAGTACGTCGCAGGCATTCGTAAGGGAATAATTGCTGCGATAAGGATGAAGGGAAGTCATACAGGCTAACTTAATAATTTATTGAAATGTCATAATAAAACAATGTAAAATACAGCTTTAGGCTTATATATTATATGTATATTATATGTGAGTTACTAAATTACTTTATTGTCTTTTAAAATATCGAGAAATCAGAACAAAAATAGACATATTTTAGTTGGATTTTATTGGATGTTGGAACATAGTTAAATTATTTATTGCTACTAGGTATGTACTTTAATTGCGAAAAAAGGTGGCAGCCCTACTCTCAGTATAAATCGCAACGCCGTTTATCCTTCTTCAAGACTCTTTGTATGACCACACATCCAATCTCGTGGGAATATAGCGACATTCTATAAATAGCGGCAAAAATATTCTATTTTTAAAATTGACAATCGACACTCATTTACCAAATTCAGATACTGACGCTACAATGCATAATTGACAATCAATGCTTTATATAGGTTGTCATGTGTAAGTTGGCGTATGGCAGAAAAAGGTACTAATTTTGACAGTTGTGTTGACAGTTCTAACAGCTTGGTAGCCTCACGTGTGTCGGTGCTAATAATTTGTGTTTTAAAGTGTAAAAATCATTACGAAACATGCCAAAAGTAGTGCGGAGTGCAGCTAGAGAAATTATTCTAGCTGTAAAACGTTTTTGTGAAGAGGAGAAACGTAACAATGGGCCGATTATTCCATTTCAACAAGTGAATGCTCGAACAGCGGCTTTGACAGGTAAAGTATTGCCAGTTAAAAGTGAAATTTATATCCCCAAATTTAGGGAAAAATAATAATTGCTTTTGAAAGTAAATGTGATTGATGGATAACTTAAAATATTTTTTGTTTTATTTAAGGTGTTTCTGAAAGAACCGTGAACCGTATAGTTCTACTACTCTCAGAAAATTACATTGTGATCTAAAGGCAGACATCAATTTCAAGGGTAGTATAGAATCTCTCAGAAAAATACTACACAAGTTGGGATTTAGTTATAAAAAGAATAAATCCAAAAGGATGGTTCTCATGGAGCGATATGATGTTGTTGCCTGGCGATCAAGATTTTTACGAGAAATAGACAATAATAGAAGGAGTGACAATCCGAGGCCAATCGTTTATTTGGACGAGACTTATTTACACCCTGGCTATAAAGTTAAAAAATGTTGGCAGTCTGAGGAAACTGAAGGTGTCCTTACAGAAGTCTCAGAAGGTCAGAGATGGATCATAGTGAATGCCGGAAGTGAGAAAGGTTTTATCCCCAATAGTCTTTTGTGTTTCAAATCTAAGACCAAAAGTGGAGATTATCACGACGAGATGAATGGAGATAACTTCAGTAAATGGCTACAAGAAAAGCTTATCCCAAACTTAGAGCCCAATTCATTAATAGTGATGGACAATGCGTCATATCACTGTATTAAAATAAATAAACGCGTGACAATGAACAGTAAGAAACAAGAGATGCAAGATTTCATAAAAAAAAACAATCTTTCATACATGGAAACCATGAAAAAAGCAGAATTGTATGAAATTATAAAAACAATCAATCAGGAGAATGTCTACTTAATTGATGAAATATTAAAGAAACATGGTCATAAGGCTGTAAGACTTCCGCCTTATCATTGTGACTTTAATGCAATAGAATTCATTTGGAGTTCGTTCAAAAGAATATTTGCAGACACAAATGTTACTGGCCTCTCTGAAAACATGGAACAGAGAATCCATAGTGCATTTTCCAAAATAACTGCTGAAGAATGGCAGAAACACTGTAATCACGTTATAAATGTTGAAAATAATTATCGTATGACAGACAACCGCCTTGAAACAGTAATGGAACCATTTTTAATTGATTTGAATAGCAGCGACTCAGATTCTTCTGACACAGATGACTCTGAAGAATTCATGGAAGGAATAATGCCTCTAACAGACCATAATTACTATAAAAAATAATTTTTTGTTATTGAGTTTTTTATTTACCTTTAATGTAATATCTAAGAATATCCATCAATCCAAACTAAACAAAAAAAGTGGCAACACAGAGGGTTGTAGGAGGCGCCGCCACTGGAACGCCAACTTATACTTGACAGTCTATAGTCTATATTTAAAAGTGTTATATGATTGAAATATTCCATTTATGAATTTTAAAATCCGAAACTCCTGCTTAAAATTAAACTTTTTCTTAATATCTAATCATAGACATTCCATTTTCGAATTAAAAATCGAACACCATTCAAATTTCAAACAAGTTAAATAAGCCTGCTCATACGTAACGAAGTGTGCCAGTACAACCAAAAGCGGAGCGGAAATGCAGTCAAAGTTTAGGTTTTTAGTACTGGACGTTTAGCAAAGTTTAAGTTGAGTATTCCACTATTCGGGCTTTGCATGTTTAATCCCTCTAAATAAATAAACAACCGCTTCGTGAACTGAAAACCCTGAAAGCGAATGTGGAATATCGTCCTAGTGTCAACTTTAAGCCACTGCTGTATGAAAGTTAAATAATAATACTCTACATCGCTTGCTGGTATTATTATTTTTTTTTTTTTCACTTTACGCTCCGAGTGCTAGTTATATGGGCATTCAAGTATTATGTAAGCACTATATCAGAGGGGTCGTTGATTTTCTTATTTGGTGATTACGTCAACAGTAATTATTTAGTTTTTACACATAATACTCATCGTCTATGCTTGAAATCGAAGATTGACACTGTCGTGGAACTAACATGCAACGCACGTTCACTTTCTATCAAATTGGATTTACACTGTGGTGACAAAGAGATATATATTTAAAACGTGGTTATGTATTGAGTACTATATATTTTATTTTAACACTATCGTTTTGGCAGTAATGAATTTGTATGATAAATAATATAGATAATAATTTTGCGTACCTATTAATTAATAATAAAAGCCTTTTATTTAAAAACTTAATATTTAAATATATTTATACTTTACGTTTATTTATATTATATTTATTTCATTTCATTATTTCTAGATATGTGTACTTTGGCAAACGTCTCCACCAAATCCCACCATTTCTGTCTAAACCAGTATTTTCCAACTTATTTGTACCTTAGCCTGTTTTTATTGATAAAAGCTTGCCAACGCTCGGCACACTGATACATTGATAAAATAACCACAAGACGATTTTAATGTGACAAGCACAAGGCAAACATACAGGAAGAGATCATACAAATATTAAACAAAACAATTAATAATAAAAATAAAATAAAATTATAAAGAACTAAACCAAAATCCTAGAAAATAAAGACCTAGCTCGTTTATCACATGCTAAATCTGGACATCGGTGAGTTTTGTCCAAAAGTCCACAAATGGAATATGATTCTTATGCCCCAAACACATAATTTTCAACAAAATTGAATTGTTCACTTAACTCAAATAATAGGTTTTACTAGGACATAATTAACGAATCATTATTGAAAAACCGAAATTCTAATTCCAAATAATTTAATGAGCTTTAGAATAGCCCCCTTAAGAATCAAATTGCCCCCCTGTGGCACGTCGGCCCTACGTTGGGAAAGACTATGCCACTCCAGAGAGTAGCAGACTATATACCTGCTATTTCCCTACCTGTATTTGTCTATATACCTGTTATTTAACTTGGTATATAAACTACAGATTAACGAAGTGTTATTTAAAAGAGTGCATGCGTTCTGCATGTATCATTAATATGTGCAATAATCGGTCTTCTGTGCCTGACGTTTGCAATGTAAATGAGTGTGAAATATTGTCTGTGCAATGAAATACTTCGTAAGTAATATGAACAGAATTAGAACAAGGCGGCGCGACGATTATGAGGTCACTCTTTGCAAATAGATGATGCAACGCATAAACATCTGATGAAAAGCTTAAATATACTAGAATAGCATGACTTTAATAAACACTGTACCAACAATCTTATCTGTAATATTATATCTCAACCTATATTTATATAAAATTTAAGTTATGTTACATTACATTAGTAAAGTTACTTAGATGCGTGAAGCAAATGTTGCCAATTGAAGACAATATGATCCGTTTAGTTCCAATTGCATAGATTGTAATAACATTCTAGTTTACGATAATGTCTCAAAGATTGACTACAACCATATTCTTACAGCACCAACTGACGTGATACATGATATTTCAAGCGATTAGGATATTAAACAAAGTATGGAAGTGCCGACTGCAGCGCCATCTGCCAACTATCCAGGGCTTCACCCAAACGCATACAAAAGAAATTCAAATCGGTTCAACTGTTTAAGAGGAGTTCAGTGAATTATATTTATATGTAAGCTATCCTCTATCTTTTAAGTTAGATCAAACTGCACACGGTTTAAATTTGATTGAAATCGGTTAAGTAGTTTAGGAGTCCATAGCGGACAACCAACGTGACGCGTTTTTTATATACAGGTAACATAAGTGTCTCTTAGATTTTAGAATCGTTAAATAAGCAAGGCTAATTTTAAGCTTTTCTCTCTATTAGAATTTATTTCTTGACTAGAACATTCTAGCTGGGTAAAATTGAATTAATTGATGATTTAATATATTACAAATATAGTACAGCTGAAAGACTAAGTCATCATTTGTAAATCAACTTTAAAGAGTGAAACGCAAAGTTACAGAAACTGTCACCCACCCGCACCATCCGCAATCGTTTTTTTATAGAGCGGAGGCCGAACGGATAGGTGGCTCATCTGATGTTAAGTGATACCGTCGCTTATGGACACTGTCTGCCAGAGGGCTCGATTGCGTTGCCGGCTTTTAAAAATACAACACAATACAACTTCTATTATTACGACATCGAATGGATATTTGGTCGTAAAAACCGATAGTCGTAATAGCCGATGGCGTTATTAAGAATACAATAAAATTCAGCCGGGAATTTTGGACAATATCTAAGCGATGTCATCGTAAACGGTTTTGACTGTATACACAATAGAAACATTAAATAAAGGAATTTCTTACTTAAAAAATACTAAGAAATTTCTTAAATAAATAAAAGCAAAGAAAACTCTCGCATATAAATGAGGCAAGACATGAAACTGTGATTGATTTGGGCGAAAATAATTCCCCACTGTTTGAGATTCCCGAGCGCTACCCATTTACCTTTTACGCGTCAACGTTCTTGATTCAACATTGCTTTTAACGGCACGAATTCGCCTTTTATTGCAAAAACTTATTCAATATAATACTATTAAAATACTATTTGGACAAGGTTTTAAAAATAATTTCAGATTATACACACACTTTTACATCATCACACAACACACATCAATCACATCATCATCATCACATCACACAACAATTTAGGCTTAGTTAAATAAATTAAATCACAATTAGTCAAATGTATTAAATAATTTTTGTTTGTTTGTTCCCTTTTTTAAATATTTTTGCTGTTAAATGTATGGGTCATCTATGTATTCCATCTTTGGCTATATTCTCAGTATATTTGTTTATAATTTTATATAATTTATGTTAGCTGTAGGAGTACTAAATAAATAAATAAATAAATAAATACAAAAGTCTTTCCCACCACAATTTTTTTTTTAAATTAGGATGACTTCTTTAGGCGCTTGATGGTAAATTTTTTACGGATGAAACGCAATAATAATTAGCGTAATAATATTAGCGTCACGAATATGTTTTTTTATAGAACAGGGGGCAAACAGGCAGGAGGCTCACCTGATGTTAAGTGATACCGCCGCCCATGGACACTCTCAATGCCAGAGGGCTCGCGATTGCGTTGCAGGAGTTTCAAGAATTGGTACGCTCTTTTCTTGAAGCACCCTAAGTCGAATTGGTTCGGAAATACTTCAGTGCGCAGCTGGTTTTACAAAGTAGTGGTGCGCGGCAAAAACTTGCAGGGTTTTTGTCGAAGGGAAAGAAGAGAGAGAGCGATTGAGACCGATTGAGAGAGAGAAATGGCGAATGTAGCATGAAGCAAATAGCCATGGGGCGAGTGTAGGCAATCATTCATAACACACATACATTATAACTATCCGTCTCCGATGAAACTCCAAGACAATACTAGGAATAGACAAGTGAAGAATTATTAACATGCTACGTCATAGTCGATTCGACTAATTGATAATGCTTTGTGTGACGTGATTGACGTATAATATCTTTGTTAATCATTTGTTTTTTATAAATACATATACACTACAAGTTATTTTATTTCGAAATAATCACCTTAATCAATCACCTAGCATTTACAACAGATAGTGATCAGAGGAGTTGTTCGGATTAATACCCGCAGCTGAGTTCATCTGCTGCATCATCGGACATCAAGGCAGAATACAAAATACCATCTGTATCACTTCGACTTTTTAAGGCAGTTATTTTCGCGCACCACTATCTGGAAACAGTTGCCTATCGATACATTTTAGATTCGACTTAGGATTCTTAAAGAAAAGTACCAATTCTTAAAAGGCCGGCAACACACTTGCGACCCCTTTGGCACAATTAGGGTCTATGGTCAGCGGTATATCACTTAACTTCAGATGAGCCTCCTGTCCACTTGCCCCTTTTTCTATGTATAAAGTGTGTGTTTAACAATCATGTATATATAATGACGGAAACTTTCTATAATTTTTACACATAATATATACCTACTATCACAAGCGAAATAAATGATTTTAATCTTGAAATACTTTAATGCATTATTAATGAATCAGCCGGGACATTTATAAGCTCCATAGACTATAAATGGTAGCATTTTAATTAGCTAGACTGTCGCCCGTCACATATACAAATGGCTCTAATAACTTTCAGTCCTACAAAAGACGTGGCGCGTTTCGTTTAATTCCCATTGGTCATCTCTAGCCCAACGCGTAGTACATCGACCAATCACACATCGATACATTTCGTCTTTTGTTTGTTTCGTGCAACGGTTCTCTTTAAAAATTCCAACTGTTATCCCGACTTCTTCTTTGCTAATGGTTAACCGGTTGAAGGACGCTCTCCTCTTGAACGGCTTTAAGTAGCAACGGTTCAGAAATACTTGGAATAGCACCTGGTGATCTAGTGGTGGGCCTGGAACGCGAGACGTCATGTCAATTGCAATGGGAAAAAGGAGATGGAATTTTGCATGATACAAATGATTCGTGTTTCACTTAAATTATGTTTTAAGGTAGTTTTTCGTCAACACAATTACTTAAGTCCCTAAAATACTTTTGGCTTTTGTAAAAGAGATTATAATGAAAAATCTAATCATTTAAGTAAACAACAAATTTGGTTCATATACACATAAAATACATATACATAAAATATGTTTTATACCCTGACATACATTATTGATTAGCATCACCCGTACCTCCATAAATCTTGTAAACTTCGAGTGCTATTGAGACAGTCTGGTTTCTTTAGTGAGTATCGTGATGGACTATTTATGGTGACATTTCAAACCCATTCGGTCAGCATATTTACGGCCTTCAGCCGAGAACAACACGATCGAAGAATCATGAAAGTCGTGGCGCCAATTAGGTTTATTATATGGCGAGTATCAACACACCCTTGCTATGCCAAAAAAGTTTTTTTTAATTATCTAGACCGGCAGGAGGCTCATTGCTAGAAGACTCTAAGTGCGTTGCCTTTGACGAATTGGTACTCTCTTTTCTTTTCTGTCGAATTGGTTCGGAAATACTTCAGTGGGCAGCAGGTTTCGTAGTAGTGATGGAAAAAAATTGCCTGTAATGCTCAGGGTCGGGTTGTGTGATTTGTGGATCGATCTTTATAGATAGGGTTAGTCAAAAACATTTTTCAATCTTAGTCTTTAGACATCTCAGTTGTCCATGGAAACTGCTCCTTTACCTAGTGAGTGTTTTGCGCGCAACAAACAATTTTATGAGAGGACATCAGAATTGCGAGTCGCACCCTGAACCCATGGAGTACTGGGTACTGCAGAACAAAATCCGAGCAGATAAAAATGTTAACGGTACTATATACGTCTGATTTTTCGAACACATTCAAAAGCAATTTCCAGGCTTATTGTTCCAAAATTGAGTCCACTGCGTCGAGCTATGGCCGATTTTGTTCACTATTGTTGAAAAATACTTTCTTAAATGGAAATGAATACGCATACTTAATATTATTATGACCTCTGTGTATGTTTAATGTTTATATAACAATCAAATATACAGCATGTACAATTTTCTTAACATACATAGTAGTAATAAAAATAATTATAAATTAATAAAATTAAAATTTAAAAAAAATCGCTGAATTACTATACTTCCTTCTTTGTTTATTTAGTTTTAACATATTATATCTAATTATTTATAAAGTATACGTTAATTAATTCAGAACGGTTCAACAACAATAGATTCGTTAAGTGTCAAGATTATCAGCTGATTCGATAGCTTTGTTCGCGATCTAATCAATTTTGCAGACTCTTGTGTCCAGAGCAAGTTCATGTCAATCTCTCTTGAAATACCTAGTTTCGTTAAGAAATAGCTGATGAAACTATTGTTTTAAAAGGTATATCACTATACAATAGTTACACCCTATATGATCCGTTTTTTTTAAGTTATATAATAATTAAAAGTTATATAATAGAAATAAAATAAGTTATATAATAGAAATAAACTTTTTAATGAAAATTAAAGTTTTAATATATAATTATTTTTTGCAAATCTATTATTTTTTTAAATTCAGAAAATGTAATACACTAATTTAAATCAGTAAATAATGCCTATCTCATTATATATCATAGTTCAAAAAATATATAAATACATAAATAACAAAAATTCAGTGGCCCTACAACCTTTGAGTTCTGGGGCTCAGATGTCTGTATTTGTTTCGTGATCAGCCTTCCTTGCCTGTCACGCGCCGCCGACTTTTGGGTCTAAGACATGCCGGTTTCTTCAAGATGTTTTCCATTGATACACAATTTGAATTGAGGGGGAGATGATGGGTTGGAGATAGAAGTCGCACACTGAAAGCACGGCCAACTGCTCGATAATCAATAGGCGTTATATTTCTTTGAAAATCCGTTCCTATTCTGTCTGCAATCTTTGATAATTCTAGCGAATTGAACGAATTAATTAATTAAAAAAATGGTTGTCTGTGAAATCGGTTTCCGGACGATAGTTTAATGTGACAACGACATAACAAAGCATTGATGAAAGTATTCTTAGTGCAAATCATTGTACTTAAGTCTTAGACTGGAAGATAGATAGACGCGGCGCAAGCGTACAATGAGCATAATTTGACAATGAGCGTAACGGGACAATGACTTATGCCTTCGACGTGGTCACGTCAAAATCTATAGAAATGTTAAATACAATAGTATCATTATCAAAACCAGAATATATTCCACAGAAACGTCTTCTTAGACGTATATCAATTCTACAGCTAAACTCCGGTCAATCGAGAAACATAATTCACGTCGTTGTCTCAAATTAATTTCTCTGTGACCGGTGAGCTGAGAGCGAACAATATTCTAATGTTTGTTGAGCTTTCATTTGATATTGATTCTGTCACTCAGGTAACAGATTATACTAAAGGAAATTTATAAGATTATTCCAGCAACGGTGATAAATACAGATCAACAATAAACTTTTTTCTGTAAATTGTCTCTGGACGATGACATTATTTAACATATATGACTAATTTACTCAAAGGATATTTACTTAACATAAGAAAAGTGTCCCATAACACTACCTTTTTTATAGAAAAGGGGGGCAAACGGGCAAGAGGCTCACGTTGTGTTAATTGGAACCCGCTGCCCGAGGACACTCAATGCCAGAGGGCTCGCGAGTGCGTTGCCGGCCTTTCAAGAATTGGTACGCTCTTTTCTTGACCCAAAGTCGAATTGGTGCGGAAATACATCAGTGGGTAGCTGGTTCCACATAATGGTTTTGATAAATATTTATCAAAATCTGTTTATCGCGAGTGCCATCTAGCGGCACTCGGTAAACGTAAAATTCACACTTGTCTTTAAAGTGGAAAAAATGTTGAGGCCCTGATCAACGTTTGTCGATATCTTTTACAAATATTCACGTGACAAACGATGCCAGTTAATCGTTCTTTGTTTGTTTTATCAAAAACAATCAGAAATAAGCCGTTGTTCCGGCGAAAACGGCGACGGAAGCTCGACCAACACTGATTAATGAGCTCGCTTCACCGACTTGAAAATGAACCTATTACTTAACAGACTTATCGCTTGGAAAGAAACTTCCCTAATTAGTGCCGACCTCGAAAAGAAACCAAAATAATGCGACTAAGTAAAATACATCAAAACACTAAGAGGTAAAACTAAAACACACACACTGCACACACACCTTGACTAATAAATCATATGGCCCGCGAGGCAGTTTAAAAAAAACCCAATTAAAAAAATATGACATTTACATACTCACAGGCAAAATCAAAAGATTTATAAAACAGTAGGTACATAGATTTTTTTCTGCAGCTTTTTAAAATTTGCTAAAATTGATTTGTACTTATAAATGCGAACAGTTCTCTTCATTGATGAGAGTCAATAAATCAATATATCGTATAAGACTGACTGACGATAATTTTCTTCTAAGAATTTAATATGAAACTAACATTTGTGCCAATCAAAGAAAAATTATAAATAAAAATTTATGCATGACAATACATATTTTTAGAGATTTATGTACTAACAATGAGTCCTAAGCATACAATTGTTAGTCAAAGCGATAAGGGAACAATCAGTGAACACAGAGAACATTTAAAATGATAATATACTTTTGTACAAACATAAGTTCACACCCGCAAAAAACGCAAAAACTATTGAGGGCGTAATTAATGATAAATTCAAAATTGGAATATATTGAACAAGTGCGTCTAACCAGGCGGGATAAAAAACAAATGTGAAGATTTAAAACTAACATGGCGATCACAGAACATACCCTCGACAGAATTAATAAAAAGAAGTATGTATGACGAACATATAAGAGAAGTGTTCAGCGTGCGACTCTCATTCCAAGATCGTAGGTTCGAACCCCGGCTGTGCGCACCAATGGACTTCCTGTCTATGTACGCATTAACATTTAACAAATTAGGTATGTACACAGCTTTTTAGTGGCATCTTCAGAGCTGGTTTACTATTTTATGTAATAGGAGGAAAACGGCTCATCTGATGTTAAGTGATACCGCCGCCCAAGGACACTCACATTGCCGAAGGCTCGCATATGCGTTGCCGACCTTTCAAGAATTGGAACGCTCTATTCATCATTTTGAAGGCCTCATCATTCAATTAATTTATTTATTACGAACAACTATTAAGTATTATTTTTCATAAATTAATAAAAAAGTATAATAATTATACTTACTCGTATAACTTATTTGCACGTATTTTTTTGAATAACGTGCCGTTTGAATAAACAATAAGTAAATTATAGAAATTCACAAAGGCGAAGATCGTTGAACTGAAAACCAGTTAAAGACGAGACTCATTTCTCGTGTCAAAGCCAGAATATATAGGCTATTAAGTCATCCTAGCCCTAGAATTGATAGATTTACGCACAGCCGTGGGGAGATTGATAGCAGTGGTTGTCGGTCCCATCCTCAGACCTAACACTAGCAATTCATTATGTCAAGCCAACGTTGCTCGTTTCAATAAGACATCAGCGATTTACCTATTTAATTAAAGATCTCTACGTAATGTTTTGATCGCTTCATTGGACGAATTTACATAGATTAGCTTAATTGGCTACACTTGCAAGTTGCAATTCGAAACGTTCCTTATTTAAACTTGCTTAAGTACCATAGTGATGTTGAACTCTATATTTTGCCCGTTTTTATCTGTAGTAATTTAAATTTGGAACGGTTCTGTATTTGGACTTAAATATTGTTGTACGATGTTGAACTATATGTTGAAATGTTTTTGTTTCAATTTGGAATCAAAACTTTTATTCTTAACGTTTTGATATCTTAAAAAAATAATCTTTATAATTGTCTATTAAAGACTATATAATATGGTGCCTAGTTTAAAATTCTATTTTCAAATTTGTAATATTAAACTATTAGTGATTTTATTCCTTCTTTGAATTTATTTGCAATTAAGTTAAATATCAATTTTAAATACTGAAATATTTTCGTTATATAATTTGTGTTAAGTAACCTATTCTTTTCTATATTATATATTAAACGTGTTCGTATAAAAGGCTTTCATGAAAGCATCCGTTTATATGCATTCAAAGTATGTGTTTCAGGAGTTGTTCAATGGGTTAATAGTGAATACGGAGAAAATATATTGCAATGTAGAGATTTGTATACAATTTCCTTCGATTGCAGAGATCGTTTTGTATTAAAATCTTACTTATTAAATGTTTATTTACAACCCGTATTCTTATGAAATTTACGCGAACTTAAAATAACTCTTTTTTCCGAATAGTCTCTTACAGTTGCAATCTGTCATTTTATTTGACCAATCACCGTCCAGCGAAACGGTTAAATTCCTCTTTTGTTTTACGCATTCCATTATGGGGTATATTTAATACACATCACAAAATAATAAGTAAAAGGGTTTTAGTTTTAGGTTTTAGGGTTGCCTGGAAGAGATCGCTTGTTAGCGATAAGTAATCCCTTGTAATTTATATATATTGTGTTATTTGTGTTTCTTTCTAGCAACGAAGTGTGAATAAATAAATAAAAGTAATTTAAAGAACACACGAATTTAAACGATTATTTTATTTGAATTATTTCTTGGTGGCCGGTGCACAGTTGGCTTCTCACCAGAATGTATCAAAGATGTAGTAGTATGTAGATTTATGCGGAGTGGCGAAGATGATGCTATCTGCCCTGGCTTTCACGCCGAATTGCAATATCTTTGAAATATATGTAAAACCTTATAGTTGGAGATACCTTTATTATTTTTGGTGTCAATTTATTAAGCACCTACAATAAATATTTTTTTATTTTAAGTTCTGAAACGTTAATAAATTTAATTAGTTAATAATAAACTGTTTTAATATTAAAACAGAAATTACAAAATAAAATTTTATGTGGAAATGATGCAATCAAGAAATTAAGCAAAATGTTATTTCGGAGTATAGGTATCGAAAAGCACTGAGAGCTTAGAAATTCCGTGTTTTCTTTTATTGTAAATGGTTTAGGAAACTCGTTACACGTTTCTTTCACTCAGTTGTCTGACGGACCTTTAGCGACTTTATTGAATATCGATATTTAATTAACTGTCTAGAGATTCAATTAACTCTCTGATTTAACTACTTTACTGCGACATATATATAGATTTTGGGCTGGATGACAGAAGCCAGAGACACTCATGGTCACCGCTTCACCTCAACATCCGTCTTTTCCCAACTGAGCGTTTCTTATAGCAGTTTATGCCGCTCACCATCTCCACACCATAGAAATATAGCCGAATCAATTCGACTTAATGCCCTTCAAGAAAAGAGCGTGCCAATTATTAAAAGGTCGGAAACGCACTCGCAAACCCTCTGTAAAAGTCAGTCCATGGGCGGCGGTATCATTTAACAGGTGAGCCTCCTGCCCTTTTGCCCTCTGTTCTATAAAAATGCATTAGCAAAAGAAGGCTTGATCTTGAAAGAGCCGTAGTAGAATTGGTGCGGATACTTCCACGGCCAACTCCAAGCTGGCAAATAGCCTGTTGTGTAACGTCAGGTAAATAATAAATAAATAATATGGATTGAAGATTAAACGCTTTCGTAACATTTTTACAATACACGAAATAAATAGACTGTTTTCCAAGCGATTGATGTAGAACATTCATAATATTAATATAAATTGAACGATGGAACGCCTCCGCTGCGATCGTGAAGATATCGACGTACAATATTTCTTGTTTCGGATCGTCAAATTAATAAATAGCTTTTATGGATTGAACGTGCGACAATACAAGTTGCGCTACATGGTGGGAAATTTTGACCGAACCACCTGCAAACCTTGTGGCTTGTTAGTAATACTCATTTATCTTACTTTTGTGGAATATTCAGCAAGAACTATAAATATAGTTTCAGTTTAGATTGTAATTCTACCAAATAATCATCAAAGTTAATGCGACAGAAATACAAAGAATGAGTTAGTTGAACAAATAAAAACATATCATTGTGTGTAAATTTTTTGTATGTTACGTATATGTTTTCTAAGTTATTTGCAGACAGCTTTGGCTTTATAGCGTCCTGTGGTATGTGCGTTTAATTGAAACGACTGGAGCGACGCCAGAGAAACGCGCTCTTTAATCTATGAGTTAAAATTAGCCATTGAAAAGTTTATCGCATACTTATATGACATCGACGGATTCCTTTCATCATGGGTGTAATTCCCACAGTATTTTCTTTATTTGATAAAGTTCACCACATCATATATACTGCTTTGACATAAAATTAAAATATTACTCATCCAATTTTAGAGTTTACAATAAATTTTTTGCTTAGTGCGGATTGGGTATCAGAAAGCTATACAATGTTGTTTTAAATCGATCTGCCCACTACCGAGTATATCCACCTGAATAAGCACTGCTTAATCCGATATAATCGCGGAGAATTCGAATGAGAGGTGACTGAACTCCTAGGTTGGTTTTTGGAGACAAAATTAAAAAACAATTTTGAACCTTGGGAATAAGTAATGTTAATGTTGCTATGATATTAAAGAAATATTATATGTAGTTAAAGTCAGACAATTTGGCATTTTGGTATTTAATACTTTGACCATTACAAATAAAGAAGATATTGGGACATGTACTTCGACACAAACGGTAACGAATTCTTCAAGTCATCATTATGATCAAGGGGAAAAGACGAGCTGGCAGAAGGAGGAAGTCGTGGCTTCGCAATATCAGATAATGGACGGGAGTGGTGTAGAACAGCTGATGCGCTTGGCGAAAAATAAGAAATATGACGAGCTGATCTTCAACCTCCAGTAGTGGAGAGGCACTACAAGAAGAAGAAGAAGAACGTTGGCGTATTGGCTTCTGTGTGCGTCACTCATCGCTAAAGTCGTTTCGCTGTGCACCAACGGACTTCCTGATTAGTGCCTTTAATACAAACTCGTTCGGTGAAGGAAAGTATCGGAAACCGGCTTGGATTAGACTAGGACTGCCTCGACTGCCTATTAGATTGACAAATTAACTTGAAACAGATAAGAAATGTCCCAGGTATGGTTGGACCAAGGTTGTAGCGCTTGTTTTTAGTTTTAATAACCTCACAATTGTACCATAGAGGCATTTTTTACACAATACAAATCAATGAAATAGTCTGTGCAAATACCAGGAAACGTGGGCGCCCAAAAACCTGATGCATTACGGACAGAGATGGAGAGGAGATGCAAACTCATATTTAACAGTCAAGACTTAATGTGCGTAATATATTCGTTATTTTCTTTACTAGTAAGTAATCCAAATAGCGTTAGTTTTTTATTTATTTATTTGCTTGAAAACAGCTTTACAAATAAAACAAATTAACACAAATAATTTGTTAAAAATAATGCACACTATTTAAATTAATATTCAAAGAGAGGATCTCTTAGAAAAAAATAACTAAAATTCAGTAGAGATTACCGATAAATTTTAAAATAATTCAAACCGATTTAATTTAAATAAAATTCATAAATTATTAGTAAATACTATTGCCGTTGTATATGAAATTGATTCAAAAACACCAAAATAGTATTTATTTATTCACACAGTTTAAATGCACTGTTACGAAACACGTGTTCTAAATATAAAAATAGTATAATATACAAGTTGAACATATTCCATGCCACCTAGACCTAACTTCACGATGTCGATAGGTGTTGGTGTGCGCGCGCATCGTAAAAATTCACTCTCATTTGTCTCCATCGCGCCAAAAGAAGTATAACTTCAAAAATAGCTACAGTTAATGACCCTCGTTATTTAAGTTTCATAAACTACATTGCAAAGTTTCAATATGTAAAAACTTAATTCCAATCATGGCTCAACTCCAAAGAATAATTTGATTTCCTCTTCACTGAAGCCCAGTATCTCATTTGACTGTTTCGTTTGTTTCCCATGCGTTGGAAACCGTCCAACAGTTTTACACAATCATTCCACTCAACTAAGCATCTCTATAAACAAAAACCGGCAGGTATGGATTGCACAAAAAATAATTGCCGTTTCGATGCTCCCTTTTGCCTAGTCAAAAGGCATTTTTGATGATTTTGAATTTGATGTTTACAGATTTTTGATCGTAATTAATAAAACTACTATCGCTAAATAACAGTTATTTAAGAAAAACAAATGAATTCCATTAATAATTACAAACATTGTTGCTGTTTTTATCACATGTCCGTTAACTCATCACTTCTTCGCTTTTTTTTATAGAACAGGGGGCAAACGGGCAGGAGGCTCACCAGATGTTAAGTGATACCACCGCCCATGGACACTCTCAATGCCAGAGGGCTCGCGAGTGCGTTGCCGGCCTTTTAAGAATTGGTACGCTCTTTTCTTGAAGGACCCTAAGTCGAATTGATTCGGAAATATTTCAGTCGGCAGCTGGTTCCACAAAGTGGTGGTGCGCGGCAAAAACTGCCTTGAAAAACGCGCAGTTGTGGAACGGTGGACGTCGAGGTGATACAAGAAACCACGAACAAAATCTTCCAGTGCCTCGCCTAGGGATGTCACTATTGAACAATGATACTATTTTGTGTGTTATAACTCACATTAATGAATTGCGAGCCATTTAGCAATGTACGTGCACATTGCTAAAGGAATCGCATTTGAGTTCCCGGGTTTTAAAACAATATATAATTAAACAGCTTTTGATTGATAATTAATTTAAAAATCATCAAAATTATTACTTTCACGATAAAAATTTCGGTTATTATTGATATAATCTAGCCCGCTCTACGTCCTTGACTTGCAAACTGAAAGTAAATGTAAATTTACAATTAATTAACCTTCTCTTTAAGTGGTTGTGTTTGAATAAAGATATTTTGTGTTTTATATAATATGTTTGTTAAATATATATACTTGTAGTTAATATTAAAACGCTAAGGGATTTCTTACTTTGAAATCCGATATAGTGAATTCAAGAAACCGTCAGTCAACTGCACTATTCAATTTACCGACGCGACTTGACGCCACACGCCCAATAAACACGGTACCGGAAATTCCATAACAATCCTGTACGAACGAAGATTACAATCGTAAACATCCTGACGATTCAATTAGGTCAAAGACAGTAGACAGATTTTCAATCTATCCTAGAAACGTACCATAATTTATTTATATAGTACGGACGCGGAGCACGAAGAAGCTCATCTTATGTCTTTGTCGCTCGCGCATAAACATATATAACTAAGTCTTACAGCTACATATATAAGTACATATTATAAAAGAAATCACTTATACTGATGACATATATTATTATTAAAGTTTATTCAGTAATTTGTTAATTATGATTTTTTATAAATATTAAAAAATTAAATATTAAAAGTTATTGTTTTTGTTGTCAAGTTGTATTAACAGTTGCAATTTTTAACCTGCACCAAAATCCTTCAAAACCATTTTTCTAGAGGTGATTCCGAATCGAATGAGCCATAGCTCATATTTTTAGGACCTTTATCTCTATTTTTTACATTTTGAACTTGCTGATTAGACTATGAAAGCATTACATAGATAAAGAATATATGTATATGCAACAGAAAACATAAGTAAGTACATTAATAGACGAATATTAAAAAAAACTAAAAACTTCTTAATATTTAAAAAAAAACGAAATTGTTACTTCAAAAGAAAGTCAAAGACCTCTTCAAATATTTCCTCACATCCTCTTTGGTTAAGTGGAAAATATCAACCAACTCATTTGTGTCATAGTCAGATAAAACAAAACATTGGCGAATTATGCAGGTAATTCGTGTTCGTACAAGGCACATGAAACAATCGTGAATATCTTGTTGCATACCGGGGAGAGATTGGATTAACGACAGCTATCTATCTATAAGCCCGTTAAGAATATCAAAAATAATAAATCTTGCTGACTACGCCGACATTCCAATGAGTCTAAATTAAAATATTTGCGATAATCTGCAAAACTATCGAAACCTTGGTACTGTTTAAAATTAAGGAACTTTACAATTTTTTTATTTAGAAGTAATCTTACAGCTATATATATACTAATTATAATATACAAGCGTTAGATAATATACAAAGCCAAACACAGATCACAAAACAAAATAAAAAAATTGCAGTGATGTGTTACAAAAAATAAGTAAACTTAAATGGAGTAGGGATGTAACAGAGTGGTATCTGAGGAACGGGAAAAGAAATTGAGGAGGTCAAATTAAAAAATGGGACGACGATCTACCAAAATGTAACATATATTATTTATTAAAAAGTATATAGGGTTCACACAGTTCACGTTTATAAAAGTAAATAAATAATTTTATCAGGTTATCAAAACTTTCCCTATCAATGGGGCAGGTGTCAGATCGATTTTGGCATGTTCAAAAAGCTTTGGATACATATACTTCTGTATAAGTCAAAGTTGATTAAAGAACAATAAATAATCACACTTACTTTAAATAAGTGTTTCACTACTGGGCTACAGGGGATTAATATCCCAATACTGAGCCAAGTAATAAGCGAATTTCTCGGGTATAAAAGTGTATGAAATACATAGTACCAAATAAGCAGACTTACTTTAAATAAGTGCTCAACTACTGAGCTTCGGGCGATTAATATCCCAATACTCTGCCGAATAGGACGTTAATATCTCGAGTGTATGTTAACGTTGATTTATAGCAAATTTTCTCAAGATACTACAATTTTCCTACGTGAAAATGTGAAAATTCAAAAGCTCCTTTAAAATTATTGCGGGTAACAATAAAGTTGATTTATAGCGTCTATCTCGTGTAAGTATGACCTAGTATCGCAATTTAATATCTAATTGTATCTTATTCACGTTAATATTATATTAAATTAAATAAATCAGTGGCGATTTTTTATGCCTTTCTATGCCTCAGAGATCTGTGTCTTAGATCAGGTGCTCAGCCTCCTATACCTGAGACACGGTTGAGTTTTTGAGTGTAAGCCAAGTTTTCTCACGGTTTCCTTCACCGTTCTAGCGAAAATTAAATGGGTAGGTAGATACTCTATTGGTGCACAGCCTCCGGTGTAAGAGTGGCACGCTAAACCCACTAGGCTAACACTGCTATAAAAAATGCCAACGTAAAAAGAGATTAGAAAGAAGTATATTCTACGGTTTCGGTATTTGTAAATATGTGAGAAACATTTATACAATATTAGACCTGTATAGTAATTTTATTCTGGGAGTACATTGTCTTCACATATTTAACTACTTAATGTATACAAATGTGGAGTTTCTTGCCCAGTCTTTTCTACACCAAACTACCTTTTGGAAGGGGCAACTAGAATATTTTTTATATTTTATTTAACATGTATACTAACATTACAAAAATAGACCTGTAGTTAGTAATAGTAATTTTATTCTGGGAGTACATTGTCTTCACATATTAAACTAATGTATACAACTATAGAGTTTCTTGCCCAGTCTTTTCAACACGAAACTACCTTTAGAGTCATCTTTGTATTTTATTTAACATTCAAAAGTTATGTAGTCAAATTGGAATAAATGATTTGATTTGAATGAATTTAGGATAACAAAAGCTAAACACACAATTTTGTTATATAACGTATTCAGGACAAAACTAATTTATATACAGATATATAACTCAGAGACGTGGGATACTTTGTCAAAGTGATGGTAGTGCCACAAGCGATTAACATGTCTGGCGGCGGTGACGCACTAATCAGCCCTTCGCTCCGACATATAGGACCTCGGAATGGTTAAACAATTAGATTTATGGCTTTTGGCCACCTCGTCTGTCATTAGGAAAACCGCAGCAGTACGGGGGATATCAACACATAATACCGTCTAATGTTTAATTTGATTTAAATAAAAATAGCCTTTATTAAATAGCCTGCAATTTATCCCCCTCCCCCTTCTTTTGTTCCCAAAAGTAAGCAAAGGTCTCAAAAATAAACGTATTAATATTTTGTAGGAATCCTCGAAAATACATTTAGTTTTCAAGCATAGACAATTTGTGGGTAATATATTGTGTCAAAAAGTAAATGACCTGACCACCAAATAATAAAACCAATTCCTTATAGTGCATAAGTAATACTTAGTACATAAGTGTTACATAATACTTGAGATCATCATTTTGAGCATTACTATTTAAATTTATTAATTTTATTATTACATTACTAAATAAAATAAATATTCACCATACAAACGCCTAGTGTAAATTAAAAGTGGATATGCTTGAGGCACAATTCAGCTAATAAATACATAATA
This sequence comes from Pieris rapae, assembly GCF_905147795.1. Taxonomy (NCBI): domain Eukaryota; kingdom Metazoa; phylum Arthropoda; class Insecta; order Lepidoptera; family Pieridae; genus Pieris; species Pieris rapae. The sequence goes on from NC_059530.1 coordinate 5,799,796, forward strand.
AATAATAACGAACAGTTATTAACTCCAACAACATAATTATTATCGCGTCCATAAATAAAATATCAATAAATTAAAATATGCAAATGGCGGTCAAGCTCCTAAACCGTTATGGTAATTCCGATAAAATAATGCATACATATATTTAAAAGAGGTAAAATAAAACAGCCGAACTTACGAACACTAATGATGGGTCTAGAATAAGCTTAGAGATGTAATGCCTGGATTTTTTTTATGTAAGTAATAGGAGGCAAACGGGCAGGATGCTCACATGATGTTTAGTGATAGCGCCGCCCATGGACACCGACATTGCCAGAAGGCAGGCAAGTTCGTTGTCGGCCTTTGAATTTATCGTCTTTAGTTTTCACCAATTCATGAGAATTTTTGGTCGTAAAAACCGATAGTCGTAAAGCCGATGTCGTTGTTATTAAGTATCTAAGTAATACAATAGAATTCAAATTCGAATTCATGTAAAACTGATTTATAGAAGATCAATTTGTTGAAAATTCAGTGGCTTATGACGTCCCTATACACAATATTTGTCGTTGTTTTGTTTTGTGGCAGCAAAATAATTTCATGTTTTGCAGTTCCGACAGCCTACCGCAAGGGTTTCTCTTGCGAGCACGGAGCCAGACTTGGGCTGCCGCGGAGTAGTCAATCGCCTTAAGCGCGATTTAGTCAAGAAATTAACCGTTAATCTCATCGAATATCAGACATTGAGAATGCATATACTCTTCTGTTATCTTCCTTTATGGACATCCCTGACAAATTTACATTTTATTAATTAACAACGAAACATTCTTTCGAATGTTTATTGGCTATCCATTCCAATAAAACGCAGTCAAAGACACGGGCTCGTCTTGTATAAACGGTTTTATGGCTCAATTTAGTTGGGTCGGTCGGTTACCTGCGCACACGCAAGCCGGTTTGTACTGGATACACCCCGCACCTCGCCTTGCGCGGTCAACTGGAACGGCATGCCTATTACTGATCTTTTAACAGGCGCCGTTGCAAATTGTACGATTTTGGAACGTTAACACGACTACTTAACAGATATAGTAATACTGCTGTATCTATTGAATTATACTACGCTTTAAACTTTCGAACGATAGTGTCCATGGGCGGTATAACCTAATCAGGTGAGCGGAGGCTCACAAACGGGAGGTTTCCTGCCCATTCTATAAATATAAACATAATCTCTTATTAATCCTATTAATTTTGAAATAATGTGTTCATTTAATATCGTACTGAGTGAATTCACAATTGCGTTAAGTATTTAAAATTAGTTATAAAAAGGTTTATGTTTTATGTCTTGTTTCGTTTAATTGTTATATTAATACCTTTCTATTATATTAGTTAAGTTATTATAAAATATAGCAAATAGGGAAAATAAATCGTTGCAAAAACACATGCGGTCGTATTAAAATCGCGTAAACTAATATCGGAATTATACAACGGCATTGTTCCTTTCTTAGGAAGCGACGCATCCTTTGTTATAAGATACAGAACATATATCCTTTGCACTTCGATTTGTAAAGAAATCTTTAGGAATGTAATTATAATATGTTGAATACACTAACTAAGGTGTTTGAATGTTTGAATTAACGCGAAATTCCTATTAGTGGTTCGGAATATTTTTTGTTCCATTTGTAGAGAAACGATTTATTACTACATACTACCCAATTGGCTAGTGGTGATTGATATAAAGGCAAAAGTAAGTAAGAAAGAAAGCGCTTAGGATCTTAACCTACTTGGCTGGCTTAAAAACAAAAAAATCTACAATATATAATATATATCCTTCCAAAACTGAGCTTCACCATGTTGAAATGCCCACTAAAGTGTTTCAGAACGGATTCGACGTCCTTTAAAAAACGTACCAATTCTTCAACATGTGGCCATGGGCGCTATCACTTCAGGTGAGCCTCCTGCCCGTTTGCCCCTGTTCCATAAAATAGACAATCAAGTAGATTCATACTTTTATGTACTCCTATCAAAACTACCAATTTTAATTTTTATAATAAATTAAATTATAATTTTAATAATTATAATTTAATTTATTTAATTTATAATACACATTCATAGTATTTATAATTCCTAAATAATAATAATGATAATTAAAAACGGATTTAATAATTTATTTATTTATTTGCGCATCAGTGTTCCTACTCATCATTAAACAATATTCAAATAATTATATTATTCCAAAAAAAGGAATATGTATGTGTATAGTTAAAAAAAATTTTACCTATTTATTTAAATATAACAATATTCGAAGAATTTGAATCGATATTTGTTTTTCTTCATGATTATTTTTATTACCAATGTTAGAGTGTACCATTAGCAAGCCTAATATTTTTTTTCTTAAAGTTACATTATTTAATAACCTATTTAATGAGCTATTCAAATATATAGCAGACGTGTCAACGTTAAGAATTTTTATTACGTTAATGATGCCAAAGTGTCGTCAGATGTCCGAGAAGAATTCGGAAGGCATTCACAGTCAGAAATTAAATATTATACTGACATGGAAATTTCCTAAATGGGAATTCATTTAGCCTATTTTCGTGATAGTCAAAATGCTGGCGAATATTTTTTTTACAGAACAGGGGGCAAACGGGCAGGAGGCTCACCTGATGTTAAGTGATACCGCTAAGTGTGATATAGATATATATATATATATATATATATATATATATATATCTTTCGTCATACGCTCGTAGCAAACCAGACAGCTTGGTTGTCGTCGCAAGGTGGAAATCAAATACCGCGGAGGTCACTAACCAGCTGGTGTAAAAAAGTGGCAATGGCAGAGGGTATATCAGAGAAAAACAGGCGTATAAAACTCTAGATATTCTATTATGATAGCAAATCATCGAACAACACTTATTTTCAAACAAAATTAATTAGAAGCACTAGTCCCAGGCCCCTTTATCAACTATTTAATCGTTAACTTTTTAAACAGCTTTTTCTTAGTACATTTTTTAAATTTACTAAAAGGCAGAGATAATAGTGCCTCTGGAATTTTATGAAAGAAAAGTGTCCCTTTCCCCAGAAAATAATTAAGTACTAAATTCTTTTTTTTATCCTCATGTGTCTCCCCATAACAGCTAAAGCAGCTATAGCAGAAACAGGTTGGAGAGATGTGCCTAGAAGAGGCAACGGACAGTTTACAGTGACAATACCTTCAATGAAGAATACGCCTCAGAAGACTTTGGAATTGCTATATTTATTTATTTCGTAATCCTAATTACTTCAATTACTTACTTGAAGTAATTTGGATATATGTTTTTTTTTATTTGTGTAGTGTAAACAGTGAAGTTATTTACTTAAAGGTGTGTTTTGTGTGGTATGCTCATGATGCATGTGATTTTGCGCTATGAATATTCTTAATACTCTTTTTAGCCATATTCTACGACAGCTTAATCAAGTCAAGGCTTAAATATTGGTCGTAATTTGTCCGGGCGATACAAAACTGAGTTTTATACACAGATATAATCAATTCCAAGTTTTTAAGCGCTAATTTTTTTTAGTAAAGTAGTTGTTTTCGTTCTAGGGACATGATTTTCACTAGATACATAGTGAAACCGGCGGGTCCTAGCGCTAATTACGACTCGTAATAGTGACTACTTCAAATGTTTGTATGAAATCTGTAAATACAGTCAAAATCTGTTATAACGACATCATAGGGACTAGTCATATATGGTCGTAATAACCGATAGTCATAACAGCCGAAAACGTGATTTGGTCAATATAACCGGTATGTTGTTCTAAACGATGTCGTCGTAAACGGTTTTGACTGTAATTGTAACACCAAACAAAATCTACTAAATATTTTATTAATGTATATTTATGATTAAGTATGGTAATTGTATTACTTTTCCAGTGTTACTTGTAATTTTATTTTTGTTGTTTTGTAACCTCTTTCTAGAAAAGACTGGAAGAGGTTGCTTGTTCAGTTGCATCCCTAATAATATATACTTGTAATGTAAGTTACAAATTAAAACAACTCTGGATAAACTCATTAACGAGTTGTAAACAAAATGTTTATGTTATCTACTCAAAATAACCGGTTGATTAGCATGTTGATAGACAGGAAACGTTGATTCCTGGGTCTATTGGTTATTATAAATAGAAACATTCATTGTTGCAAACCTTTGCGGGATAAGAACTTAATCTGAAACTCAAAATATCTTTATTCATATAGGTAAAAGGTAGGTAAGTACACTTATGAACGTCAAAAAAAATTATTTGAAACTTTACATTTACTACCATTTCGCAAGAGGGCGTGGAGCGGGCAACAAGAACTAGCAAGGAACTTCTCGCCACTCTTTTTAATCACTAAGTTAATACAAATTGTTTGAACTGGAGCAAATCAATCCCAAGGATTAGGATCATTTAAATATTCGTCCAATTTATAAAAAGCTTTCTTGATTAATTTATTAAGTAATTTACTTTTAACGAAAGATTTCAATTTATTTCGTGATAATTCTAATTTCGCTTGGGAGTTTGTTGTAAAAACGAATACAATTTCCATATAAGGAGTGGTTTATCTTATGGAGCCTGGTTGGCCGTACACTCAAATTAGTTCTATTTCGCGTATTATACTGGTGAAAGTCATCATTTGTTTTAAAATCGTTTATATTTTTTTTGTACATACAACACGGCTTCAAAAATATATAGACGAAATCAATCAATCAAACTTCTTTTAATCATATTGTACCTATCACTACACTCGGTCGATTAAGCGGTACCTCCTTCTTCGAGGTCCTCCTCAACTATGATTGGATCCTGCTGCGGCTGAAAGCCAGCAATTTGGTGGGTACAGGCACCAGTGGAAGATTCTCATTACGCAGGCCAAGACACTGACTCGCAGAGCCAGTGTGTGTGATTGAATAACATTAATGAATGTCAATAATCAACATGGAAAGTTTTGATTACCAGGTCACAAATCGCAGATATGGTTAAGAGGTGTTTATGTAGAAGACTTAAAGGACATAAATAAATAATCTCTTTAGGAGTGGGCTTCAGATTTCTGCATCTGTTTCATGATCATTGGTCAATCTAATGCGGAAGTAGACTCTTGAGCCTGACACGCCGTCTTTGAGTCTATGGCAAGCCGGTGCCGGTGTTTTCCTTCACTGTTCGAGCGAATGCTAACTGTGCGCATCATTGCAACATTTAAAAGACAAGAGAACTTAAAATTCAATTAATTGATATTGACAAATTTCAATTCAACGAAAACAATAAGTAATCGCAAAGTTATTGCCTCACACTGCTGTAGCTTATTCAGAATGTAACACAATACACTTGTGCAGTGTTCGCTTGTTTAAAAACCACGTACTGAGAATGCGTTCATAAGCATATAGGTCATATGTGTGTGGTCGAACAAAGCCAGCTTAAAATCATTAAGTAAACATTGAAATGTAGTTTTACTTACCACCGGAAAGCCGTCAAGAATCGTGTTAAAATGTTATAACAACTGCTTCAACAGACAAACCATTATTTCAATTATGCCTATTAAAAAGGCCTGATTGAAAGACAAAATTATACGATAAAATATTTTTTTAATTACTCTAAACGCCCCTTAGAGTTTCATATGGAGTAGAATGGGCAGGAACTCTATACGTACTTTTTTAAAATAGTTCTTACAATATTTAGTATGTACATTGATATATGTACACATATTTACATAATAAGTATAAGGAGTGAAGAACATATAATTATAAAACCCAAAGATTCTAGAATAGTTAAAGTTCTATGAAATTGATTTGTAGTACAAATATATTAATTACTTTTGTGAGCTTGTTACAAACTTGTTAATAATACTATGACTCATTTTAAATAGGACACAATTTCTATTGCTTTCTATGTATCAATTTTTAATTTAATTCTATTAAGGCTATGTTATGTTTTGTGTGTTTAAATCCTTAAAATAAATTATTGTTCATATACTTAAATCTTTTTTAATTTAATGACGCCGCTTAAACAAATATCGTAAAAGCGATCCGTATACGTTGTTTAGGCCCTATCTTCAAATTGATTTAGGATTGTTGCAATATGTTTTAGGTAATATCATTTAAAAAAGAATTTTAATTTATCAAAAGTGCCATCATATTTGTTTTTAATAACCTGAAGTCGTGCTGAATAGAGTGTTAAATACAATAACTTGTAATAAGAGATACTAGGTTTAAAAATTCCCATTATGCCGGAATATTCTTTTGTTTATTACTAACAAACGCTAGCACCTTATAGAAACTGTCGGAGCATAATTATTTTTATAGGAATGAAGTTTGTGTAGTTTTTAGGACTGGAAAGCACCATTTGTTGATGAAGAGTACGAACAATATTATAATACACTATACAATATTATAGTACATTTTAGACTTTAGGCTTATAAAGTTTTGTATTTTATTAGTAGGTTAATAATTATAATATATAAGTAATTATACGAATAAGTGAATCGACGCATAAAATCAAGGTGAAATATTTTATTTAAAAGATACACGATATTAATTATCATCTTCATTATGTCGCAATAATGCGATCACAAAAGTGTGCATAGTTTTTAAAATATGTACGAGTTAAATAATAAATAACTTTATTATACGGTTATTATTAAACGGTTTCTTTAAATTAGAAATGTGTCTGACCTTGTCTCTAAAAGTGTTACGTTTTTATTTCGTATTTCAGTAAATTTTCAAACTAAATTATTTCCAATTACAGTAATCTTTGTAATTACCAAGTTAAATTACTTCATACATTTTTAAATAAAACTGGAAAAATATCTATACAAAGTTGAACTTCTTCGCTACATACCCCTGTGGTGTCGAACTCGGTGATGTGTAATTGGACGACAACATGGTTGTTCCTGATAAGTTGTCCAGGAATCCGCCAAAACTGAACCCAGGGCAGCCCATACGAGCGCCACTAACCATTGTCTCTGACTACCGGCCATTGCCACAGCACATTCACCTGCACTGTACTCACAATTAAACCGAAAAATACCTATTGTATGCTTAAATAAACAAACTATTCCGGAAATCTTGAACAATGTTCATCTGTTTACATTACGCTAAATCGACTGCCGGCAAGTTTCCGTTGAAATACTAGTTTAGTAATCGTATGAATATATCGTTCACTCCCATCGACTATAGTTATCCGCGCTCGCGTAACCGAGTCGCGACGTACATCATCGCCAACGCCGTATCGCAAACTAAATGCTGACTGCTTCGAAATGCTCGATCAACTCGTTGGAGACAAACGAAACTTTGGTGAATCCTTTGAGTAAGACAAGGACAGCTACAGCGGATAGGAAGTCCCGTTTACACGCTTAGAAAAGTTGTGGATTAAAAAGTTTTGATAATTTTGCCGATTCAATGATGTTTCGAAGACCTGGGGGAGATTTGTCAGTGACCCCTCGTCGTTACGGACATATTGTAATAAAGGGGATGGTTTGTAAAATCGAAGTAAATTTACCTAATTTATGTTTGGGAAGACGCATAAAGTTTTATGTTTGTAAGCACGCGAAAGGAAGTTATTTGTAAAGATGTGAGTCACGTCAAGTTTGACATGTGAGTTGTAAATTATGTTTAGTTTTAAACAAGTCGTTAAGATGTCACTAATAATATAGCGCCGCCTAATTTACATAGTAATTTATTGTTGACATAGTAAAAACATAATTGTCAAATTGGTCTAGCAAGATGCAGGGTAAGATTTAGAGGCTTTGTGATTTCCGTATGTTAAAAACGTATGTAAACGTTGTCTAGGTATCGTGTTATTTTTTTAATTATTTTATTTTTTACAATAATATAATAAAATTATAATATTATGTTACATTAGAAACCTCTTTGGTTTGCATATATTAATTAATCTATATAATATAATAATGTTAACAGCCTTTCAACTACCTTTTTATTTATTATTTATTTATTTATTAACACTTCATTACAATATAAAAATTGAACATAGTTAAATGAAAAGGAGAGCAACTGGCGGCCTCATCGCTTTCGATCGATCTCTTCCAGGCAACCAGTGAGAGTGAAAAAAAAATATAAGTATTAAATTATATATGGTAGGCAAGACGTGCAAATTTACATTTTACATATAGTTTTTAAGACGAAACTAAACAGGAACAAAAAATGAAATAAACTAAGCTGATACTGGATCCGTGAAAAACAAAAAGTGCACAAGAATCACGAAAATCTAAATCAAGATGTCAAGAAGTAATTGAAGAAGCGAGAAGACTGATTTTGTTTAAGTAGTAGATTTAAATTCTAAGTACTATTTGTCATTTTTTAATTGTTAAATTTCAGTTTGCTTTAGTTTTATTTTTTGTTTTTCTTTAATGTATCTATCTATTATTGCACTTGCTTGTTTTATACACATAAATTGTTTATCTATGTATTCTGTTTTGGGTAATCCATCTATTAGCCTGGTAACAAATACCTCAGCGTTCTCTCGCCAAATACGTTGTTTACTCTCGATGTACAAAGCCGAACTTTACCTCTCGGGTCTGTACGTCATAACGTGACACGTCCCGTTTTGAACGGGACTGTCCCTTTTTTTCAATTACGAGTGCCGATGTCCCCGAAATGAACTGTGGGTCGCAATTGTGTCTGAGAATGCACGCAAAGATTTGAGGAGCAGAATTTAAAAAGTAACGTGCCAAGAATTTTATTCTTATCTGAAATCTTGACGCTATATTAAAACAAATTTATTCCTGATAATATATAGATAATAACTTAACATTTTGGGTACATACCTATATTTTTCGATTCGTAACTTTTAAGACTACTAACTTTTTCAAAAAAAATAATTTTAAAAAGTGTTTTTTTTTAACTGACCTAAATTAAACCAATGTCCAGTTTTGAGTCAAAGAGAAAATGGTCCTTTACTCAACTTGCTTTTCTATGTCATCTCTAAAAAATGATGACCAGCCCATTTCACGCGGTAATTCTAATATTAAAACAATTAAACCAATGAAAAAAGCCAATACCGTTTACAACATGGTATTAACATAACGGTTATACTGACCAAAATCAAAGGTTCCGGCTGAATTGTATCGTAGGTTCTTAATAACAACGTCATCGGCTGATACGACTAAGGATTTTAACGATATATCTACTCATATATTCAATTTCGTTATAACATACCTTGACTTGCATTAGGTATTACTTAGTTGAATGTTAAATACATTCAACTTGGTAATACCTAATGCTCATCATGCAGGGTATTTACTTACGCTCAAACCTAATAACCTATCTCAATCGATTTTTGACCATCTGAGTTAGACATCTTAATCCAAATATTGATAAAATTGTGATTTTAACCAATCGACGGATTGTAGCCAGCTGTGGATACAAGCTATCCATGGTAGGTTGGATCGGTGTATGTGGATAGGCCTTTGTATGAAAATGACAGTGCTATTGTGCCAATATCCTATCTTAAGATTTTAACTTATATCAGTTTTTAAAATAATTAAAAGCTATTTGATATATTTTAAATATATATTTTAATATTCTTTTTATGGTTTTATTTCCTTTATTTGGTATATTGATTATCAAATATGAGTGTAAAGAGCGAAGAGATTGCATTATATCTTTCGCCAAAAATGGATTGTCTTCGTAGGGTTTGGTTATTGGAATGCAGTTGGAGACCGATTGACTGACACGGTCTGATTCAGTCAGTTTCCAATCTGAGATTTAGATTAATTATTGTCCTCGATAACTTAAACAATTCAAGGCTTAAATATCGGTCGTTGTATATCCAGGCTGCGCGATACAATACTCAGTTCTTTGCATAGTTGGTGTTGATGTGAACGTGAAACAAACCCAGATCACTACGTCTTAGGCAGCACTCTATGCCATTAATATAATTTATGTCATATAACTAAAATTACTAAGGCCTATCCCAACTAGACCGTGATTAGGTGAAATTAGGGTCGCTTTATCAATTACTCATTTGGTCTAGTCCCAAGAGCGAACGTCCATTTCTCATCTGTTTAATCTTGAATAACTTAATTATAACAAGACGTACCCTATATAATTAGACGCCCCGGCTTGAAAGCGCTTTTTAAAGTATGAAGTGGGAGTTATAATTGCAAGTGTTTAAAATTAATAAGGAGTTTAAGAGACATCGATTTTTTTAAAAACGGTTAGTCCAATATTAAAATGGTAATATTTTAATGGATTCTATGTTTAGTCTGGTCTGGTGCGTTCAATTGGCAGATATTATCTTTTTAAAGAGATCTCTTGTATTGTCTAATTAATGATTAAGCTAACAGTTTAGAAATATTATGCAGCGGATATGATGATGTTTTTTATAAAATAGGAAATAAATATCTTGAAGTTTAATCTGATTAATAAGTATTAAATTTAATTACAATTTTTGATAAACTTTTAGTTTAATTAATAACTTATTTGTTTTCTGTACAGCTTGCATGATCACTTTAGAACTAATGTGTTGGTATAATGGCTTCAACGTGTGATTGTCATCCCTAAAGTCATAGGCACCGGCATACCTTAGAACCATTACATAATATTCTACTTGCCTATTAGAAAAAAACAAATGAAAACGATACATACTACGCCGATTTTGATGCCCAGAACTGAAAAGGTTGTAGTGCCACTGATCATTTTTATATTCACTTTAGAATTAGGTTTATTTATTAGTTGATTGGCTATTAGTCATTTTCAAATACCCATAGCTATATCAAATTTAAACAAAGCCTACTGCACACTGCTAAATTCTCTGCAAAAAATAACTTAAATAAAAAATAGTTTTGGTTCAGTTTCGACTTAGTTTTGGTTCAGTTTCGACTTAGTTTTGGTTCAGTTTCGACTGTTTCCTTCACTGATGTGAATGATCACTTTTATGTGGAGGCCCTCTGCCTCTAAAGGCATAGGTCATTAAGTAAGTAAAAAGAAAAAAAATCTTTTAAGCACACTTAACTTAGTAGTTAATTTAACTTTCCAAATGTTCATATATTTGCGTACTAGTAACATTAAGAGGCCCTCGTAGCTCCGTCCATTTTCATCAACATTTCAAGTTTTTCAATAAAAACTTTCGCTGCGCCCATATTTTAGATTTATGTATATACTTAAAACCTCCCCAGTTCGTTGGTCACGCAATTGATTGTACTGGGTTTGATTTTCAGATTGAATATTAATTATTATAAATAATTATAATGCATTGTTCATAAATACAGTTTGACAGACAGTGAGAAAGTGAGATTGAGAAAAAATATTTGCCATTTGTGGATTTGGATTTTTTATTTATTTATATCATCATTAGCACGTACACAGTATGTAAACAGTGTGAATATAGATATACAAATACATCAGGTGATCATATACTGGTACATGATCATCTATTGGGACTTGAGTAATATATATTTACTAAGAAGTTTCACTTCTGATATGTGTATTTTGAATGCACGTAGGTACTTTTTTTGTCAATTCTTTATAAACGGCTAGTGCATCGTAGTAGCATCTGACATTGCGCGTACATAGATTGGTATCTTCTGTTTAAAATACGATAATCTAGTATCCGGATTTCTGGTTGAATATTTTATCGCAAAATAAATTCTGTTTTCCGCTCACGTCCACACTTATTCGTTGCTTGCACATCAACTGTAATACTCTATGGGTGCAACCGTGTTTAGTGCTGTTCTATGCAGAACTGTGCAACCAGACAAAACAGTAGGATTCCAGAAAATAACAGTAGAAATCTTTTTATTCATACAACAAAGGGCAAACGGGTAGGAGGCTGACCTGAATCGCTAGGGCGTTGCAGACCTTTTAAATATAGGCACGCTCTTTAAAGTATATTCTTTAGTCTGGAGGTAGTAAATAGCACTATATTCTATGGGAATAGGTAGGGTTACAGATTCAGGATCAGACAAAGTGTTGCCTGTCTTAGTGACGATACAGCTAAGGAGACGGTGTTACATGTTCTGACCCACTGTCCATGTATTGATACAATACGTATGACACTGAGCAAGCTATGGGCATAAAAGTAAGGGAGACGAATTTAAAGGAAATAATGGTCAACATTAGGTTAAGAAGCATCTTGTAGGGATTTGCTGTAAAGGTCTTACAAACAGTAGTAAAAGAAATAGGTAGTAGTGTCAAGGAATTATCTAGAAAACATTTTTTTTTAGTTCAAGAACGTATATGCCCTTTATCTTCACGCATCCAAAATTTTGTATGGCTTACTAACCAGATGAACCAATCAAATGAAAGACGCATCGTCCTCAGAACTGTACAATATCATAAGAAATACACTAGACAGAAACCGTTGGAAACAGTGGAAATTTTCTTGCTGACTACGAAGCAAACATGAGCTACCGATTTAAGAGAGCCTAACCTACCAACGTCACATTTTACAGTAGAATTACTGTAATAACAGCAAGTCTGAACTCACTGGTCTCAATAATTCTAACATAAAACAAAATAACACGCACATTGAGTCGTAAAGTGAGCAATATAAATGGAGTATAAACTTGTGCTTATATTCAATTTGTACTGCTGTAAATCGTGCTAAAATGAAACAAAGCGAAAATATTTTAAACCGGTAGCTTAGGTAGCAATATTTTCGAGTCTGTCGCGTTAACATTACAGATTAATAAGCATACATCATTACATAAAAGAGTATTTTTTAATAAGGTTTTATTGAATTCTATGATTCTGGCACACTCACAAGTCGTCTTGAATTGTGTCCATGGTATAACCTACGATTAAACCATGAATTCTAGTCTATTCTGTCTAGATTAATGTACTCCCGAAACAAAAGACAATATTCCGTATAAGAGTGTCGTTTAAGAGACATTAATCATGAGATTCAAGGATTCGAAACAGATGTGAGGCGTGTCTGCAGCGATGCAAGAAGTCGACTGGTTCGGGGTAGGAGGGGCTAGATAATTGATGATGGCGACGTGAGACACTTTGGCCATGACATTCCTACGCAATATATTTTAAATTAACTTTTGAGTGACTAGTGACGGCTACTCAGACGGTTGGTTGTTGAAAATATGTTTCCTTGATTCTCGTCTGATCAAGTGGGACAATTTTTGTTTTATTGAACCGCGTGCAAATGGGCAGGAGACTCACCTAATGTCGAGTGATAGACATTCTCATATTACCAGACGGCTCGCAGGTGCGTGTCCGGCCTTTTAAAAAGAAATAAGCGATGTTTCTTTAAGTCTCATGTCGAATTTAGTGGGACAAATTGAAATAAACTTTAATTCAAAAGATTGTTTTCATACAATAATGAGTAAATGGGCCGGTGTCACACATGTATTGAGTGATATACATAAATACACACTCCTCGAGGACCGGTACGTTTCCGGCCTTTAAAAAAATTTGCGATGTTTCTTTAAGTCACAGTGATTCTCTTTCATCTTAAGTGGAACAAAATTTAAATAAACATAGCTTGAATATTAAGTGATACACATAAATTCATATTGCCAGAGGGCTCAAATTTTATATCTTAAATCAAATTCAACTTGCAACGCACTTGTATTTTAAGAAGCAACCATCAACTCTTTTCATGAGGGACTCTAAGTCAAATTGGTAAAACCCCTGAACATTAATACAAAAGAAAGCAAGCAATTACCAACATTTAGCGTCCTGTAAATTACAGCATCGTTACCCAACTCATTAAGATACAAAGGCTCATTATTACGCCAAATGCCAACAATTCGCTTAGTATGGAAGTCGATCTGCCATCAGGCTCCATTGTGCTCCAACTTCTAATAATAGTCGCTTCGTTGATCTAAATGTTTTAATCCACGGAAAGCAGTGGTTTACTGTTGTAATAACGATGCCATCAAAAACATAACTTGTAAAAAATAAAGTGTCGAAAAGTTCTTTAATCGTAAAAATTTGTGAGTTCCATGTAGGTTATTCAGTCCCTACTTAAGAGTACTACTATCAGTTATTACGTCATTAGTGAGCCTAACAACATCTTATAGTGTTACCATATGAATATTACAAATAGTTTAACTTTATTTAATTGCATTTGTTTTAAAACTTGCTTTAAAAAAGAAACATATATATTTGTGTTATAAATATAGGGATTAATTTTCATTCAATATAAATCATATAGGTATTCAATAAAGATAATAGTAGATTTATATATAAATAGATAATTACTATCTCTATAAATTGAAACGGCTCCACCAATTCTTATGAAATGTTGTGCATATTCAATAATTCTGAAAATCGGCTACCGTCTATAAGTCAAATCCTTAAGTGTTGCCATATATAAAAATGTTTTTTAATTTTTACTCATTTGATACACTAAACTATCTTGTCCTTTAAGAGTTCTGAAATCTAAGTTATTACATACATTAACATTACCTATAAAGAATATGAGCGTAGTCGATCTATCAGTCATATCGAAAACGAGAATCTAATTTAACAGTGTGAGAAAAACTAAATGCCTCATTTTGATAGCATTGTATTTGCGCTTCTAATTATCTACTAAATTATATATGTAACTTAACTTAGGTTTCATAAAATTGAAATCAATAAAAATTAGTAAGAAAAACTCCGATACCAGCACGCCGTACTAATATTTACATGACTAATGCCCCTAATTTTAAAATAAAAGTGCAAATGCGAGCTAGGTCCGGCAGCGAATCCAATTTGCATATTTTATGCAAGCGAGTGATACAACCGACAGTGCATTGTAAGTGTAGCAGAGCCTTAAAATATTTATATTTCCCACAAAATTGGGTTACGTTGGAAATTGTGTGAGCCTTGTCCTTTTAAATTGATTTTGTATTGAATTTCAAGAAAAGAAGAAAAGAGAAAAGCAGAGCGGATCTCATGGTACATCTTGCTCGATTGGATCGCTCCCAGCAAAATTGACGTCGTGCAGAGGCAAAAAGAGCTGAGAAGAGTTGGAACGGAATAGTCACCGCCTCGGTGGCGATGGAAGCTCACAAACTTGGGGTCATATGGTCAAGTTAGTCAAGCTCTTATCTTGATTAGTGGTTCCGAAAGATCTTAAAGTCCACACTTGACCAGCAGTCCCGATTTGCTGGTAAATCAAAAAATGGAAGCCAAAATGCTGGTAAAATAAATATAGAGTATAATACGGCATTTTGAGAGGAAGGGGATGTTACAAAAACTCACCTGCAAATGATGATGAAGACCTGACATTTACTGTTCGTTATATCATTTTATTGGGGCTGTCATACTGTAAGCATCGTAATTGTGTAGCTCCGTATTATTGAGTGCTAAAAAATAATTTCGTACACTGTTCTTGAGACTGCGACGTCACAAAACACAAATTGAAGTGTCGTCCGTGTAGTGGAACTACCGATTTCACACAATATCACGTAAGTTCTTGAATTTCAACAAAAGTATCTCCAAAAAGTGATAATTAGAGGTTAGAAATCCACCAATCATATTGAGCATAGACAAAAGATCAATGACATTGACACTTGTCACAGTAACAGCTAACTAGTGTTGCCAGAGCAAGTAAATAAAAACTACCACTAATTACGTTCCATAACACGCAGATTTAGTTTACAAGAATGGAGGATCAGTTTCAACTATTGTTTGATAAAATGAAGAATGAAATCTTGAACCAAACAATAGAATTGAAAGATTCGATAACAAATAATATAATGGAGAGATTAGACGAAAAACTTCAACCTATTATAACAGAAAATAGAAACTTAAAAATAAAAGTAGAAAATCTCGAAAAGGAAGTAGAAAGTTTAAAAAGAGGAAAGAAGCAAAACAATTTGATAATGTTTGGAGTAAATGAAGGCGAAAGGTCTACACAAGAATTAATACAAAATACAATACATATTTTCAAAACTGACCTTGACATACAATTACAAGAACATGAGATAAACAAAATATATCGTCTAGGAAAGGGAAAGTCTTCTGGAAAACCAAGACCAATTCTGATTTCCTTTACGAGCGAATGGAAGAAGAATGAAGTTATGGGAAAGAAGAAAAACTTCAAAAATGTATATGTTACAGAAGACTACACAAAGGAAGTAATAGAGAAAAGGAAAACGTTGCAGGCGCAGCTAAAAGAGGAGAGAGAAAAGGGAAATATCGCGTACCTGAAATTTGACAAACTAGTAGTAAAAGGAAAAAATACTAACATAAATAAGGAAAAGCGCAAAAGAGAAACATCATCATCCCCACAAAACAATGCTCAACCAAGGAAACAACAAACTCTAATGCCGCCGATTAACAATAGACCAAATGCTTTCGACGTAATGAGGATTAGAGCTAATTCTCTTTCGTCTCTTCCCGCTAAGACAACAACTAACAAAGAATAACAATTAACTGTCGGTAAACGGAAAAATAAACAGCTCAACATGAACCAACATAAAATAACAAAACAAAATACTTCCCCAAGCCGACTGGTCATCGTGGGGAAAAATGACCACGACCCTCTAAAGGAAAAAAAAAAAAAATAACACTAACATGAAAAACAAAGTAAATGACATCCACATAGCAACTATTAAATAGAACAGAGTGGAAATCTTTAGAGGAGGCCTATGTCGAAAGACAAGCTGAAATGTAGAAACGACCGTTTACCGATACCTGATTTATGAAAAGAAAAGAAACTGTTAAAAGTTATAAACGTATTTGTAAGAAAAATTACTGTAAAAATAAGTTCAGCAATAAAGGCTATTTTATTTATTTTATTTATTTATTTTATTATATCATTTTATTAGACCAGGCCAGTATGCCATAATCTAGCTCATACAAATACAACGTTTTAAATTAGGCAGACATGGGCAGGATATCCCACGATCTTTAAAATGTTGAAAATTCGAGCGAACCGTAAGACTTTTTAATTTAACTAAAAAGAGTTTTTTTCATTTATTTTTGATCAAATTTATTTGTCAAAACAAATCACTTGAGGCTTCATTATTAATAAACGTCACGGTTCATAGAATATAAATATTTTTTATAAAATGGAGGAATCGGTAACATTCAACGAAAATTGCATTGTTCATTTTATTTCAAGTGCGGATGGCGGGACTCGTACCAGAATTATTTACAACGTAACACCACATGCACTTTATTTTTTTGTTTCAAAAACCATTCCCTCGTGCAGGGATTAATGTAGCAAATAATTTAAGCGTACTCGCCCGTACTCTGAGTCGGTAATTAAGAGTTAACATAAACCTATTTGCTGGCGTAATTATTCTCGGAATACCCTGTATGCGACTAGATATTCTTAATTGTTATAAGTGCTTCATACGGACGCGAAATATCTGCGCTCGCCAATGTTTCGGATATTAATTATATTATTATTATTATTTATTTCTCTTTTCTTGGGGTCCTTCAAGAAAAGAGCGTACCAATTCTTAAAAGGCTGGCAACACACTCGCGAGCCCTCTGGCAATGAGAGTGTCCATGGGCAGCGGTATCACTTAACATCAGTTGAGCCCCCTGACCGTTTGCCCCCGGTTCTATAAAAAAAAATTAGCTAATTACAATACAATTCACGATGTAGACAGTGTTGTGAGGCAGTGTTGCCAGTTCAGAGAATTTCCGTCTAGATTTAGGGTTTTTTTTTATATTACAGGAGGCAGACGAGCAGGAGGCTCACAGTGACACCGCCGCCCATGGACACTCGCACTGCCAGAAGGCTCGCAAGCGCGCTGCCGGGTTTTAATTATTTACGTTCATGGTTTTGAAACTAAATTGATTTACGAACACATCGTAAGACTGAGATCTATGTGATTAACCTTACTAATTTTAAATTCGTTTAAGCTGTCAATGAACGATGTGTTTCATTTGTAACAGTCTAGAATAGTATGAAATTAAAGTGGGCTTATTATTATTATTATTTATGAAGAACTGCTGAATGTTTTGCATGTTCGCGCATTGCTTCCTGCTCCACCGAATTGGAAAACATTATTGTGTTACTATTTTCGGGACAATTTGACGTATAAAACATAAGACTCACTTTTACTTGATATCCGAAACATTGAAAACCTTCTCAGCATCTTAACTGGATCGGGAAAGCTTACAAATATTTTAGTGTTTTTGGGAGATTGGTTTAGGGACATCTTTAGTAACATTGACAACAGAACTACGGAATAAAATTAAGTTTTTTTTACCTGGATTTAAATAATAAACGAAATTTAGGAGATATACTCGTATATAATACCATTACCCATTAAATGTCGGTTAAAAAAAACATTCCAGACCAATCAGGTGAACACAACAAGTATTTATTTCGCTTAGATAGGTTTTCTATTCAATAAGGACAATGGACTGAAAACATTTTATCGAACTGAATTCTTGCATTCACGGAAATCAGCATCGCTACTATGAATTATGTAAAGCTTGTTTCGTAAAAGAAATATTGTTATCTCTCATTCTTAGATTATTTTTATTTTGTGTGTTTCTGTGTGTGTATTTTAATAGTAATAAATGTGTATGTGTGTGCGTATGTGTATGTGTATGTGTATGTGTATGTGTATGTGTATGTGTATGTCTATGTCTTAAGTTCATAATTAAAATAATTCTAGCTTAGACCCAGAAATTTATGTAAGGATCATGGATGGAGAGTGCTCCAATAAATACCTGTAGCTGAGTTTCATCATTAGTCGTCCAGGCAGATTACGAAATTTCTACCCTGCAGCACCAATATTTGGAAAAACAGGATCCTTTAAGAAAAGGGCGTACTAATTCTTAAAAGGACCCGAGCCTTCTGGCAATTTGAGTGTTCACGAGTATCAGATGCGCCTCTGTTATAAAAAATCGTATAAAATATAGGCAATGTAGTCTTCGTGAATACCTGATCAGCTGATTTATAGGTTTGCTATAGAATATCAAAAGCCTTTTCTTATTAGTATCATTTATTAATTCGTAACTTATGAGTCGTAATTGTTCTATAGGATGCTGGTATTTTCTCAAAATACCATGATTTGTATATGCTTACATAATTATATTTTATTATGCCGGGATTTGAACTCAGGTCCTCTGTGCCACATGGTAAGCGTGCAGCAATAGAAATGGAACAAGTACTCTCTTTTGG
Organism: Pieris rapae; assembly: GCF_905147795.1. Lineage (NCBI taxonomy): Eukaryota > Metazoa > Arthropoda > Insecta > Lepidoptera > Pieridae > Pieris > Pieris rapae. The sequence goes on from NC_059530.1 coordinate 5,818,825, forward strand.
TACGCGTACAAAAATCATAAGGGTTTTCAATGTTACCTTAATCAAAAGTCAGAAAGTCAGCAATATAGTATTTCTTATGTTTATTTACATGTGAGGATTTTATTACAATAAGGACCTTTGCTTGGCATAGCTTGCGAAAGCGCTTGGTTTATTATAGTTATTTTTAAAATTTTTAATCTTATAAATAGATACATAGAGCAGTGCTGGCACAGGTTCGATCCCCGGCTATGCAACAATTTTTATATGCGCATTTATCAGTCGCTCGCACGATGAAGGAAAACACGGTGAGAAAACTGACATGTATTACACCCAATAAGTCGACAGCGTGTGTCAGGCACAGGAGGCCGATCACCTAATTGCCTATTAGATTGAAAATGTTCATGAAACAGATTTAGATATATGAGGCCAAGACCTAAAGGTCGCGCCTCTGATTTATTTTTAAGTAGATACATTTCTTATTTATATTTGCTTTGTCTTCACGTTGCAAAGGAGTTTAATTGATAAACCATAAATAATACTTTCAGAAGACAACACTTAAAAATAAATTTAGTTTACAATAGTGTCTAATACATAGATATTAAAATTCTGAGTTCAAAACTAAAGTCCTGGGATGTTACTGTGATTATGAAGAATAGCAGTGAAATGTAATTTCCTCTATGTCAGCACCACCGTACTGCGTCTAACGTATCGACTTGGCTTTGAATCTAGAAATATTATGCAGTTCTTATATTTTTATTTCGGTGTGAATAGAACCTTCGCGCACTAACCTCCTTGGTTGGTCTTGTTAGTCTAGATAGAAAACAATGACAAGCGTTGCCTAGCAACAGTTTAATTGGCGGGAAATATATTACTTTTTTCGTAGTTTATTTATTTCACTTGTATTGCTTTAACACAACATTTGGACCAAAAGTTATCTTTTAAAATCGTAATATAAGTTAAAACAAGATATTAAAAAAGCAGCTATTTTTTCATCAAACGTAATTGTAAATTCCTATATTAAATGTGAAATATCGTTTCTGTTTTACTTTCGAAGTTTAGTTAAGAATCATTTGCGTCTACTTGTCTATGAAACTTTTGAATGATACAAATACGAATCATTCTATATTTAGGTAGCGTTATTGGAGCGTATTTGCACAAATCGCGGAAAAACTACCCCATTTCAAAAAGACGAAAGTTCTGTTTCATCAAGACAATGCCCGGTGTCACAAATCAATGAAAACGATGGCAACATTCTATGATCGCATTGAATTTCTTCCGCATCCACCGTGTTCTCCAGATTTTGCCCCACTGTTCTCAGACCTGGAAAATACTCGTTGCACATGTTGCACAGATGAACAGGTAATCGCTGCAACTGATTGTGTCTAAAAATTGTAAGACCGCTATAATATTTGTATCGCTGTCGTATTGAAGAATCAAATTAAATTCTATAAAACTAAGATTTTCTATGTTAGCTTACGAACTTTGAAATGTTATTGAAATTAACGATAGCGCAATTCGAATACGAAATCATTACCAATTGAACTTTGGCATACTGTCTAGATATAAATTTTTAGACTTATATTTTTTTAATATAATACGAGAGAGACGCCCAAAAAGGGCAGTCATCGCCATAGATACCCAGTTTTAGTGGCGTTGCCGGCTTTTGAGGGAGGAGTAAACTCGAATTTTGAACATTTGGAGCTCGTATCTCTCAGGGAAGACCTCCATTGGGCGTCGATTCCACAGTTCGCTAGTTCGCAAAAGAAAATGCCTTGTGATATGATATAATAGTATGAAACGGACTGTGGAACTTGCTTCGAGATAGGTTTTACAGAACAGGGGGCAACCAGGCAGGAGACTCATCTGATGTTGTATGAATGTTCGAAAACACGTCTAAAGGACTGGCTTATGAACACGCCCTATGCTGTGTTAGCGCTGCTTCTGAGAGTATATAATTACACACTTTATTCATTCACTCATATACTCACTCACACATTTGCACCCACACAAATAAATTAAGGTTAAATAATGTAATTATTATTTTTTTTACTTATAAGGGTTTCCAAATCTTACACCTAGGAATGAAAATGTATTTAAAAGGAATAAACACTTTTTTATTATTATTATTTTTGAAATCACCTTTGACACGTCGCCTACATTACCCTTATCCATTCCGCGAAAAGACCTAGAATCTTGAAACCTTAAGTTTATAAGGCGCCAGATTGAAACGCATTCAGGTGACATGGAAATGATTTCAATCGGGCGCTGACTCAGCATAAAATACGCCTCCAATTGACATCTTTCCATTTGAAAGCCAAGAAAATATCATTGAGCTTAATTCTATAGACTGCAAGCGAAATCTTAGCGGGAAAATGAGTTTCAAAATGGATTCCATTAGGTACATGTTTGAATAAAGATTAAATATAGTTTTACTTTATGAATTGTTACAGATTAAACGTTTTGATTTACGTAAAAGCATTACACATTATTAATAATATAAATAATATAATATTACCTTTAATAAGACCCTTTAGGTCTTGGCCTCAGATTTCTGTATATTTCATGATCATTTGTCAATCTAATAGGCAAGTATGTATATTATTACTTTTCACTTTTATTCGTTATGGAAAAAGGATATGTGCAAGCATCAGGCCCTGAGGTCGTTTTTATCAATTGATATTCATAAGTTGAAAATAAGTGCGTGCGTACAAAGTACACATGTCAGAAGTGAAACTTCTTTGTAAATTAATTATTACTAAGGTAAAAGCCCCGATAGATGATTATGTATCAGTATATGATCACTCTATGTATTTGTATCTTTATTTACACCGTTTACACACCGTATACGTGCTAGTGATAATATAATTAAATAAAAAAATTCCAGCTACTCACAAGACGTTATCCGACAGAATTTCCACCTAAAGTTCTAATATTTAACTACTAAACGAAAATCAATTAATAGCGTGTATTTAATCTGGATCTCCCTACCTCACTCACTCTCAATAGGTCTAAATAGCTCTATCCCTTTTCTTTAAAAAAAACGCTGCACATATTCGTGACGTTTCATCCGTAAAAAATTTTACTTCAAAAAGTAATCAGACTGTTACATCATTATAATTAGGCCTCAATTAAAAAAAGTAATGAATGAAATGACGCAAAAATATTCATACTGCCACGATGGTTCTCTTCCTGTAAATAGAGTACATTATACTGGCTTCTCGTCATTAACTCTCTCTGTAAGCTGGGTGACATAATGTCTTCGCAAATCCTCGGACTTGCAAGTTTGATTAGACTTCGTACTCGTAAATGTTTACGATCTCTAGATCCTTGATTTTATAACTTACCTACTGACAATTAAACGAAACATTTCACTGTAGCTAGTTTTACTAAAAATATTTTTAATACTATTAATTAAGATTTGTTTTTATTTGGATTGAATAAACACAAAACCTACTGGACCGATGTGTTCAGGAAACTTCTGAGGTTCTGGAAGGAGCTGGGTATTTCTTAGTTACCCAGGAATTTACGAACAACAGACCAAATGAGCGTCTTAGTGCGGAAATTGAAGCGACTGGTATAACTGTATTTTAAAAATTCTTTCACCAATTCAACATTATGTCCTAGTAACATATACAGTTACTACAGACTAGTATGCCAATCGCTGTTTGCCTGTAGTCTTGGAAAAAAATCGACAGCAGCGCCCTCCTTCACCACGATAATACTTCTGCGTACTCCGCAAAACAGACTGTTGAATATTTGACTATGGCAGGTGTTGAGATAATGAGTCATCCGCCATACAGTCCTGACCTGGCGCCCTACGACTTTCATTTTTCCCAAGAACTGAAGATATGAGTTTTATCTTCGGTTCTTGGGAAAAATAAAAAGATATTCGCTTTAGGAACCCTGGAGTTGCGGTGAAAGCGTACGAAAACATTAAATGTTGACTGTAGCTAACTTCAGGGTGTCGGTTTTTTGAGGTGTGCGCGTGCATTGTAAAAATTTACTTTTATAATTTTGCGAAAAAAAACCAGATTGCGTTAGACCCAGTAACTCGAGGGCTTGCGTCAGGCACCTCTATCAGGTAACTCTATCTATCTATCGTACAAACTGATCTAACTGAAATTATCATGATGTGTCCTTTTTTTTACTATATAATAATATTTTTAATTATAAAAATAGACAATTAATAAGTCTATTTATTATATATGTATTTATTACTTTGTCTATCCCATTTTTTATGTCTAAGTTATTGTACATATTTGCACATTATGCACTTTTTGGGTTTAACTTATTGTTGGTTTCTTCTTCTTGATTATTTTATTTGTACTGTATTTCTTGCAACGAAGTGTAAATACGTAAATATAATTCATAAATCTCACTTCACAAGGACTCCCTAATGTGGGAAATAAATACACTTTGTCACAACCAATTTGACATGAATGTTTTTATTTTTTTTAAAAAAACGTAGCCGCTAAAAGCATTGTATACTTTTTATAGCAAAAAAGCCCTATTCAAGTATCAAGTGACCTGTTTGCAAATTTATCGGTGCTTTGGTTTGAAGTTATGTAGGCATGGTTGAGCGGTCACTAAGCACGACTCACTGAATAGTTCCCTCGATAACTCGTTCGTCAAAAATGTTTGAAGCCTAAATGTCATAGACTAAGACCAATTATTATTTACGAAACTCGGTTATGTATCGTATACCTACAGATTACAACATAAATTACCAGCAAATCGATAAATGTATTTAATGTGACTAAAAAATTCTTAAAAAAATATTTAAATAACTCAGGTATCTTTTACTAATAATGGCTTTGTTTGTTCCTTCATATTAAATATATATTTTAATCTACCAATCAATCAATCTTACAACTGTGCTTTGTAAAACTGTGCTTTATGTTTCTGTTTCAATGTGTATTCCATTTTGGCTTTTGTGTGTAATGTAATTGTTTAGATATTGTTTATTGTGATTAGCTGTAGGAATACTTAAATAAAAATAAATAGTTTATATATGCTTGTGAATTTTAGGTATAATATTGGTGCAACATGATTATGTTTAAAATCAAGTCCATCTGACATCAAACGTGTCAATCTGACGCATTCAAACTAAAATTGTATGAAAATGACAGTTCGACAATTTTTTATACAAATTAAGTTTTCGAGTTTCTACATACACTGCGGTTAAGGCATCTTGTCTAAGCCTTCCCTCCTTTATGCTCTTTTTTCATAGACAATTTGTAAAGCGCAATTAAAGTTTTGCCTATGTCATAAGACAGAAAAATAATACATGTCAAAATATTTTTTACTTTCCAAGGAAGCAAATGGTTTATAAGAACGAAGTGGATTTCAATCTTTAGATAAAATATACGCATTATTATAGTCAAATTAGCATCAATTGAAGGAGGAATAATTTCTCGTTTGCCTAACAATGCATTAATTTGATCGAACCAAGGAAATTACTAGTAATTTAATTGTTTTTCTGGTAAAAATAATAAAATAAACTAAAATACGTTTATTTTAGAACATAAGATCATCAAGGTATCACTAAATTAAAAATTAACTAAACTCGAACCTGTAAGCTTCCCTACTCATTGGCGAAGAAGACAGAGGGTTTGGGCCAAGAGAAAAAGCCGGCGTAAAAAACTCTCGGTACTCTTATAAAAAAAGCAAATCATCAAAAATAGGTTTACGTTCAGTAAATATAAAGTATATCTAATACTAAAAAGTTGTATTTAACGCGATTTAAATCGATAAAAACTGTTTTGTACATGCCCTTGCCCGAGTTTCTAGATCGGCGAATGAACTCGTTATGAACTCATCTTCGGATGAACGAAGCTTACGGACCACTGACCACTTTCAAAGGGCGATATGGTCTGTGCTTATTAATAATTTTATTATAGATGCCATTTAGATTCATATTAAAAATAAATGTTTATGTAAAACATACTATTTATAGGTTACAGTTATTTCTATACAACGCGTTTGACATACGCTGTGTATGTAAAATCTTTATATTATCCTATTTTCGCGCGTAAAGTTATCATTTCGAGATTTTAATATGTTTTGGTAAAGCGGTCCCTAAATATCTGTCTGTCAATTCGAAGATCTCAAAACAGGCCCAACTTTCTCCTCCACGGAAATTTGGCCTAGCTTCGTAGTGTAAGGAATTAAAAATCGAAAAAAGCGCGAACCATTAATCCATATGTCAAAATACAATTCGTGTTTGACATGTGGGAGGGCTCAGCACTTCTTTTATACACAGATACTTTAATATACGTAAAGTAAATCATGTAGGTAATTTATTTGTGTTTCTGACCGTTAGTTTTAAACCGATAATAACTTTTACAGTTAAATGTTTTGACTAAATAATTACTTTCTTAGAATAATAATCGAATATAGAAATTATGTCAAAATGTTGCCATTTTGTCCTAATTAATTTTACTCTTTGATTTGACATTTTACTTCAAAAAAACACTGACGTTTTACATACGAATTAGTATGTAGGTTATTTTTAACTCTTTTTGTTTTACATATTTTTTACAATTGTTTTATATTTTACGTTTTAATTGTTTTATATTTTACGTTTTTATATATTTATAAAATGGATGATGAAGATGAGGTTTCCAAGAGTGTGTATGAAGGGGGACATTGGGTTTGGAATGAGGAGGCAGAGGAATTACAATTTATTAGGTTAGTTTGTATAGAGTCTGTTGGCCTTGTGGACCATGGTTAGCAGTGAGGTCCTGCGTTTTAAGTATGGCTACTCACTAAAGGAGTTTTATTTATATGTGTAAAAATCAGTCACATGTATTATGAATGGAAACTACATGAGGCATTACATTCATTAAATATGTAGGGCTGGTACAACTTATCAAATCTAAATAAAATTATCAGTTTTTCTCCGAGTAAACAAAAGCTAATGGCGCTGCAGCTCGTGATCTGTTTGTTTTTTGAAGTTGTACTTCTTTTGGCGCGTTAGGGAAAAATGAGAGTAAATTTTTACGATGCGCGCGCACATCGTCACAAAAAACCGACAACCTGAAAGTTAGCTATGGTCAACATTTTATTTTTTGATATTTAAATTAACGTTTTTTTAGATTTTACTAGATTATAATGCCTTTATGATGATTAGACTAATCTGTTATAAAGAAAACTATATTTTACCGAATTCAAGCTATGTATTATAAACTTATAATTATTTAACATAATTTTCAATTTTTCCGACGTTTTGCGTACTTTACCGTGACTGAATACAAAAGGTGTGAAATGTCAAAAAGCAACACATCTGTAGAAATTATGTTAAATAATTATAGGTTTATAATAATACATAGCTTCAATCCGGTAAAAAAGTGTTTTCTTTATATGTGTAAAAGCTATGTTAATAAAAGACAATACTAATGCGTTAAAATAAAACTTTCAATGTATTAAATACCTTTTTTCTATTGCTAGTGTCGTTTTTTCTACAAACGCACAATAAATTTTTTAAAAGGATTTTTAAATTACTAAGCCAAAGAAGTATAACTTCTAACCCGTGCACATAAGTACACACACTTTTTTTCTCATTTCTTTTTAATAGATAGGCGTCAAATAGAACAGGTCGAATACATATTTAGTTTATCGAGAAATTGTTAACAACTCTTCGCAATGTATTGCCCATATGTTTGTTTAGAACAACTAAGCCGGGAATTCTTAAAAAATATAAAAATGCATTATAAATGAATTAATGTTTTTTTTACAGCGACTTGAAGTTAGTAGAAGAAAGCTTCGAACTGTTACCAACTTCTGTAGCCAATGTGGAATTCAAAGATGACATCGATTTATTGGAACAGGTTTTGTATGGTTTAAGTCAAAACAGAACACGTCTTTAGCAAGAATATATAAAAATTGTCTTTGACGTAGCCACCGAAAGCAGAGTAGAGATGAAATTTTTTTTTAATTCCTGCTAATTTCCCAACTATGTTGTCGTCGATGGTATTGGTACACCGGATGATTTCGCAATACTACCAATTTTTTAAACAACTTTTTGTATAAAATTTACAGAAAACTCTAGGAAGATGCATCTTAACCTATTGTTGATTATTTCTGTCTCTATTTTTTTTATAGAACAAACGGGCAGGAGGCTCACTTGATGTTAAGTGATACCGCCGCCCATGACCACTCTCAATGCCAGAGGGTTCGCGAGGGCGTTGCCGGCCGTTTATCACTGTTACTTTTATTCCCATAGCTTGTCCAGTGTTACAACTGTCGTATCCATACATTGGACAGTCGGTCAGGACATGCAACACCTCTTCAGATGTATTTCTACAGGGACAGGCAACACTATGTCTAACTCTGAACCTAGGAGTTGCATTATTACAACGAGATACTTAATTTAACTTTTGGCACAATAATTTGTCATATATAAAATGTTTTGAATATGAATGAAACTAATGTCATATTTTTCAGCAAAAGTTCCGAAAATATCTACAAAGAAAAACAGAAGCAATCGATTTCGTTACGCTTCAGGTGTGTACACATCCTTTTCTAATTAATGCTAAAAATATAATTCTTACATAGTATACCATAGAAAACGTATAATTATATACCATACTAAAGCCTTTGTTTTATGAAGGATGTGAAAGACGTTGTACTTTTCACTGCACCAATAGCAGTAATGTCTTCATCCCTGATTAAAATGCTACATCATTGCACAACTGAACGGTTCTTGAGAGCATTGATTTTATACACCCAGTACTATTTACAGGTAAGCTTACATAAATAGGCACTTATCTGTCGCGCCAGAAAATTTTAAACAATGGGTAGTAGATTCAGGAACCAAACTTAGTTCTATACCACGAGTTATATTTCGATTCCACATTTGACATTAGCTACTGTAATTTTGTAAAATAATGATACCACATATAATAGTGTAGTGATGTAGACAAAAATTGATAAGCAATCGCGATTTATGTTTATTTAATATTGGTGTGCCAATTAAAGACTAAATTATTGATTTTTATTTAAATAAATACATAATTATTCTTAATAATTATTTATTAATTAGTAAGCGCTGCTTAATTGTATAAAAAGTTAACATGTTTGTTATTTATTACTGAAAAAGTAATGAAATTAATAAAATTAATCGTCTTAACTTAATTATCCGTTCAGAAATATTTAATTTCCTGATATACATAGTTTCTATTAAAGTAGTAGTTGTTTAGATATTGATAATGATTGATACTGAAATTGTCAAATCTTGAATCGAATTAAAAGTTTTAATACAGTTCTGTATGTCAAAAAATGTTGCTTTGACTTACGGGAGTTTTTGGCTCTTAATGTTAAATAAATTCACGCTCTGATTAGTATAAAATAAATAATGCACTTTTAGACTAACATAAGAAATACGAAGAGATAAAAAAATTGGTATATAAGTATCAGCATGAGTCTGTCTGCAGCACCTATCAGTCAGCATTTTTATGGGTATCTGATTTGTTCAGACTTAATTTTTAAGCTGTAATATTTCTCAATCTCTTTGATAATTCTATTTTTACATTCATACAGTGCCACATACTTTTCCGTGTTACGTAAAGGCGTCATGGATATTATTATTGCTAGTTAATAAAAATTACGTAACATAAGGGGAATAATTTAAACTCATGCAGGCAAACTTAATAATTTATTGAAATGTCTTAACAAAACAATGTATATTATCTCAAAAATACATTTCTAGGATTAAATAAATGTGACACAAACTTAGTAACAACTGATATGATAGGTTTTGATACCTATACTATGAATATAATATCTTTTAAGATAACTAGCAATTAGAACCGTTTGATAAAATATAATATAAATAATAATTAATAAATAAATAAACTTACATTTAAAATTACCATTGTTCTAATAATGAAAAGAATAAAAATGAATACATTTAAGTTGGATTTTTATTAGATGTTGGTAGATAGCAAACTATTTTTTGTACGCACCAAAATAGCGTCAACTTGGTACGAACATCAGCCGTCAGTCAAGAAAAGTATGTGGCTCCATACATTTATAGAATTAATTCAAACCAGATTTCAGATGAAATGAGTCATCGTACGTTGGAATTAGAAACGAAAATTCGGACTGAGAACAGCGATAAAATCGAAATGAAATACCGAGAAGACCTAGAAGATTTACGACTTTTAGTCGCAAAGGAATATTGCATCATTATTTTAGGTACACTTACGATTAAGCAATTGAGTCAAAAGCAGTGTTGGCCTAGTGCCTTCAGCGTGCGACTCTCATATCTGAGGTCGTAGGTTCGATCTCCGGCTGTGCACCAATGTACTTTCTTTCTATGTACGCATTTAACATTTGCTCGTACAGTGAAGGAAAACATCGTGAGGAAACCGACATGTCTTAGACCCAAAAAGTCGACGACGTGTGTCAGGCACTGGAGGCTGATCACCTAGTAGCCTACCCTCACTAGCCTATTAGATTATCTGAGGCCAAGACCTAAGGAGGTTGTAGCGCCACTGATTTATTTATTTTTATATTTGTTACGTTTCTCTTCTCTCATATTCTACTAAGAAATAGCGGAACTCAGTTTGTTCGTTAGTTCACCACTTCATAAATTGGACAAGCGATATTGTATTTTTCTAGGTTATTATTATTTGCCCCAGAAATTTATTTGTATCATCCAACCTCGGAAACTGATATATGTTTTAAGGTGAAGGAAGCCTAGCGAAATATCACCACATGGGCGTGGCTAAAACAGGTTCACTGTCAAAAAAGGATGCAGTCTTATTTGAGACACTTGTAAGGTTTTCTATACAAATCGTCTGGATCGCCCTCGGGAGGATTTGCTACAATCAAATTGGTATTAAGATTGGTACTATACTGATATAATAAAATTTGGGAAGGACACAATCATACTTCAAATGCGTTTATCTCAGCAACTGGACTTAAAAAGAAAATAATATTTGTATGTTGTACAGTCCACAGCATAAGTGATAGCCTGTGTTCGGTCTACATATCAAAAAGACCTCCTGATAGTCTTGCGAACGGATGGCGTAGTTTTGCTCTTTCACGAATTTTGTCAACGTTTTTGACATTCATAAGCATGCCTTAAGTCGCATCTAAACTGAATAAATAAATTTTGATTGATTGATATCTAAAGGCAGGTAAAACCGCTGCCAGCATCAAATAAAACATATATTTCTGTCTTTAAACTTAACCAGCGTTGGCCCTGTAGCTTCAGCATTCGACTCCCATCCCTGAGGTCATAGTTCGATCCCCTGCTGTGCACCAATAGACTTTCTATGTGCATTTAACATTCGCTCGAACGGTGAAGGGAAACATCATGTGGAAACGGCTTGCCTTATACACAAAAAGTCGACGGTGTGCCAGGCACAGGAGGCTGATCATATACATAAAACAGATCCAGAAATCTGAGGCCCTGACTGAAAAATGTCGTAGCACCACTTCTTTCTTTTCTTTGAACGTATATATATTACGAATATGACAATGAAAGTGCGTCTTACTTTTATACAAAGCCGAAAGGAATCATTTTTCAATTATTTATTATAGATTGCATTTATCTATTTCTAACTTTTACAGAGGTGGAGATTAATCGCCTATTCAAGTCCGATATATTTAATTCGACAGAGCATAAACTACATATTAGTTATTACAAACAAATTAATGAGAGGGAACGATGTGTTATACTTGGTCATTGTTTGAATCAAGGTCAAAAATTGACAACGCGGTCGCCATTACATAACGAGGTGTTTTGCCCACGTCCTATCGATTTCCGGCAGTTTGGAATTGGAACCATTAAATATCCTGGGTGAGTTAAAGCTTGGAAGTCCCGGAACAATAATTCGAGTAGTAGGCACAGACTAACAACATTCAATCTTTGTTTGGACCTTTATAAAACTTTGTGCGTATCGCCATACTGATTGCTCTTAAAATATTAATTTCGTTTATATACACAGTTCAGTGCATGACTGGTTTGTTGCACGTCCCCAGGCCTCCTTGTCGTCAAGATTCAAATGGTCCTTGTTGCTTTATTTGCTTGCCTTGCTAAATTTAAAAGGGAAAGAATAAAGGGACACAATTTAATATCTAAAAAAGAATACATCTAAAAAAGCAACACTGATTTTTTGTGAACCCACTTTACTAGTTTATTTATAATCTGTGTGCTATACAAAAATCTATGATAACTCAAATTTTACACACATACATATACACATGAATTATATTAGAACATAAGCAAGCTAGCAAAAAAAATAATAACTAAAAGTAAATTAAAACTTAATCCTCATTATTAAACAAGGTTACGGTAAGTTGGATGATTGTTGTAAAATATATTATCAATATTATCATCATGAATATTATTATCATCAAGTTGTAAGCGAGCCGCAAAAACGTATAGTAGACTTTTAGTTCTAGTAACTCAAGGATTACAAAGAAAGGAAAATGTATTTGTATTTGCAAGGATGTTAGTTTGAGTATTAAAGTTAAATATAAATAATCTAGATCAGTTACAACTGAGTGAGTAAAAATGTAAATAAAAGTTAAATACTGCAGTATAATTTTTGAAATGAGCAGTGTTGGCCTAGTGGCTCCAGCGTGCGACTCTCATAACTGAGGTCCTAGGTTCGATCCCCGGCTGTGCCAACCAATGGACCAATGGACTTTCTTTCTATGTGCGCATTAAACATTGGCTCCAACGGTGAAGGAAAACATCGTGAGGAAACCGACATGTCTTAGACCCAAAAAGTCGACGACGTGTGTCAGGCACTGGAAGCTGATCACCTACTTGCCTATTAGATTTAAAAATGATCATGAAACAGAAACAGATTTTCAAAAGTCACGCTGAAAAATTCGTAATAATTATTACAACAGACTATAAACACTGAAAAATTCGTCAAACGAGTTGCAAGGGAAATTTTTAGTAGGCGTAAAATATCTCAATAAATGTACACTGAATATCCTGATTTTAATAAGTCCTAATTACTTAAATGGCGTCGTGTTTCGTCCGTGTCGGTGGAATTTAATCGAATCATCGTTATGATTGAAAGTGGAAATGAATTTGCATACAGGAATTTATAAAATTGGCGCTTTATTAATTATTCATTGTTATCCTTTGTGTCCAACAATGCAGGGACATTTCTATTTTGATACGCATTTCGTATCGACGTACGACAAATACTTAAACAAGTTTAAAACGATTTCGCTTTTGAGAACTTTTGCGCGGCAACTAATACTTTGACAGTTGACACTTAAAATCATGTTAGACAGGTGCGCGCATTTTTTGCAAAAGGTGCGCAATCTTCTGAGTATTATCACAGGGCAATGTAAAATAGGCACAATTAAAAAAAAAATTTCGTTATTATATATATACTAAATCGGGCATTGCAAAATTTATGATTGATAGAAAGAAGATTCGGGTTGGATTTTATAGTTAATGACACGAATTTGATGATACTTAATATCTAGGTGTCTTGGGGGACCTTGGAACACTTCCAAGTAATTTTGGCTGGAAAATATTTTCAGTTTGTGTGCAATACATAATATGACCATTTATGATTTCAGATTAAGCAACCGTCTTCGTCTCCTTGAAATATATTTGACGCAACCAGAACAAAATTTCGACGAGTTGCGACTTTCCATCGGTATTTTAGGATTACCGAGATCAAAGTTTGATATAATGTTGCGAGAAATAAAATCAACTTCAACCTCGGCAGCCAGTTCTAGCTCGGGCGTTGCCCGTAACTCTATAGCTCACAAGTAGGAAATTATTTAATTGAAATCAAATTTAAAAATCAGTTTTTACTACAGATATGATATATATTAAGTTTTTTAGCTTTTCACTATGCATAAAAGTTCACTGTATTAACTGCCCACTTCTAACCATAAATATAGACTAACTTTGACAAGGACAAATATGTCACTGTCAACAGAAACTATGACCAAAAAAGAATACAGAACAATGCAACAGATTCTTCAGTGATGGAAACGCGTTTTATTAATCACTAGCGATCCGCCTCGGCTTCGCACGGGTGCAATGCTGATACTAAATACACTACAGAAAATCTGCGAACGTTGTATATAAAAATGTGTGAGATAGACATATACCATCACGGACTTTTCTGTAGACCTTTTCAATGTGTACAATACTTAGTTCATTATTTTGATAAAACTCGTAGGGCTCAGCCTGCGTTTGCAATGTAAGCGGAAAAAATGTAATTATTTACGACATAACATTAGAAACCTCAAAAATAACAGTACTTCTCCACTATTTAATGGATGTTATTATACATATAAACCTACCTCTTGAATCACTATATCTATTAAAAAAAAACGCATCAAAATCCGTTGCGTAGTTTCAAAGATTTAAGCATACAAAGGGACATAGGGACAGAGAAAGCGACTTTGTTTTATACTATGTAGTGATATAAATATTATAGGTTCATCAAAGTTTATAATATTATAATTAAAGGGCATCAAGACAATCAAGAACTTCACGGAAAAGTATTGGCTCTGTCCGCCCCGAAAAATTATATCCCGACATATATCTTCCTGAACATACTGAAATTACGTGAGTAACAGCACTCTTCGTGACTCTTAGTTCATATAAAGCATTTAAATTAGTGTTATGCATCTTTCGCTTTAACACTTCGTTCTATAGTCTATATTATTATATTTTTGCATGCTTTGAGCATGCTATATATTATTTATATTCAGACATAATATATAGCATGCTCAAAGCGTTTGCCTCTTTGATTTTTTGATTGTCTTTTGGTAGCTAATAAAGGAATATAACAATTATTATATAATTATTGTATACAATATTTGTTTTATTTGTAAGTTGATAAGTGAATGTACAAAACCATATTCTAGTTTAAAAAATCTCCGCCTTTAAATAAGGATCTCCTCTGTATAACGCATTGTTGTAAGATATTTGTGATAAATATCATAAATATCTTAGAACAATTGATATACATGCGTATTTTGTACTAATACGGTTCCTAGCTTGTCGAGATGCTTTAATTAATAGAGGATTTTTGTTTTTAAAAAATTAAATGCACAAAGTTTGGTTTTTTCAAGTATGTATGTATGTATCAGAAGTTTAAAATAAATTAGAAACAGTAATTACAACTGACTATTTACTAAGTATATGCATTTTAATCAATCTACATTTACCAACAGTATGGAATACGACACGTTTCCGAAGGGAGAAAGAACCAATGTAGTGTGCAACAGATATCAACGTGCGAAATGGTTGAGGTTTGCCGCAGTACGAAGAAAAAATAAATATAGAAAATGAGACGAGTTTTATTCCAACCTAGTCTTAATATTAAAGTAGGGTTGGCCTAGTGGCTTTAGCATGCTACTCTCATGCCTGAGGTCATTCGATACCCGGCTGTGAACCATTGAACTTTCTAAGCGTGCGTTTTAAATTCGCTTGAACGGTGGAGGAAAACATGAGGCTTGCCTTAGATCCAGAATCCAGATCCAGATACGATAAATTTAATGATTTTAGTCGACAGCGTGGGTCAGGTAAATGAGGTTGAACACCTACTTGCCGATTACAGTGACAAAGTATCATCAAACAGAGAAACAGGTTGTAGCACCACTATTTTTTTACGCTTAATATTAAATATATATAGACAATGGAACATACGATTCATTCTTTCATTTGCGTTCTATTCGATAAAAACATTAAATGATTTAATAGAGGGAGAATCAAAATTTGGTTAATACTCGAAATCGACTCGTAGTGATCCTATCCTTCGTGATTTGTTATTTTAATAGGCAAATGTTAATCAGCCTTCTGTGCCTGTCGTCGACTTTCTAAAGATACCGGTCATTACGTTTTCCTTCACCGTACGAACGTCTGTTAATTGGGCCAATATTAAAGTCCACTTGTAATAAACCTTCGTCGTCAGCGATGGGAGTTACACGTTTAAGCTAATGTTCGTCTGCGTATACCTAACGAAATTCCATGTCCAGTCAATACGTAATAAATCACCTATTATTTTAAAAAGTGAAAAGACAGTTTAATTAAGAATATTTAATAAATAGCTATAAAGTTAAATATAAATATAAAATTATCTCCCATAAGGATGGAGGAGTTTGCCGAGTCTTGTTTGCCATTTACGTCGTTGTGTTTCACTGCAGGGCCGAATGTATTCGGGATCATCGGGGAATGATGGTGGTACAGACAGACTAAAATCAAAGAGACATTTTTAAGATTACAAGCAATTTTAATGCCAACTTAACTCATTAAAAATAAAGTTAATTACAAAGAATTTATTTAAATGGCAACATCTTTAACATGTCACTATTGACTGTCATTGCTGTCATCTGTCAAAGTGCGACAGATAATGAAGTATTTTTAACAATCGAATTTCAACTATTTTTTAGGTGCATAATTATTATCTTCACCGATTCAGTACCTTTCGTGCCTTCTCCATCTACACGACACTGGCGAAGTACCTTGTGCCCAGTTGGCACAAATAAAAGCCATAACAAAAAAAAGTATTTTCAAATCAAGTCTACTTTGGAACCCTTTAAGAGCGTACCAATTCTTCTATATCATTATAGCTTAGATAGATATCATTATAGCTAAGAGATTATAGAATTGTCTTATAAAAAATACATACATTCGAGACTCTTTCCGTGGAAGAACAATATCGGGATATATTTTCTGAGCTGTTGTTTGGCTTTTTCTCATTGTACTACTAACACTCGATTTAGATGCATGACTTTGAGATCGTGAAGACCTGAAATTTTCGTCAATTTGAAAACAATAAGCGTCAATTGTCAGTGCTGTTAGCGCAATAATCTGTACCTCAATGACAACCAGTTCCTGAATAGCAAACGTATTTTTTTTTGTTAATATCTGTTTAATGTGTGGCATTTTTTGACTAAATAAATAAATAAATAAAATTTACATTCCAAGTGTCAAATCGCTAGTTGCCAGAAGCAAGATTATTTCGACAATGAGATTAATATAATAGACATATAACTTTCAGGCATAATAATATTTAATTTTTTTCCGAGTTTCTTAAACTTAGAAAATTATTCAATACGATGAATTTAATGATTTTAGTCTCAGGGCAGTTACTGACTAGCGTATATTTCTGCGCATATGCGGTCGTTTCACTTACACACGCGCTCAAAAAACCGGACGCGCGTAAACTGGCATATTTCGGCGTGTTCACTCGAATCGGTATTGGTATCTTGTCAGTATCAACATGGATTCTGTCGAAGAAACATTACTATTTGAGTTACTTACTCGCCGTCGACTAAGAAGACGAATAAGGTGCTGGGTGTTATCGATGGCTGCGTCAAGACCGAGAAGTACTTAATAAACACTTACACTTAATAAACTCTCCAAAAAACTGTTTGTTTTTTACACGTGCATGTTGGTACGAAACTCCAAATAGGAGTTTATACGCGCGTAAAAAACGCTAGTCTGTAACCGTCGTAAACGAGTGAGACATTGCTGGACATTGCTTGTATAAGCAATACCTCACCAGGCATTGCCTAAACAAGCAATTCCCTCCCCTGAGATCCTGTTATCGAAGGCTTTGCGCCAATACACTTTTCAATTTGCGCATTTAACACTATTAACTATGGTCAAGGAAAACCGCTTTCGACCAAAAAACCTACATACATATGTCACAGTAAAGTTGTTAAATCAGAGAGTTAATTGAATCTCTAGACAGTTAATTAAATACCAATATTCAATCAAGTCGCTAGCATTTTTATTAAAATAAAGCAGCGTCGAAAACGTTTTAAAATTAAAATTAAAATTAATAATGTAAAATAAGATGGCGGTCATGGCTGATTACTATTAGAGTAAAGTAGTTAAATCAGTAACTAATTTACAGTAACATATAGATACACAGCTAGCTGATCACTTGCCTATGGAAAAAGAAAAGGATTGGGAAACAGATGGGTTTAAAGTTCAAGGACACTCTCCCTTTTCTGTTACTCATCTATGGATTTTACTATTTCCAAAGCACTCACACT
The DNA here is from genome assembly GCF_905147795.1 of Pieris rapae. Taxonomy (NCBI): domain Eukaryota; kingdom Metazoa; phylum Arthropoda; class Insecta; order Lepidoptera; family Pieridae; genus Pieris; species Pieris rapae. Next base: position 5,836,813 of record NC_059530.1, read on the forward strand.
GAAGCTTTCGATTTTCCTTCGCTAGCCGTGGGTAGAGGCTTCAACATTGTATCGAATGATGACCGATGCATTCCAATTATACCCAACACAATGCCCAGTTCTCTTAATCTTTCTTCAGGGCCTGAGACTGCTTCTTTCATGTAATGAAGCCGTGGTATCAACCTATACAATTAAATAACGTACTCAAAACCTTAACAGATGGGTCAAAAATCCCCTTAGCCCAGTGAGTGGTGAAAAACAGTAAAAGTCTGTTCCATAAAAATACATATAATTCGTTATGGTTTTGTGCCAACTACGATAATTATTGAAGAGGGCAAAAATACAAAATAACCAATTTTAATAGTTTTACAAATGTTACCAAAGTAAAAAACATGTGTTTTAACCGGCGGAGGAATTCACTCATTTATTAAAATTCTAAAAAAACTGCTTGTGCTACTTTGGAGTATTTAAAAAAAGTTTATAAAAATAGTGACACAGTATAAAAACACTAACTTCCCACATCGATCCACAAAGTACTGTTTTCGTGTCACGTGACCCAAGCATGACACCAGCGCCACGGATATTGTATGAACTAAATTTTTCATACAAAACCTTAACACAAGTCAATCAGTTTTGTAATTTTTGTTAAACACAAATAAATGAGACAGTTTTATAATAAATTATAATCTTTTTATAGATAAAGTCAGCGTTCTGTGCCTGATTTTTGGATTGCAGTCACGTCGGTTCACTATATATGTAATCGGTGTTAATAGAACCACTACTGCACAGCCGTGATTAGACACCCCAGAATAATATAAATTAACCTTACTGAGAGCACTTTATAACTCCTAGTCCCATCAAACGATAATCAATCTCCCTGTGACAGAACACCTCGTTCATCAGCGGTGAACATGTATTCAACTTCTTGTCATGTCTTAAGCATCTCCCAAGCAACACTGCTCGCTCTTCCCGACTCATTTTATTTATATAACCAGTGTGAAGATTGTGCTCCACTGCGTTGAATATCTCCGATTTGAATACGCGGTTGACTTCCAATTCTAGTAACAGATGAAGAGTGTCAAAAGACTTTGAAGTTATACTTCTTTTGGCGCGATGGAGAAAAATGATGAGAGTGAATTTTTACGATGCGCGCGCACACCAACACCTACATTCAACATTGTAAAATTAGGTCTAGGTGGCATGGAAATTGATTACTATGTTCAAGTTGTATATTCTAGTATTTTTATATTTAGAACACGTGTTTCGTAACAGTACATTTAAACAGTGTGAATAAATTTCATATACGACGGCGATAGTATTTACTAATAATTTATTTATTTATATAAAATCTTTTTGATTAATTTTAATAGTTATCATTAATCACTACTGCATTTTAGTTATTTTTTTCCATACTCCTAAGAAGTATAACTTCTAACGCGTGTACATTAGTGCACACACTCTTTTTTCTAAATAAATTGTCTTACAGTGAATTTTAAGACTTATAAGTAATTTTAAAATAAACTTATTTTTTAAAGAGGATATTTAATATAAGAAAATGTCTTATAAAACTACCTACATCGTATTAAAAGGGAAGACACGGAATTTGACTTGTCGATTTTTATGGATGGAATCCATTGGTTATTCAGATCATCAGAATCAGTTCTTACTTTCTAGTCTATGCGTTTTCAACAGTATCACAACATATTATCTGTTATCATAGACTATTGTTAGGAAATTGCTAATTAAAAAAGATATTTCAAATATGGAATCGATTAGTCCACAGGCTACATATTTACATTTAAAACATTACCGTGTTGCACAGTTAATGTATATATAATCTATTGGTTATTAATTAGCCTTTCGAGAAAATATACGTTTTAAATATTTCTATATTGTTCTGTCATAATTTTATTTAATTATATAGATAATAAGTCACATACTGCAAATTAAAAAACATTGGATGTTTGGCTCTACAGGCTATATTTTACAGCAACGTGTGGTCTGTGCCATAAAGTATATGATCAAAATACCACCAAACTAGAGACAGATTTATATGCAGTAAGATAAATGGATCTCACCTATCTGATTGAACGACTTACGACCAAGGGCCAGCCACACAATTTGGACACACATACGCAACAAAGTTTCAATAAGTCGTGCGTCTTTGTCCGATAAAGATCGACGCTTCTTCTGAGGTCCCATGTGATGAAATTTTTTCATATCACCGCCACCTGCGTAGAATTTTACTTAATTAAAAAATATATAAAATTTCGTACTAGGAGCGGATGTATTATAAAACAAAATATTATTTTTTAGCTAGAATTCTGGACTACGTTTGAAAAAGTACAATCTTTTTGAATTTAAAATAACTGCTGAAATAAAATACAAAATAGTTTCTAACTAAAACAAAATATTATTTTATTTTTAGACAAATTTTATTTTTAGTTTATGTATTATTAATTACTTAAGTTATTATATATTAATTACTTATATTATTAATCACTCATGTGGAACATGGTGTAATGGTTGCAACTCCTTACAAACAATGTGTAAAACAAAAAAGTTCTTCTCTTCCAGTCTACTCGATTGATTTGAGAACTGGCAGTAAATGCAAAATTAGAAGCATTTAATATACATATTTTGTTCATTAGTTCATTAGTTCCTATATTAATAAATGGTTTTGAATTGAATGGAATTTTGTAATCAAAATCTCAACACTAGACAATGTTGGCACAGAGTGCATAATAAACAAGTATTATATTTAATAACCAATTCTTAAAAGGCCGGCAACGCACTCGCGAGCCCTCTGGCCTCAAGACTGTCCATGGACGGCGGTATCACTTAACATCAGGTGAGCCTCCTGCCCGTTTGTCTCATAACTACAATAAACTCCATATAAATCTTTATATAGACAAAACATATACTAACCAATCAACATAGTACTATATTCCTTAGCAACCAATAATCTTAAGTCGGACAAATTGTCTCGGAACTCGCTTTCAAGGATTTCGCACTGGGGCGTTCTTACTTTAGTCTCTAATTCAATTATACGGTTGGCCATTTCATCTGCAATCTAGATAGCAGTTTTAAGACTTGCTTATAAGAATTTTAAAAATGCAGAAGGTATGTATAAGAGTGGCGCCATCTGGATTGGGTTGGAATCCTCTACCCCCGTGGGCTACAGAGACGACTAACATGCATAGTTGCTCATAGTTTTAAATCGATTTTTGTTTAGTTTTTTGTAATTGTTTCTTTTTTTTTAATGATTGTTTTGATTGATATTTGTATGAGCTCTAAATGTATGTCATGTTTGCCTTTAAGTGCTTGTCATATTAAAAAAAATATTTTGTGTTTGTTTTTACCAATGTATCAGTGTGCCGAGCGTTGGTAAGCTTTATCAATAAAAAAAACAAAAAAAACATACATATAAGTAAATACTAACAACATTTGAAATGTAAATTAATAATCTATATATATAAAAGAAAGTCGTGTTAGTTACACCACTTATAACTCAAGAACGAAAGAACAGATTTGAGTGAAAATTGGTATGGAGGTAGCTTAGAGCCAGGAGACGGACATAGGATACTTTTTATCCCGTTCGACAGCGTTCCCGTGGGACTTGACATGAAACGTCAGTCACTATAAAAAGTGGTATAACAAATAAGAATCAGACTTGGAATAATAAAACGCAAATGATAGCTATGTAATTGACGTATAATGACAGCTATGTAATGACGTATATATGACAATTTGATATTTGTAAGAAATCAATATTCAAAAGATTTCTATTAAATAAATACGTTTAATTATTTTTACAATTTACAATTTAATTATAATGATAGTGCTATTGCCCATTCGTATAAACAGTGAAGAGAACTATAAAACTCGGTATTGTCGTATGTATACAGTTCATCCAAAGAATGTTGAATGTTTCTATTTGTTGTTGTTGTCGAATGACGCATTTAATCGAGTATTGGAACGGGAACGTGAATATGATCACCAGGAATTAGATTTAGTAGTTCAAACGAATGTACCCCTGTTGAAATACCAACAAAAGGAAGTTTATGATACTTTAATGAAGGCAAACGATGATGAAAATGGTGGTTTATATTTCCTAGATGCCCTTGGTGGAACTGGCAAGACATTCCTCATGTCATTAGTTTTAGCAACTGTTCGGGCGAGATCCAACATAGCGGTTGCAGTTGCTTCTTCTGAAATAGCAGCCACATTGTTAGAAGGATGCCGTACGGCTCATTCAGAATTAAAATTACCGTTAAATCTTCTAACTATTGGAGAACCAACGTGTAATATTGCAAAACACTCAGCAATGGCCAAAGTTTTAGCGGCATCGAAAATCATCATCTGGGACGAATGCACAATGGCGCATAAACGTGCATTGGAAGCACTTAACCGAACATTAAAAGATTTACGCAATGAATCGAGATGTTTTGGAGGAGCAATGATTTTACTGTCTGGCGATTTCCGCCAAATACTGCCAGTAATTCCAAGATCTACGGCTGTCGACGAAAAACGCTTGCCTCAAATCGTCAAATCTATGGCGCTATGTGACGAAACTGCAGCTGACAACAAACATGAGAGTTACATTGCTTACTGATAAAAAAGAAGAAAAAGAATAAAGATGTAGATGACCTGAACTACATAATGGTATGCGTTTGGTGGTTAGAAAATTGAAGAACAATGTAATTTACGCTACGATAATGATAGGAAAATTCAAAGGTGAGGAAGTTCTTATTCCGAGGATCCCGATGATCCCAACCGATATGCCGTTTGAATTTAAAAGACTTCAATTTCCGATACGTCTTGCATTTGCCATGACCATCAACAAATCACAAGGCCAATCCTTAAAAGTTTGTGGTTTAAATCTAGAACATTCATGTTTTTCCCATGGTCAATTATACGTGGCATGTTCACGGGTCGGAAGACCATCAGCGTTGTTTGTTTTTGCGCCTGATAATAAAACAAAAAATGAAAAAATGTGTATCACAAGGTACTTAAGGGAAGAGCAACCTATGTACTAAAATACAGAAATAATAATGAATGATTAATGTAGGTATTTAATTTTTTTGTATTTTTTCCAATAAAAAAACCCAAACTGCTTATTTATTGCCATTAAGGCGGAACAAAGTTCGCCAGGTCAGCTAGTATGGGAATAAAACAAGGCGTTGTTAATGGAATGGAATGGAAAAAATGGAATAACAGGTGATAAAAGTTTGCGAGTATTTGGACCATAAGTTTGACAACATTTAATAAATTTTTTTTATAAATAAAAAAAACATTTAACTAAAAATATCTTGACTTATGACAGATGTTCTTATTACGACTTAATGAAAATTAATGTGACATTTGCATGCCCATATGTGTGGCTGATTGTGCGGATTTTTTATAATTGATCTATATGTACCACTTTCCTGCAAATAAATGATTTATTATTATTAATGTATATCTCTCTTAGATGGTGGCGATTCTAAACACTGACGTTATGCTGGGAACGATTATACTTCGATTTAGATAATTGTTTCGGTAGGCACACGACTTATATCACTAAGGAAATAATGATTTATTTATTTATTATATGAAATAATATTAGAATATATAGATATATAGAAATATTTATTTATTATACGACTAATACTGACAGTAAGCTGCCTCATGAACCATTACCTAGGTTAATCCTAATCATCCAATCATTATATTTCCAGTTCCTTCCTCCCCTGTCCTGGTCTGACCTAGCAATTGTTTTAAGGAAAAGAAAAGGACCATAATATAGACTCACTTGTAAATAATACTGGCAGCAGAATGTTAAAGCTCTAATGAACCTCTCTGTAGTAGGAAGATGTAGAATGTTTATTAGAGCGGGGCTTAGAATACTGACTGGGGCTGTGTATATTGCGATATCCTTCACATCCTGTATAAAATTAGTTCTAAATAACTAGCTTAATAGACTTGTTGTAAATATTTATTCACTATATGGTGAACTTCGTATCACCAATTATTTGTGTAATACAAAATCTTTTAAGCAGACCAAGAAATCGATACAAATTTCTGAAGGCATGACATGATGATCAAATGGCAATTTTCCACTTCTTAAAAGACAGCTAGAAACAGTTTTCATTGGAAAATTCAATTGTCGTTTTTAGTATTATTTTTATTTATGTTTCCCGTTTAAACTTTTGTATATATCACGCTATTTTCCCGAAAAGGTAGGAAGAGACCATGGATCTCCACTTGCTACCTTCCAAACATACTCTTATTTCTTTCACTTTCATAATATTCACTATGCATACTTCTTGGATTTGGACCAGGTACGTAAGACAAGGGATACCCGACCTGACCTCACCATCAACGTATTCCTAAACAGCTTCTCATTCTATATAAAATGCGTTTATAAGACATACAATTACCGATAGTAGTATTTACCCTAAATCGTAAAGTCTTTTATTAAATAAATAATAACTAGAGAAATAAGAATTTTTTTATTTTAATATGTATTTTCTCACTTGAATCGTGATGATGTCAGGTTGTCCTGGCTTTAACTTCCGCTGGTAGCGTCTTCTAAATCTAATCTTAAACGAAATCATAGGGTAAATATACATTGTATGATGTAAAAATGGCGGTCACTCCTGTTTCAAATTGTGGTCTTTGTTGAAATTGTAAACATGTTGTTGACTCCGTCATGATTATTTCGGAATGATCGTGAAGAACTGAGAGCTTAGAAATTCCGTGTTTTGTTTTATTGTAAATGGTTAGGTTAGGTTAGACTTGTTGATTAGGAACGTTTAGGACGTCTCGTTTAGTCACTTGTCTGATAAAACTTTAGCGATTTGATTGAATATCGATCTTTAATTAACTTTCTAGAGATCCAATTAACTGTCTGATATAACTACTTTACTCCGACGTATATACGGTAAGGAATATTACACACAAGTCGCTTTTAACTAACACTTTTGGTATTTAGAGGCGGGTCAAAGCGAGCACAACTTATTTTAGGCTACACCGTGGTTCCAAATTTAAAAGTTTAAAACTAAGTTAATCTAGTTTAATGAATATTAACGCGAATCACATTTCGATTTTAAGCAATTATAATCAGCGAGTATACGCAGCTATTCTAAAATGTTAAATTTTGTAAATATTATGAGATTTTATTGGTTAAAAGTTTATTTAAATTTCGTATCAATACTCGTTCATATTTCTTTACGACAAAAGTATTTTGAATACAAAACGTGAGCGTAACTCGTATTGTTTATCGACTTCTTTGCAAGTTACAGATTGTAGAAGCGAAGCAAAAGATAGGACAGATACTAATACAGACTGTAGACCAGTGTTTCCCAACATGGGGCGCACGAGCCACAAGGAGGCAATTTAATTGCAAAATAGTCTCATTATATTATAAATACAATTTCAGTATTTCATTATATGTTTTGAAAATAACTTACTCTGTCCTATAAACCTTTCTTTGATAAGAGTATGAGTAGGTATTTATACATACAATATTTTTGTACTAAAAATTATGTATTGGGGGGAGGGGGGATAAAGAATTTTAGAAAGGCTAAGGTGTGGCATGGCTAAAGTGACCATTTATTCTTTGACTCAAAACGGGACATTGGTTTAATTTAGTTCAAATGTAGTAGTCAATTTAAAAAAATCATATTTGTCAGAAAAACAAATTTGTTTTAATATCTGGTGACGATTCAAATAGGAATTAAACACTTGGCACGTTTTTTTATATTCTGCTGCTCAAATTGTCGCACGGTTTGAAAACGGGACAATTTTGCGTCCCACAGTACATTTTAGCGACACCGGGACTCGTAATTGGAAAAAGGGACAGTCCCGTTTAAAAAGGGACAGTCCCGTTTAAAAAAGGACGGTCCCGTTTAAAAAGGGACAGTCCCGTTCAAAACGGGACGTGTGGTCACATCAGGCATGGCACAAAAAAGGTTAGGAATCAGCTGTATACAGTTATATTGACTCTGGGGACTACACAATAGATTAAAAGATAATAGATAAGACTCTCGCCATCCATAGACAATAAGAGCCACCTGGGATTGTATTGGCTAACAACTGTCTTTTCGCAGTCTATGAAAGTGATATAGATAATAAAAGATATTAAGTCTGTTTTTTTTAATATGTAGAGATCTTACTTGTTCTATGAGGTCTACGTCATCTCTAAATTCTACTGTTCCTGTCGGTGCTTTTATAGGGATGTGAATAGCTTCGACTGGTTTTGGGGGAAGGTCACTGCAATAATTAGTGTAAGATATTTCTTTTTTATAGAATAGGGGCAAACGGACAAGAGGCTCACCTGATGTTAAGTGATTCCGCCACCCATGAACACTCAATGCCAGAGGGCTCGCGAGTGCCTTGCCGGCCTTTTAAGAATTGGTACGCAAATTTAAAATATATTTTTGTTAAGAAGAATAAATAGAACCAACTCAAGGAACTTCGACGCAGCTATGACAAGTGGTAAGACACAATCAAATTATTTGAATTCACGCCCAGGAATTCCAAAAAAATCGTTCACTCAGCACAGCAGTCCTCTTTTATGCCTTAAGGCCCTATTGCAGCACGAATGCTGTGTCGGGTAAACGTTAAACTACTGTATTTTTTCTGAAAGGGATTTCTTGGCTTGCGATAAAATATATCGTGTAAATTTAAAAATCAAGTTCTATATAAATGTTTATGATATGTTTATGATTTTCATAAAATGAATTCAAAGTGCCAAAAGTTGGCTATGTTTGGATGTCACCATCTAATGACGAAGGAGAATTGTAAAATATTTTTTTTAAAAACATGTAAGGGTAAAAATTACCTCACAAAAACTAAAGCTTCGGTATTTTCATCCCAAACCCAGTGGCCATCTTCATAGAGACCACCGAAGCCTCCTTCATCATCGTCATCAGCCATCTGTTTTATTTTATTTCCATATTACTTATTCATAGTACCGGTACAAGGATTTTTATAGATTAATAAAACTTTGCTAAACTAGATTAATACAAGTTACAAAAAATTAATACATAAAAATAATAAGCTTACCCCAAATAATACTTTAATCAAATATTATTATAAAAATTTACACATGTCACCAAAGGCATAGATAATAAACTGTTTAAAATATTTTTATTGACTGACCATAAACTTACTCCTTATTCTTGAACCGTACGAGAGAGTGACATTTGTTTTTTTATAGAACAGGGGGGCAAACGGGCAGGAGGCTCACCTGATGTTAAGTGATACCGCCGCCCATGGACACTCTTAATGCCAGGGGGCACGCGAGTGCGTTGCTGGCCTTTTAAGAATTGGTACGCACTTTTCTTGAAGGACCCTAAGTCGAATTGGTTCGGAAATACTTTAGTCGCACTCTTCATTTCTGAAGGTCGTGTTAGTTGCACCGCACAACTTCCTCCACCTTCCCTTGTCTTCGTTAGGCCTTTGCGCCTGGGTGAATGTAAGTTTTTTACTTCCTCCTTGAATCTTTATCAGGGTACTATAATATACTACGGAAAGTCAGATATTTCATAGCCATAAATATATGACCTTATTTACCTTTTATCTTTGTTCTTGTACCTAGATCCTATGTTACACATGTACCTACTGTAAGTCTCAAAGAACTAATGAACATTTTGTTCGCCATTCACATAGCTTTTGCAAGTGTATTAAATTAGTTAATAAGAATTATTGTGTGGCCATCTGGACTTATATTTTTCCTTCTTACCATAAAAGCCGACAAAGCAGTTGCTGGTATTGCATGGGCGGGAAACATTAACTCCTTTGTCTATTGTCCAATGAGAAAATAAATAAAAAATCCATAGACGAACATTTTAGCATTTCAGCTGTATTTTCGTCTAAAAATCCTCGCATACAATATTTTAAATTTACGATTCAATTTATTTTATTTCCGGAACTTCAAACAACTATTTTCTTAAATCTATCGTAATGCAATTCATAGTCATAACTTGTGATTCGAATTTTCATCGCCATGTTTGTAAGTTTAGCAAAATTTACGACGTCAACGGTAACTTCGCGGCGCCACAGCATATAAAGTTATGTTAATTTACCAAATGCATGGAAATTTTCTATAAAACCTTAAATAAACAAACTTTTTGGTATGATGGATTAAACAAAAAATAAAACTAAACTAAAAGACTTGGCTTAAAGGTCTCGTTACCAGGCCATAAAATAATTTAAAATAAAAAAATTCAAAATTAAACAAAAAAAAACTACCTGTCCTTTACAGTTTGGGCCTGAGACTTATGTTTAATGTTCTAACAGGCAAGTAGGTGATGAGCCTTCCTTACACATCCCATTGATCATTTGGTGCACCAATATATATGTCGTAGTAGTTCAATCAGAGAGTTAATTGAATCTCTAGACAGTTAATGAAAGGTCGCCCCTATCCCCTCCTTTGCTGTATTTACAATAAACGGCTATCCAAATCTTGCAGTGCGGCACCTGGACATGTCAACAACGAATGGGAAACGGCCAGCTTGGTAGATAAGCGTTATTTGAGAGGTGATAGCGGGATTCTTTTACACAATTTATCTCGACACATATAATTAATCTGGATTTTCATTCGTTCTTTAACACGCAAATTGCTCCGAATGTTATTTAATTTTGTTTGCCTCGTTGCCCCTTGTATGCATTAAACGAAAGAGAGTTTTGCAAATCATATTCACATTCACAAAAGGAATGATTTTCAAACGCCACATTAGGTAAATTTGGAAAAGGATTAGATTGGTGAAATAGAAAATCATCTAGATTAGAATTATACCACAAAGGGACAGGTGCTAATTCATTGAATTCACGTTCACAGCCGATTGCGCGCTTCGGCACAAGGCGCCGAGCCCTTTGATCATGCCCGTTGTGCCATGCCATCAGATCTTTACTTAGCGCAGTGTTCCGGCAATATACGACATTTAAGCATATATACCTAATTTTGCTTTGACGGAAGACTATGAATTGTTTTATTAATCGTTACACCAATTTTAGTCAGAGGATAATAAAGAGGATAGATAAAGAAATTGTTGTAATGCGTTTATTAAAAAAGAGCACTTTAAGATGTTTTCAGTGAAGAATCGTTTGCATTTGAGATACATATTAAGGAATCAGGTTGATCACCCCAAATTTTTAACTAAATTTAAATTCAGTGTACCGTCTAGACTCTAGATACTCCAAGCATCCCATGCGAGGGACATGAAGGACTTTCTGAAGAAAGCGTTTAGACAAAACTTTCCGATATTCAGATGAAGCATTCTGATAAACGTCTAGTCAGTCTGAGCGTCCGTCAGACACGGACCTGTGAAACTAATTAAATGTTATACATTATACAATTTATACAGTATAATTATTGACATCAAGCGTAAATTAGATCATCATTTTGATGGTAAAATACCTGTTTTGTATTTTTTGCTTTACTAAATACTGACTAATTCGATATATTCAAATAAGATTTTCTTTAGATTTTACTTTATTTTATTTTACTTATAGTAACGTGTTATTTTGAGTTTTTTTTTTTGTTAATTATTTTGCATTTATTGTAACTCCACCCTCTGTTGGTGTTTTTTTTTTGTTACTAGATACGATCATATAGCATGGAAATTTCTACTTTATTGCCATGAAGTTAATGTATAATGCTTTTTATCACCTAAAACCCTTGGACGTTCCGATGCTGACAATAAGCGCCGGGTCTTACGGAATCACTGATTAACAACTTCCGATATCATATATCATGCTTTTTATTCTTTAACTAATTAAACTAAACATACATACGTATTTATCAGCAATTTCAATTGTTTTTAAGGGGTTAAAAAAAAGACTGTAGTCATAAAAATTTATTTATACAAACGAATACTCTCGATACAATTAGCATTCAATTATTAAACTATTAAATATAAATTAAACATGACAGTTTTAGTATTCTGTGTATAACAATATCAATTAACACAATTACATGTTTGGATTATTTGCCTTTTCTGTGGTACCGTAGAGTCCTTGCAGTCAGTAAAGTAGGAACTCTGCTTACGTTAAATGTTAAAAAATAATAATAATAAGTCAGCCACGCATACAAAACTCCGCCCGAACAATACAACGATGTTATCATTAGCGGTAAAAAGGGAAATCTTTTATCAAACCCTAAAGACGAATGCAATACATCATAAATGAAGAGCACCAGGAAACCATACAAATATAACGATTCATAGCAATTCAACATTGGCAAAATCATAAAGCCGCGCCTCCTTGGTTTTTTAGTCTTTGGATCGTCGTATAATCTGGGTACGTTGACGAATCCCATCGCACAATGTGTCAATAGTAAAAATAATTTTATCGCGCCGAGATTTTTTGGATACAAAAGCGGAAATAGCGAATAGTGTCCAGCTGTTGATAGTATTAAGTAGGATTTTGCGTCATCTTCACCTAATACAGAGAGGAAACTGAAAAATAATATAATATATGTACTCATGTTTTTTTTATAAATAATTAATCCACACGTTTGGGGATCGTAGAATTCCTTCCCTATAAATGAAGTGTCATTCACATTTTAACACAGTGTCAATGTCAATATGTCAAACTCTAAAATAACTTGATCTAACTCTAACTCAAACTCAAAATATGTTTATATTATGTAATTTGCCATAATGGCAAACAAGTACACTTATGAACATCAAAAGAAAATTAATTGAAAATTTACAGTTCGCAAGTCAAGGGCGTAGAGCGGGCAAGAAACTTTCCGCCACTCTTTTCAATCGCCAAGTTTTAATACAAATTGTTTGAACTAGAGCAAATCAATCCCAAGGATTAGGGTCATTTAATTATATACGTAAAATTTATAAATAGCTTTATACATAAATTTACGTCGCAATTGTCGCAGTCGAGCTTAATAAGTCGTTCAATTGAAAGCCTTTTAACCAAATAGCGGTGTTTACCAGCGGCTGAGTTTGAAGGGCAAAACTCAAAAGTCTAGACAAATAATGAAACGTCTTCGATCTAAGTCATAGCCGTTGTATCAATTGGCTGAATATCTTCCGGGCGGCTAGTTAAACGGCGCTGTAGGGTAAGAGGATGTTGATTTGAAGGCTAAATCAAACTGTTGACATATACAATCGTTTATTTGACAGTATGAAAAATTGTGTTATTGACAGTTATCTTTTTATAAAATGGCTTAAAAAACAGTCATAGAGTAAATTACATAGATAATAGTCAATATAAATGTTTGATTTATAAAAAAACATCAATAAATAAAAACCGTACCGATACGATAATAAATCGGAATATAAAATCTATTTTTTTTTAATGGCTTTAATTTGTGCCTACTGGGCACAAGGTACTTCGCCAGTGTCGTGTAGATGGAGAAGGCACGGAGGAGATTGATCGGTAAACATAATTAAAACCGAATATAATCTATATCTGTTTGCTCCAAAAATGATAAATTTATCATTCTGTCAAATGTCAAGTTTTTGCGTGTTTAAGCATTGCCATTAGATTATGTGCTTACTGGCGACGCCATCTTGTATAGAGCAACGTTTTGGCGGGTGTTTTTAAATAATGTTCAATTTGATACAAAATCAGGTAAGGGACCTAGAGTAAATTAAATATCAATCAATCATATGATTGAGCCTATTTAAACACGAATTTGCATTTTTTTTGAGTTAATCTTACCTCAATGGTATTAACGCCATTAATATTGCTTTTTCATGTACATGCCAACCAAACATGAAAGCACATGTTGCACATATTGTCAAACACCTAAAAAAAAAATATTATTAAATATTTTATATTTACATTTCCGGTTCCCAAAACCATAGAAAAAGCATAGAAAAAAAGTCTCAGCCACAATTTTAGGTTAACAAATGAATTTGCAAGGCTGTTTGTTATTGTGTATTTCTTAATATATGAATGTGTGAATTTATATGAATATGCATATGCATGGTGATATAATATTTAGAGAAAAATAAAATCTGAAGAATGTCCCTTTCAGTTTTAAATAAATCAATCAATGAGACAAAGAAATTAATTTTGATGTACAGGAAACATTTCTGCATCAAGTTCTCTGTCAAGACGGACAAAAAAATTTTTTTTTTCCTGAAAATCAATCTGAGGCCAAGATTACAAACCTAAATAAACTAACATCGGGTAGATAAATATACAATCAATGATTACCTTATAAAGCTCATATTTCGATACCTCCTATCTGCCCCAAGGTGCCATAGTTTTATCAATGCTGGTAACATTGACATCAGTGTGAATAGAAAAGTGACACTTGGTCTTATTGTTGGCAACACTGAATGTTCAAACTCCTTTACAAGACCACCAGTCATAGAAGCCACATTACTTGATGCATTGAATCCCAATTTTTTCACTGAAATTAAGAAATTCACATATTTTTTACAAATACCAATAAATAGCATACAAATTTATTGCTCCTTTAAAGTTGTGTACAGCATGCATGAATATTTTTATGTCTGCTGTTGAATAACTTATAATATGATATGATGATATGAGTATAGTTGTAGCAGCATAATATGAAGCAGCATACAGCCTCATGAGACTCAAAAATGAACTGATCACATCCTTACCTATAAAGTGGATTATTATCACACAAATAATAAGACATATTATACTTACATATAAATAGCAAAACTTTATCAACAAAATTATACAATGCCCAAAAGTTTGGAGCCCAGTAAGCATGGCTCAAGCCTCTTTTGAATGGAAACAACCTGGAAAATAACTGTAGAATAAATGGCATTAAGAAATAATTATTCACATAATAAAATTTCTAGATATTAATCACTTACCTGTGGTAATTGGTGAATAAAAGGTCCAAATGAAAGTGCAAACACTGCAATTACTGTAATACCTAACTTTGTTAGATTAGTAAATGAAAATGAGTACCAAGGCGTATGTACACCATCCTTAGAGGAGACGGTAAAGCAGTAGGCACGCAGTAAAAATACAACATATACTGGTGCTATGTACATATAAATATGCTTAAAATTTAATAAAATTGCAAACCATAATGCTGTCTGTATAACATTACCCTGAAAATAAAAAATACAAAATTAACAAAAGTGATGAAGAAATATTTAATTTACATTACATTACAATTTACTTACTTTAATCATATGTGAAATGGAAATAAGCATAAGCCCATATAAAAATCCATTATATTGAAAATGTATATGGTCAACCATTAATAATCCAGGATTAGCAACGAGTAATATAAATACAAGTAGTTTTCCATTGTCTAGCAAGTCAGCACACCTAAAAGATAATTTTATTTACATTAACTTATTAGACCTAGAGTAGATTTAAAAAGTAGGTTAGTGATAATAAGATAAACTTACTGTTTCACTCCATAAATATAAAATAGATCTAAAACAATTACAGATAATCTCTGAAATATTACAGTCACCTCTGAGGCATAATATAAATTTTCAATCTTCAACATCTCAGGGTCAAAATATTTTGCTACATGTGACAAAGCATACTCCAACCAGGCAAAAAACGGAGGATAATCTAGAGTCCATTCTGAAGTTGATTCAAAATACCATTGATCAATGGACTTGTTGTGGGTAATTGCTAACCAATTTCTGTGAACCTCGAAATCCGTGGACCGACTGAAACACGGCAAAAGGTTTTTTATAAATCTTCTAAAATATTTGTTAAATATAATATCTATATTTCATATTTTAGAACAACTTACTAAAGCGGCATAAACAATAATTTTACCGCAGTTACTATTAACGTTACTTGAGTTATCATGGTGCACTAATGCATTAGCAGACAACGCTATTCCCGAACTCTGAATAACCACGCAATTGAAAGACTATTAACTATTTAATGTTTCATACATTTCAATTTTACTAGTTTCTACTAATATCTAACATCGGTAAATTAAATTCTGTACATGACACGCCGGTTCACGGTTGAAATTTTCGTAATTTTCATTTACGTTTATGATCGTCAAGTGACAAATATGTTGACACTCGTCACTCGATCCTTGACAGTCGAGTCAAAGATCGAGTTAATTATAATTAAACATAAAACAAAAAAGGTACTCTAACCGAGCCAAAACAGCAACGAAGGTACGTATCAGTCTTTTATTTTCAAATGCGAAACGAAACAAAATAGTCCTGCAAATCAAATCAAATCAAGAATCATTTATTCATGTAGGTAACACAATGTACACTTATGAACGTCAAAAAAGAAATATACATGGATGATGGAATGCTTCTAATTTTACTTTTACTACCAGTTCTCAAATCAAAGGCGTAAAACGGAAGAGAAGAACTGGTAATAAACTCTCCACCACTCTTTTTGTGATGTGACGGTGTGCGCGTGCATCGTTTTTACTCTCGTCATTTTTCCCTTTAACTGACAAAGAGCTTTATAATTTGTATAACTAGTTTGATGATATTTAATGGCTTAAAGCATTTGATAAATAACCTTAATGCATAGTCATATTATATAACTGATTATAATGTAAAATATGTATACGTAATACGTATATTATTTTTAATAAGTTATAGTTTATGGTATGGACTCTGTGGACTGTCAATGAGCACTGGGCTGTGGAGTTAAGGCATGTAAATTTTTATCTGTATTATTCGACTTGTTTCATGTTTGTAAAATATGTTTAATTTCCAATTAATTTTGAGATTATCATAAAACCAAGACCAACTGTGAATCATGAGAAGACTACAGTGATAAGTCTTAATTAAATAACCACGAAATATTTGAAGATCAAACTCCTTTGTAAAACCAAGGCATATTGTAATAATCCAGTTATGGCGATATTGCATCGGGCTCTTTTTACTTGGTTTATTTTCTTAGTATTTTTAATACTACTATGTTTACGGCTAGAATCGAGAACGCATTGGAATTGGTTCATAGTCTTTATACCTATGTGGGTTTATGATAGCATTTTATTAATATATGTTATCTTCCACATGGTATCTCATTGTAGGAACGGAATCGAACGATTTCGTGGAACAATAAACAAAAATGTTTGGTACATTACTGCCATAGGACTGAAAATGGCTGCTCAAATTATTATATGTATTAAATTAGAATATACGAAAGTAAATCTTCCAATCTATGTTGTAATGACACCTATCTGGATGCTACTGCCTGTTCTGTGTGTGGAGGTTTTCATGCACCTATTAAAAAATCCAAGCAGAAGTAGTAGATACTAAGTTTATCTACTTCCTATTTTGGAGGACGATTGGTCTGAAATTATTAATAATGACCATGTGACTTTGAGATAATTTTAAACTTGGCAGAGATCCATTGACATCAGTTAGATGTTTGCACAAATTTTGGTTGTTTGTGGTGATATAACTATACCAAATAAGTGATTTAATTTGGATTAAATGCCATCTATCATGAGTAATCTACCTCATGTGAAGTCGAGTATGATTACAGAAGTACCTCTCGGAAGTACTGCGGTTTTGAACTGCAATAGCAATGACTATGAACATAATTTTATGTTCTGGCTGTTTGACAAAAATACAGTAATTGGTCCAGGGAATAATCATGATGAGAAGAAGTTCAAATATGAAGTTTTATCAGGACGGCTTCACATTGATGTAAGTTTGTTCCAAAATAAATATAAAATCTAAACCAAATATGAATGCTTTAAGTTATTAACCTGTTAACAGACAATCATACTTTATGAAATGAAATCTCATCTCAAACTCTGCCTACACTGGTTTTATTTGTCTTTGTGGTCCAATGGAGCTTACAAAAACTATCACTATAATTCTAATAAGTAATTTTTAAGTATTTTATTTTCTAGTAGAAAGTAAGGTATCAGCCCTCTGTGCTTGACTCATGAAAAGAGACCAATGATATACAGCTGGGATTTGTACCTACAATCTCAGGGCTGAGAGTCACATATCAAGTCTTTCATTTTATCATTTCTTGAGTGATTAGAATGAGCTAAAGTAAATTAAAAATAATATTTATTACAGAAGGTATCACCAGCTGAGTCCGGTTATTACAAATGCGTTTCCAAGACCCTTGATGGATCTGGAATATCTGTTGGTGAAGTTGAAATGATAGTCAAAGGATCAACATTCTCATCCATGGATGCTGTGAAATTGGTTGCCATTATTATATCAATCCTTGTGATTATAGCCTGTGCTGTAATTTATTATAGGTTGAAGAAACAGTGGAAGCAGTATGATGGTAGAAAAGTTGTACCAGGTTTGTGTTATCTACTATAATTCTTATTAAAGTTTATTCATTTGTTCTCTATGCCAAAAATTTGTTGCAAATGCTGTTATTGGAGCATATGTTAACAACAATGATCTCAGAGAGTTCCATACAATGTTTAACACATTTGTGTATTATAACAAAATATTCATTTATTTTCAATTTATTTATTAATTAAATGTTATTTTAAACTTTATTAGTTTCTAAGCAAATGTCTATTTCAGAAAAAAGTTTTAGTAGTTTTGAATACTCTATATTTCTTAATTTTGTAGTGGATGATGATGAAGATGAAGACGGCGATGAAATTTACAATCGTACAACCACAACAATGCCTGAACCTGTTGCCGGTCCCAGTAGGAATCCATCATCAGAACAACTTTTGTATGGTATAGATAATCAAGGTTTGGATACTGATTTTAATTCAGTGTTTGAAAATATCCAGATAAAATCACCACAAGCCAGCCTAATATAGTTTTATGAATTATTTCTCTCATATAGTCTAAATTAGGGATGCATCAATTCGCCTTTTTGCCGATATGTACTTATATAGACGATACCGATACCATCGCTTATTGAATTAAAATTAAATTAGTTAAAATATATAAAGTTTGGTTTAAAGTTTTTGATTATTACTAAAAATATAAACACAATGCATTAGACCAAACAAGATGCGCGTTTGCATTAATTTTTAAAGCGCGAAATTTGAAAAGGATATTTGTATCGGCAATTAAAATATTTCCGGTATTGGATGCATCCCTAGTCTTTGCATTATCTTTGCAACATTGCCTGTTTAACTGATCATGACATATAACATAGAATTATATTAGCATAATATTGTTCTCTCAGAAGTATAGTCTTTAAAATTGTAATTACTTAATTTTATTAGCAGTAAGAAATAGATGTGATATATTTTATTTAATTTTGTATTGTAATAATTGAAATTATAAATAAAAACATTTATGTATTACTCTATCCATTTATTTATTTAAAATGAAATATTTTCCCTTGTAGAGTTCTTATCAGTGGTCTGACTAGTTTCACCTTGTGTGATATTTGACTGAGATGTAGAATCAAAAACATCATCATCTTCTTCTTCACTATTAATTTCCATTTCAAATATTTTAACTTTTCTTTGAATATTTGATAACACTACAGCAACTTTTCTTGCTCCCGAAACAGCTATTTTTTGTCCATAAATTTTTTCCATAACTTTATAAACACTAGGATCGAGAAGTGGAGAAAGATCAGTTTGGGGTAAATCTTTGT
The DNA here is from genome assembly GCF_905147795.1 of Pieris rapae. Taxonomy (NCBI): domain Eukaryota; kingdom Metazoa; phylum Arthropoda; class Insecta; order Lepidoptera; family Pieridae; genus Pieris; species Pieris rapae. The sequence continues at coordinate 5,856,289 of NC_059530.1, forward strand.
TGAAAATTAAATTTTTACACTTCATATTAAATTCCTCAGCATTTTCCATAGCTACTTTCAAAGGTAATTGAACAAATACTGTACTATCCTCAGAAGATGGATGTTTGAAAAGTATAGATAAATTTTCAGATGAATAAAATTGTATGTCTAATATTTCTAAATTTTCAGATGTATCACTACTATCTTTAAGGAGACTAGTTGAAAAAACATATTGACATGTTGATGCAGAGTATCGCTCCTTTACACTTACAGACATGAAATATAGAATTTGAGAATTACCCTTTGTATTTACTAAAGCCATCATAAATCTTTGTTGTTCCACATCAAATATCTGTGAACTCTTAAAACTATCTTCTTCTAAAGGGGCATTTGCATCATAACATTTAATGTTAAAAAGGGCAGAGAAATTTTGTGCAATATCCTTATGGTGTATATCAAAAACTTCTTCAATGTGTTTTGTCATATGGTTTTGTTGTTGGATAAGAGAAAACTTTTTAAATTCATCTATGCAAAATATTGTATCATTATCTTTGGACAAACACAAATTCTCTTTCAAGATTTTATGCCACGGATTGTCATCGTTGTCTGGAAGAATTGTCAATTCCTGATCCTGTAGATATTGGCCTAGTCGTTCTAAATTGAACTTAACAGGTTTATCTGTTGACTCTGATGTGTCCACTTGAACATTATCAAAGTTGTATAAAAAGTCTGCTATATGTGTAAGTTCCTGCTGTGTTATCTTAACTATTTCGCTGGGAGTTTGTTCATCTAACAGACGAACAATGACAACAAACAGCCACCGGAAAAATGCTTTGTAGTTTCTCATTGATACATCAATTACTTGCTGCAGTTCAAGGCATTTGTTCAAAAAAGCAAAGCAGGCCCTTACTGCAGCGGTCACCTTTTGCTCATCTAATCCCAATATCTAAAAATTTTAAGATTTTATATTTGTTTTATATTTCCAATTAAATAATATTGATAATCTACAATGGATTCACTAGTCATTGCAATAAACATATAACAAGCTGCTAAAACAATATATACAATCCAATTGAAAGATTATTAAATTGCTAATTTATGTATTTCAGTAAAAAATTACTAACCTTATATCTATCAGGAATTTTTGCATGACCTCGTAACTCGGACAAATGGTAGACAAGATTTTGTCCAATAATATTTAGTTTCTTCAATACTAGTTTTTGAATAGTTGAATAACTTAATTCAACAGAGGTACCAAACTTCTTAAGACCTTTTGCTGTTAAATCTCTTAAAAGAAACCCTTCTAAATCATCAGATGGTACACCTGGAAATAAAATAGGGTTTTAAAATTTGAAGTATGCTTTGTAAAAAGTCTGAAATCAATTTTTTGTATTTAATAACACAGGCCAACTTATTTGCTCCCAAACTAGTTCATATGCAATTTAAGCAATGTTAATGTACATACCTAACATTAATAATTCTAATAAATCTGCCGAAACACCTCCTTCTGGAACTGTAGATGCATATAAAGCCATTTTGGTATCCATTTCTAGAAGAATATGTTCCCAAGCTTCTGTTACAGCTTTCATAGTGCGAGTCAGGCGTGACAATAATTGATATATTTGTATCTGTGAATTCGCCACTATTGACAGCTCTTCTGAATATGCTGATAGAACACTTGTGTTGATAATTGACACCATAATTCTATTAGTGCATCTCTCTAGATATAAAACCTGCATTATACTGAAGTCATCAGATAGTTGGATGTCAAGAATTTTGTAGTTGCCTTGGGGATCATTTGTAAATTGCGATAAGTGAACACTTCTATAAGGGTGTCTGCCGAATACGCTTATAAATATTGTGCCTGTACCATATGCAACTATTAACAAATTTAGTTGGTTAAATTGTTCTGAACTATCTTTGAACTCAGAGTCATTTTCATTGGTATTTTGAGTTTTGTAAGAAGTGTTTGGCATGGGTGGATTTTGTAAAAACAAACTGGAATCATCCTGAAAACATAAACATAATATAATTACATTATCATTTTAAACAATAAAAGAATTCAATGACTTAAAAAAGGTGTTAACTATGGAGGATATTCTATGTTTTCAAAATAATAATTTTCTTTAATAGGCCTTAAATAAAAAATCAAGAAACAGTGAGTGTCCTGTAGGTAGGTTATAATAGGACTTCACTTATAAACATTCTACATACATAAATATTATATTCTGTAGTGCTTTCCAAAGTCCCAGATTTAAGAGCCCAGCATATGCAGGAAATACCATATTTCTTAAATTCTGTCTCATCCTTAAATTCCTGAATGAAGTCATATTTATCAATAACTGATTTATCTTCAATATCAATAACATAAATGCTTCCATTATTATAACCAATAGCTAATGCCTGAAAAAGAAAATTATTTATTAATTTTCGAATATTGCAGGTGTCATATATATTTTAAGAAGAAATCAATATTTACTTTCCCATCAGGTCTCCATGCCATAGAATCAACTTTTGTGTTTTCTTTGGGGGGTGGTAAACTCCAAACTTTCTGCCAATGTAATCTATGTACCTGCACTTCACCTAAAAATAATAAGAAGATAATTACATTACTCTAATATGTAATTCTTAAATGTCTCTTTATATTATTAGACTGATTGATTATTAGATTGCTTTAATTTATAAATTATTTAAAACCCAGAATTTTCTTGGACTAAGCATGAGTTTTTATTGTTGAATTTAAAAAAATGCACTTTTAACTTACCTTTAAAGTTACTTATAGCTATTAAATCTAAGCGGTGACTCCAAATCATTAGATTTATTTGATTCGCAACATGCCTCTCTTCCATTTGTCTCATACCAGAATTATACATTTTTTCGCGAATATTTCTTAAAAGTTGTATATAATTCCTTTTTTAAATAAATTTATACGTTTAACACCCCAGGTTAAAATTTACAAACAAGTGTATTATTCTTAATTATACCGGTTCGTTATACCTAAAACATTTTATAATTCGAATTTCGAGGTCCATAAAATTTAAAACATAAACAGCTTTCAGCTTAAGCATCAGTATTCAGTGACAGTGATCACTGATCAGATATCTCATATCAGCTTAAATTTTTATGAAGTTAAGTGTCAATGTTGATTTGTTATCATCATTGACACTTAACTTAAGTGACATATGACCTGCAACACTGACAACTGCCATAATCATAAAGTATATTGCCATAGCTTGTAAGTTGAAACATGAAAATTCACGTCAAAAGTTAAAATAAGAAAAAATCACAGATATAGTAGACTGTTCACTGTAGAGGTAAAAATTGTGAGTGTGATTTGTGAATAGTTTAAAATGAATTATTGAGCGTTAAATTGAGGTATAGGACGAATTTAATTGCATATTTCACTTAACAGTTTACTGCGTTTTGTATAAATTATAAACTAGTAAAAGAATGGCTTCGCCGTTGGAACAATTTGTGAACAATGTACGGACCATTTCGGCTTCAGGTATTTGAATTTTTGTATGGTTTTACTATATTTTTTAATTGTCTACTTGTGTAATGAAATGTTATTTTATCAGGAAATTTTCGTGAACTTTGTGATATAATATCAAAATCAGATGAAGTACTTCAGAGGAATGGTGCTCATCTAAACATAGTTCTTGAAACCCTTGACATTCAACAACATTCTCTAGGAGTCCTGGCTGTTTTAGTAGCAAAGTTTTCATTACATCAGGTAAATTTTTTACTACTATGCTATATTTGCTGTAACAATAATTGCATTTCAGTTTTTAAATACTGCTAATTTGTATAAGATGGTTAATTCAAACAATATCACTTTAAGATGTTTTACACTTATGTCTCCTGTATTCCAGGGTTCAAATGATGTGGATAGATCAACAATGTATCAACAGATTTGTGATTTCATTAATAACTGTAATGGTGAACAAGTCAGGTTCTGCCCAGAATTATGTAAGTATGTATGACAGGGTACATTATTATTTCAATCTTAACTTTAAGTATTTCAGATAGATATGCTAGAGCAGATATGTATTACTTATTGGTGAGTAAAAATAAATCTTGAAAGGTACACTTACAGTTTAGTAGTGCCTTTTTTTAAGATCATCTCAATCAATATCAAGGTTTTATATTTAATAAGATCAATACTCGGTGATGAGATTGAAGAAGTTTTAGTTTCCAATTGGACTAGAATAAAGTTGCTTATTAAGTGTGCCAATAATCTTTACTGGCTAGAATGAACTGAACAATGAATTCTAAAGAAATATTTTTGGTGTACTAGTTTGTTTGCTGCTTAATCCTCAAAAATTTTACATTCTAACTTTTTAGTCTTATTCATAAACTTATTTAACAAAATTATTTAATCATATCAATGTAAGTTTTGACAAAATTTTTTTGAATGTAGCTTGATTAGAATGTATAACTATGCCTCAAGATATTTAGTTTTATTAAAAATATTTAGTTGCAGAGTTATGTCATTTGCTGACTGATCATTTAGTGGAATTGAAGCAACCCATCCGCGGAATAGAGATATTGAAGAAAGCAATTAGAAAAATACAATTATTTGATTCACAACTGACATCCATACATGCAGATTTATGCCAACTATGTCTGCTGTCAAAGTGTATGAAACCAGCTCTTGAGTTTTTAGAAACAGATGTTACAGGAATCGGATCAGAGGTATTTCTATAATATGTATATAATTATTAACTTTAATATAGATGTAAGCCTTATCTAAGATGACATTTGATTAATTTTTATCCAGTAAATTGCAATAATGTGTGAGGCACTAGTGAGAGGACTATTTTGGATAAGTAAGTATATTTTAAATTGACACATTAAAAAAAACTGTGTTGCTACAACTTTGGCCTGATATTTTGTATCTATTTTGTGATTGATTTTTTTTCTTTAACAGGTAAGTAGATGATCTTCAGTGTCTTACAAAAATTCTATATGATAGGACAATTGATTATTATTTTTTTTACAGCTTGGTGGAAATAATGACTCAAAACACTTTCTTCTATATTATTATTATGGAGGAATGATATATTCGGCTTTAAAGAATTTTGAAAGAGCGTTATACTTCTTTGAGGTAGTTGTGACTGTTCCAGCCACAGTGGTCTCGCACATAATGCTGGAAGCCTACAAGAAGTACATTTTAATTTCACTTATTTTGCATGGAAAGGTATGTATTGTCTATGGATATGAATACTCATTCTATTCTATAAAAATGGACAGCCATAGAATATAATATTTCAGGTCTTTATGATAAAGTTTGATTTGATGTTGATAATTTATTATAAAATGTTTATATATTTATGTTACCATTATTTAATGCAAATATTATTTTTTTCAGATATTACTAATGCCAAAATATACGTCGCCTGTGGCGTGTCGTTTCTTAAAACCATTATCAGTTGCCTATCACGACTTGGCTTCATCACAACATGCAGCGGTGAAACATAGAGAGACCTTTGTAAGAGATAAGAATATGGGACTTGTTAATCAGGTGAGTTTTGTTTTACATACACACACATTAGTAGGTTTTTTTTAGTGAAACTAGTGTTTTGTTTTAAGGGATGTTGATTTCAATAAAAAAATTTAAGAGACTAAACATACTAGTTATTTTGTTGCTGAGATTTAAATTTATGATCTTTAATTTTATGATATGTGCCACCGACTGTAGAAATAGCAGAGTAAATACCTAATAAAACCATAATTTTTTTGATTTTAAAATTGTAAATTTGTTTTGAAAATATCGGAGAATTTTCTTATTTTCAAATTTCAAGAAACTGTAAGAATTTAAATTGTCTGAAATTCCAATTTGATTTAGGGACAAAAGACCGTTTTAACAATTACTATATATATATAAATACTATATACATAAAATAAAAAATATTGGGAATAATATATAAATGCTACATTTTTTTTTTGTTAAAATATTTGGTTATGCACTTCTTGCTGGTAAGATGATGGGTAAAGTACCCATAATACTTATTTTTTTAGTTTTTTCCTTACTGGGTTTGCCTGGAAGAGATAGTTTGTAAGCGATAAGGTCGCCCATTGCATTCTTTATAATTTTTATGCATTATGATAATTGTTTTTCCTATAAATGTATTGAAATGTCAATAAATATTTTTTTTCTTTTTCAGGTCATAAATTCAATGTACAAAAAGAACATACAAAGGCTCACAAAGACATTTTTGACTCTCTCACTGAGTGATGTCGCTTCTCGGGTTCAGTTATCTGGACCGGCTCAGGCTGAAACTTATATATTGAATATGGTATGTTGTTATAGTACGTATTTTCTAGACATCTCTAAAACTATTTAATAAAATTTATGAAACTTCAACTGATTTGTACCTGATTAAAATTAAAATAGCTTTCCAAAACTTCAGTATGCAATGCAATTCCAAACAATTATTGCTTAAAGCGCCATCTATTGGCCAGTATAGGTCGCTATTCCAAGACAGGGTCATTCAAATATAAAGATAAATTTTTAGTAAATCTGCTTACGTTTAACTTGTACCGCCTAACTAAAGCGATTTTCATATCATATATAACACGGAGACTTCATAAAGCTATATTTAAAAAAAACGGTTTTACGATAATACTGCTACAACGGATTTCATATTACGTGGGCCGAGTCTACCGCATTATACAGATTACCGGATTTGCGGATTTTGAGATACCGTTTTTTTTAGATTGAAGAAGGTGAAATATACGCTATGATCAATCAGAAAGATGGAATGGTCGTGTTCCTGGATAGTCCCGAGAAATATGCTTCGCCTGAGACGTTGTGTGTTTTGGAACAACAAATGGCGGCCTGCACCAAACTTCATCAGTACATTCAAGAAATGGATGAACAGATACAAGTTAATCCTCAGGTAATGTTCCATGAATTGCTAATTAATGAAGAGTTTAAAATGAAAAACAGATGGCGCTGTATCAAGTTAGCTAGTGCTATTAGGTGGTCTAAAAAGTTCGTAGATTGACACATAGATGGCGCTTTTAGCAAATTTATGTTTTTTCTCAGTGAACCCTAACCTTAAAGACTTGTGTATAAAATTGTCTATAGTGTACAAAATAGAGTATTTTGGGTGAAGGAACTTTAGTTTGTTTAAACAATAAATAGGAGGAATTTCGTGTGTTAATAAAGCACTGCTTTCATTCAAAAATATCAAAAGCCGTAACTTTGCTTGTTGAACATTATTCGAACTTTCCATCAGAAAACTTCGTTGACAGGTGGTTTAATCAGTTTTAACCTGCCTGGATGACTTGACTGTATGAGAGACTTGGCTCTAAAAAACTTTGCGACCATTGTGACCCACTAACATCAGGCAAATGTATGAAAATTGTCACGTGACCATCGTAAACTAATGTAATAGGTCCGCTAGTCGCAAAAGTGATTTTGTCTCAAACCCCTGATAAGGTTAAGGAAAGATATAAAATTAAGTGCATTTCAGAGCCTGATAAAGCACTATTTGTTGTGAATAATTTCATTGAAATTGCGCCATCTATGTTTAGCGTTAGCTAACTTTACACATCGGCATTATGAATTCTCATCTTATCATTCTTGCCTGTAAAGTGTGTGGTTTAAATAAATTGTATTTGAACCAAGTTTATATGGATAAAATAGTTTTTATATGCAATACTTTTGAACTGTAAGGGGAAGATATTTGCTAAACATAAAATTAAGCGTTTAATTTAAAATCATTGCTAAATTAGAATAAACAGCATTCTAACTTCCTTCTGCACCATTGATTGTCTGTCTTCATGAGGGTTCCGATCTACGTATATGTAGCTGTTTCTAAATCTGACCATGGCTTTATTTAGCCAAACTAATAAGAAAAAATTGATTGTATTAAATCGTCGTTGTAAAAAATGATACAGCCGAATAGAAGCCGGAATTCCTGAGATTTTTAAGACAGTCTTAAATTAATGATGGCAGCTAAAATGTCTTCTTCATGCTTCATTATTTTGATGTTACACAATTATCTATTTTTGTTTTGTATTGTTTTTCAGTATATTAAGAAATCAGTGGGATGCCACGATGAAGATATGCCAGCGACAAGTCAAAACTCAAAAACAACATATACTATGTAAAGAAATTTATTAATAAATTCTAAAACGAAATCTGTGTTTCCTTTACCACATAATTATAGTTGCCAATTTGAGGTTTATGTTATTAAAATTTATAACCATAATATTACTTTCGACAAGAGAATTCTAGCTTTTTTAAAATATAATATTCGGCTAATTTTAAGCAAATCAGCCGCCCATAGACACTCACATTGCTAGAGGACTCGCAAGTGCGTTGCCGAGCTTTTATGAATTGGTATGCTGGTTTCTAGGAATCTTGGAACCAAAAACGCTCCTTAAACGCTCAGTTTTGAAATGACGCACGTCGAGTTTGTATTCTGCCTAGAGGCAGAGGCTGAGTTTCACTATCTATCTAGTTATCACGATAACTATAGATAGTGAAACTCTTACTTAAAGAAGAGTATCCCTTTTGCCAAAAAAGAAAGAAAGAAATCACTTTATTAGACACAAAATACATAGACAAGAAATACTAACTTTGATAGTACGGGGAAATTATTCCAACGATATCAAGGTCAACCTGGCTTTTGAAGTCGTTTAAAAATATGTAATGAACATTTAAATAAATCAGCGGTGCTACAACATTTTGAGTCTGGGTCGAGTTTGTTTTAAATTGTTAATAAAGATATGCTTTATATAAAACTAGCGACCCGCCCCGGCTTCGCACGGGTGCAATGCCGATACTAAATACACTACAGAAAATCTGTGAACGTGTGAGCTTACATTGCAAACACAGGCTGAACCCTACGAGTTTTATCAAAATAATGCACTAAGTATTGTACACATTGAAAAGGTCTACAGAAAATTCCGTGATGGTATACGTCTATCTCTTATGGATAACCCATATTTTTATATACAACGTTCACAGATTTTCTGTAGTGTATTTAGTATCAGCATGGCACCCGTGCGAAGCCGGGGCGGGTCACTAATTTATTTAATAAAATACACAAGATAGCGGACCTTTTTCATTGTCCTTTGAGTGAGCTGGCAAAAGTAATATTATTTGTTAGTTCCTACAGTAAGTAAATTTCTTGTATTTTTTATTTTGTAATTTCATGTTATTTTTGTGTTTCGTCTGTAAAGCATATTGTTCACTCGTGTCAATTAAGGGTCACCTGAGAAGGCAGGACTGTTTTTTTTATAAATAAATGTTTTCCTTCACCGTTCTAGTGAATGTTAAATACGGACATTCAACGCAAACCGTGCACAGCCGGGACTCAAACCTATGACCTCAGGGATAAACTGCCAACACTGCTTTGACGAGTACAGTTTGGTCAAAGAAAAAACATATAACAAATCAATTTTATTGAAATAAAATGTATACAAAATTTATGTTCACCCATATAAATGTGATAACTTAAGTAACATATATAGACTATATTGCTTCATGGACACCTTCAGTGAACGCTGTCATGCTCACCAACGGCGTTTGAGGAGTGATGCCGTGACCTAAGTTGGCAATGTACCGCCTTTTACCGAACTTTTGAACCATATCTCTCGTCAAACTCCTGATTTCCTCCTGAAATATGTGTAAATAAGGTTATTTACTCCATTGGAGGGTACTCCATATTTTTTAGTTATTTTTCTGACTAGCCTGGAGAGATCGCTTCTCAGCGTAAGGGCCTATACCTTACCGAGATGCCGTGGCGACGTGGCCGGTGACGAGGAAAGAATAAATAAGGTCGGAGGCAAGAATAAGGTTGGGGGCAAGAATAAATAAAGCCGGAGGTAAGAATAAATAAAGCCGGAGGCAAGAATAAATAAAGTCGGAGGTAAGAATAAATAAAGTCGGAGGTAAGAATAAATAAAGTCGGAGGTAAGAATAAATAAAGTCGGAGGTAAGAATAAGGTTGGGGGCAAGAAAAAATAAAGCCGGAGTCAAGAAAAAATAAGGTCGGATAAACTCAATAATACATCAACCTCAGATAATAATTTGTTTTCAGTGTATCTTCTTAAGAGTTTGAGAAAAACACCGCTTTGGCTTCGGATTCATACAAACGGATGTACCCACATTTTTTTCTCTTTTCGTTTCATCCTTTATCAACACTGGTAATAATAATAATACAGTATTTTCCACTTCGCCATTGCATCTCGGTGAGGTATGGCGCTAATGGCTGCCCATTGCATTCCCTAATTTATGTTACGTTTAATAAATACTCACAGGAGTTTTATAAAGATCTTGTGGGTCGAGATTCCCTTGCAATGTGATATCTTCACCGACAATTTTCCTCGCTTCAATTGGATCCACCGTCCAATCTAGGCCAATTGTTTCGTATCCCATCTTGGCTTGAATGTCCAAGGAGTGACCTCCGCCTTTAGCGAAAACCGTCTGTGAAAAAAAAAATTGCCTCTTTTATTTAATAAAAAAAAAAAACGTTTATTTTGGAACATAGGATCATCATGGTGTCACTTATTCCACGTCATTAAATTCGAACCTGTTGGCATCCCTACTCATCGGCAAAGAAGACAGAGGGTGTTGGCCGAGAGAAAAAGCCGGCGTAAAAAACTCTCAGTACTCTTTTAAAAAAAAAGCAAATCATCAAACAATTCTACAATATTTAAAACAAATATCACAAATTAATTAGAAGTAGCCTGCTCAGCACTAGTCCCAGGCCCTTTTATCAACTAGATAATCAATAACTTTATAGTAAGCCTTTTTACACAGCTTTTCTTTAATACATTTCTTAAATTTAATAAAAGGCAGAGATAAAAGAGCCCCTGGGATTTTATTAAAGAAGTGTATCCCTTTTCCCAAAAAAGAATTACTAACTTTAGACAGTCTAGTACGGGGAAATTGCAATAGTTAAATAGTTCTACTATTCTAGACTATTCGTTACATAGATCTTTTCTCTTTATACATTAGTTTTATTTAAAATTTATGTTGTTTTAAGCTAATTATTTTTAAACAAACGGGCGATGCTAAGTGATACCGCTGTGGACACATTACCAGAGAATGCCGGCCTTTAAATAATTTGTATGCTTTTTTCTTAAAGGATCTAAAGTCGTAAAGAAATAGCACGAGTTATTTTAATAATATATAATATCTATTCTCAGTCACTCATAAATCTTTTTAATATTTTCTAAACTATTAAACTAAATTTATTTTAATTTTATAAATGTATTTTTATAAGTATAGAAAAGATAATTGTATAATTTCCAATACCGAGAAGATAAACGTAAAAGTTATAATATATGAAGCATAAGGTAAAACTTCTAATAAAGAGAAGATGTAAATTCTCAAAGAGATAAATTTAAAATCTCTATTGGAGAAAAGATAAATGTAAAATGTCTATTAGAGAAAAAATAAATGTAAATTCTCAATTACAGAATAGATAAACGTAATATTTATATTACAGAAAACATTAAAAAAAATGAAAGGTAAAATTTCTAATACAGGGAAGATAAGACAATACACATATTGAGACTTATAGGGCCTAAGACTAAGAATTAACCCAGTGGCGCTAGAACCCTTGGTCTCGATCTCAAATATCATTGTTTCATGATAATTTTTTATTTAAAGGCAACTTAAGCAGGCTTCTGTGGCTGACACACGTCTTCGACTTTTGGGTCTAAGTCATCTCAGTTTCCTCACAAAGTTTTCCTTTACGGTTTGAGCCAATGTTAAAAAGCATATAGAAAATACATTTGTGTACAACGGGGACCACCAAGCTAAAACTGCTATATCTAAGAAAATAATAAAAAATACCATAGGAACTTGATCCAAGTTTTTATCTTGTAATTTTTTCTGTACACCTTCTCTAATATCCTTCAAATAAGGCGCAGACACATCAGCGAATTGTTCCCTGGTCAGGTGATCAGCACTCGATTCAAACACTTGTAAAAGTTGGGCTCCACTCTCAACCTAGGCATTAATTTATAAAGATAGATAATTAAGATATTATCTTAATATAAATTATATTATATCCTACAAAAAAAATGTTGTATTTTGAGAATTAATTATTTTAATTAGTGTGTTTATATACAACAAATAGGGATCCCATTACAATACTAATAGTTAAAAAAATCTTGGTTTTTATTATTAAAATCAGTTTAACTATAATGAAACAAAAGATTCATTAACAATTGAGGTGTTGTTAAATTTTTTCTCGATCTTATTTATATATTTTATTTGAAGTATATTTCTTTATTCAGTATTCCAACAAAATAAATTTACATAATCACCTGTTGAATATCAGAGAATATGATGATTTGAATTCAAAATAAATGCGAAGAAAGATGAATTGTAATAAAACAAAGCAAAAACATAATGGCAATGTTTTTGTTTTGTTACTGTTACTGTATTTTTTTATAAGAATAAACTTATTTTAATGAAATGATTTATTATATATATATATATATATATATGATTTATTTGCCAAATTTCATTTTATTAGTCAATGTAACTTATTAAATATTAAGTATGCAGGTAAATTTTATCTACACCTATTTAACCAATCAAAGCAAATCTTCCACCATTAATTAAGTGTATAAAATATTTTTTTTTTAATAAAAATTAGAGAAATTATTACCTGCATAACCAGGTAGTCTATGATAACCCTTGTGAGTAAAGCAAGGAGCCTGTGAACATCTTTAGGATATTTCTCCAGCCATTCTTTTGTCTTTGACATTGTTTTGCTTCCACCACCTTCAATCATGTAACCCATAAGTGTGAACTGTAATTATGAGTTATTTATTAAGTATTATGCTCTATATTTGTTGTTATAACATTACCAAGCTCGTAACGACATTTGTAGAGACAGAACAAAGAAAATTGTCAAAGTAGTTATAATTGTTTGTAATATGTATGTCCTGTTGCCTATTTACATCATACTGAGATATAGAGTACTTTAAACTTTGTAACATAGTATAAACCTTAACACTAAGCAATATAAATAGATGCTGAGAATTTTCAGTAATAATTAAATTTGCTATATCCTGTACAAACAAGGTTATAATAATTATTTCACTAAAACAAAGAATTTATACAGATGTAATTATAAAATAATTAATATTGTGAACAATAAAGTAACTTACAGGAGCACCAGTAAATCCAATTAAAGGGACCTTTCCATCAATTTTGTGTCTGGTTAAAGTAATTGCCTTTCCCACATAAGCCAGCCGAGACACTGCACCATCTTCCTGAAGCCCATCAATTTCAGATGGGCTAGCGAGTGGACTTGGAAAAACAGGTCCCTATAATTTTAAATTGAATATATTATGTGACATGACTGTGCATAAATTAAAAATCATTATGCAATAATTGAGGTACCTGACCAGGATGCATTTCAACCGTCATTCCCAAAGCCTGTGGGATAACTAGTATGTCACTAAATATTATTGATGCATCTAAATGATCATATCGCCGTAGTGGCTGCAAGGTTACTTCACAGGCTAATTCTGGAGTACGGCAAACAGTAAAAAAATCGTGTTTTGCTCGTACTTCTTGAAATTCGGGTAAATATCTTCCAGCCTGGCGCATTACCCATACCGGCACTTTGTCTACCTCTTTTCCATATGCAGCATCCAACAGTCTCGTATTTTTTAATACCGGGAAGTCCTGTAATATAGAAGAACTTTATATATATTTTTATTTATAAAGTTTATATTAAAGCGATAATAATTTTAATATTTTAACCTTGTTTGAGTATTCCATTTTTAAAAGCACACGTGATCACTTGAAGTAAGAAACTTGTTCTTGAATCGTTTAAGACCTTAGATTATTAAAAGAACTGTCTTATCAATTTTTTAAATAATTATAATTGCAAAACATACATTACGTTCCGATATTTAAAAACTGGGCTCGATGAAACTCAATGTCAAAGTCACATTTCATTATTGCTAGTTGTCATACATGACATTGACATATGACTTAATTGTCGAAAAAGATAATTAAATTACTTTAACTATTATGGTACTTGCTATGTAAATTAATTTCTAGCAGTTAGCCATAGCCAAAACGCTATTTTTGAAAAAATATTAATATTGTCGAAAGCGCCATCTAGGTGTAAATTTTGAAATATTCCTCAAATTTTTTGGCAGTGCGTATAATTCGTTATGATCATTAATGATTACAGCTACTGTTTAATATTTAATCTTTTATTAACCTTATATTTTTAGCTGTAGTTATTACGAGTCTAAAACAAAAAAGTTTATTTTTAAAATATACTTCCTTGAGTTTCTTACGATACCGGTGAAAAACTCAACTATATTCCAGCAAACTCTTACGAGCAGATGACGGTTAAAATAATAAACACAATCTCATAAAAATCAAAAGTATGTCACAATAAAAAATTAAATTTAAGTCAACAAAGTTTGCAAGATTCTACCTGCCCTCACATATTTTTAGGGGTAAAAAATCCAAATGAGAGGGGTTCAGCGTAGTTTTTGTTACAATCCAAACGTTATAGCAACCTATCACTGTATACATTTTTTATATAAACCTTTATTCCAGTTTCCCAATAAAGTTTATTCGACTCCAAGGAACACGGTTGTAACTTCGAATATATAAGTACTTATTAAGTTAGTTAATTAAAATCTATTTACTCTTGTTAGTTTTGTACAGTTATAAACGTTAATTCTCAAATAAAAGGCGTAGAAGGAATAAGTAGTAATAGCAAAAAACGTACGTATGAAGTGTAAACGTATAACGCTAGTATAATGAGTGCATTATTCTAGCTTTATCATAAAGATCGCTTTAAGAATACCTTGGTTCTTAACTAAAGGCTATACTGTGTATGTACTACTTGTGTGTATAAGTTTTATATGTGTATCTTTAAAATTAGAGTTAGAAACGAATATATCATAGCTAGTTGTATATAATTTAATGTTATTTGTGGCTTTAAACACAACAACACCTAAACTATATTATAAATATTTAAAAATGCAAATTAAAATTACATACGCACTTTAAATTATTTTGATTATTAATTTTACAAGAGTTACATCCTAACGATAGTGATTAAATATTGCATTAACAGGTTAGCGGGGGTCGCCGGAGACACTCAACACAGGTGCCGAGGTGACTTGTGCATTCCAAGTGACAAAAAATATATCAAAAACTAATTTCGCGGGAAAATTCTAACCGTAGATAAAGGTTTCAAGGCATAAAATTCTATTCTATATATGAAAATAATTTCATGTATAAAACAGATCATATTATATCTGCTTCATACGTGCAGCAGGCGTTTTTGGATATCATAGACAATTCAATCAAACGTTCCATTAAAGACGAAAACGAATAAAAAATAATTCTCATACACACTTATCAACGTTAATAAAAAAGCAATATTCTAAATTTACATCTCACATTAAGGGCGTGGCAATCAAGGATTGGAATCTCCGCCACAGGCCAGCGTTTTCAATCGCCTAGATTCAATTGTTAAGAGTCACATCTTCAAGTCTACAGATTTGATAACATAACTCGTGTCTGTAGTCCTATAGACCATAGATATTTTCTATGAAAAAAACTTAGGTGAAAAAAAAAACTTTGTAAATGGAACAAAAAGTTTTTGCATGTTACCGTTACCATGATTTTAATTAACGATGAATTCTCCCTTTTCCTAAAGTTCGGTGGTCACAGTCGGAGGTATTGTATAAATTATAAAAAGAAATATTGCAAATCATTATACAGGTAGGAGGTTTGTAAGGTCAAAGTTTAAAGAGGTACCGCAATAAAATGAGGGGTTTTGTGGGGTAATTAAAAACGTTGTATATTGCGAAAACCAAATTTCTCGCCCATTGACCCGTGGATTATTTCGTGAGATAATAAAGTCTGGTGCTGCGAACTGGCTTATCAGAATTTTTAACACGAACGCTCAACTTTGTTTACCACAATTTGCTCAGAATAATTAACTAAGAAACACTTTAGTTATTTATTCTTTGGCCCTTAAGTTTTGATTCCGACTTTTGGTGCGCCAAAGAGCTAATTTAATAGATATATCTTTTATATATGATATAATTTTTTAAAGAATTTGATTTGATTAATCAATAAGCCTTCGAGAGGGGCACTACGATTATAGCAGTCATAAAAAAATTTCGATACCAATGTTATAGAACAATTCTTTAGCCTCAAAACAGGCATCCGTTTTGGTGATCTCTTCATCTTCGCAAATATCAAGAAAAATATTTAACCGTTACATAAATAGAACAACGTCGAGACGAGGCTTTCACATGCTCCTGATTGTGAGGCTTTAAAAAAAAAAGATGTTGCATTAAGTTGTGCATTAGTTGTACTCAAACAATGTATATATATTGAGATTTATAAGTTAGTAAACTGTTACCTAAATATTTTCCTATAAAAACTTATTAACTTCTAACCTATCCTTTAACCGCGGAAGACTAGGTAGTATTCAATTATTTGCATGTTAAAACTTCAGGACAGATTCATCTTATAATTAGGTATATTATTATTCAAATACAATAGCGTACGAGGTCTATAACATGAAGGTTACGAACTGCATTCAAGGATTTTCCTGCCAACAGGCCGTTGACATAGCATTGTAAACAGTTCCTTATCTAAGAGCTGATGGTTCGCTTTATCTAACCCACTGTAGCTAACGTTTAACTTGTGATTTTAAGAACCTATTACGTTAGCTGTTTTATGGAGAAATTATATGTTTTTGGATAGCAACACTTCTAGACGCTGAAAAGAAACTGCATAGCCAAACACAAAGATACTTAAGACTCATTATTTTTCATACAAATACTTACTTACAGTAAAATGGCGTAGGATTTAATATGGTATCAAATATTTTAATTTAATCGAGTATACCTACTACAGAAAACATTCTTTGTGGCTTTGTTAATTGTCAAAATTAAAGACAGTGCAAAATTAATAACAGACCCCTGAAAAGAGAAAAAATAGTTTAAATGATTTTTATTTTTTCGAACGACGATTTTGAAATTGTAATTAGTAACTTCTGGCCGTGACCACGGTGCGTAGGCGGCGAGAGGTGTCTTTTCTTTCTTTTTTGTCGTTCCCCGGCTGCCTTTGCTATATGTATGTACATATTATATTTAAACATAATTCTGAATACTTACAATTCCAAAAGTTTTATTATTATTTTATTAAATGAAACTAGTCAGATCGTGGAGTTATGGAAATATTGAAGCTATATATCGCAATAAAATTGGTACCAAAGCCAATTTAAGACTCAAATGAAAGATAATTATTATAAATTTATTTCTACATTCTTATATTTATTATTTACGCTGATTGCCAAGAAAGTTTGCTATTACACGTACTGCGTAGCATCATACTTTCTTTTTAAAGATTCATATTTATAGTAATTTTTATTATCTGATTACATTATACATATTATGATTAACAAGATTTCGTGATGTATGACGAAATAAGAAATTCAGCAATTTCTATAAGATCAAACTGAATTTTCAAAACATTCCACGCCATTATTATTTACGAAGTTTGACATTGAAGTTTTCGCGCTCAAATAAGATTGTACCTTGTGTAAGAGGTTATATGCATTGCTATTAGAATATAGGCTTTATAAAACTTTGGTTAATTCAAACCAATAATTATATGGAGAATAACAAAATTGTGTAATCATATGAATTTCTACATATATTTAAATATTAAAGTTCGTTCTTATAAATCACTTTCAAGTTAAAATAGATAAGAAAAATCTTCAGTTTTTAATAAAAAATCAAAGCAAGTTTCGGCGTTGTTTCTTGTGCATACAAAGCACTAAACACACGACTCGTCGAAAAAAAACAACAATCAAATATCCTTTGCCTGATCGCGTAATTGTTGCCACACACTGGTGGTTTTATGGTAAGCGACGCAATATCTTATAAGAACGTCAGTTGCATCGCAAGAAAACCGTCAGTGTGCAGCGGACTCCGGAATTTGGGTTCGGGGTGAATACCCTCGTGTCGGTAAAAACTATTTTCAAGGTTAGCACGACGCGCAAGGAGGGGAGCGTCGCGGGTTGTGGGGCACAGATTATGTGTTCCACAGAGACTGGAACTTTTTGTATATGTTCCCGGAAATTTTAATTACCCATATACATATAGGTGATTGCTAAAAACATAGCTGATAAAATAAACATGATTTTGTTTATTTCTTGTCAGAAGTTTGAAATCTTAACGAGTTACTTACGATATTTACATCCAATTTTTATATCTAATGACATTACTTAAATTATAACATAGGTTATCATTTGTACATTTTGATAATGCTTTTATGGTACAGTTTATGAAGTGTTAATAAATACATAATCGTATTTAACAATGATTTCATTATCTCTCATAACCTTAACAATTATAATCCTTATTTACGTTATCTCTGTATTTCACGGCGCTGTTGTCGCGGGTTGTGAGGTGCAGGGCAAATTCGTCGCGGGGCGGAGGGGAGGACCCGCGGACGCGCCGAAATGCTGATAGCCCGCCGCCCCGCGCAACCCGCGCCCTCTGCCGGCTTCATGCAACTAAAGTCTATAATAGTCTATGCATAAATATAGTACAAAATGATTCACTTCGCTAACAATGCGTTAGCTGTGACTTCTTGTTATGTAATGAATCATTGGACGAAGGGGAGATTATGACTAATTAAAAATTATATGCATCCGAATTGGAATCAAATTGGAATTTTTAGTTTTGGATTAGGACTTATGAAATTTAATGTACTTACTATAGATAAGCAGAAATTTATATTAGTCATAAGTCTCAACTTTCTTTCGCCATTCTTAAGATCGCTATATACCTACATACATTTCTCAATAGGTGTTAGATATAAAAAGATAATAATTAGTTACCTAGTATCGAATTCGGAATAGGTTTATATAATTTACACATGTTTGTATAAATAATATATTTATTTCGTTTTTCATAAAGCAGAAATAACTTTCAAACATAGGTCCGGTCCCCTTCGTGTAATTCGCCATTATTTTAACGTTTGTTCTTGGCTTTTTACCTTAATGAGACTCCCCTATTTCTCGTGCAACGAACACGTAAACAAAATTAACCAATGCGGCCCGCGGTGTACGAAAATAATTATTGCGTTTGTACAAAGTTATTAATCCATTGAATTTTACATTGGTATTGTCTTTGGTAAGATTTCTCTCTTACCATAGATTTATATCAGTTTAGATATTCCAAATTTTAAAATGTAGAATATGAAATTATAACATTCATAAGCTATGAACCCATCTATTTATTTTAATTTTAATTTTATTGTCTTTGGTAAAATTTGTCTCGTACCACAGATTTATATCAAATTTTAGAATTACAAATTTTCTATTCCCAAAGCTTTATGTGAAATATAGGAATCCCAAAATTTAAAAGTAGAATATTACATTAAAATATTTATAACCCATCTTTTACGTTCATTTTATTTTTTGTTTATGGTAAGATTTCTCTCTTCAGAATCTATCTACAGAGTTCCAAATTCAAAAGTGAAATTGAAATAAAAACATTTTTATTTTTAATTTCTATTAAACATCGTTAACCACCTGTTCCATGATAACCTAATTACTCTGTGGGACGATGAAATAACTTAGGCTTAGATTAGGACTGTCAAATGCTTTGTCAATTGTTAAATATTTTTTTCTTGGCTAGTATTAAGTGGCCAGTTTGATAGTGCGTGCACTGGGTGCGTGTGATAGCGATCTGTACCCCCCTACCCTTCACCAAAACAACATTCTGAATAAGAGGGTTTTTTGCGCGAGGCCCAAGGGTGGCGGAGCGTCACGGCACAAAAAATACTATTAAATAACTCAAGAGAACCGCGGGGCTTGTGCGTGATCGTGATACAGCCGAATTAACGCCAAATACAATACACGAACTCGATTTAAATCTGTAAGAATTACGTTTAACTGAGAGTTATTCAATTAATAATTTGGTACTTACGCATTAACGCCACCGTGGCCAAAATTTAATGGTTAGCAAGTTTTAGACTAATAACCCGTAAACACTTTCCCGTATAATATTTAAATAAAATATTAATATACTAACCTAACCATACAATAAATAATAATATCATGAAATGCATTGCCTGATCGTGCATGATTAAGAATTTATATTAAAGCGAAACGCATTCACGAGCCTTCTGACATGATGAGCCTCCTGAGTTTTGTCTGTTCGATATGTTTCTAGTGTCTGTGCAACTCTCATTACAGAGGTCGTAGGATCGATCCCCGACAGTGCACCAATCGGCTTTGTTTATGTGCGCATTTACATTCGCTCGAACAGTGAAGGTAAACATTGTGAGGAAACCGGCATGTCTTGGCCGGAAAAGTTGGCGTGTGTCAGGCACAGGAGGCTAATCATCTACTCGCCTATTAGAGTGACGAATGATCATGTAACAGATACAGAAGTATGATAAAAGAGTGAGGTTGATATAGTAGTTAGTTAATTGAACTATTGTTAGTTTAGTATGGGCAAACAATAACGCCTAAAAATGGCAGGCATCTCCGACCATGGACTCGCATTTTTGTGGCATTGCCGCCAATTTCGGTAGAATACTCTTTATTTAGACAATTGAAGGTCGTATTTCCCAGGGAAATACGTTCGGAGGCGATTCGTAGAAGACTTCCAGCGATCAAGGAGATGCTGATGAATTTTTATCAGCATCTGTCAGCCGTACAACCGTGCTTGTTTTGAATTTTGACAAACGGGTATTATAGTCAGAAAACATAACCCTTCATTAAACTTACTAAGTAGCTTCTTGTACTATGGAACAGATAAGAAAATACGATTTTAAGTTGTTCTTGTTGAAGTTATTGATACCAGATGCGTCTGGCTTAAAAATATTCTGTGCTGATGTTTGTACAGCAGTGAGATACGAGTAAAAATGTAAATTAATTGTCTATGGGTACTAAATATGTCTATGTATAGAGAGTATTTACAATAATAGTGATATTTTATTGCCAGCTTGGATAAATTACTTTTAAATAAAACATAATTCTTCAAGAGAAGTTTCGCACAACTCTAAAATCTTATTCCATCAACTGTCTCTTTTTATCACTCATAACAGAATGTGGTAGAAAGAGACGAAAGAATGCTTGAGGTACAAGTTAAATTTTATGTTATATATAAAAAATGTATTATGAAAGTGTGTTTATGATTCATTATTTGGAGGGAACGAGTAAGTTTGTCATAGACTACTACTCAAGAGCTTCGCGACACGGATAAAACATTCACGAATTTACAAGAAGCAATAGTACCTATTGAGCTCTCAATATCCCCTTATAACATGCAGCTATAACCAAATATTTAATCCCGATTAGAGGGCGGAGTTCGCGACTTGCGAATATCCTATAGATAACCAATAGGTACGTCAAATGCACGCATGCGCCAATACGCTATTCGTGATTTTTGAAGTTATACATCTTTTGGCGCGATGGAGAAAAATATGAGAAAATAAAATATGAATAATAAAATGATGAGAGTAAATTTTTACGCGCTCACACCAACACCTAAATGCGACATCGTAAAATTAGTTCCAGGTGGCACGGGAATCGATAACTATGTTCAAGTTGTATATTCTAGTATTTTTATATTTAGAATACGTGTTTCGTAACAGTACAATAAAACAGTCTGAATAAATAAATGTAATTGTTAAAAAAGTGTTGTTGTAAAAAAGTGTTTTAAATCAAATTCATATACGACGGTGATAGTATTTACTAATAATTTACTTAAATAAAATCTTTTTGATTAATTTTAATATTTATCGCTAATCACTACTGAATTTTAGTTATTTTTTTCCATACGCCAAATAAGTATTCTAGAGCGTGTACACACACTCTTTTTTATTTAATTCAATAACCATTTCAGATTATACTTATGCAGAACATTAAACAACAGAAACTTGCGTACCTGGGCCACGTGTTGCAACATCACCGCTAACACCTCCTTCATTTCCTTGCAAACGGCGTGTTGAAAAAAGGAAGCAATCATGGCTTTGCAACGTGCATTACAACTGCGGAAGAGTTTCTGAATCTGGCACAAGACGACACTCTTCAAAAGATGGTAATGGAGAGACTAAAAGAAGAAAGAACATAGTCTCAATGTTATTTTAAGCTTTAAAAAATCAAATTAAACAATTGACATTTATTTCAAGATCCCGCCAAAATTCTCGCAAGATGGCGTCGCATCACGTTGACGTGATGTGACGTTCCATGTAAACAAGTCAGTTGTCAACAAACATGCACAACTCAAGCAATATTTATAATTCTTAAATAATACGTTTATTTTTTTTTCGATAGAAACAGTCTCCAAAGAAGTTAAACTCCAAGACGGAAGGAGTGCAGACGAAGACATCTTTTACAAGCAGGAACGGAATCTTCGATTAGACAAATGCTGTGGTCACACGTGACTGACGTAAGCATTTATAATTACGAAATTTTCTTAACTATGGATAACAAAGCCATGTTTTTTTTTACAAATATATCAGTAATACTTTATTTTTCATGCTGTCAAAAAGCCTATTGTAAAATTGTTCACGTTTCACATTTGCGAGTTCCCGAGCACCGGTGGCGATAAGAATAATCGATATATTCGCTTCGCTTTGACCACACGGCATCTAAAATATACTATTTGAAGTTTCTTAGTAAAGCAACATAGTAATGTATGTGAAATAACTTATGCGTAGCAGACCTCTGTATAGAGAAATTTGGAAATCGCCTGATCCGTGAAAGGGTTCCGATTAATGGCACTAATGGAAGTTTCGTTAACTAGTAATTATACAGTTTAAATTTGTTATTAAAAAAAAATAACTAACTTAAACACTGTATATTGTATACAGACTTTGAGGAAATCGCGTCGTATGAGTATTCTTAAAAACGGCATTTTTTAACAACTCAATAACTATTTAATTTAAACACAATTGAAGGAGCAAAGGTACGCAAAACTATAACCTGAAAAATCATTATAAATTTCACACTTCGGAAATATAACTTGATAAATCTCCGCGTTATATGAAGGACGAAAATCGCGTTATAGGGGTACCGTGTTGTAGGGGGATAATGTCTATATTAAATCACATAATAAATACGCATTTAAAAATAACAGAATAAACAAATAAATATTTGGACAAAATATATTGCGATAGATTAAACGATTGATTTCCCTAAATTATGAGATATATCATATAACATATGAGATCTTAATTCTTTAGAAGGCTCGCAAGTGTGTCGCTGGCTTTTTAAGAATAGCCTAAAGATATTTATTTTAGCTGCTTCATTGATTAATGATGTATAAAATTCGCTAAATGTACGTGTAATTGAGTGATTAATGGCTTCGCCAGTGACGAAAGAGTCCTGCATTTAAAACATGTGTTCTGGGTCAACGATTTGGCAACCAACTAATGATCACGCTAATGATTGAGTTGAGCCATTAATTATTCCATTAATGTGAAGCAAATGTGAATATTAGATTCCTACCACAATTACTGAAAAGTCGACACGTGTTATAAAAATACATATTATTTAATTTAAAATAAATTGTAAAGCAAATGAAAGTGGGTAGGTCTCTTAAGAGATTCCAATCGTATCTTCAAGAAGACACTTGATTGGAATTAAGTAAAGCCGAAACATTGCCGTCCCAATCAAACCTGGCGTCATACAGTTGCAGATGAGGGAGAGCCGGAAAGACCTGGAGCGAAGGAAAGGGGAGACTCAAGACCAAACGCGGAGACTCACTGTGGACACCCTCTGCCCCATCAAAGGGTTATACGACATTAAGTAAGACATATGGTTTTATAGGAGTTGTTTGGACTAATCACTAATAGCAGCTAGGGGTCATCATCGAGCATCGGTGTATTACGGGTGGAATTTGGCATACTGCATCGTTCCAATACGACTTAAACCGGACCAATTCCTATACGCCGGTGACGCACTTGCGAGCCCTCAGGTATTATGCGTCTATAGGCGGACGTATCTCTTTACTTCTGATGCATGTATGCATGCTTTCCCCCTGTTTTATTAAAAAAAAAAGAAACAAAAAATTACAGAGTACTTCATAGTTTTTTAATTACTTTTTGTATGTATGTCGCCTAATTAAAAGTCTGTCTGTATACTGTATAATAGTAGTACTTAACTATTGCTATTATATTTTGCTAAACGGATTATAATTTAAGAATAGTCTCAAAAAGGAGTGACATATTTTTAATAAGTAATTGAATGGCCAACGATCCGAAACTAAGTGTAATTCGCTGGAAATTTACAACCTAAACCGAACCTAAAATGTATCAATACACTAAGGTAATAAGAAAACAATACATATATTGAATCATAGTTGCGTTGCGATTATTATTAAACAAAGAGTTTAATTAGAATTAAGTATCATAAACGTGTATTAGTAATTCAATATATAGTATTGCAGAATAAAAAAAACATTATAAACTCTTTGGTATAATTAAAAATGAAACAGTAAATATTTGAATTAAGAATGTAAAAGTTTGAAATGCGCTAATATCACAGATAATCTGTGGGTGAAAGAGTGCATGCTAATTAATGAGCTCGTATACGAGAAACGATCTCATTATATCGCTTATGTATTCTATGTGAAAGCATAAACCAGTTTGCATTCCACCTGCTATATAATCCGCGCTGTTTCGCAACTGTACCTATCGGTATCTATGTCACAGCGAGAAGGAGACGGGTATACTTATCGTACACGTTAGAGCAGGATGGGTATACGCGCCTCTCAAGAGGACGGAGGGGCCGAGCTCTGTACTTCGCTGTTCGCGAATATTCTTGCGCAACGTACAATAGGGAAAATAGGTTTCTATTAACGAAAACATGTATATTGCAACACATGACCCCATTACACACCGATATCCTTTACAAAGGGCTTATCGGCGAGCGAATGATTGGAATTCGGAATCGTATTTGCTATTAATAGCGAATTAAATGTCAATTACGAAATCATTTATTGGGTTGGTTGTAAGTGTCGGAATAAATATCGTTATTTCTTTGATATAATAATAGATGGATGTGTTTTTATAATTAATAAATTATTTACTTGAGACAAGACGCAAGATAAATATAAATCCGATTAGATTTTGTTTAAAATTAATGTTTTATGCGATACCTACTCATTGTCTATAGGTTATACCTACTACCACAACTGTCGTAAATAGCAAA
This sequence comes from Pieris rapae, assembly GCF_905147795.1. Lineage (NCBI taxonomy): Eukaryota > Metazoa > Arthropoda > Insecta > Lepidoptera > Pieridae > Pieris > Pieris rapae. The sequence goes on from NC_059530.1 coordinate 5,881,485, forward strand.
TGATTTAAATGTCTATGACTCAATTGTCAATCACTAGCTTTATTGTAGCGTTTTGGTTCGATTTTGGAGAAAAAGACAATTTGGGGGTCAAAATCCGAAACTGTTTTGCAGTAGCCTCTAGTAAGTGACTGTCTAGAATATACTTATCTACTGTGTAATTTGTATATATAATGAAAGTATATTTATAAAAAAAGGTTATTTATGTTTTGTACGATATGATTCTATTTTTGAATTTCAGATTTCCAATTCAAAAATAGAACCTAAGATTTACTACCTATAATAGGTATTTGCATTGTAAATCCGCGGTAAGAACCAGAGACTACAAATGGGTTATGCGCTAGTTCAGGGCGACCAACTATTCGATTTATAAATTCCACTTAAAATTCACAGATTAATTTCGCTCACTATAAATCCCAATTGCGATATTATATTGAGATTAAGTATTTATACCGCATGATCACTAATTTCAAATTTCGAATGGAATTCAAAATACTTGAACGAGTTTTCAGATCGGAAACTTCAACTTGAAAATGGAATTTAAAAACTTGAACAAGTTCTTGGAGGAAATAGGTACGCGCGTGTAGTGTGTATTTTAATTAAGTCCATAGATTTACTTAATTAAATAATTGTATAATTTAAACTGCTAATTCCTTATAAGAAATTACCTTATAAGACTTTTTTGTGGAAATATGGGAACTATAAAAAATTGCACTGTTTTGAAGTAGCTACTCATCTGTCTCTTTTGATTATAGCATAAACCCTATTTGAGAGAAAGAGACGAAAGGTTACTCTAGTTGATGTTTATAACTTAGGGGGAGGTATTTATTAATTTATTGTATTTATTATTATTTACTTATTGGTTTCCTTAAATTCTGATGACCCGTTAAATATCATGTCCAGACAAACAAGATGATTACGAAACAGAAGTTAGATTCGCGCTCCATTACTGCGCCAACATGGCGTCGACGACGTGTCATCGGCCTCCACGATGCGCTTGCGCAACCACGCGCGAATCTCAACAGCAAAACAACGTTTATGTGTGTGTATGTTTGCCTGTGTTTGAAGGTTTTTCTCAAGTTTAATCATGATTTTCGTTTGCATATATATTTTTCGTTGTTTCTTTATATTATTTATAACTTATAACTTTGTATATAAACATATTACTTTTAAAAAGTTATATACGAAACATTTTTTTTATTCTATGCTACTCTTCAAACACAATAACTATCATCTATAATATTACACGTCTTATTTCGCCTTTGGTGGACATTTTTATTATGTTTTAAATATTTAATACACACTAATAATATACCATTGTAAGAGTCTATTTAAAAAATCTAGAAGAATTTAAAAAGAGAAATTGCTTGCTTTTTACTTAAATAAATTTAGACGATAGTCGATATATCTGCTACGTTTATTACTATTTACACACACCCAGTTAAAAAATTCATTGTTTTTAGGTCACACGAGGTATGGCAACATTCGGCGATAGCAATAAAGATGTCAACCGAGTCAACGGGACTGTTAGAAACTGGCAAACTTGTTGACCTGATAATCAAGTTGTTAAGTGGCTTTTAGCTAAGTGTTTAATGCTTTAAAAATATGTAATAGTACATAGAAATGTTGTACTATAAACATTAATAACAGTCGGTTAATTTCTTATCTACAGCTTGGCAACATAAGCCTTCTCTAAAAGTTTCCACTCTTCTCGGTATCTCGCTTTACGTAGCCGAATATGAGCAGCTGCTGGCTGTTCCATCGCAAAGGATCCTCGCATCCATGAGCTCAGTGAAACCTGCGAAGTAAACAGGAGAATTCAGTGATTTTGGAAGGCTGGCTTAGTTAGCCAGAACTTCCAGTGATTCTACCAACCTTTTCAGGGCCAGCTGCTCTTCTTATATCTTCCCATCCTTTTTAGATGACTAAAAATGTATTCTGATTTAGTAAATTCAATTGAAAGTCCTTTCCATCTACGATTTTTTTTATGAGCACCCAACTTACTGTAACCTTGCCTTTGGAGAATTATGGTCTCTTAAGCAATTGAAGGTCATATCTTCAAGAACCGTGGAAGACATCCATCAAGGTGATGGATGTCTTCCACGGTTATAAACGGCGATAAAACGAGGTAGGAGGGATCTACACCAGTCTTCAGAACACCATAGTACATTTACTTCATAAGAAACGCAAAAAAAAGAAAAAATAAAATAGGCACATTGGATTTATAATTAAGGGGGTAACTATTAAAAATCAATAGATTGGCCATTGCGAAGAAACTTAACCTTGTGACTAGTTTTATGAATAATTATACATATTGTTCGGTTTAGTTTTAAAGTTCAAAAAAAACCTAATTTAATAGTTAATACAAATAAACAAAATCAAAATGATCTGAATGTTCTAGTGGACTTGCAGAGCAAGGTCATTAGTTGTCGGCCTTTTTTAGACACACATAAATTATAAACATACATTAAAAATATAAATCAGTGACACTACAAACATTTTAGGTTTGGGCCTCAGATTTCTGCTTCTGTTATGACTTTCTTCATGGTGTTTTCCTTCATCGTTTAAGCGAATGTTAGATGCGCACATAGAATGTAATTCCGTTGGCACAGCCGGGGATCGAACCTACAAGATGAAAGTCACCGCGAAAGCCACTAGGCCCAACACTAGCAGTATTAAAAAAATACTAATTATATATGTATGATTTATTTTCCTACAAGTTACCAGGAGATTAGCAACGAAGCCGCGTCTTTACTATTTTCTTTGATTATGGTACTGCATATTATATAAAACCTCTTTCGGCTAAAAATCGTCTTGCACAGACTACTAAAGCATTCATTAGGAGTTTATTCCCGTCTATTTCCTAAAAAGAAACAGTCTTCAGCTTACTTGAGCCCTGATAAAAACTAGTGAGTGGAAATATAATTTCCGCAGTACGTCATGTCATGGTATATAACCTTTCAATGTTTGTTTCTTGCGAATCGGAAGTTGTGGAGAGGTCGACAGACACACGTGTATCGCTTGCGCAAGTAGACCTTGCGCTCGCGAATAACATTCTGAAGAATTTTGTCTACGGCTCGTAGATTGACGCGTCATGTGAAGCGAAAACTATCGGAACTGTAGTTTATTTAACTAGGTTGGATATTATACGATGAGGTTCTAAATAGACAATTAACTAATAAAAAAATATTTATTAATTAATTAAACAATTAACAACAACGTTTTATTTCGTTCCAGATTTAAATAGTTAAAATTGGGTATAAGTACCCGGAACGCATGAACGGTAGGCAATATTCGCCAATTCGGCGATGTTTCAATGAATTTCAGATAGTTCGGGAATTTTAAATAAATATTCGAATTTCAAATTTGACAACTCCTGCGACCGTCCTTAAAACCTCCTTTAGAAAGACCTTTTTACGATTTGAAAGTATTTTTTTGGCGTACATAAAATAGGGTATATACTCTTAAGTAACGTAATTGCCTATTTACTATTATATAAATTCAACAACTGTGTTAGTAGCGAATCAAAGGGCCTCGAACGTATACAGAGAAGGTCGGTAAGACCTTCCATTCGTCGTTTACATTGATAACAACACTTATGCAAATCGTTTTAATTTTATTTACGTTTTAAAATTGTTATATCAAAAGAGTTTTGAGCCAAATTAACAATAATTTCAGCGAAACATCAATTTTATTGTTACATGTATAACTTACACGAAAATATTATGACAAAAATCAATATAAAACAACACTGAAGGAATATTCAAAATAGTTTCGTTGGTCCACAAACTACTTTTAAAGTGCCAAATTTAATTCCTCGGCTTCTAGATTCAATGTTATTAATATCTATAGTACTCAAATCTTATTTATTCACTACCAATACTAAATCTGTCACAATGTCACCTTCTACCACAGATAGCGAATTTGAAGTCAAAATTCACCATGAATTTTAAATAGCATTATATACCTACATCTTCTATTCGAATATCGATGGAATGGTTCAAGGAGAGCCCTGCAAAGGGCCGCGTCACGCGCTGCCATTGACCTAGTTGCTGCGCCGCGTGTGCGCTGGTACAGTCGCCGATAAAAGCCCTTATACTCTCGTGGGTCACGTACGCGTATTCTGGCAACATGGTATTATTAAGTAGTAAATAGAACAATGATATAATGTTATAATTTTAATCACGGGCGTTAAATATCGTTTTTCATGCCAAAATATAGTAATATCAGACGTACCAAGTTTCATTAATCTGTCAAACCGGAGATTCCCCGTAATTTCAAATTTTCATCACGTTGATGGCTGGAAGTCTTCTAGGGTTCGCTTCACAAGATATTCGTCTTGGGTCTTCCTTCAGTCCTCCAAATGTTTAAGAAAAGAGCATACTACTCCCTCAAAGGCTGGCAATGCGCACACGAGATGGGTGTCCATGTATTGCGATGACTGCCGTTTTAGCCGTACCTTAGGCATGTGTAACGCCTATAGGCATAAAAAAATTGCGGTGTTGATGGGAATTTGTGGACTGGATTCTTAAGCATTGATTGTTAATTATGAATTAGGAGCAACTATACATTTTTAAAAAACTACATCCACGTAGAATTAGATGTATTTAGGTATGATTACGGAGTATATAACGATATATAGCCACTAATGATACATATGTGTGATAGTGTTTTTTTTATTTATTATTTAATGTGGGTATCAAGAGCCTAGGAATACTATCCTTTAAGCAATCTCTATTTAGTAAGTTAAACTAAGTAGAGCCAAAGGAATAAACATGCAGAGAACATTTATTCGAATACCTAATGAAGTAGAAAAACACTTGTGCACGCGACTGTGTTCCATTTCAGCAGTTGTTGTTTGTGGTGCGTCAAGGCGATGGTGCCTCTGCCGCAAATAATTCTGCTATTGTGAAACAATCTTATCACCCATTACCTTGCTCGGATCATATGAATTACGGTCAAGTTGACGATTTCAAGATTAGGTATAATTTTGATATGCGTTTTCCTTGGCTGATTTTTTCAATGTTACAATTAAGCCCAATTAGTCGGAGCAGTGAAGGCCTAGCTTTACCGACTCTCATCCCTGAGGTCATAGGTTCGATCCCTGGCTAAGAACCAATGGACTGTCTGTGTACGCATTTAACATTCGCTCGGACATTGATGGAAAAAATCGTGAGGAACCGACCTGTCTTAGACCCGAAAAGTCAACGGCGTGGGTTAGGAACAGCTTGATCATGAAACAGATAAAACCTGAGGCCCACAACTAAAAATGTAGCGCCACTGATATGTATTTTATAAGTAATATATTCAATTTTAATATGAATCTGTGGTTTTTATTTTGGACACGACAACACAGTTTTTGGCCGGATGGAATTCGAATTTTAATTTCAAGTACATATGTCTATGGTAATAGAGCCATTTCTTTATCTGAAACAACATCTAATTTGGAATTAGGAACGACATCTTGTTTGAATCAGAGTTAATGAGTCTTTTTTTATCTATAACATAATGTTAATCAAAATTTCTGTTAATTATATTTAAAGTACAACTAATTAACCATTATTAGCACTCATAACATTTTGTCATAAGCTAACAAGTCTACGCCTCCAAAAACATTTAATGATTCCTCACTAAAGTGTGGTTTTAAGTACTTAATACAAAATGTGTTTAATACACATCGAAAACGAAGAAGGCAGGATGAGGTTTTTATATAACTTTTAGTAAGTATTTGCTTTGCGTCGAAACGCAATTTAAATTTTATGTTTTATAGGAATGCACATATCTCAAACCACACCATAATCTCTGCTAACCCTCAACCGTAGTTAGCTAGTTCACGGTCCCACAAGGCCGTGTTAGGACTCCGTCGCCCTTGCATTCTAGGAGGCCTAAAGTACAATTTTTCCTCGCCGTGTCTGAAATAAGAGACAATGAGAAACAAGTGGAAGACTTTGGAGGTCTGTTATCTCTTTTACTTTCATTTATCTTTAAGGTGAGGTAACTTTTGGGGCTACTTCTTTTTCTATGTCGTTGGAAAATTAAAATAGTAATAAATATATTTATTATTGGTAGCATAACGCTCTGTACGATCTGCTTTTGTACAAAAACCCAAACAAATTGAAACAAGTAAACCAACTCTATTTTGCAAGATAATTGTTATTTTTCACATTTGATTGAAGTTTTCACGCAGAATTTTTTATACCAGTAGACTAGCCTCAAAAAACGTCTTAATTATTGTCTTAGGTCATTGCGAATACATATAAAACCTTTCTAGGGATTAAAAAACTCGTCTTCCACAAACTACTTAAGGCATTCGAAAGAAGTTTAATCCCATTCTGTTTTCTATACCTACCCTATGTTTATCAGTGTAAATATAGGATTCTAATAGTGAAATAATTTTTCTATTCAGTCCGGTAGTTTTAGTTTTACTGTGCAAAAATCAAATCATTCATCTTTATAATATAAGATATATATATATATATATATATATATATATACATACATACATACATACATATACAATAATCGAAAAATAAGAAGTACAGTATAGAAGGTAGATAGACCAAATAACTTATTGCAGACAGGTAGGCGGGATTTGGCGGTCTTTGCCAAAAAAGGGCATACAAATACCAAAAAAGAATGATATAGATAAATATATTTAAGTGAAAAAGTATCTAATATCAAAGACTATTATTACATGCATGGATGTTTTACTAAATTCACGTATCCCAGACACAAAAACACATGCGTTATTCATCAGTATCTCTCGAGGGGCATACCAGCGATAAATGCGTCGGATTTGGCGTCAATGCACTCTGCAGCATGCTAGGTCAGTTCCCTGTGAGTCAGTGAATGCACCGTTACAATATTCCTTTTCTTATCACTGTAATAACATTGGGTTTACTGATTTTTAGCACTGAGCGCTTCTTGATTATTTCTTTATTATGGTGGCAGGTACAGACATTACCTGCCACCAATAAAGAAAGAAAAATCTAGTTTTTTTGGAAAATTCTAGATCTTCTCTCAAGAAACATGCAACAACTTAAATATTGTTTTGTTACTTTTAAAACAAAGGACGGTAAGTTGTAATCAATCGCAATCCAAGTTAGCAATGTTTTGTTTCGTTTATTCGCATGCAAAGTGAGAAGAACAAAAGATTCAATCACTATTTGCGGTAAAAAAAATTTACAGGAAAAAACGAAATCAAATACGATTCTTCGTTTAATAATCTTCTTTTTTTTTAATTGTGAAATTTCATTTCAGTATTGCTAGCACAAAGACCGATACTAGACAAAATAAAAGCACAAAATATTGACTGTGTTGCCACTGCATTGATAATGACTTTTTGGTTATGGACTTTAATATTTATGATTTTATGATGGAAATAGCAAACGCTAAGCGCGCTTCCTGTCATGTGTACGTATTATGATTGTTAAGTACTCTTTGAATATAGAAGGAACATTCTAGATCAATGTTTTTGATTTTTTTTCAGGCTGTTCATTTCCTTGTGGGAGTAAAACGCAAGAACTATGTTTTGGGTATGCAAGACATCTATTTATTTTTTTAAGAATCCCTATATATCTTTTTAACTAAATATATCTTTCTAAAGTGAAACTGAGCATGAGGGTAAGTTTTTTACGGATGAAAATAATAATATTAGCGTAGCCTTTTTGTCCAAGAAAAGGGAGAGAGCGATTAACACCGATTGATAGAGTGTGAGTAAGGGCGATCGTAGCCTGAAACAAATAATAGGCAAGCCGTAGAGCGAGAGTAGGGCGCAAGCAAATGAGAAAGATTGAGGTAGAGAGTGATAAAGTTAAGAACTAAACTTTGTTGACAAAACTGTTTTCCTAGGCATAACAATAGATAGTAAACTCCAGTGGGGCCCACACATAGAGACTCTTTCGAATAGGCTGAGCTCTGCAGCATATGCAGTAAAGAAAATCCGACAGCTTACTGATAAGGATACGGCTAAAATTGTGTACCATATAGGTGATATAGGAGATAGAGGTTGGAGAGAATTATAGTGAGTAAGATTGAGACAGTAGGTAAGTGAGATCGTGAAAAAATACACGCTATAGGTTGATGTATTCGTTTAGTATTTACATATAAGAACATTAGATGGTAATTCTGTCGTTTGTACAGTAAACGCAGTTTTTTATTAATTTATAATATCAATAGCACGTATACTGTGAGAAAATAGTGTAAATATAGATATACTGGCACAGATTATATACAGGTAGTCATATATAAAGAAGTATCACTTTTGACATGAGTACTTTGTATGCACAAACGCACTTTTTTTAATATAACATCTTTATGTTTACCCACTATACAGGATATAGGCACTTGCATAAGAAACATCAATATTTGAGGCGTTAACCGATATTTCTCATTAAATTTGTTTAATGTGCGATAAAAAATCTATGTCCGAAGGGTGACCAGGAAGGGTTGCTTCACAGATGTCCAAGTCTTCGATTACACAATCAACATATTCAAATCTTTAATAGCATTCGTTCAAATGTTTGTGATATTGAATGGTTTCGAATGTATATAACTTTGTTTTATTAAATAATAATACACTCTTGGCTTCAGTGACGCTCATCCCTGAGGTCGTAGGTTTGATCCTGTTGTTGGTGATTGTTGATTGTGCGGGGAACATTCTATGTGCGCATTTAACATTCGCTCGAACAACAAGAATTAAGAAGAATTGAAAACAACGTGAGGAAACCGGCATAACTTAGACCCAAGAAGTCGATCGCATGTGCCATAGGCAGATCACATACTACTTGCCTATTAGTAAAAATAATAAAAATAAAATAAAATATGTCTTTTATGGAATATAAGATATCACTTATTTCACGTCATTAAATTTGTATCGGTAGAAATCATCATCGGCAAATAAGAGGGGCTGAGATAAAAAGCCGGCGTAAAGAAGAAAAAGAACGAAGAAAAAGAAAGAAAAAGACCTAGAGGGTTTTAGCGCCAATATTTTTCTGTTATTACTCATATCTAACTGAAACCTGGCTGGTATACTGTGTACCACACATGAACTTTTCTGCTGTCTATTTGACTAAATAAAATTTATTTAGTGATAAAATCATTCATATGAATAACTACTACACATTTGGGATCCTTATTTTATAAAATACATTATTCATCTTGAAAGAGTTCAAAGAAAAGCCACGAAAAAGGTCTGTGCAAAGGAACAAAAGTCTCCGAGGGTCTAAAAGATCTTACGGATTTAAGAAGGCTATTAAGAAGTAATCCCAACGAAATCTATAAAATCCTTACTGGTCACTATAATGTTCCAGGAATTGAGAAGCTCCTTATTTTCAGTGAGATTGATTCTGAAGGATTTTTTTAAACTGAATACCACTAAATATAATACAAATTTCGATAACTTTCTCACAAACTGAGTTGTGGATGACTGAAATAGACTTCCGGAAAGTCTGATTAGTGTCCCCTCTTTAATATTCTAGTGTGTTTATCTATATAATAAAAAAAAGTACAACTTTAGTCATGTAAAAAAAATACAATATATGCAACCTCCTTCGTAATTTAAAACAAAAAGCTGCAAATTGCAGGGTCAAAGTGAAGGGTGAGCAGATGTAAAAAACGATTGGTAAAGAAATAAGTATATCATGATCTGCAAACGTGTGCATTGGTGCAGCTTTTGTTCGCTGACCAATGGCGAGCGAGTTCGGTGTGGGGAAAGAAAGCCCTCAGATAAAAATACGATACATTTAGTTAACGCCACCGTTTTGATAGCTTGGTGCACCTTTCTTTTTAAAGTCAGCCGCCTTTTAGAGAAGCTATAACAGGAATTGCTAACAGATTTTTTTTCATATAAGATCGTTTATATTTCAAATGAGATATGTGAAAGATACAAAAAATTTCTAACTTAATCTAACTAGAATCACCGATACATAATTTATTTAACGAAATAAGGTGCAATTATAATACATACAACACAATACATACACAAATAAAAAGGGTACAGCCAAAACAGCGTGCGTCAGGCTGCTTGCTTACTTAAATGAGAAAATACAAAATTTGAGTCATTGTCGTTTTTTGAATAAGAATATTTCTCTTTGGACTTGTATAATTTGGAAAGTGACATGCTTTAGAATCAAAACATCGTGTATCAAGAACAGAAGGATAATCACACATTTTTGCTTATTAAACTGAGAAACGGATACAGAATTACTGTGACTCGCGTTACTTAAATACTAATATTTCTCTTTGAACTCTGTATAATTTGGAAAGCGACATACTTTAGACTCAAAACAGTGTGTATCAAGAACAGAAGGAAAATCACACGTTTTTCTTACTTTCTAAGAAACAAATGCAGATACAGAATTTCATTGACTGGCGTTTCTTAAATGTTAATATTTCTCTTTGGACTCTGTATAATTGTGTAAAAAAGTATTTTCATGTAAATTTAAAAACATAGATAAGGAAGAGCGGAAGCATTTTGTTTAGGGTTGCGATTTATTGCGGTCCGAAACGGTCAACGGTGAGTCTTTATTTTAATTGGCTACAAAATGCTTTATATGCGAAGTCAATGTTTAAAACGACTGACTGACAATTTGACCAATACGTCTAAAATATGTGAAAATGTAGCAAGAGATGTCAAGCATCGTCTCATTCAGGATCCAAATTTATTGATTTCTGTTACTTCCAGTAATGTTGTTAATGAACTTTATTACAACAATAATGTAATAATTTAAACAATAATGTTTAAAGAACTTTATTTCTCATTAAAAAAAATATCTTATTTATATGAGAAACGAGCGAGATACACGTCGCCATTAGCCGTCTCAGTTTTAGTCAACTGTGTTCATTCTGACATGCATCTTTACTGCCTTTTTTAAATTTGTCAAACACATTACCTAATCTAAAATTCCAAATATTGGAATTTTATATTATTAGGTAATTGATTAAATAATTGCACTCCCTCATACCTAATAGACTTCTTCAAATAATTTGTACGCGGCTTCAGCAAGATAAGCTATCGACCAATATATCGAAATCACACTATATCTATGCAGTCACGGGCAGGTTCAGGAAATGTTAGAGGTTTTTATGTGAGCTATTACAACTAAGGTTTTAATATGTAAAATTTACAAGTGAATATACAAAGCTATATACGTTTCCTGGGTCATTGGTATGCATTAAATAATAGAGAAAATATCTAAAATACGATAATTTTCGATATTTCCTCTATTATTTTTCAATTCATGTGCACTTTTTTTTGTTTTTTTTTTTATAGAATAGGGGGAAAACGGGCAGGAGGCTCGCCTGATGTTAAGTGATACCGCCTTTTTTAGTTTATTCGTAACGAATTAATGCAATGTATACTCTCAGTGCGTAGCTCCGACGAATTTAACAAGTCGCCACGGTTATTCAACTGAAAGACGATATTTATATAGAATGCTAAAGATAGTCGAATCTAATTATTATTATATTATTTTCATTGAGCATTACATGACCTATGGCTTTTATAACTACAAGTTTTTGCGTGAATAAATATGCGTAGTTTATCGGTTCGGGGTTTTTACTTATCCTAAACCTATAAATAGCCTTTAACCTTACTTTTAACTGTTAAATTCTAGTTGTTATAAAACCCGTTTAATAAGTTCGCAAGTGAAACAGTTTACAACAGTTTTCTAATTTAAGAATTTGGTTATAATTATCTTCACGTCAATTTCGCTTAAAGTTTTCAAACTCCGCGGCATTCTCGTATTTGCATTCATAGACAGTTTTATTCAATTTGTAATATTCGGTAATAATTAAATTGAACAAATATTTGTTTTTAATTAATTTTATTATTATTAATTACTTCAGATGTCATATGGAACATGGTGCAATGGTCGCAGCTTCTTACAAACATTGTGTAAAACAAAAAACTTAACAATTAAAAATACCGGTCGTTTATTGCCAGTTCTTCTCTTCCGTTCTACACCCTTCATTTGAGAACTGGCAGTAAATGTAAAATTAGAAGCATTTAATGTATATTTCTTTTTTTACGTTTATAAGTGTACATTGCGTTACCTATATGAATAAATATTTGATTTGATTAATATAATAATGTTTTAGGCTGACCAGTTAGTGACTAAAAAAGTCAGTTTTTTACCTTTTATAAGTTCGTCGTTTTAGTATGAAAGGAAAGTAACAATACATTGCATATTTAATATGAAAATGCGGATGAAGCAAAAAATAGGAGAAGATTGCATTATATCCACAATAAATCTAATGACACGACACCGTCTATAAATATAATCGAAACAGGTAGAATTTGGTGGTTGAACAACGTAAGGGCGTAAGTGGTTTCACAATTGACAGGGGATTGTAGACTCTGTTACCTTACTGTTGGGTTTATAGCTGTGTGAGGGGGCGTAAGTTCATCTTTTTGTGATGCCAGAGGTCGGTTGCTGAAAGGGTTGTGTGGGAACGGAGGGCACCTGCATCTACACATGGTGCTCAGTTTTTTATCTCTTTGCATAGAGCAGTCTAATGCAGTTTTTTACCCATCTGGCGTAGAATCAACATAATGAAACCAACGTACCAAGTGGTCATTATTACATTTCCATATTTACTATTTTTACAGTAACTTAATACAATAGAAAACAAGTGAAAACTTAAATTCTAAACCTTGTGAATTTAGCAAGTGTGCTACTGAGTATAACCGTCTCAATATTCGGGCGCAAGACAAGCGTAAATATTGTTTCTTTGAGTAAATTCGTACGCGCACAAGCTTACCACGGCGAGTGTTATTTGGGTCACGTAGTCTCCCCAGCAATTACGTATTATATATAATATAAGCCTTAAAATATATAATGTGATAGTAAGGTACTCTACTGACCTCTAACTTGTAGTATCCTACCATACCCAAGACAAACAAAACAAAAATTCGAATATGGAATTATGATTACTTAACACTTGATTAAACAAAGCACACTTTGCAACGACATTTTCACCGGTATGAACATGCCGTAATTAATATCACTTTGCATGATTTTGAAAATGGAATTATTATGACATAACACTTAATTTAACAATACACATTTCCTTGCGACGATCTTTTCGCGGGTATGAACAAGTTTTATTTATTAATTTATTTTTGAAAATGGAATTATGATGACATAATACTTAATTTGACAAGTCCACCTTGCGCCTATAATGTTTTCTTATGTTTCTTATGTAAAACCAGGCCTTTTAATTACTGGCATGAATTAACGGTGCAGATAAGCTTCGATCAATAGGCTCACACTAGACCGTTTAATCCAAAGTCTAATCATTCCAATTAGACCACCTAAAATGGCACTTTTGAATTTTAATTAAAATATAAAGATGTTTCTAGTTACCCCTTCCAAAAGGTAGTTTCGTGTGGAGAAGAATGGGCAAGAAACTCCACACTTACTCTTTTAAAATATAATTTACAATATTTGTATATAGAAAACTATGTACTCACAGAATAAAATTCCTATACAGGTCTATTGTATTGTTAGTATACATATTCCTCACATAATTACAAATATCGAAAGAAATTACTTTAAAGAGTAATTAAAAAACAAAAAAAACAGTGTGTGATAAAAATAAAATAATTAAAGTTAATAGTATTATAAAACAAAAAATAACAAAAATATGTAAAATTAGATCAGCAGCCAATTTATTTTGTCAAGGCTCCATGATTGTCCTATGGAGTATGACCAGCATGTCTCCAAGCTTTCTATCTTAAATATAATCCAGAGTAATGTCCATTGTTTTTTAAAAATTCCAACCTCACATCACAAGTCTTATGGACTGTTATGCATACACGTGCGTATTTTAATTGTAAAGAAATAAAGCGTTTTTTCTAGAATAGGGGAGCAAACCAGCCTACGGGACGCCCAAAGACGGTACGGACTTTTACTTTAATCAATTGGACGTATTTCACAGGGAAGAAACTGGGAATCACACACTATTTCGCAAAAGGAAGTGTCAAAATGTCAATTAAAAGTGTTGAAAGTGAATGATATCATTAAATTCGCATAACATATTCAAGGAAGGACATTAATGCAAACTGTCCGTTGCAACTGTTTGCTGTGGCATTATCGTGTTCATTACGTATCATTAAATACCATACAATTTAAGTTGAACCGTGAAACCGTTTGAAGCACACGTTTCACCAGCTCCAACCACTGGTTTATGAATTATTAAGTCGCGTGGTCGTTACCTGCCCCTATTTCTCGCCACTATTTATTCATTTCGCAACACATTACCTGTCGGCCTTTTCACCCTCCTTGGCTGTTGCTTCGCCAATGAATTGTTAATAGGCCTTCGTTAAAGGCCGCAAATTCATGTAGGAGTGTATAAGACACGCAAACGACATCAATAGTTGAAATGTTATTGATTGCTATGTTAGACATGTTTTAAATTGTATTGTCTATCGGCATTTTTTTAACAAATTACTTCTGTCAACCAACCTAGGAGTTCAGGCAGGTTCGAGAAAGGCACCCAATAATATTTTCTCTAAAACCTATCAGCCCACTACCGAATATATCCAGCTCCGGATAAGCTGTGTTCAATCTGTTAAAATCGTAAAGAATTCGAGCGAGATGTGCCTGAACGTACATTTTTGGGTCAAAGTGTAAGTTAGAGTCCCCTAAAGTATGACTCCAGTACATCAATGTATTCGATTTTGACATAAGTGAGCCATTGCTCGCGGTGTCGTTTCTAAATCTCACTTTAATTACGCTATTCTTCCTTCATCTTTTGCAAATATTAATTACATATAAAAACGCTACAAACACGTTGGTAGTATCAGCAAGATGCTGTTAAATATTAGTAAACTTTAAAAATAATTATTTGTAAATGTTATTATGCAAAAACAGCGGCCTTGCTCAGTACTCAGCCTTTACAATTATAGTTATCTTTAACTTAATTATATGCGTTTAAACTAAACGAAGGTTGCAAGTAAATTAAAATTAAGAGTAAAATTCAGACTCAAATCTTATATGTTTTCGACATAGAGCCTAACTTACCCTAAATAAATAAAATAAATCAGTGGTGGTACAACCTCATTAGGTCTGGGCCTCAGAAATCGGAGGTTGATCTCTTTCTTAATCATTTTTCAAAATCATATGGACTTAGGTGATCAGCATTCTGTGTCTGACACTAACAA
This sequence comes from Pieris rapae, assembly GCF_905147795.1. NCBI lineage: Eukaryota > Metazoa > Arthropoda > Insecta > Lepidoptera > Pieridae > Pieris > Pieris rapae. The sequence continues at coordinate 5,896,648 of NC_059530.1, forward strand.
AATATTCTTACATCATTTTTCCCTAACGCGCCAAAAGATCTCTTCTCAAGAATCTTCAAAAGCATACCAATTCCTATAGTCCGGAAACGAACTCGGGCGCCCTCTGGCATTAACTCCCGAATCCAATAGTTAAACCACAATCTCGGATTGAAAACAATTTGAGATCGTGGCAGTCGATCGATCTCCTTTATGCATCGCAAAAACCAAACCCTAGAAGACTATCCATTTTTGGCGACGAATGGCGATTACACTCCTATTTGATAATCAAAATAAACCAAATAAAGTTAATAAAACCGTACAAATATAAACTAGTCAATGTTTAAAACATATCAAAAAGATTTGTATATTAAAAACTGGTATATGTTGAAATCTTAATACAAAAGTATATCCACTTACACCGGTCGATATAATATATTGATAGATGGCTATTGCAATCCATCGATAGGTTTTTGGCACACATTTTCAATATTTAGGTTTGGGCATAAGGGCGACATCTATTTTATAGAAACACTTTACAAGGTATTAAAACTACTAAACTACTTGCATAATTTGACATTACTAAACATTTTCTACTCAAAAACCATTGTGTGTAGTGTTAATCGGATGTTTTTTTGCATAAGCGGATAACCCTTTTACCTGCATTGAATGCGCATTGTATGCAATTGAGTTGTGCAAGGGTGCACAGGTCGCAACGATCGTTAATATATTTCGTAATTTTGGCTTCAATGCAAATCAATTATGCAGATTACAATTAATTTAGGTGAAGCTCTCTGGATATAATAATATACTATTATAATACCGATGTGGACGGCGTATTTTACGATACGCGATTTTATTTTATGTATCCAATATTACAGATGCAATATACAAAAATATTTTATATATTTTATTCATCAATGTTAAATCTATTCTCTATATTATCGTATTGTCTTAGTAAATATATAAATGTTGAGTTTATAATCGTATTGTCAAAGAACGTAAAAGTTAGGGTAACCCTACAATCAAAGTTTTTGCTTCAAGCAAAAAATGAATTTTTCTAATGCAATATAGGTCAGGTGCGCAACCCTTTCGTATCGTGGGAGTGCGTTTTTTTTTGCCAAAAAAATACATGATGTTTTGTGCGATACTTTTTTCTATTGCAAAGTGTTTGTGATAATTTGTTCCCACAATTTTCAATAGATTATGGAAGCGATGACAGTTATACTGATCTCTAAATCGGGATGTAACGGTTAAAACAGCACGGTATGCCTTTTTTTGCTTTAAGTGTAAATACAGATTATATAATTCACTTATGAATAATTTACATATAGCCTGTACGGATTTTGTGAAAAAAAATTCAGCGAGATAATTAACCAACTGTCAAAATTTAAGTTTAAGTGTAAGATTTTAAGTCGAAACACTAGCTTTAAGTATGATTTTCGTTTGTCAAAAACTTATTGATTTGACACACGGAAGTTATAGTTTTCATATAAACATTTTATCACTATGTAATAAATGAATGAATCAATGGCGGTATAACCTTTTTAGACCTAGGATCAGCCTCCTGTGCCTAACCCACACGTCCACTTTTTGGATTTAGCCGGTTTCTTGCAATGTTTTCCTTCACCGTTCGAGCGAGTGTTAAATGCACACATAGAAAGAAAGTCCAAAACGAAGTCTTCATGGAAGAGAACCAGTGAAGACCCAGACAACACAGGCTACCTTTTATAAACATACATATGGTAAAAGAAATCAAATTAAATCTTTGTTAAAATTAGCAATGATTTTCTAGCAAGCATAACAGTTATTTTACAATTAAAAAACGCCCGAAAATAAACGATGTAAGTAACGTTTTCCTGCGTAGTATAAAAACTTTTTACAGTTGAACTAATGGTTCAAGTCAAAACGTATTTGCTGAAAGAATAATGATAGTCGCGACGGGAGAGCCGGAAACAGGCATTCGCATTAACTTCCTCTCCGTCTGTTCGAATCTTGAATTTAAAAAAACATCTATCAAATCTAATAACAGGTTTACCCTTCCGCAATTTTGAATTTCGAATTCGGACCAAATGTTTTAATGCGTCAAATTCGCTGTCTATTTATTGTTCATGGATTTGTCTATATATAAACTAAGTACAACTAAGTTACATATATATTAGTAATTATAGTCTATAGAGGCGTCTATTATTTATTGGCATTTGCGTTAAGTATCTATTACAAAATATATGCTCATCAATTAATTGTTTGAAGATTAGGGTTTTTAAAGTAGCTACAATGGTTCCTAGATTAAGTCAATTAGGATTAAATAACTTATCAAGTATATGGTTGATAATATGAACCTTCAAATATATATTTTAATAGCTAAATATAATTAATTTAGTTCTTAGTTTTTCAAAACCAAGCAGTAGATTTAACAATTTAACTTTAAGTGGCTGGTTAGTTTTTACGTTAAGATCATATTATCGTGAGAGCGATATTGCTAAAACGGATAGGGTGTTTTTTTCAGGCAGGTTCAATGAACTATGTGTGCTAGAGACAGTCTAAACACAGCATCATTTATATCGGCAGTTCTGACAAACTAAAAAAAAATTTTTAGTTTGACTTCAGACAAGGTATTTTAGAATATTACGTTAGTAACACTTCTTCAATAAAACCTGACCCGTCTTTAAAACTAAATCAATCTTGTTTCGTATCTTTTTTCTCTAGTGTGAACACAATTTCACAATAAGGTATGATACCTAGATTACTTAAATTGGAGTGCCATTAAATCCTCGATTTTATTGTAATGTATAATAATGTTCTGTGTTATTCAGCTTAAGTGTCTATATGTCTAGCCTATAAAAAGGAATATAATACAAATCTTTTATTCGTAGAGCACATTTCGATAAAATGGGAAACATTATTTTGAAATTCCTGCTTCTAATAAGAGTGTCATGGGCAGTTTACAGAACCTTTCTCAAAACTAAAAATTGTCTAGTTTGACGGTAATGTACTATCGTATACAAATAAACTACTTTTCTGTAGAAATTAACTACTGCCGTGTTAACATTAACTACTACAGTTTACAAATGAACAACTATCTTGTACAATTGAACTACTATTCTGAAATTAACTTCGATCGTGTAGAAAAAAACTATTGATCCAGTACTGTGTAAAAATTACGATAGTTCGATAGTTGTGGACTTTCGTGAAAAAATGTATTACTAGCATGTAAAAAATAACTACTACAGTTTACAACTGAATTACTTTCGTTTACGAATTAACTACTACAGTGTACAAATAACTACCGCGCAATTACAAGTTTCTTTTTTAAGTCCTGAGCCACCATTTCTCAGTTTCAAAATAAACTTATCACGTTGCATTTCAAAGTTTTTGTGGTCGTTTTTGCGCAAAATTCCCTCCAACAAAAACACATTTGAAGTTAACTAAATGTTTGCTTAGTGACAAAGCAAACTCGGAGATCTTATAGGATTAAACTTTTGGATTTTTACCGTGAGGTAAGCGGCTTTTAAACGCGACTATAGAGCTTTTAATTTTTTTTCCTCCTACTTGCGATATAAAGATATTAGCGGACCTGACAGAAGTCACACATGTCTTAAATACAAAAATTATAAACTTAAAACATCTAATATTATAAACAAATCGATGATTCCAGAAATTTCCAATCAATAAATGATTCTTGTAATAACTAAAATATATTATTATAAGATTCTATTCCGAAGATACTGGCAGAGTTCCCCCTTTGAATAGCTAGACTAATTCTTTGTCCGAGATAGCTGCCAGCTCTTCGGTCTCCTGTGATGTCGACTAACCTTTTTGATATTTCCTTAAAACGCCTTATAGCGCTAGGACCCCACGGACCAAGGGTCTCGACACCGAATGGGACAAAATCATATTCGGAGCCTAGACCCCTGTATGTGCAGGCTTTAGCTTTTTCAGCCGCATCACAAGCCTCTCTGTTGTTAATTGTAAATCTAAATACAAATTCATCTCAACCGTTTATGAGGAGTTTCAAACTCACAGATTATTTATCCCTAAGATTATTGTTATGTTCCTTGGTTCGATTCTGTTGACGTCCTCTGCTGACTATATATAACATATGCCTCTCTCTTAAATTTCCAGTACGGCCGTTTGCAACGCCTTACCTCCCTCACCAAGTATTCTATACCAGCTCCAATGGTCGTCGGGAGTGGTAACCAGATCTCTTCGAGGTTTCTTTTCGATTTGTTTCTTCAGACACAGAAAGCTTTCACAAAAACAAATGATCACAAATCAGATCCAGAAATTAGAACCCAGGGCAGAGGTTGCAGCTTACGCTAAACATTTTCTATTGAAGCCTGCCTATTGTACAATTCATGAGGTACCACACCTGTAATACTAACATTCTAATATTTTTTTTTTCTTGAAAAAAAAATGATAAATGGCCTGAATCGCAAAGTACCGTTATATCAGAATCCCTCCCACGCTTTTGCACACTTTCAACGCAAAAAACGATGGAATTTTATAAGGTTTTCCTACCTGCTCGTGTGGCTTGCAGATTTGATATCGCAGAGGATTTTTTGCTTTAATTTGTGACAATTATACCGGTAGGTGACTTTTTACCTGGCTTTTATTCGACAGATTTTTGCGAATGCAACATTTACTGTTATGGGGAACAAAAAATATATCGAATTTCTGTGTAACGCCTTTTCCTAATTAGATTTGGCTGGAGATGTTTTTATATAAAAAAATAAAACAAATCTGCTGCGCTGCAACATATTTAGGTCTGGGCCTCAGATTTCTGTGTCTGTTTCATGATCTAATATATTTAAGGGGTTAGGCGCTGTATGCTGAAATACAGGTTCTCACCTAGTTCAGCGTCAGATAAACCTGACTAATTTTGTTTATATAACTAGCGCAATTATATATAAGCTTTTCCTGCAAAACATACTTGAAATAAATTATTATTATTATTATCATTTGTCAATCTAATAGACAAGAAGGTGCTCAGCCTCCTGTGTTACACGCCGTCGAGTTTTTGGGTCTAAGGCAAGCCGGTTTCCCCACGATGTTTTCCTTCTCCGTTCGAGCGAATGTTATATGCACATATGTGCTTATAGCTGTCATAAAACAAGTAGAAACTCCTTGGACTAATTCTGTTATTGACAAGTGACCGACTACGACTTTCATTGTCATTACCAACCGTAAAACAATAGACTACACAGTCCGCCATTGTCCGTTAATTGTAATGTACACTGTATTAATTATTTCAACATCAGATAAACCAGCTGCCCACTAATGTATTTCCAAACCAATTCGACTTAGTCCTACAAGAAAAGAGCGCACCAATCAAAAAACCGGCAACGCACTTGCGAGTCTTCTGCCAATGTGAATCTATGGGCCCTGGCGGTGTCATTTGACATCAGGCAAGCCGATTGCACCGACGCAATCTAAAATGAGTAAAACTCAGTATTAATCGTAGACCAACAAAAATCTATATTGTCTCTACTTTATACATGGACAAAAGTACGTTAGGTTCTTTTAATAACACATAGTACGTAAGGATTCCAAATAAACCCAAGATTTTTTGGTTTAAACGTGACTAACCTACGGCGGTATTCCTAATTTAACACATATCAAAGCCCATGCATACATTTATTTTAGCCTTAAATCGATTAGGGACGATCTATTAAAAGAAAGGAAATTCAGGTAGAATTTGTGATATTGCATTTTATATGGTAAAAAACGCGATCTCTCTGCATGTGCCATTTAAAAGGGAACGATAAAAAACAAGGGCAAAGAATGGCTGCGAGAAGGGTTAAATAAAAGTAGGATTCGGCAAAAAAATTGATAAAATACTTATCTAACACTGTTTATGTGCGACGGCCATTTTGACTACATGTCTAGGATCTCTAGGCATCTCAGTCAGTGCATCCAACCGCAGTTTAGGGCTTTAAAAATGCTTCCGATGTTTATACTGTTTTATTTCCGATACTTCTCCACTTAAACACATTTATGTATGTCATTCTTTTTGTGTGCACTTTTTTGGCAAAGGCCCCCAAATCCCGCCATTCCTGTCTGCACTATGCACTATTAGGTACGAGCTCTGACCTTAACTCTACCATTCCATATAAATTTATTGCACATTAAACTCTTTAATATCCCGTTTCTTATAACACCAAAATTAATAATCAGCACTACAAGAGGGAATAAAAAATAACTCAAAATAAAAATGTCTTCCTAATACTTAGTTAGTACATCATAAAAAATAAAAGTGGCCAACCTACTGTGCCCGTTTTATACATCCTTAGAGTGAAGTACAAATTGCAGGCAATAATCAAAGTTTTGATGTGGAAACAAAGCTATATAAAGGGTGTTTTTTGCGCCGCTTTCACAACATGTGCAATCAACAATCCTCTATGACCCAGTTACACACTTCCTCTGCATTAAACGGTTTAAGATATCCGCATTAACACATTTTGAATTGTTTTATAAGGGTTAGGTAGCGTAGAGATGTGGGGTCACTCTGCATCTTCTACCGTTTTTTTATTATCGAGAGTCAAATCAAATCTAAATTCATTTATTCCATTTAGATGCGTCTTGATTAAGAATTGTGTCTGAATGCAATATGAGTTCATTTCATGTAGTTTTGGTTGTAAATGATTTTTTTATATATTTTTTCTTTTCAGTTTTAGTAATATTTTTGGCTTATGTTCGTTTATGTTTTTTCCTTTTTGATTATATTCTAAATTGTTTATGTGTGTTAAATTAGTGACGTCATATTTTCTTGTATTTTTAATACATATTGTTAAGAACGTATAATTAAATTTACAAAGAAGATTAGCCCCCCTACCGGCGCTTTAGCTTTGCAGTGGTGGTTTAAACTTACTTCATATCAAAGCTTTCAAAACTTTTCACGACGAGGCAGTTATGGAGTATTTTAACACGAATTTAATTGCCTATATAAACGCGGTGGGGTGTTCAAACCACGAGTTGACAAACTGACAGCTAATTGAAAAGGCATCTGCACTGTTTTTGCTTGAAACTGGAGGGCTAATCTTGAGAACCCTTCCCCGATTCTTATTTTGAATTTGGGGATGAATTATGTAACCAAGGGAACGATTTGTAATATTGAGATGTTGACTGTCAGTTGAAGTGTTGTCTATTGCTAACAGTATTTTTGCGTTTCACGACTGTCAGATAGCGCTATTCGTCAGTCGTCGCAGTCGTAGTAAGTCATGAAATGCGAAGTATCTTATTTGGAATTTTTATCTTTCGAATAACTTATGTGTTGCACAGCTATTTGGTACTTTATCCATACATTGTGAAACAGGCCCTAAATGTTTTATGAAAATCATGACCATACAATACGTAATAACAAAATAGACAAAAGATATAGGGATAAGAGGGAGGTTCCCGCGAAAAGATGTTTTATAAAACCTAAAAAATACTAATTTCTTATTTCATATTTTACGAACGTATTTTTTGGCAATGATTGATTAATATTCCGTATTTACTTTCTATCCATCTGTCATTCCATAACCTCCAGTGTTAAGCAAACATATGTTTTGAAGCATTTTAATTGTGTAAAGGGTTGCACCCACTTTGGCCAAAATAGATACATCCCTACACAAAATTGAAATGGTTAGTAATCCTTTTATCCCTGTTATTCCCGGTTCTTTAATTATTGAAGTTTACCACATCATACACGCTATATTTACAGTATATGTTACATACAATCTATATTCCCCAAAATTATGTCAATTTTGGTAAACTTATATGTTACAAAAAATGCAATTTCTTATTAGGTAAGATATAGGCACATCACGACGCTTTCTTTGAAATTGAGCCGCCCACTACCGAATAAACTCCAGATAAGTACTGTTTAATCCGTTATAATAATTCGAATGAGAGGTGCCTGAACTCAGGTGGGCTTTAGCAGACGGAATTAGGTAAATTCTGCTGATTTTAAAACTTCGCAATGAATACGACGACCAATTCGGATATATTTTAATAGGAATACCTATTCATTGGGTATTAACGCATGTGATGGCTTAGTGGCTTCAGTGACTCTCATCGCAGGTCGTAGGTTCAAAAAATCGACAGTGTGTTACAGGCTGATTACGTACTATTCTATTAGATTGACAAATGATCATGAAACACAGAAATCTGAGGCCCAGAACTAATAAGGTTGTAGCTTCACTGATTTATTTATTTATTTTTATATTATTACTAGCGGATCCGACAGACGTTGTCCTGTCTACACGTCTTTAATTGCAAAATTTCAATTTTTAATAAGCCATTTTGATGAAAATTATTATTCAAATGTTATGACAATATCTAACGATCCAGCACATGGTCACTCACGATATAACACAATGATAACAAAACTTTTTTTAAATTTCGGGACAGACTAAAATTAAAATTCGAATATTATTTAAAATTTGACACTGCGATGGTAGCGCCGTCTGTCGGATCCAATGTAAAACATTCCAAAATCAACAACAACTAATAAATTGAAAATTAATTAAAAAACATTGTCCAGCGGACAAAATTGTGAATCTAAACCATTCCCAGATCCCTTTGAACACAAAAAATTTCGTCTAAATCGGTCCAGTCGTTTAGGAGGAGTTCAGTCACATACACACGCACACAAGAAATATATATATTAAGATGATTTACATTTTATTTGTGTTCCCATATAAGATTTATACTTGTAAGTATGCAATAATATTATGTATGTAATTAGAATTGTCTCCACTTAAAAAAAAAATTCGCAAAACGGGATTTGTTAATGAGAAAGACGATGGTAGGTAATACCTGACTCTCCTTTGAAGAAATCGGCATCTGTTGAAATGTCTGAAGTGTTCAAGAAGATATTTGCAAGATTTAGTGTTTTAAGAACTAAGTTTATGATAATAGTAATAAAAACAATCACAATACAAAAAGATTTGATAGAAGAAGAATTCCGAGTTGTTAGGAATATGTTTTGTGACTTGCAAATGTGACCACAAATGAAGACGAAGAATTTATATCTCGTAAAAATCAAATTCAATACTATATAAATACTATCTTGACGTTTATATACCTATACTTACGAGATAACATTCGAAATATATAACCGCCAATATATAAACGTTGAATGGTGATAAAGTACGGGTGTGCTAAATTTATTCGCTACACGAACTCTTTTGTGATTGGTCGACGCGCGGAGGGCGATCCTCCTTCCTCTCGAGTGATACGCGAAATCCGCGCATAACAATGGCGAATCGTATCCTTCGTTACTCACACAGAGATTCCTCTGAGAAACCGGTATATACCAGGCTTGCATAAACGTTTATGTATTTAGTACAGTATATTTTGTTGTGTTAGGTCAGTGATTAAGACCTGTTTGAATTGAACGTATACTATTTTAAATTTGGAATTCTATATACGAATTTTAAAACCTGAAATCTGCGCTAACAATGCCTAACTGTGCCCTTCGTGTATTAATTAGGTCACTGATGAGTGATAAGATGAATATTTTAAATTTGGAATTCTATATTCGAATTGTAAAATCTGAAATCTGCGCTAACAATGGCAAATCGTATCCTTCGTATTTGGTCAATGATGAGACCTGTTTGAATCAAATATTTTAAGTTTGGAATTATATATTCGAATTTTAAAAATCTAAAAACCGCACTTTTGCATAGGGTCGCCTTCGTATTAGGTCAGTGATGACACCTGTTTGAATAAAATATTTTAAATTTGGAATATATACGAATTTTAAATATTTTTGTTGTGATTTGTGGTGCAATCACTTGGTCATTCTGTTTGTAGTCGATGATTGTAGATGTCGCTCTTCACTGATTATCTTATAAAAATGTTTTTAATATTTTTTAATAAGATAATCAATGGAGAGCGTTTTGAATCGTAGACGACCAATTCCTTACCGAGACGTAGGGTCACTGTGCATTTTCCATCAAACTTACCCTGGAGAATAATCACAAGAGTTGGTCGTATTAATACCAACAGCTGAATTTCATCATCGGACGTCGAGGTGATACGGGTGGAATTACGTTTTCTGTCTTATTGCCGTCCGATATATTGTAGTGGCAGTAATGAACTATATGGAACCAGCTGTAATATTTCAGTGTATGTAAATTTACCATTTCTTAAAAGGCCGGCAACGCACTCGCGAGCCCTCTGGCATTGAGAGTGTCCATGGGCGGCGGTATCACTTAACATCAGGTGAGCGTCCTGCTCGTTTGGCCCCTGTTCTATAAAAAAAAACTCGTAAATAGTTTTTCTGTTTTAGGCACTTTCTTTAAACACTTTATCAGTTTTACTATTTCTCCTGATAATTGACTGGTCAGATCGTTTTAAAATCATAAACAAAACATAACGGTCAACTGTGAGAAACTTAGTGGTCAGTGCAAAACTCTAATGATAGGTTAAACAAATCGAACAAAAAACCCCGAACAATACAAACAAAACAATCCGAACAAAGGCCAAAGCATTTAATTACCCTTCTCAAACTTACAAAGGGTTTAATAAGCTTATTGTAAATAAAAGAACTGACCACTGGCCATTCAATATTGTAATATGATGTGACATAAATACGATTTCCCCAACAGATTGTAATAGACACCATTCATAATACAAAATAAAGTAAATCAGAGGTGCTGCAAACTTTTTAGGTTTAGGCCTCAGATTTATCTGTTCCATGACTTGTCAACCTAATAGACTATTAGGTGATCAGGCTTAAGTGCAACACGTCTTCGACTTATTTGGTAAGTCCAGGTTTCCTCACGATGTTTTCCTTCACTGGTCAAATGTGCACAGCCGGGTATCGAACCTACGATAGCACGGTGAAGTCACTCACGCCCGAACCCAATAATTAATCCACTATTATGATTAAAAACAATCTGAGATCAGACCGTGACAGTATCGATCTCCTATCTGTATTCCAATAACCAAAGCCTACGAAGACAATCCATTTTTGGTGACGGATAGAACGAATCTACTTATTCGCTCTTTACACTCATATTTGATAATCCAAATAAAGTAAATAAAACCGTACAAATAATATTAAAATATACATGTCTATGTTTAAAACATATCAAATAGCTTTTTAATTATTTTAAAACTGGTGTAAGTTAAAGTCTTAAGATAGCATATTGGCACAGTTGAACTGTCATTTTCATACAAATGTCTATCCACATACACCGATCCGACCTACCATGGATAGCTAGTATCGACAGATGGCTATTACAATCAGTCGATTGGTTATTGGCACACTATTATCATCATGTGCTTGAGATAGGTTATTGGGTTTGGATATTTTTTTCGATAGAATTTGTTATTCAATAAGTATTGAATAAACGATTGGCCTTGCGCAGCAGGTAAAAAATAAATTATGAAATTATTACAGTACGAAATACCATTCACATAATTTGCTTTGTTATGCATAAATCTCCAGACGCTATCGACTGGTCAAGCGTGGGTCATAGGTGACGAACGGACAGACAAACCTGTATTTTAACGATCGAACTTTTTTATTTTCTTCGTGAAGGGGGAAAGATTTTCAAATTTTTTGAGCAGAAAATGAATTTAGAAAAGATCCTAAAGTAAAAGTAAAAAAATCCATCCAAAGAAAAGCTGCATACGTTGTAAGCACTGTTGTGGCTTCGATTCTTGGTAAAACAACGACATAACTTTCGTGTAACTAAACGTAGTTTCTTTCTAAAATGATTCTAATTTTGAAAATTATAGATTTTATCAAAAAATCCAAAAACCGTCTAGCAACGTGACAGTAAAATCTGCAACGCAATAGAAAGGGTTCTCTGTACCTGTATATTTTAGTCATACGAAAATAGACCTTAAGTCATTGAAATAAAGATGTTAATGCAACAAGGCTACTCAATAGTAGTGGTCACTAAGGGTCGATGTGAATTCGCAAGACAGTCGTTGGTCACCTCTGACCGATGACCACTGACCCCATGAGACCTAGAACTTGATATTGAACTTGCAATTTAAAAAAATATACAACTATTGGAGTCGGTTAAGAAGAAAGGTTATCACTATTAAAAGACTTAAAAGAGAAGAAGTATAAGAGGCGCTGGACAGAAACAGGTGAAAACAGATTGTCCGCTCCAGATGTATGATGCTCAGACGCCACTGAAGAAAGAGAGAAAATACTTTAAAAACTCAAAGGAGATTTTGTCTATGTTCAAGAGCTGTCCTCAATTTGTAAAAAGAGCTTACAGAAATTTGAGTTAGTTGCCTGCCGCTTAGTTGCGCCACATTGAATTAAAAAAAAGGATTCTAATGGCGCAAGAATTTTATGATACAGTCCTGTAGTAGGAGCATGTTCAATAACAAACAATTGAATCTTTACTCTTTAAATAGAGAAGATAAGCAAACTTTGTTGTTAGGATAGATGTGAATTCGCAAGACCGGCAGCCGTTGCTAACGTCTGACCGATGACCACTTATCTGACTTAGAACTTGACACTGAACATGAATTATCAATGCTATAGGATTATTAAAATAATTTGCTATAAGTGATATGTATAAAAATAAAACAATTAATAAAAAGAAAATTAAAAAATGTTGTGTCTATGGCAGTGACCTTGAACGCTGGCAGCATTGCGATACTTATTCGTTGATCGAGCAAATTTAAAAAAAAAATCTGCGTTTACTGTACACGACGTTATCCGACAGAATTGCCATCTTAAGCTCTAATATGTAATTTCTAAACGAATACATCAACTAATAGCGTGTATTTTTTCTCGATCTCCCTCTCACTCTCTCTCTTCTCTTCTCTTCTTCAACAAAAACGCTGCACATCTTCGTGACGTTTCCGTAAAAGTTTTACCCTCATGCGCCTAAAAAAGTTTCAGTTCAAAAATCTCATACGTGCTGAATTAATAATTTTATCTATTTATCAAATAAAATAATCCACGGTCATCGTTTTATTCGCAACCCCTCGTAGTGACCAGCCGTTGGTCACCTATGCCCGCTGACCGCTGACCTCTTGGGATAGACAACTTGTTCTGACATTGCCAAGTTCATATGACATTGAAAAGACTTAGTCGAGAAATGTCTTATTCAAAATCTTTTAATGCACCATGCAGAAGTTTGGACTTTTTACCTACATAAGTGTTAACTTTTTTGGCACAGATTTGCTTGCCTGCCGTGTCGATCACCACCTTAGGATACTCCTCTGTTGCCATCGGACTCTTTCGAGTTTCAATAAAAAAACAGAAAATTTCCATTCCCATTCGTGATAAAAATATAAAGTAAAGGAAAACTAAATAAGCTATGATCCAAAAAAATTGTTAGTAGGTATGCGAGATTGATATGTATGTGTAAGTGATCATATGAACGTGGAACTGTTTCTTTTATTTATTTCGTAATCCTACAGCTATAATAAATTATATACAATAAAAACAATTATACTTAACATAAAGCGAAAGATGGAATACAGAATATATTCTACTAGTGACCCGCCCCGGCTTCGCACGGGTGCAGTGCTGATACTAAATACACTCCAGAAAATCTGTGAACGTTGTATATAAAAATATGGGTTATCCCTAGGAGATAGACATATACCATCAGGGACTTTTCTGTAGACCTTTTCAATGTGTACAATACTTAGTATTTTTAATTTTAATTTTGATAAAACTCGTAGGGTTCAGCCTGCGTTTGCAATGTAAGCGGAAAAAATGTTATTATTTACGACATCACATTAGAAACCTCAAAAATAACAGTACTTCTCCACTATTTAATGGATGTTATTATACATATAACTTTTCCTCTTGAATCACTATATCTATTAAAAAAACGCATCAAAATCTGATGCGTAGTTTCAAAGATTTAAGCATACAAAGGGACATAGGGACAGAGAAAGCGACTTTGTTTTATACTATGAAGTGATATGGGTTTAAATATTTACAGAAGGAATAAGTCAATAAAAATTATTAAATACTTTAAACCTTATTCGGCTGTGGTCTGTAATGATGTGAAAGTGAGGATATGTATTATTTGTCTATGTCATGATGTGTATTAGCGTTATGGATAGTTAACACTTTTGTTAACCATTTTCCGCGATAAACAGTATTAAAACAGCATTTTGTTGTAAAGTAAATGTGTGAAATTTTCCTTGATAGTGATTAAATACCCGCCCTAAAATACAGCTCAGTATTGTATGCAAGTTGCAAAAGGGTTGATCCAGCCGTTATTCACCTGTGACCTGCGACATTAGCATAATAAAACACTTGAATACACATGAGATAAATCATATTGTTAAACGAATCGAGTTTATTTACTTACAAATAAGTTCTATGTATCCGTTCCGTCCAACTTACGATATGTTGCTTACTGCAGTACTAATTCCATTTATTTAACACATTGAATGCAAATGGATGCAAAGTAATAGGAAACCAAAAGTTTTATGGCAAATTTTGAATAAGTAAGTATGTTTGAAAGCATGTATATTAACACAAATTTTAACCGATTACTCGGATCCGAGCAATGTTTTAAATAAATAAACAGGACGTTCGCACGGATCCGAGTAGATGGCACAGCTACTATGACCCTACGACTAACTTAAGATTGAGCATTCTGATAAACGAGCTGGGTTTGGACCAAATTTGCAACCAAAGTTACTGCCCTCACATTTTATAATCAATTTTCGATTACGTTTTGAAATTTCAATTGTTTTGTTTAATATTTGTACTATCTCTTCCGTGTATGTTATGTTTGCCTTGTGTTTGTGATATTAAAATTGTATTTTGTGGTTCTTTTACCAATTAATATGAAACGTTTTTAGGTTTATAATTAGATGCAGTTTTAAGGCTGAATTCACAAATTCTCTATTAGTTAAATTAGGTGATCTGTTGTATGAAGAAGTCTAAGTAAATGTTATTATGTAGCAGTCATGTAAAGATAGAATAATTGTGGAAATTAATAGAACAATTTTTTGTATTTTTAATTGTTACCAAAATTTTACTTTAACTTCAATGAAAATGCGACTCCTTGAAACCTTCCAAAAAGACTTATATGAAATACTCTCCAATACCAAAGACAACAATAAAGAAAGGTCCTCTAGCATTGAGCGTGCCTATGGGCGGTGTCACTTAAATGAGCCTCCAGCCTATTTGCCTCCTGTTTTATAAAAAAAAACACGTAAAACCTAAGTACATAGTATTAAAATTTCTAGCAGTTGCATGGGATATATACAAAACAATAAATTAAGGTTAATAAAAATAAGTGTTAGAACGTAGATTGTCTGAATGACAAATGTCACTGTCATTTTAAGATTCAGACAGTCGTTTGTAATATTATAATCTGTGGTGTGGTTTATTAAATACATGAAGTGCCAAGAACGGTTTCCGGGTGAACAAAGTCAATTTCGCAATACGAAACAATGGGGTTCATTGTTCGCCAATTAATTAAATTTACATTTTCTTACTCATTTTACATTCGAGTGTTTTAATCATGAAACAGTGAGAGCATCTTTTAAAATAAACCAGTGGCGTTACAGTCTTTGTGGGCATCAGATATCTGTATCTGTTTCATGAACTTAGGCCCAAACCCTATCTCAATCCATATTGACCATCTGATATAAAACCTAAATATAAATCTGATATAAATCATCTTAATCCAAATGTTGCATAAAGTGCGCCAATAACCAATCGACGGATTATAATAGCCATCTGTCGATACAAGCAATCCATGGTAGGTCGGATCGGTATCCGTGGATAGACCTATGTATGAAAATGACAGTTTAATTGTGTCACTATCATATCTTAAGATTACACCAGTTTTTAAAATAATTAAAAAGCTTTAATATGTTTAAAAAAAAATTTAATATGTTTTAAATATGTATATTTTAATATTATTTGTACGGTTTTATTTACTTTATTTACCGTATAAAGATTATCAAATATGACTGTAAAGAGCGCATAGATTGAATTCTATCCGTCGCAAAAAATGGATTGGTTTCGTAGGGTTATTGGAATGCAGATAGGAGATCGATCGACTGTCACGGACTGATTGAAAACAATCCGAGATTGTGGATTAATTATTGGATTGGGCCTAAGTCAATAACTGTATATAAAATTGTAGAGGAAAATTAATTAAATATATTCCTTTTGTACATAAAAGTAATTTTACGTAATAAAATTTGTCTCGCTCTGCTGCGCTGTAGTCTCGTCTTTGTTACGGCTCGTTTCTGAATCAAAGCGTTTTTTAACTCAAATTCTTAAGACAAATGTTATTTTTTGTCAAATTACATTGAAAAGAGCGTACCAAGCAGGCAACGCACTCGCGAGCCCTCTGGCATTGAGAGTGTCCATGGGCGACGGTGTCACTTAACATCAGGTGAGCCTCCTACCCGTTTGCCCTCTGTTCTATAAAAAAAAACCTAAATTTCTGAAGTCTGTTTTTGCTAAAGTATTTGCTTATTATCTTAATTACTCAATAATTATCCTTATCTTACTATCTTTTTATAATTTTTCCTTAATTGACAAGGACCCTATAGTGGCCTCTTAAAGACTTCCAAAGATTGTCATTTTCTTGGTATATATCCAGTTTGGGGCACCTAATATTTTGATTACTTCCCATTGAGTCATCTAAATATACAACGCTATAAATAATAATTAATTATAATTCATGTAACCTAAGAAGTGATCAATTAATGAACATATGAACGGAGGTGATCCTGAAAATAGTCCACCTGAACCGGAACTTAATCTTTTTATATTATTTTATTAAATGAATTAAAAACCATAGACATATTAGTCAATAGACTAGAATTTACAAAGCATGTTTCTTGAACTTTGTTTCTTCAGTAGTTATAGTTTTGATGTAAAATTGTATCATTTATAATTGCAACAAATATTTTGTATTATTTTATTTCATAATATTATTTTGTTTAAACATTAACGGCTAAATTAAATAGTGTATTATCATACCTAAATTCTTTGCGAATATAATGGAATGAAGAGTATTTATCCAGAACTTAAAATATTCGATAGTGGCCTAATAATAAAAGAAAGCATTGTTAAATGTCTATCTATAACTTAATTTTCTGTTTTGTTATTGATTTTTTTAACAATAAGCTTAAAAATTACTAGTATTTTAATTTTTGTAACATTTACAACTGGCCATACTTATCATATATATTTTAGAATAGATAGCTTATAACACATACTGTTTTACTGAGAAATTTATTATATATAATAATATATGTATGATGTGGTTAAATTAAGCAATAAAAATAAAAGGTTACATTTAAGTCCAAACCTAAAAACACCTTTTGAATTTGGAACATGTTAGTCTATGGCCAGATAGTCTATATCTCTTTTGTCTATGTCACCCAAATATAATCTGTATTAGTATTTACCGGTTTGTAATAATAAGCCGCATCGCACATGTTGCGTCGCTTTGCGTACAAGGGTTCGTGGGAAGTCGGAAACTTATATCTTTTTATTGGAAGCTGTAATTAAGGAAACCACTGTAATTACAGGGGCGATTGCTAAATATAATTGAACTTTTTTAATCCCTTCAACCATATTGATTTGATGTATTTTTAACGACGAACGTGGAACGTGACGTCTGCGTAATTACTATGAAAATATATGTACAATTTCTTTGACGGTAGAATTTTGTTATTGTTTCTTTGTCGGTTCAAACCTGAGGGTTCAAAGTAAGACGGTATTTAAATATCTCTCCCTGAAAAGTCGGCACCCACTAAAATGGGTGTTCAATAGCGTCCATTTTCTTATAGAACAGGGGGCAAACGGGCAGGAGACTCACCTGATGTTAAGTGATACCGCCGCCCATGGACACTCTCGATGCTAGAGGGCTCGCGAGTGCGTTGCCGGCCTTTTCAGAATTTGTACGCTCTTATGACTTCCATTTTGGAGTGTCCTGTAGCCTCGATTGCCCCATATCCTTAAGATTTATATAATATATTTTTTGAGATAACTTCTGCTCTTGATAACTCGAACGCATTCAACGAGCAGAATTTCCCTGTTTGTTATTTGTGATGCCTTTTATTTATTCACCCATGTTTCGTCATATATATATATCAAAGCTTACATTAATATGTACACAATTAATACACATACTTTAGATATAGTAATAGTGCCTATTCAGCGACCAATGAAAACATGTTTCTTTGTTTCCTGTCCTGGACGCACAGTTGTTTAAAAAGACTCCGGTATAAAGTGGAAAAGGGCAATTTTTCCCGTGTTTGTGATGACAGATGGGTCAAAAGTAACTTGAAATGGCTTAGTGGGAAGAATAAATAGAGGAAGTCCACCAGAAATGTGGAGAGATGACATAAAAGAGGCAGCCGGGAAAGATTGGAAAATAGCGAATATCAACAATTGAAAGAATTTGGAGGTGCTTTACCTCTTACAGTACATATTTATATTAAATAGAATGAAATTAATGTAAGCTTTATTTACTTGTAGTACTTGTTTGAAGGCTATTTTTTTAATGTCAAAAACGAATTAGATTTTGACAAAATTGTCATTCATTATAATTTCACCTACAAGCTGTTGGAAACGATTGTTATTCGCCTATCTACAGTTATATTTACTCTGTGTGTGTAAATATTATTTTAAATTAGCCACTGGCCATTTAAAGGGCAATTTGCATAGACAGATAACTTATCAACTCCACAAACATGGATCGGAAGTTGAAGGGCTGGCTAAAGTTCATTCTCGATAATACGATGATGATAAATCTGCGAAAGTGTTTCTAAAACTAAACAAATAATGTATGATTTTGGTCTCTGAACATATTCTTTTGAAAAAATCAGTGCAATAATCCTTGCAAGTAAAACTCCTTTATTGTGTGTGTGATTTGATTTTGATGTGAAGTCAATGAAACTAAAAGGCGACAGTAAACAGAGACAGATACATACATTCATAGGATTTAACGTGGAAAAGAAAGTGAGTTAGACAGCTGTACAACTGTTTATAAAGTATATACGTTGTGTATCAATAGATATACAACGTATATATTTTAAATGAGTGTGCATTTGACCATTTTCAGATTAAAAAAAAACAGATGTGCAAAAAATTAAGAGATTAAAATTCAATTATAAACAAAACATGCCAAAACTGCTTTAAAACACTAACTTGTCGGAGGTAGTCGTGGAGATATGGGTGAAATTTCGTATTCTGTCTAGTCGTCCGATGATGATCTTCTTTTCTTTATATTTTTCTATATATTTTCGGTGATTAGCCTCTATGCCATACGCCGTCCACTATTTAGTTTTAAGAA
The DNA here is from genome assembly GCF_905147795.1 of Pieris rapae. Lineage (NCBI taxonomy): Eukaryota > Metazoa > Arthropoda > Insecta > Lepidoptera > Pieridae > Pieris > Pieris rapae. Next base: position 5,915,889 of record NC_059530.1, read on the forward strand.
ACGTCTGTTTTCCTTTGGCGTGCGAGAAATGTTGTGCATGAAGAAATGTGGTAGTAACAGAGAATAGTTAATTGGTGCACATACTGGGATCGAACCCACTACCTCAGTGCTGGTGTGACTATCATATTGTCGTTTTGTCTAAGACATAGAAAGATATCCATTGTTACGGATAACAAGTGAGTCTTTTCAGCTGACAACGCACTTGAGAGCCTTCTGGCAATATGAGTGTATAACATCACGGGAGCCTCCTATTACATAAAAATACATATTGATTTTAGGCGTCGACGAAAAAATAATTTCACGACCTGCTTCGTGTTCTTATAAACGATCTAACTGTTGGGTATATCAGAATCATTAATTTCTTTTGTCATATCCATTCAATTAGCTTGTTAATGTTTAATCTAATATTTATAGAACCTATCTCAACATTCGACCTAAATATTAATCGTAATTAAACAGTCGCAAATTAATATAGTAATTACGTCTTACATTTTCTTTCCCAATATCCCCGACTAGTGGTTTACCTTATTTTATACAAATATATATATATATGTATAATAAGATATTTTCTTATACTCTATTTCTTATACTATTCTTTTCTTATTCTCGCCTCAGTGAGTCAAGCATTTCATTATCTTTAGCAGAAATCTTCCAATTGCCACCTGAAGCTTCTTAATATTTCGGGTAAATGCCCTGTTACATTCAATTAAGACATTGAATTTGAATAGAGAACTGTATAATCTATGGGCCGATTGACAGCTGAATCATCACATCAGTTCACAGACTAAACAATTTTGAACGTGGAATGGAATAGACAACAATTTCGCTGTTTTGGTTTTACGCAGTTCGTGTGTTTTTGTGGTAATTGTTTTTAACTAAAACGTGGCAACACACATTGCCAGAAGGCTCGTAAAAGTGCATTGCCAGCCTTTTATGAGTACTATAATAATTATTTTATTTTATTTTTAAATTAATAAATCATAAAAACTTCAACTTTGTTGGAGTTGAAAATTTTTTTTTCTTCTAACTGCTGTTGCACATACTGGCTCCAGGTAGCTTGTATACGGGAAAAATGAAGGAGGTTCTTACTAAAATTGTACTCTATCAAAATAGTCAACAATTCTTGTGGATCCTTAGAAATTAAATTTTTCAATTTTTTATATGAAAAACACACTCTTCAAACGCCTTAATAAATTCTATTAAAATTTATCAACACAATATTCATCATAATCGATTCAACGGTTAGATGTAAGCTCATTTATTAGATATAATATTTTAATTGTCCGGTGCTAAGTATATTCGAACGCCAGGAAACTACGTCACAGTTGTGCGTGGCACGATGCGCGGGAGTGCGGGACGCGACTCGGTGAATGCGCTACACGTTGAGGCAGGCCCGCCATTACTTGTACGGTTAGCAGCGAAATCCTTATTAAATTTAGTTTGAAAATGTGAAGTATCAGAATTGTATACGGTCGTAAAAATATAACCTTCGGGAAAAAGCAGTGGACGTATTTCGAATAAGCCTGCGAATATGTTAATGTAATGAGAGTAAAATTCTTTGAATCCATGTATATAACTACTTTAATTTTTTGTTAAAATGTTTTAAAGGTACATACATATATCTGAGATTTGCATGTTCAGTTTCTATTATTTTTGATAGGCAATTTAGACAACAGAAGCTGCACACACTACCGCGAAATGAAATGGTCGTTTGCATTCCCATACAAATCCGTTTGCCAGTTTCAGCGATTCCTATAACGTCGTGTTTTTTTCTGAAGCTCCATCTGTGTGTATGAGATCCATCAGTTAATTTGAAATTGGACTTATTGTGAAAAGACTTGAAAATAGCTGCACTGAAAATCATCTAGTAGCTACTTTGAATTATAATTGAATTAGGTTCATTAATTATTTTGGTATTATGAGAATGCCAATTACTTTTTTAATTTTTACACAGTAGAAAAGAGCACTAGACGAGTTTAAGAGTTTAAACCTTTCTTTGTTGAGCCCTGAGTTGTATTCTTCTTATAATGCTATCTAATGTCGAAGGTTGGCGATCATCATGGTTTCTTGAATTTCAGATGCCGTGCTTTTGAACAATGAATTGTCTAACATTCTTTGACCAGACATCCCTCTGCAGCCGATGTAGTACAACAAATACCACCACAATTTACTTGTAAAACACAGCTCATAATGCAAACATCGTGAGGAAATCGTTATAAACCCATAGACAATATGCATCAGACACAAAAGACTGCCTACAAATAAAATAACGGATGTAATCTGGAAATGTTTTATCTCAGCACCATTGGAGTTTTAGACCAAAGTCGGCGGTAAATAGACTTGTGTCTACTTGAGTCCTTCAACATTGATTTTGTACCATTAGGAGTAGAGACTCTTGGCCATAGGCTTCTAGTCCACAGGCGCCAATTAAATATTAAGGATTGCACTTGGTAGATAGTACAGATGACCCCAGAGTTGGTACTTCCTTCGTTTCAACATATAAGTATCGCAATACAGCAAGGAAAGCTGTCAGACTTGACACTGCCAATGTTTGATTTAATTTTAAATTTATTAATTTTAAATTATTATTTATACTTTTTAGGTTAAATGTCTTGTTAATACTGTACATTTGTGTGTTGAAAAAGTTTCAGTAACTTTTGAAAAACCTAATAAAAGACGATATTTGAATTTGTGTTCATATATTTTACAATTCTGGTCTGTTATGCTAACGCTACGAAGTCTCGTCAAAGTACATATAGCTACAAGTAACGGGAAGCATTCGTGGGTGTAAAATTAAGATGATATGGCGCAGACATTTTAAATCGAGTCGTTTTTTTCTTTAATAGAAGGATATAGGCAAGCGTAACGCAAGTAATGTGAACGTGTAATGGAAATCAACTTTTCATTTATTCATTAGATTAAAAATTATATTTGTTTTAAGTTGAATTGTTGTTAAATTCTTTTTGTTTCTTTTAAGTATGTTTGTTTTTCCTATTTTAATTATTTGTAATATGTATTTTTGCACTTCTTGCCTACTTTATGTAATATACTCACAGTGGTTTTTCCTTTACTCACAGTGGTTGTCTGGAAGAAATCGCTCGAAAGCGATAAGGCCGCCAGTTGCTTTTCACTAATTTATGATTAATAAATAATACATGCAGCAATAATTAAAGTGGACGAGGTAAAGAGAGCTGGTAAGACTTGGAGCGAGGTGAAACACGAGGCGCAAGACCGAACGGGATGGAGACTCGCTGTGGACGCCCTCTGCCCCACCTAGGGGTTATAGGACATAAAGAGAGAAATAAAGAGAAAGTCGCTTAGTAATGATTGCAATAAGTTTTATTATTTTACATTTAATTGGACATTATAGAATTTGCATTCTTTAGACACATTATTTAGTCTATTTTTATAGTTGATTAAATGATGATCACTGTCCTAAATTGTAGTATTATATAAATGTATCTATGCGAGTTATTCTAATAAAATTTATCGTCCCAAAATGGGCGACTAAATAGAAAAATCCGGTCGGCTATAATGGCTAGCAGGGCAAGGGGTGGGGGGAAGGACCCGCAGAGGGGGGGAGGGGAAGTGCAATGTCCTCGCCAACATTGCCAGAGACTCGCTTATCTAAACGAATTAAGAGAATGCGTTCTAAGACGCATTGAAAAATGTTTGTGTTTATAACGCTTGTGTTTCGGTATATTTATACTTGAGAAGAGCATATATTATTTAATACATGTATCATATTTTAGGTGCGATGCCTATGTTGAAGTACTAAAAAACTTTTCTTGCATTTTCGCAACACGATGAAGTAATCTTCCCGTAACTGATGTCAGTTTGTGACTCTGCCGTCAAGTTAATGCACATAGGCTTTATGGTTTAAGTTGTTTTGTCAAGTTAAACTAGTAATCACAAAACTTTCAATTGTTTTTATAGCACCAAAGTAGATTGTAAATTTATCTTGACAATCAACCCAGTTTCTATATGCATAATACGAATTGGAATAGAAACTCAGAAACAAGACAAAGTCTTCCGTACGTTAAAATTTTGGATTTTGACTTATGCCACAGTAACAAACTATTCGCAACTCATTGGAGTTGAGAGAATTGTCTCTGGATATCAACATATCAATCCTAGTCAACTGACAGCTGTTTATATAAAACACTTATTAGGTATTTAAAAAGTTAATTATGTTGGAATTAAGGATACGGTGTCGATGAACAAAGGGAAGTGGAAGCCATAAAATTTGTGGCGATTTGTGAGTGACCAAATGAGGGTGCATAGTCGAAATTCAGTTAATATTGTCTATTAACGTTGAGAAGCAATTTGCTTTTGCCACAGATTATTATTAATATGGCTATGACCCATTTACCATATTTTAATTTATTACGGAGTCCTGACATAGGTATTTATTGCTTAAAACGGTTTTCAATTCTTACTCTTGTTAATATGAAGAGTCACGTTTTAAAATATTTTTTTAAAGACAAGTGATTGGCTACCGGGTTGTTGTTTTAACCGTTTGGTGTAAAAAGTTTGATGTAATTTGGCTGGAATGAGTAAAAACATAAAAGCAATGCGATGATTTTATCTTCTTCTAAATCTATACAACAATTAAACAGAAAAATATTGGACCAGTACAATACTAAATTTATTGCAAAAAAATGTTCAAAATAATAAATATTTATAAAATATTCAATTATTGAAGTTAAGTACTACTAATAAGTAGTCTTACGGCTACGCATAATAAAATTATACAATAGATAACGCCAAAACAGATTACATAAGTCAATTAAGTACCTACATTAATAATATGTAATAAAAAAAGAAAGAAAACTGAAATTAAAGATTGACAACACGAAAATTAATTATAAATAATCTTTCAGCTACACATTTATACATATGATACAAAGCCAAAATAGATTTAAAATAAATTCGAATCAATTAAATACATGATAAATATAAGAAATTAAACATTTATTTATCATTTATTCATGTAGGTAACCTAATAAACGTCAAAAAAAGAATTATACATTAAATGCTTCTAATTTTAACATTTACTGCCAGTTCTAAAATCAAGGGCGTAGACGAACGAGAAGAACTGGCAATAAACAACAATATAAGATATTTGGGTAATCAAAATACTGCGAACAAAGGTCTTATCGCAATTTCGAACTAATTGCCGACGCGCATATCGCTGTTATCTAATACTGTATTTGCAATTAAGAATCAATTATTCGGTCACGTTTGCACATTAAAAGATAACTGAGAATATTGATGCATCAAACCGCACTTTATTGTTTTTGGAATTATGACATTAATCGGCCATTTTGCTAAAATCTTGTCTCTAGTGTCTGAAGTTTAAAATTATTGTACAAATCTTAATATGTAAAACTATAGTTGGTATGTTTTAAAATATTTTGTTTGATGATTTGCTATTTAAGAGAGTACCGAGGGTTTTTAACTCCGGCTTTTTCCTCGGCCTACCACCTCTGTCTTCTTTGCTGATGAGTCAGCCCATTCAAATTTAATGACGAGGAATAAGTGATACCTGTATCTTATATTCCAAAATAAACATATTTTATTTTTATTTATGAAACGGACTTTCATAGCTTTTGACTTGGGTTTGTCAGAGATAACAGAATAACTAGAATAAAATCCAATACAAAATGTTCTTCAGTTTCGTAACTGGCAAACATTTGATAAAGTAAATTAAAAAGTAACAAAAATATTTATACGTTCAGAAATTTATTTTGTGTAAAGTATAGGCTACTTAAATATGCAAAAAAATCATTTTATTTTGACTTCATGATTATTTTGTATTCATTGTATTATTTTCTTAAATCATTAATATCAACGAATCTATAACATTCAGAGACTGTTAGGCGGTACAAAATTCGCCGGGTCGGCTAGTATATATTTTTTTTAATAACAAAGTGACCAAGACAAATACTTTCGCCCAGAATCGCCTGAATTTCGACCGATTCTCATTTTTATTCGTAGCGTATTGACGGCTAAATGCAATGGCGACCAAATGATTCTATTGTCTATTCCACTGTCACGATGTCACACAATTTGATAGTCTGTTGCATTTATTCAATCTGTATTATTTTGAAGAAGGTTTAAACAAATAAAAACATACTACTCTTATTGGCGAACAGTCTTTGGGGATATTTCGAGGTTTCGAATTTAGTACATAAACTTTACAAGGCCTATTAACCGAGTAAGAGCGGGCGTGGTAATGTGACAGCGGTATGGGGGGAGGGGCGGTCGAGTCTTGACCTTGGAGAAGGATCGAGGCGAAGCACGCGGTCCCTGACCTGACTATTTCGAGTGGCAAGTGCACGCCGCGCTGCATGCAATGTGCATACCGAAATAACCGCTCGGACGCTTGTCTTGGCCCCGCCTACTCTCAGGATACTGGCTTATATCATATTTTTATAGACTCGTTCCATATTTGAATTTAGGCTAGCAGTTAATTTTGATTTAACGCTTTTTGCAAGTGTTCTGTTGACATGAGATAAAGTTTATTACTTACGAAACAAACAACAAAAAAATAATAATGATAATCAGTATAGTAAAATAACAAAAATCTTTGAAAACTCTCCATGGCTCAGCATTATGCTGTGGAGCAGATGTGTTCCATAGCACTGGTCATTCTGCCAGAGACAACATAAGTATCGATTTAAAAGAAAAATATATACCTATACCTATAAAAACTACATCAGTTTAAATTATTTAGGTTTTAGGATGTTCAACAAAAATATTATTAATATGTATATACATGTTCAAGAAACAAATGCAAAAAGATTTTACAACTATATAATTAGAAGTAGGTAATTAAAACTAAAAAAACAGAGGAGAGAGATTATCGAACCGTGATTTGTAAATTGTATATTTTTATAGAAACGGGCAGGCTCATATGATGTTAAGTGATGTGTGGACACTCAATGCCAATCGCGAGTCCGTTGCGGGCTTTTAATCCTTGGTACGCTGTTTCCTTGAACGAAGTCCAACTGGTTCGGAAATACTTCAGTGGGCTGGTTTTACATAGTAGTGGTGTGCACTAGGGAACGATGGACGTCGAGGTGATACAGGTGAAATTTCGTATTCAGCATACCCTTTACAATGTTATCCTTTACTCTCCCAGCTCCCTAAAGTATGATCTTCCAGTAATAACCTCTCATAAAACCCAGTCACGAAACCATCCATTAAACACTGATCCGATAATATACAAATTTAAAACACAGCTTAATAAACTAGATAAATGTCCGCCTGATTGTATAATGGTAAATATGGTGAGAGCTTTGATGGACGAGGGAAAGCCTTCGTTCAAGGCTGCACTTTCACAAGTGCAGTTGGGAGAGAGCCAAATGACAAACGATTTTATAATCAAACCATCTGACCTATTTGTTTCGCTATAAACTTCACAGTGATATCGCTATTAATGGGGTTTGATGAGGGGTGTATGGTGTAATTAAAATATTCAAAATACAAAAAGGTAAAATAGTTTAGTTTTAAATCTTTGAACATTTTAGAAAATTGGCGATCGACCTCCAATTTCTTGAAAAAGGAAGTTCACCTGTTGTATGATACCGCAGCGTCTACTCACATTGCCAGAAAGCTCGCAAATGCGTTGCCGGCCTTTTAAGAAATGTTCTGTGTGGCGACTAAGAGATACCGGATACCGTACGATATTTGCCTTCAACGCTAGTGTTAATTGCGTGGCATTGGTGCAACTGTGAAGCAACTGCAAGTCACGACCTTAGAGAAGCGTCGAAGGCACCAACTGCTTTTAAAAGAAAGAAGATAAGAGTTCTTTTCAGAGCGTTTAAACTTATTACCACATAACCCCTGTTTTAAACCTGTTTTGTGGCTTCCCAACGAACAGAAATCCTCGAAGCAGTGAGGTCGCAACCTGAAGCCTGCGAAGTGCCAAGGAACTTCTGAGCTTCTGCAAGAAGCTAGGCTGGCTTTATAAAGGCCTCAATAGAATTAATCTTTAAATATTAAAATGATAATTACAGGCCCCTGTAGAATAATAGAATGCGTGGCTGTTTCCAACGAGGGATGTGCCAAAACTTCTCAGCTTCCGAAAAGAGGTAGGCTCTCTTAATTAGCAATGACTTAAGGCACAACGGTCTTAGGGTCCTTCAATAAAAGAGCGTACCAATTCTTAAAAGGCTGGCCACGAACTTGCGAGCCCCTTGGCATTGAGAGTATCCATGGGCAGCGGTATCACTTAACATCAGGTGAGCTTCCTGCCCGTTTGCCCCCTGTTCTATAAAAAAAACAACGGATCAAATTAGCTAAGTACGGAAAGTGCACCTTTTTTTGTCACCGGAATACCTCTAAAATAATTCAGTATTCATGCGTATCAATCATAATATTATAGTAAATAATAAACGAAACACGCTTTCACGATTAACGCTGCAAGTATAGGCCGACTTAAAAGTATCTCAATAAAATTGATAGAACCAAGGCCAAATGACACAAAGAATGTCTTTCTCTGAATTGATTATAAGTAGGGGCGAGGGTGGAGTGCCGAATGTAGCGTCCGGGAGCATCGGAGCGCGGCCAACGACCCAATCTCCACATTAGCATAGCAATATTTGTGTCTAGCGTTGCATGTGTGTGTGTGTGTGGATATGAGTGCTGCGCCCGCGCCTAGCCACCATTGTGATCCTTTGATTTGTCAAACGCGTCATAATATCGGCTGTATTTTAAGAGAATGGTGCACTTAAAATAACTTTGTGTAAATGCGAAAATTTATTGGTTAAGGAAACTAAACAAATACATATCTATACAGGGACAAAAATTTACATATATGCAATACATTGCACATATACACAAAAAGTTTCACTGATAAAAAATATAATACAAATCAAAACAAAACAAGACAAAATTTATGAATTAGGAGATCGACAACCATACTAGTAGCTATTATAAAGAAGAGAGATACAAGGCTTAGGACATAAACAGTTTTAGCTTATTCGTAAATTAATCAGTAGAGTGCGAAAGAATTTATATTAGTGGCAGAATCCAAAGTTTTGCAATCAGCCCTAAGACTATGAGTGAATTTGTTTTGTGGTGCAAAGTAGAAAACATCCTGTCAAGAGGCTCGCGAAACCCAATGCTAGTTCTGGGAGTCGGAAGGTTATAAGTTCTGTGCTAGCGTACAGATCTGGCAGGACGTTAAATGTTCTCAGTTCCAGAAGATGGGAACAAGACGTTTTTAGTTATCATATTATACATATAAGTATCTATATAAATGATATTTTAGCTCTCAAATATCACATTTTATTATATTATTTAATGATATCCATACAACTTGTACATGTAATTGATTGTGATCAACTTATGTTAGTGATTTGAAGTGGTATATCAAGCTTTGTATTATCCTGAATGCGATTTGCAATCAACCTATTTCATTTTCCATCTGGATAAACTAAAACTGAAACACAAAATAACTTTATTCTTACAAACACTTACGAACGTAAATTTATTACCAATTTGCAAGGGCAAGTGGACAAGAAGAAATGGCAAGAAAATCTCCGCCATCCCCTTTTAATCTCCAATTTTTCAGTCATACAAATTATTTGGAGCAAATCCATGCAATGGATTAGAATCATCGCATACAATGCAGTAATTAATGATTGTAACAAGCTTATTGGCAAGTTTGCGATCTTTTGTCAACACCTAATCGACTTCGGTAGCCCTCAAAACCACCTGTCACAAAGAGTATTGTTACAATAAAGAGCTATACAAAAAATGGCATACTATATTTATTTGCATTTTACATTACTTGAATGGATTTGAATTTGGAACGCCGGATCTTGGTACCTGCAAGTCGAATTTTTTGTACGCCTTTTAACAAGATCGTAAAGTCATTGCGTAATTTTCTGCATTTTGTAAACCCTTTCTGTTTATTTTTATTGCATCTTTTGGAATACGTCGGCTCCTTTGGCGTCTGCAATTTAGATGCTGTAAAATAATAAAAATTGCGCTATTATCCGCACAAATGTGCAGGAAAGGGTTGTGTACTCTCTCTTTTTGTTTTGGTTAAAAGGGTTATAACGGTTTGACGGTGTATAATGTCTAACGCAAGTTAAAACAGCTTTAATAACAATATTTGAAACCTTACAACACGCAAAACTTTAATTGTTAATTATATGACAAAGGCGTTGACTGTGTCTAAACGATCGTAATGTTTCCACTTTTGAAATGGATTCCAAATTCAAACGGAGGTCATTGTATACTCTATGGTTAGATAAGTCAAATGTCCCTAGTCAACTGTCATTTATCACTGCGGTAATGTTTCGAAGCTACTTTCATATAATATGATAACTTTTTCCTTTTAGTATAATGGTAAAACGAAGATAGCTTTACACATGTAAATAATTACGGATTATGATTATAAAACTTAGTATATAGAATATATAGTCACACAACACAAACGTTAGTTGTCTAACTAGAGGTAAGGTTTTAGGCCTTGACGTGTCAATTAATTATAAACATTAAAGATAACGTACACCGGAAAAAAACGCGGGAAACCTTCGAATTTGGCGGGCGCGATTTTCATTTGAATTTGCTTGAATTATAAAAATCCCATACTTGACGCTGGCTAAGGCACAAACCGTGCTAGAGCCAAAAGGAAAAAAAAACTATAAACCGCAATTTCATATAAAAAAGAACAGGGTCTTTTAGATCTGAGCCTCAGATTTCTTACTAGGTGATCGGTCTTCTGTGCCTGACACACGTCGTCGACTATATATGTCTAAGGCATCCCGGTTTCCTCACGATGTTTTCCTACATGGTACGAGGGAGTGTTAAATACAAAAATACTATTCTAATATCTAAATAAATAAACATAATATATTATTATTTTCATTGTCGACTATTTTTAATTTGTCTTATACATATGTCTTTACTAACGCCCGGACCCAATAATTTATCATATATATTTAAATAAATTATAATTCCTCGTAGGAATAGTGGGTAATAGGTACATGGTTTCTCAGTACATGTATTGATAACATATTGGGAGGCCTCGAACACAGACAAAGATTTCTTTAAAAAAGATTTCAATACGAAACAAAGTATTGCACAACTCAATCCATTCTAACGAGCGAAAACAATTAACGAATAGCCGTTTTCCTGTAAATAAAAATCTCACAAAAGTTTGTATGGCGCCCGAACAAAGATGCCGAATTTAATATCATCCACAAAGGTGCCGCCTTTATTACCTTTCTCCGTTACGTTTTAGCCTTTTACCCTTATCGATAACGGTTTTGCACTTCGTATAACATTGTATATGTTATTGTTTTGGCAATATTCAGAAACTCGTTAATGTATGGCTTTTGTTGTGTTATCAGTTGCGTAGATCCTTTGTAAGGAATTGCTTAAAAATGTTATTATGGATAGTGTGAAGATGAATTGTCTTAATGTGGTATTTTAGTGGTGTTTTTACATATGTAAAATATCCATACTTTCGTATGGATTTGATTTAGAAGATTTTATGTTTATATTAAAACGAGTTGGACTTTTGGAAATGTCTAAAAAAGGAATGAATACTATTGATTTATTATACATACTTGAGAAAAACACAGAAGAATATCTATGACTTTACAGATAAATAAATTGGTAAATATATTATGTATAGTTTTTAGTGATACATTTCCCGGCTTCGCGGGGTTTGATATATAGTAATTATATATGCCGGAGCAATGACACTGGTATCGACTGCCATTGTCATTATATTTTATTAGCCAATATTAAGAGATCTACAAATTAATAGCCTGTAACAATGATACCAGCGCCATTGCGTCGATTTATATTATGGAAATATATAGCGTTTCTATCAACGATTCCTCTTTACAATCTAGTATATAAAATTTAAGTTTCATGGTGTTTGTAATTAAACTCCTCCGAAATAGGTCGACCGATTTTCCTAAAATTTTTGTGCATATCGGGTACCCCCTAAAATGTTTCCTAGAAATAATATAGTTTCATTTATCGTTAGAAAACAATCTTTGCTGCTGGTAGATTTTAATCTGTACATTAAAAAGAATGTTCGTATATAGTTCGTTCACATATAATTCAGGTGATATTTCCAATACTTTATATCAACTACTTTCCCTAACAAATCAGTATTTGACCAACTCAATTTTAGCCTAAACCATTCGTTATAAACGATAATCAATATCTAAAGTAAATAGGCCCCAGGGACTGAGATCAGATACGAAGACAAAAATGGAGGTGAAATTAAAATCGCCTTAGTCCATTATCATTACTATAAAACATTTCTGACATGGGCAAATGACAAAAGTCAATCTACACATCAATCGCCAAACATTGTATTTGGACGGCACGCGATTACTAAATAATGTATGGAATATCGACGCAGGCTTTGCGTATGTCTTCAGACCAAATTTGAATTAATAAAATATTATATAATATGGTGCTGTTTTCTCACCAATTGAAGAAGAAATATATTAAACTTTTAATTGTAATTGTCTAGTTTATTATTACTATTATTGTAATGTTTTTCTTTAATTGTTTCATACTTATCACTGATGTACACACATGTTGTGTATATTATGTCGGTTATATGTTTCGTTAATATTTAAAAAAATAATAATAAAATAAAATTAGTTTTCTTGTTGAAATCATCTATGCCTATGCCAATATCCTATCTTAAGATTACACCAGTTTTTTAAATTATTAAAAAGCTGAAAATGTTTTAAACATAGATAATATTTTTAATATTATTTGTACGGTTTTATTTACTTTTTTTTGTTTATATTGATTATCAAATATGAGTGTAAAGAGCGAAGAGATTGCATTCTATCCGTCTCATCCAAAAAAATATGGTTTGGTTATTGGGATGCAGATAGGAGATCGATCGACTGTCACGGTCTGATCTTAGATAGTTTTCGATCTGAGATTGTGTATTAATTATTAGATTCGGGCGTTAGCCGTTTTTAATTTAAATATGTATTAGACGATTTGTTATTTGCATACATGCTCAAAGCAATCATGGTCAGCGAGAGACTTAGTTACTCTTTTGTTTTTGTTAATTTCTTTTGTTCCACTGACAATTGTATTTGTTACCAATGTTTTGTAATACATATATATTTATGTTCTACGAATTATAATTGTGTACATCATAATATAACGTAGACTACAATATTATACTAGTTTTGAAATTAGAATATTTTCGCCTCAACGTAAAATACACATATTAAACTAATGACTACGATGTGTCTATCGAAAATATCGAAGTTGATTTTTGTGACGCGTGGCCAAAACCATTTCGGGTGGACATGGTGGTTGCCAAATGACTATATTAATTATTCATCGAACCGCCGCATGTAAAAGTCTACTAAAATCGATATCTTTATACGTTCTTTAATCATATCACCTACCTTTGTAATTCAGACGAATTACGTTTTAAAACAACTCTTTTTCAATAAAAAATAACTTTTGTTTGGTAGTTTGAGGGTCTAGTGTGTCCAAATTTAACCCTTAATCCTGCTTCATTATTTTAAACTGAGGTTGGTGATTCTATAATTTCTTTTATAATTTGGTTACACTTCTTCCATTTTACCCATCATATTTTTTTTGGATTCCGTACTGGAATAGATCGCTTTTTAATTATGTATTTTTTTTTGCAAATAAATAAATGATATGAAATAAATGAAATGAAATTAACAATCAATCATCAGTATTATGGAAGAGACAGCGACTCTTCCGCAGTCGCAATACCAATTACCCGTGTGATACCTCCAAGTATCCAATACAACACACCTTCGAATTTAGGTGCCCATGGGCGTGCCTATCCTCTAAAAATACTAATATTATACAGCTGAAAATTTCGTTTGTTTGACTCAGCTAATCTACGCAATATACAATAACATACAAAGGACCTAATTTATGAAGCACAGCTCATATTTTTATTTGTGTGTTAAAATGTTGCGATCGTATTTACGAGTCATTATCCACTAAGCTAATACTACTTGGTCAAGTTTTTTTATACAGATCAATACGATGTGTGGCTAGTCCAATTAATCAAGAGGGTTTTAAAAAGTTTTTGGGGTGGAGTGGGGTTGGGAAGGCTTCAATTATTAACCACACGTATTTTGGTCAAGAGGACGAGTTCCTATCATTTTAACCCCTTGAAATAATCTATAATATTGACGACGATTTCGGTAATTCTCTTTAATGAGCTAAATATGCATAGATATTCGATAAGAAGTTCAAGAATAGAGGTTACCCATTATTTAAAGGATGGCAACGTACTAGCGATCCTTCTGGAAATGTAAGTGTTCATTTATAAAGCTAAATATGCGTGGGGCTTCATATCTAAACCTAAAGTTTACGTAAGTTTACCTAAGTTTAAGTAACAATACAAAGTTCAAGAATAGAGCTTACCCATTATTTAAAGGACGGCAACGCACTAGCGATCCTTCTGGCAAGTCAATGCATAATTTAACATCCGGAGAGCATACTGCCCGTTTTTTATATAAACAAGCACAGCTTTAGAGGCATTCAGACACAAAATTGCTGTATTTTTTGGATTTTATATACAGTAAAGCCTAAGATTTAAACCAGTCAATGACACTTAGAATCCTTTAAAAAAAGAGTATACGTCCAAAAGACGGTCGACCTTCTGACATTGCGAGGGTCCCGATTGGATCCTGAATAGAAATAACACTTTCTTTTTAAAGTCAAAAATCTTTTACTCATATAGGCAATGTACATAAACAATGTACAATTATTATGAAGGTTACAAAAAGAAATTTGCATTAAGTGCTTCTAATTTTACATTAACTGAGAGTTCTCAAATCAAGGGCGTAGAACGGAAGACAAGAACTGGCAATAAACTCTCCACCATTCTTTTTTTAAATACCTATAATCAGACTTCATTTAATTATTTCGGCATCGCTCAAGCAATCCGAACTAGACCACTTGACAATTGCAGGTTAAATTCCAAATTCAAAAATTAATTGTAAGCGGCCATTAGACATAGGTTTGTTTATCTCTTTTAAAACATATTAGCGGTTGAGCCTTGGCCTCAAATCCGAGGTAACCTCGGCTAACGCGTGTTGTTCAATCAGTATCGCAACTGTATAGATAAATATTTGACAGTCGATCGATATTTCCTTCCGAACAGTATATTGAAATTCGTGGTTTTTATGTAGCTGCGTACCAATGTTACTTTGGTTTTAGATGTCCATTGGAACAGGTCCCTGTGATAAAAATACCTATGTGGCGCTATAGTCTTAACGCCCAAAACCAATAACCTATCTCAATCCTTTTTTGACCATCTGAGATAGACATCTTAATCCAGATAAATGTGTACCAATAATCAATCGACGGATTGTTCTAGCCATCTGTCGATACAAGCTATCCATGGTAGGTCGTATCGGTGTATGTGGATAGACCTATTCACTAAAATGGGACTCTTCTTTAGCATTACGTCTCTTTGAATATACTTTTACTAACATAACTTTTACACATTTAAAGAAAACACTTTTTTATAGCATTGCGGACATAAAATATAGGCGACACACATAATCTGAAGTCTGTGAACACCACTAAGGCCTAATCATTAAATACGCTTTGACCAACAGTAAGAAAGTACTTGCGAAAGAAAAAGAAAATTCTTCCCAAGTTTGGTACGCGAAGCCTTTAAAATCAAAAAAACATCCCAATTTCAAAAGAGAAGACAAAATTATCTATGGCTTAAAATTATCAAACACCTGGAATCCAATAATATCCTAATTAAAATCTTAAAACAATCCGCGAAAATGGAGGACACCGTAAGCAAATTCTGCAAAACCCCTTCATCTCTCAGTCGATATCAACTGCGGGGAAATAAATACAAATAATAACTTTTTCTACAACTGTGGTACTTTTTGACATTCAACACCTTTTGTCTTCTGTCACCGTGACCACGCACGCTGTAAAGCACGCGAAACGTCGGAAAAATTAAAAATTTAACAAAATAATTATGAGTTATATACATAGAATCAATCCGTTAAAAAAATGTTTTCTTTAAATACATTTACCTAATTAGGTTTATACTTGTTTTGCATTGCAAGATATGCCCAATAATTTATTCAAACAAGTTTTCAATAATAAATAAATAAAATATTGATGACAGACATAAAATCAGTGGCTTTACAATGTTTTTAGATCTGGGCCTCAGATTTCTTTTTCATGATTAATGTAATAGGCAAGTAGATGATCAGCCTCCTGTGCCTGACATACTACGCTCACTTTTCTAAGGCAAGTTGGTTTCCTCACGATGTTTTCCTTCACCGTTCTTGCGAATGTTAAATGCGCATATAGAAAGAACGTCCATTGGTGCAAAGCCGGGGATCGAACTCACGATCATAGGTTTTGAAAGTAGCGAGCTGAAGCCACTACGCACACAATTCTCAATACATTATTAAAAAAAAACAACAAATAATAAGATAAAACATTATAATCATATAATTTAATTATAGATTTCGCTTATTTTATCTATGTATCATTTTGTAATACGCCTTGAATGATATCGGTTTTTATATCGCCGAATAAGACCTTGACGATTATATGTTGTATGTAAATACCAGGAGCACAGAATCACGTTTACATAGCGCTATATATTTTTATCACATGGTCACGCCTCCGCGAATCTTCGCCAAAATAATACATATGTATCACACATACAAAGATCTCATAACTGTGTTGTATATAAACGTATGATTTATGCAAAGCGTTTGACGTCACATTCCATTTTTAAATTTAAGAACACATCATTCAATCCCCGTACTAGACTATCTAAAGTTATTAATGATTATTTTTTGGAAAAAAGGGATACTCTTCTTTTAAAAAATCCCAAAGGCTCTTGTATCTCTGCCTATTAATCAATTTAAGAAATGTATTAAATAAAAGCTGTGTAAAAAGGCTTACTATAAAGTAAACGATTGTCTAGTGGATAAAAGGGTCTGGGACTAGTGCTGGGCCTGTCTAGTACAGGCTACTTCTAATTTATTTGCTATATTTGTTTTAAAATAAGTGTTGTTTCATGATTTGCTGTTTTAAAGAGTACCGAGGGTTTCTAACGCCGGCTTTTGCTCTCGGCCTACACCATCTGTCTTCTTTGCTGATGAGTAGGGATTTGTGACAAATTTAATGACGTTGAATAAGTGATACCTGTCTATCTTATGTTCCGTAATAAACGTATTTTCTTAAATATATTAAAAGTTTAAGTTAAGTTAAAAGGTTAACTGGAGTTTAAAATCAAAGAAAAAGGATTTTTAATTATTTATATATGTATACTAACACCAAAAAAATCATAATTAGAATGCTGCATTATCCATAAAAACACCCATTTTTTTATCAACTGTACAGGCGTGAGAAGGCGAAACAAATAGTTAGTTATAAGTAGTGGAGTGACTCACGAAACACATAAACATTTTATCAACTGTTATATAATGAGCAAAATCTACATAAACATCAACACAAGGAAGTTCGCGATTTATCTCCTTCACATTCATAATGCCCTGGTACAATTGTGCGAAATTGACGTAACCAAACATAACTATTTTTTGCGAAGGGCACGCGTCGAATTGTTATTGCAATTCTGAGAAGGGTATCCCCTCGCTTGTGCAAAAGTCTTGAATAGATTTTTTTTAATAGTGATTATCTGTGAATTGTTGACTCGTGAAAAGGTTTTAAATCCATTTTGTTTTGTTTAATTAACCGCAAGGAGTATCTGGGAGTAACTATTCTGCTATCTATGTGCTATTTTTATGATGTTTTTTTTATCAAGCGGATGAATTCTGGTTGTCTCGATTTTTATTGAGGCTCACCTGATGTTAAGTGATACCGCCGCCCCTGGACACTCTCAATGCCAGAGGGCTCGCGAGTGCGTTGCCGGCCTTTTAAGAATGGGTACGCTCTTTTATTGAAGGACCCTAATTCGAATTGGTTCGGAAATAATAAGTTTCCGAGCGACTTGAGATGAGTTGCGGAGACATGTCGGGTCCAATTCTAAAAAGCCTTGCGAATCTTCTGGCTATGTGATCCGTTTTCCTCCCGGTACATAAAAAAATGACATCTGTTTCAGGTTTGTGCAACTGGAATGGATTGGCTAAATGTTTTTATAATAATCATAAACTAAATTTTAACTGATAACTGCAAAGACTATTGTCGTGATTTCCAATATCATATTTTATTAGTTCGAATTACTTTGTTTTTATTATGTATGGGACTGTTCAATTATTTACCTTTTTAAGACATATTATTCACATACGGTCTAATGTCTATGATATTGTAGGAATTTTAACAAAAAATTAACACGTTTTATTTTTGATAGCTGCTTACTTTTTTGCCAAGAGGGGCGGAGCCTCCCTCCGTTTAATTGCAGTAAATTTGTTTAAGTAATCCTTGAACGTATTTGCAATAATTGTATAAGTTATTCTATAGAATTTTTCACAATTATATAAATGCGTAACGCATTGGAATTTCATAATAAACATCACGTATACACGGCTAGGTACATGATAGTTTGCGAAAGTAGTTTCTATGCAAGAACTGAAAACGTGCGGGAACGACGAGTGCGTATCGCGCGAAATGCAATACGCACGCACGATGCGTACATGCAGATAAAGTGCGTTCGTCTGATAACGAATGATTATTCAAAATGCCCGTAGGTATGACCTGGAATAGTTTAATACAGTAAATGTAGCGTTTTATCGCACTTAGACGCCTATGTGATCTGTGCGTTATAGCTAATTTAGCTTATCACCTTCAAGAAGCTGAGACTGGGCACTTGACAGAAATTCACTGCTCTGGGGATTTCGGTTCATTGGGAAGCCAGGACTTCGTAGGCGACTGATTTCTCTGCGCTGAAACAGCCCCTTGCTGAGATGTTTTTATTTTTATTTTAGTTATGTTTTTTTATTATTATGCCCTCGACAACTGTGTATCGTCATAATAATTAATATATTCACTTAGCTTACCTCTTTAGCAACATATGGTTTCTATGCTATATACCGACTGTCCGATTTTCCGGAATAAAAACCTAAAAATGTACAAAACTGCCCATTCTTAAAAGGCCGGCAGCGCGCTTGCGAGCCCTCAGGCAGTGTGTACATGGGCAGCGGTGTCACTTATCAACAAGTGAGCCTACGTCTGCCTCTTTTAACATAAAAAAAAAATTAAATTTAGTTTTTTTAAGTCCTCCGGCCCGGCTGTGCACCTATGGACTTTTTATGAGCGTATTTAACATTCGCTCGAACGGAGAAGGAAAACGTCGTGAGTAAACCGGCTTGTCTTAAACCCAAAAAGTAATACACAGAAGGGTGATTTTTAAAAAATGATCTTGAAAGATACATAAATCTGAGGCCCGAACCTAAAAAGATTGTATCGCCACTGGTTACCAAATATTGACGCGAATAAAAGAATGTGCATGTGCAATAATGATACGTGGTTAGCAAGCATAGGCCCAAACAGATAATACTATCATTACTGGGAAAAATGCGATAAAGCCGATAAGAAATGACAAATTGCAATATTTTACCCAAAACGCGACGCGATAAGTGTTTCGTAATGATAATAACATGGGTACGGATTCCTAAACCTAAACGGATGGATAAAATTTTACTCGTAAATTAGCGCTAAGAGTAATATAGAGATGTGCAAAATAAATTTAAATGGTACATCAAGTCATACATAAATATGTAACCTAGTTCTAGTGTAAACTTTTAACAGCTCTGAGTAGCATACGTTTTTAATCTAAATTAATTCAAATTTATTATATTGGTAACTCTGTAAACATATACACATGTATAACATCAATATTAAAAAAATTGGTCTAACGTAATTGTTACTACCAGTATTAAATGAGTAGTTTTAATTTAATTTATTATTCTTTATTACTCAAGATGTCATATGAAACATGGTGTAATGGCTGCAGCTCCTTACAAACATTGTGTAAAAAAAACTTGGCGATTAAAAAGAGTGGCGAAGAGTTTATTGCCAGTTCTTCTCTTCCGTTCTACGCCCTTGATTTGAAAACTGGCAGTAAATGTAAAATTAGACTCATTTAATATTTCTTTTTTTTGACGTTCATAAGTGTACATTATGTTACCTATATGAATAAATGATTTTTGACTTTGACTTTGAATGTAACAGTTCTAAAATCAAGGGCGTAGAGCTGACGAAAAGTGGAAGAAAAACCCTCCAGTCTTTTTATTGCCAAGTTTAAGAATAAATACACAAATTACGTGTTTCAAAATAGAGGCATAAATAAAATTCTATTTATCTTATTTTCGATGTATTGTCAATAACGTCAAATTTGGCAACATTACCTCACGGATTTTATTTGGACATAAAAATGAGAAAAGGGTTTTATACAAAGCCCTTTGATACGGGTTCAATTGAGTATGGACAGTATTCGCTTAGTTCTTTTGCTATTTCTATAATAAAACTGTCAGATATATCATGCTTAAGTAAAATAGGGATTTTGTTTGTGATCGAAAACACTGGTCAGTTATTTAGACGTTCTCTCTTTTTATCACAGCATAAAACACTTTGCCAGAAAGAGATGGAAGAGTACTTTAAACGTGAGCAATTACTGATTTAGATTAATATATACTCCTTATATGGTATAAAAATAAGACTTAGTCTAGGGTTCGTTTTCCGACGATTTATAGTTTTTCATTAAGGCACAAAAATAATAAACTTTAGACCTTATTCATAGATATTAAAAGTCTAATAACTTCGTTTCCTGCTCATCTGTAGGTATTACTTTTTTGTTTACTGCTGTATCCTGTTCGTTTCGCCTTAAAATGATTTTTCTTTGCCTACTATTTTATTTACCAACATATAGCCCACAGATTTTTCGCTTTTCCGGAATAAAAACCTAAGTAGTATTATATGTTTACATATATATTATAGTATTGAGATGACTTAGACCATCCAAGTCATCTCAATATTACGCTTAGCAACATTTTTTGCGATGCATTTTTTTAAAAACTAATTGTGAGATTTAGGATTGTGAATTTAGCAAATAAATTATTTATAAAATTTAGTAAATAAATACGTTTTTGACGTACGTCATATATAACGCTGATTTTTCTAAATGTAAATACTTAAGTGTAATTAGTTTTTTTCTGCTAAGTATTAGTATTATTGCATATATTCTTTTTGCGACTGAGGCACAAAATAGCTGCTGTGGTCTCTGGCAGAAAGACCAGCGATATGGAGCACTTCGCAGCATAATGTTGAGCCAGGGCCGATTACAACCACAGCATACGCATTACATACATAAAACTTACCTGGTTCATCAAAAAAATATTATCTCTTATTAAATTTATTTATTTAATTATTATTAATCTAATAGCTTATACATATACATATTATTAGACAAAACACTAAGACAATTCAGAAAGCCAAAACTGATTACATAGATAAACAATATATGTATATAAAACAGAAAAGAAGCAAGTACAATAGACAAAGATACATTTAAAAAAACTAAAGAAAACTGAAATTTAACATTAAATAATACTTACTTTTCTTCGATTATTGTTAATTGTCTATGTCTAATTAAAAACTTGCAAAACTTTATACACTCTGAGTGTGACTGGTGCTCCATAGGAGTATTAAAAGTAATACAAACTAGAATTACACAACATATTGTTACCTTTAATGATCGTTATGAATCGTTTATTTGCAAACACCCCTTGCATGTTGATGTGGGGTTGTGGCCAAAATTGTATTTTTATTATAATAGCCTTATTTTATTGAGAGTAAGCAAGGGTAAACACAGTAGGGTTGTTCAAGTTCCGATTTGTATTCACGTATAGTCAACAATTAACATGTTTACATGTGTTTCAAAAGGCCGGCAACGCACTCGCTCTCTGGTGTGTCCATGGGCGATACTATAATCAGTTACTTAAGATCACTTAACATCAGTTGAGCCTGTCTTTTGTACTCTGTTACATGTTAATGTGTAATTAGTAAGTAACCAATGTGCAGAACAAAAGAAGGAAGACAATTAAAATAATCTTGGGAATGAAACTTGAGACAGCGTACCTACCTCCTAGTTCATTAAATATGTGGACATTTTTCTCTCTACTTCCGGTAGCAGGATGATTTGCTTTCAGGTTCCTGTGCTACTCTCAGAACTACCAACTACAAAATTGTTAGGGAATTTCGAGAAGGGCGCAGCGAAGAGGCTCTCGGAGTCACCAGTGTGA
Organism: Pieris rapae; assembly: GCF_905147795.1. Taxonomy (NCBI): domain Eukaryota; kingdom Metazoa; phylum Arthropoda; class Insecta; order Lepidoptera; family Pieridae; genus Pieris; species Pieris rapae. The sequence continues at coordinate 5,938,145 of NC_059530.1, forward strand.
TACAGTAGAATCGGAAAAGATAAGAAAGCCTGTATGCAGTATCTTTGATCGAAGAACTGCGAACTCCTAAATTTTCAGAGACTTTTGACAAGGGCGCAGTAGACAGCCTCTCGGAGCCTACTGAAGATAATGCATGGTCATCTGATCAGACCCACTGTGGAACTGCAGGAGCTGATGTCATTAGTCCTGGAACTTTGAATACTTACCCTATATATCTAATGACGGTATGACTAATAAAGTCGATTCGAAACCTTTAATAAAAAGCCATAGATATTTTTATGACAGGTTTTAATTTACCCGTAGACAATTTTATTGCAAATGATACCTGTAATTATGGTCCGCGATATCGTGTTGGCATCTATTCGCACCGTTCGTGCATGTGACGGAAATAACGTTATGATTATTGTACTATTGATTTGGACGCATTGGCCTTCGTTTTTTAAACATGACAAGTATTAGTGGCCAGTACTTTTGTTACTTTGTCTATGACCCGATGGATTAAAAACTTACCTCCTTGCTTATTGCGTTGGAAAAGCCGATACAGATTACTGCAGCGCAAACACAATTCTAGGATTTGAAAATCTGCGAGTTCTATGCAGTTTTTAAGAAAAATGTTTTCTTTTTATGAAGAGATTTAATTCGTATTTTCGTGACAAGATTGGATCTACAATTCCTAGTAGCTTCTCTTCTGTAATGCAGAGAACGATCATGATTAGTTGAATTAGTATTCAATTTGACGTTCTTATAATGAATGAATTAAAGACTATTCATGAAAAGAGAGCTAACTGTATTGTTAAAACTAAAGTATTCATCTCTTTCTATGACAGGGTAAACACAATTTGAGAGAAGAAGACGAAAGCCCTCTTTAGTTTAGTACAATTAGTGATGATGAATGTTTCTAAAAAATCCACGAATTTATTTTCGCAATAACTCAATTTTTTTAATTAAAAAAAAAACTGATGGCGCTACAACCTTTTTAGGTCTGGGCCTCAGATTTCTGTAGTGATTCGTGATCATTTATCAATCTAATAGGCAAATAGGTCAGCCTCCTGTGCCTGACACACGCCGTCGACTTTTAGGGTCTGAGGGAAACCGGTTTCCTCGCGATGTATTCCTTCTCGAATGCGAATGATAAATGCGCACATAAACAGACAGTCCCTTGCACAGCCGGGGATCGAACCTACTACCTCTGAAGTCCCTAGGCCAAAACTGCTCTTTATTTTTAAACAAATTTAATTATTACTATAATGTAAACTATGTAACGTTTAATTTTAATATTTTAAGTAAGGGGAAAGTTTTAAACCAATACTTTTGGTGTAACGGCCATGACGGAATGGGGTTTTAACGTTACGAAAGTTTTACATTTAGCGACAGAGTCGTAAATTAGTTCTACATTTCGTCTCATTAACGTTGGGCGCGGACATTTTCAATTCCCAAGGCCAGCAATTGAAAATTTCTTAACACTCTGACATAAATAAAATCTAAGCTGAGTACATGAGTCGTAATATTAATATATATTTATTTACACGTAGCAAGAAATGAAACTGGCGATTTATCGCTTCCGAGCGATCTCTTACTTCTTAACTACTCTTAGGAAAATTAAATTAAATACGGTAAACAATAAGATCTGTATAATATACGTATATGTGCTTTAGGGTCTTACTTATTGGTAGGATAAACAGTATTTTTGCGTTTCATGACTGTCAGATAGCGCTATTCGTCATGAAATGCGAAGTATCTTATTCGGAACTTTTATTTTTCCAGTAATTTATGTGTTGCATAGATATTTGGTACTTTATCCATACATTGTGAAACAGGCCCTAAGTCTTACATTATACATACAGTCTTAGAATTATATATGATATATCATACAAGATGGACGTGTTTACTTAATTCCCTACAACGAACCTTATAGCAAACAAGATAATATTCCTTAGACATTTATTTACACTTCGTAAGGAATACGGTACAATTAAAGTAATTAAATAAATACGAGGGCTTATCGCTTTATGAGGATAAAATACGGTGAACACAAGTGCAAAACTACATAAAAACTAAAAAGAAGTCGCTGAAAGTAGAGTGTTTAATAAAGTTTTTTTCCCTATACCACACTTATGATTATCCAAACTTTTTAATTTATTTTAGATAATTGTGGTTATATTATTATATCAATATAAAATTGTAATCCTTAAATATAAACTTAATTATGACCGCATACATTTATTATTGAGTTTCACTAAATAAATATATTATTATTATATTTTTGAAAGGGAATATGTAAATCATTTTTTCCATTAAAACACATTACCGGTACAATTTAACAGCTTCATAATTAAAAATTATTTAAACCCAACCATTAATTGTAAAGTGCCTATATGATACCTGACCCGCTATTTTACTAGTATTACAAAAATATTTGTAGTATTTTTTTAAACATTGATGATTATCATAATTGTCATGTATGTTAGATATAGATATAGCATTGTATATTGTGTGATGGTTATTTAATAAATATACAAAACGAAGCGTGTCATCAAAAATATCATAACTGGTCTCAAGCGACACAAGAATCAAGAATGTGGGATTTCATTTACTAGTTTCTAATGCATTTAAAATGCATAGTATCAGTGCAACGACCAACTATGGGACGATCTCTAGCAGATCGGGTCCGTCCAAGGACGTCCACTATTCCACCACCCACTATAGGACTACCTTATCCATATTAACTTAAGGGCTATTTTCGAATGATAGAAATTAATCCGTCGCTTGAGCTGGCAAGAAAAATGATCCTGTATAAAAAGTAAAAAAAAGATGTGGTTGTTTTATTTTGTAGTGCTTCGATGAAACCAACATGGCGGCGAATTTTGTTATGCGGCAATAATGATTCTTATCGCTTGGTAACTGGAAATATAAGCTATGTACAGATTGAATACGTATATAAGGCAGGGAAATACCTACTTATACATTTTAAAGGACAAAAATGTTTTTATTAGTAATTTCGAACACAGTTTAATTTTTTTTTAAATTGTACTTTATTATAAACTTAATTAGACTTTCACATTTGACGTTCATAATTTGTAGAATATTATTGGTAAGTTAACTTAGACGCAATTTTTTTTTTATAACATTTTTACAAAATGTTATAATAACTAGTTAACTGTTGCTTGCGTTAACTTATTCATTAATACGCCCTTTAATTGACTTAAGATGACAATTGACTCATCACGTTTTGACGTTTGTAATTTGTGGATAATAAAAAAATACGCGCCATTCCGTCTGCGAAGCAGGTGCAGTTAATATTTTGACAACAATACTTAGTAGAAACACCCATTAATTTTTTTATACCCTCTTGACCTGGCGATGTTATCTTTACCAAATTTTGATATACGCTCTACGATAACTGTCAATTGGGTTTGGCGGTTATCTTTGAATAATTATTATCATTTAAATGTTGTGTCTATGCCGTCGATGCAATTTATTGGTAATTTTTTATCTCTTCAATTTTTTTGACTGATATCATTTGAGATTCGTAGAATTTCATTGTTGTTCTATTTTAAGCATGAAATACAACTTTTTGAGTCGTTTTAAGGCTTCCTCACGTCGTCCACATGTTTTCGAGCAAATATTAAATGCGCACATAGGGGGAAACTTATATGGTACACAGCCGGGGATCGAACCTACGACCTCAGAGAAGAGAGACGCCACTGCTATTAAAAAAAATAATAATAAACACAGAACTAAATTACGCAGAGATAAATTATAAATATTAGAAAGAAAAATGATTATATATTTTGCAGATGTATATACTTAAATAGGACGTGTACATAAGCAAGTTTGTCACACAATCTTATATTAAATTCAAAAACAATGGCAGGAAAGAGTATATTGTTTCACTGTGAGTCCCGGGGAGTTTCGCTACAATGAGTAGCATCCGGACTAGTCCCGGCTCCCAGTTCCCTAATATTTGAATATTATGCTTAGTTAATTGGTTTTAGATGCAAGACGTGCTGCAAATTATTTAAGTCACTTAACACTCTCAATGCCAGAGGGCTCGCGAGTACGTTGCCGGCATCTTAAAAATTTGTACTCTCTTATCTTGACCCTAATATAATATAGGAATTACTTCAGCGGGATGCTTATTTATTCACACATCTTATACAAAAACATACATTATGTAAAACGTTACATAAGTTAACAGACGGCCTTATCGCTAACAAGCGATTTCTTCCAGGTATCCTTAGTATGAAGCAATAATATAGAAACATCTACTTGGCATCTACAGCTCTGGCAATGAGAGTGTCCATGGGCGGTGGTCTGTCTTAAAATCAGATGAGGACACTGCCCGTTTTTCTACTTCTTTTTTTTTATAGAACCGGGGGCAAACGGGCAGGAGGCTCACCTGATGTTAAGTAATACCGCCGCCCATGGACACCCTCAATGCCATAGGGCTCGCGAGTGCGTTGCCGGCCTTTTAATAATTGGCACGCTCTTTTCTTGAAGGACCCTAAGTCGAATTGGTTCGCAAATACTTCATTGAGCAGCTGGTTCCACAAAGTGGTGGTGCGTGGAAAAACTGTCTTGAAAAACGCCCTGTTGTGGAATGGTGGACGTAGAGGTGATACGGAACCACTGTTCTATAAAAAAAATCTTGAATCAACCAGGCTCTACCAATAAACAAAAATGACCATAGATACTCAAAACGTTTGAATGATATCATTGGGATGTCTATTATATAATTGTCTCGTATCTAATAGAGGGTAAGGTCACCCCAGATAATATAAAATAATAAATTCAGCGCGTGGCAGGATGCTGGCGACAAATGACCAGGCGGTCGCTTTGCGTGAAATTCAAATTATCTCGAACCCCTTGCTCATTATGCAAAATCTGGAGTAGCTTTTAAAGTATACTTAATTGTCCAAGCAATGATTGTCGTAGCCCAGAATTTCATGGACATCCCTATTTATTTATCGAAGTAATCTAACCGCTAACATACATATTATGAAATAAAATATACACAGCCAAAGTTTTTTAAATAGAAAACATATTAAGTAACATTTATTTTTAGTTATAACTTCAATAAATAAAAGAAATCCAAGAAAGTTTAGTTCCTTTTAGGTCTGGGGCTCAAATTTTTGTTCAATGACCTAATAGGCATGTAGATATAATCCTCGCGGTGTATTCGTTCGAGCGAATGTTTTCCACACATAGACAGTCCATTGTTGTACATCAGTGGGGCTACCTTTTTAGGTCTAAGTCTCATATTTCTGATTCATAATATTTAATAACTAGTTGGTGATCAACTGTGCCTGACAGTCCGTCGAATTTTTGGGTCTAAAGCTAGCCGGTTGCATCACGATGTTTTCCTTCACAGTTCCAGCGAATGTTAAATGCACCGACAGGAATCGAAACTACGACCTCAGGTATGAGAGCCCCACACTAAAGCCACTAGGCCACCACTACTCGTTTCTTTTACTATGTTCAAATATAAAATGTTGGAACGTCATTTTTTCATGTATATTTAAACATTCTATTAATAAATAAATAAAATAAATTCTCTCGTCTTTTTATAACTCACACAATTGCTAAACAATGCGACTTAAGCGTATTATGCTAATACCAGCATAAACCATGACCTATCCCACGCACGCGCAGCAAAAACACTGCGAAGCGGGGGTTATTGAAAAAACTAATAAAAAAGCAATAATGCGATCCCGCATGGTGTCTAGTATGAAATTGACAAACCATATGTAAGGGATCTAATATTTGATAATAATATCAATTATATTGATGGTTCATTAAAAAACATATTTTAACTGGTAAGCTGGCAACCCTTTATGTTTATACGAGCCGGATAACGTTCTATGCAACTTAAATTTGTATTAATTTAATACATATTTATCATGCAAATATAAAACTACTTCATATGTTATAATAATACAATCGCTTCGATGTTGGTCGTTCAGCACAACTGCTACTGAAGTAACAGCTGCCTACTGAAGTAATTAAACCAATTCGACTTCGGATCCTTCAAGAAAAGTGCGTACCAATTCCTATAAGGCCGGCAACGCACTTGCGAGGCTTCTGCCCGTTTGCCTCCTATTACATAAAAACAAAATAAAAGAGATGACAAAAACGTAATATTCGAATTCTTCTTGAAATTTAAATATTGAACACGTTAAAAAGTTTATTGTTCCCTCAGGGTCCTACAAGAAAAGAGCGTAGCAATTCTTAAAGGCCGACAACGCACTTGCGACCCTTCTGGCAATGTTAGTAGGCGACGGTATCACTTAACATCAGGTGCCATTACAAAAAAAAATTAAATAATTAATCTTTATTCACTAGAATACACTGAATTATCTATGTTTCAGCTAATTGTCAAATTTGAAATTCGAATGTCTTCCTGACAATGTCAAAAACACCTTAATAAAGTTTATTGCTCCCGACGCTTCCGCAAAATTCGTGTCTAAATAAGACAATTCATGTCAAAGGTCGCGCTAGTTTTAACAATTACATTTGCATTTCTGCATCGTCTCCGGAGCAATAACCAAATAATTAGCTCGCTTTATGGGGCCTTTGATTGTTTAACGAACATTGTTTAACATTTATTTATTATCTTACACTTAACACATAAAAACATACACAATACACAAAGCCAAACCAGATTACATTGATAGAGCAAATTTATTAAACAGAAAACATAAGTACATACAGTGTTCAGGTACCTCAAAAAAATGTGGTGGTACAACACAAAATAAAAATCAGTTCTACGTAATAATAATGAACGTTTATTATCTACAAACCCCAAGTTTAAATGGTAGAAAACGTATTTAATCCGAAATATAAGCAATTTGTATTGGCATTGAGTTGGTCGAAATTTGGAGTAATTGTTGACCCTAGAGCTCATTTAAATGAGCAAATATCTGCCAGATATGCAAGTGAATCCACAAAATTAGATTAGTTAATAAAATTACTGTCATTACTGTCGTTGGTGTGCCGCGGTACACACTTTGCAGGACACTGCATTCATAGACAAAAAGAAAAAGAAAACTGTTATTAATACATGTTCTTTGTAATATAGTAAAGGTATGTGTAAAAATTACAAACATAACGTTTTACATGAATTTTTATATCTAACATATACAGTAGCAGACAATCGCGGTTTTACACTGTTTTTTAATTTGGGAATTTAATCCTGTAATAAGGGATACTTGAGTAATCCCAAATAGTCCTGGCACATGTGGCTATGGCTTTCCAACAAAACAGAAATCCTCTGAGCAGTGAAATCGCTCTGTGAAGCATGAAGTTCAGGAGGAGGCTTCATTGCTTCTGGAAGGAGCAGGGCTGGCTTAGTTAGCCATGACTTTACGAACAAGTGACCAAATGAGCGTCTAAGTGCGGAAATTGAGTTCAAACTACATTCATACAGGCATAATTCAGGATTCTAACGCTCAAAGAATTTATGAAATCGCTCGTACGAAAATAAACATGCATACTTTTTAATATTTATTATTTTTCTGCTTTACAAACAATTTCTGGTAATTTTATTTAATTTATTGTGTTTGTATTTTATCTAGTATATGTTTTTTTTTTTGTAACACTTATGTATACTTCAATTGTCATACATTTTAGATGGAAGATTTTGTAAAATATGCTGTAGATTTAGTACTATGTATTATGTGGTAAACTTTAATAAATAAATAAAATATTTATAGAATTCCAGGCGTCCCAAGACATATGGGACAAGGTAGAGTAAGTTAAGTATCATAGATATACATTTTACGTTTTTCCTTTCTTTCAAAATATTATGTAACACAAGAAGAATTATTATTTTTTGTTAATTGATTGATTGATTGGCAACAAAAAAGGAAGGGGTGTTTCTTTCACGTTTGAGTCGCTTTGATTCCCAGATGAGACAAGTAATTTCTAGAAAATAATTGAATCCAGCAATACTTATTTTCAAAATAAAATAAAGTCTTCTCTCAGCAAAATATTTAAAGTACTTTCCCTTGATGTCCCAAAATTTTGGGACGCTCTGTATAATTAGACAAAATAGCTCAAATTTTTTTTGAGCATTTTTTTATCTTTTCTAAAGTCAAACTAAAAAACCGTCTACATTTAAACTATATTAAAGAGAATTTAATATTTTATTTTTAACGTTTACAACCCCAATTCTCATAGATTGTCTAGGTTTAAGCAGTGGCGGTAAAATTGCTCTTAATTGAGAGCACTTATCACAGCCATTTGCATATCCATGGCTGATCATTGATCAAGTTCACTTCTGGGAACTGGCGGTTAATAGTTGAAATTATATAGTATTATTTAAACTACCCGCGTTCGAGCAAGATAAGTACGAAAACTTTACAAACATTTTGCATATCGATAAATAGTATTTTCTATTTATAGACATAATGGCTTACATATTAAAGATATGTATATGTTGTCTGGACTTTTTTGTACAATTTTTCCAGAGCTACATTTCCACTATACATTATATACGTGTAACTTTTACTGAATTTCCAAACACACGCCAAAATAGCTCGCAAAAGCGATTTTTTTAATTGGCCTATTTCGGTAATATTTTTAAATAACTTATAAAGACGGTGAAGGAATGAAACCCAATGATTTAATAAATAAGATTCATTAATTAACTTTTATACAAAAAGAGTATTTTTATATTTGAGTTTGCAGTAATTTATTCCTATTGTTTAAAAGTAGCTTTACAAATGGCATTAGAAGTTCCAACACACAAACGATTTCAAGAACCACCAAATTAATTCCTCAGACTTTAAAGTGTTTGCCTTCAGCAAAATACAATTTCGACTACTTAAGTGAGTTGATTATTTTATTTTATATTATATAAGTTGTCGTAGATACGACCGTTAGCTAATGTAATTATTTATTACATTTAATAACACAAGAATATAGTGTCTTCCACTCAATAGTCTGTAAGTAGTGTGATTGGACATTTTCTTATGTTAAATAACCTCTTTAGTAAATAACGTTACTTTTAAAAGATTTATTAACGTTAAGTTCGTAATGTATAATGTATGTATGTATTTGTGCAGAGACAATAAAAAATATATACTGTGTGTGTGTGTGTTTGTGTTCATTGATAAACGAATTTTCAATCTAAGTCCAGTATTATCTGTCAATTAAACTTTAACTTACCTTTATTAATCGCATATTGCCTGGGCATAAAAACTTTATAAAAATATTGTCTATGTCAATTCGACAATGTTACCATAAACAATGTTTCATAGAATAAAGTACTTTTAATATAAATTCCCCTTTTATCACATTAATGTGATGCGCGTGTCAGTACCATCATTATTAGATGAAGACTGACAGCATTGATTAATCATTTATAACGAAGTCTAAATTTTCTACGTCTTGAGATTGTTATAACCCTGCCATTTTATTTATACTCGGTAGGATAGCATTTATATAATGTATGCAGGCAAAGAACCCGTCTACACATCTAAATGAAACATGTTTTTGAAAAAGACGCCATTTCGTTTATCTGATGTAGAAATGCGCAAATATAGACATTTATAATCGTTGTTATAGGACTCTAGTTGTCTATTAAATCACAGATACCTAAAACTTTCAACTGCAATCGCGATAAGTGAATTCCATTTTTAAATTCGGATTGACACGTCGTGTTAGTGTACGAAATTAAAACTTTCTAAAAGTTTTGGTAAACATGGGACGGATACCATATCACGAATGCAACATTTAACAAAAAATATTGCACGGCTTGTTCTATTTTTGAGTGCATTTCGCTATTTTGGCGTTCCCCACAGCCAATATGTCAATGACCCGGTTTCGCGGCATTTGTTCACGTACTTTTGGTGGTTTTTGAACGCTCTATCAGTGACTGGCGTAAACTGCGTTACGTTAGGGTTATTTGAATATGGAATCATTTTAAGTTGTTGGTTTTGTTATTTTATATAGTCTACGTCGCATTCATTTGTTTTATACGTGTTACAATTCGAATTAAGTTTTGCTTTTTCGTTACGCACCTTACTTGCGAAGACCTATTTCTTTTAATTGAATTATAATTTATTACGCACATTTTTAATTAGACATAGCTCTCGTAACCTATGAGGGAATCGGTAGGCTGAATTCTGTCTGTTTTATTAAAATTGTTACTTTCTATGACAAAAATGTTGCTTCCGCGGAATCGAACAGTTTCTGCGTAAACCACTAAATGCGGTTGCACACTACAATATCTAACTGTAAACTTTATTGATCGTTTGACACATTACAATTAATTTGTGGTTGACAAATTACAAACCAATTAAAAATGTAAACTTTACGTTATTTGTGTAACTTTTAATGCAAAACGATTGCACTTGAAAATGTGTAGCAGCTCTCTAACTTAGAAAGCATATTAATTCGAATTTTATGTAAATAAAATCGATTCAAACTAGAATTTATTTCTAGCGCGGCGCGAAGTTCAGCGTTAGCATACAAAGACAGGGCGAGGCTACAGCTTTTTATGAGCTGAATTCGGTTTTAATCTACGTGCACACAGGCTCAAACGTGAGTGCAGTGACTTACTGAAAATACAGTAGATCTACTGTTTTCTCTGTTACGAAAAAATATTCATCAAATATATAAACTCCTTAGTTTTTTGTTAATTCGTTTAAAAATAAAAAGTTTTAGAAAGGTTTTATACAAACCTTATGACCAGGGTTTCGTCTACATAAATATAAAAATATTATGTTATCAATACGGAATATTAAATTAACTTTAAAATAGAAAACATTTACTCGTTTTGGAGACACATCTACAGAATTTTACTGTACTAGCTGCGGCAGTGTAGCGTTACTTTCGCGAAGCACTATACGTGCGCGGGCGCACTCACGCACACATGGCCCGCTGCCCTCCTCACTGCAATTTGATGGCGCGACCCACACTCTCACGCAATTGCATACTGTGTGCGTAAAAAGCGCACAGAGGCGCGGGGTAAGGCGGGACGATCGTCCGCCTGCAACTAACAGTCACCGCTTGACGCTCGTAAGAGCACACCGCCCCCACAGGGCACAAATAAACGCGTACAACCCCCGTGCGAATAAGTGTTTATACGATCACATGTTGAGTTGGCAGCCCTGAAATCGGATCTTAATTTTTACAGGTAAGTTTCCAAATTTAAAAAATTTCGTAGACGTGCTACGGATCTACGAGATTATTTTTGTACTAGACTAGATTTAGTTGATTACCTGTACCTGTTTAGGTAAATTGTCAATTCAGTAAGGAAGGGCTATGTAAATGGGGTAGGGCGGTGCAGCGGGGCAGTGGACAATAATAATACACGTAGTAGTCAGTAGAGTCAGAGCGGACTCGCGCTTGGGTCTGTCAGTGCGTGTCGAACGTTCATAGCTGCAAGTTAGTGAAGAGTGCGCGTTCTGTAAATGTTAAATTTTGCCACTGTGCTATGTATCCTGCGTCTTCTTGTGACGGCATTTTGCCTGGTATGTAGTCGTCTTAGTTATAGCGATTATAAGTGACTTTAGAAATTTAATATTGTTGGACGAATGTGCAAAATTAATGCAAAAATTAATAATGCAAGTTAATAGTTAATAATTTGCGCTTAAATTATTTATTTTAAATTAATTAATTATTTTATTTCAGGACTAATTTATACCAAATGCTTTGTGTTCTTTACATAATTTATAATAGGTTTTTAATTAGTTATATTTAAAAAATATTTATAAAATAATATTTCGGAAATAAATTAATGAAATAAATAAATAAATAAATATTTTATATAAATTTTACACTATGCTGTACAGTGAAATTTTCAGGCGCCAAAGATTTTTTAACTCATTTTTTAACTCATCAATCAAAAACACCAAAACACTTTGTTGTTTTTTTACTTTTTAATTATTATGCAATAAAAACATGTTAATTTTATTCAAATTATATTATTTAGAGTAAATTTTATTATAATTGTAACGAAAGTAATTATTGCTGCTGAGTTGATATTTTAATTTATTTAAATTTTTATTTCAAACACTGAAAACATTCTAAAATATTTTTTTTTATATAATTTTATTAACGCATTTATACTTTTCGTTGTGCTCCATACCTATCAATAACAACGAACGTGACGTACGTTTAGTTATTGATAAACAAAAAAAAGTAATTCTAGTTATTATTTATTCTTATTAGATTTTTTAAATATAAACATTAAAGAATCATGTTTAACGATAACTCTCTGTTGTTCGCAGAAGCACAATTCAGCAAAATGGGTAGTAGCGAGGGTCAACAAACCTTCTGCCTAAAATGGAATCATCACAAGACAAATCTAGTAGAGATTTTAGAAGCCTTAATCAAAGTCGAGACATACGTCGACTGCACCCTGGTTGTAGACGATCAGGTCACATTCAAAGCTCACAGAGTGGTACTAGCCGCCAATTCGCCTTATTTCCAATCAATATTGGCCGATGTACCCATGGATCATTGCAGCATACTATTCCCAGGCGTTAAAGATTTCGAGATGCGCGCTCTCCTCGAATATATGTACACAGGCGAAGTAAATGTGACACAAGCTCATATTCCCCGCATCATGAAAGTCGCCGAACAACTGGAGGTAAAGGGCCTATTCGATATGACGGAGTTGAGACGCCGGCCGGGCAGCAGCGAGCGAACACCGGCTGCATCGCCCCCGCGTGTTGTACCAGCCGCGCCATCTAGCGTGTCACCGCCCGTACCTATCAACCGCTGGCCGCCCCCCGCGCCCCTGCTCTCCGCAGCCTACGATTCCGCTGATATGAACCCTTTGAAACGCAAAAAGTTGTCTAGCATGCTAGCCACTCGTGATACACCAATCCTAAGAAACGTTCTCGCTCAAAATACCTCCGTGGACTCATCACAACCTATCTCTTTAGTATGCCACCCTGTTGTTAAGCAAGAACCTCCTCGCTGGCACTCCAATGGCTCAGCGAATGAATCAGAGCGACCCCCGAGTCCCCAGCGTCCATTCGAACACCGCCCACGAAGATTATCATCACCCCACTATAACCGCTCATATCATTCTGAAGATGCCCATTCACCCTACACTGAGCGTTCATTTGAAGAGGAAAACACTCGCTCATTCCATCCCTCATCTCCACCTACAAGCATGCAACCAGATGTAAGAGCCGGCTTAGCACCGTACGTTCCACCTCAACAAAAGCCGGAATGGAAACGATACAAGCAATACACAAGATCGGATATTATGTCCGCGATTGAATGTGTGAGAAATGGTATGAGTGCGCTCCAAGCTTCCCGTAAATACGGCGTGCCGTCACGCACCCTTTACGATAAAGTGAAAAAACTAGGAATCACTACAAGTCGACCAATGAGTCGGGGCATAAAGAGGGAGTCTAACGGCGCCGCTTTCCCTTACGGCTTGAGCGGAACGGGAGGTAATGATGAGCACACACCCTCTAATCCATTGATTGACCCGTCATTTCTACAACAAGCTTTAGAAGGGGCGACGAGGGACGGGGGTAGAGAAGCCTTACACGCAATGGCGTTGGCCGCAGCCGCCCACGCCGCTCTGACACCTCGCACGCCACCGCGCTCAAGACCACAGTCCCCACGATCCCCGGCTCACGATGATGACCACGTTGAAGATCTTTCTGTAGCACGACGTCGCGACCCCGATCCTCCGTCTGGTGTGATTGTGCCACCCCGTAACTTCGCCCTCGACTGCAGTGAACGGGATTAAGCGGCACGCAATGTAAATGACTTGACAAGACTGATATAGGCGTACAAAGTTAGATAAGGCCCTTATTAGACTTAACTGGTAGGCCGCGTCGTGCGCGCGAAAGCCACGTAGACCGAGCGCTTCGGCCGGGCGATTGCAATGGGCCCCGTGGCCACATACTTATCTTCTACCTCTTTTCCTTTCTATTTATTTTCCAGCGCCATGCTGCCCTATAACGAAATCAAATTTCCGTTGATGGCTTGGGATGGCGGTGTCTTGTGATTTTATTTTTGTTTTCTTCTTTTTTTTTTGTTTTTAACATTTGTCTCTGTTAATAGAATAATCGATAAGTTAGTTATATGTGTAATGTTAAGTGAAGTGTAGAGCGGCAACCGTTAAAGGTAGACTAGGACGCGCCGGCGCCGGTAGGCACCTCTGGAAGGTCCACCTAGACGAGTTATTGTGCAATTTGTTGTCCGCGACTGTGATGTTTATAGACTGAAATACCGCCATTACCTCACGCTCGCTATAGTTTTGACTCTAGTCTGCACAGCACGTTGCAAATCCCGGTTTCATAAACCATAGATATCAAATATTATCTGATGACGCCCATCATCTGATTAGCGATGCAACTGTTTTAATACATTTTCATTACAATTGTTCATAGTTTTAAAATGAAAATATTTATTACATATTTCTCTTAGATATAATAGCTAAAATGCTCAATGTAATTTAAATAATATAATTCGATAAAACATCACTTTTAATTGTCAACTGTCATTCATGATTTATGTTAACTGTCACTATTGTTAAGTTAATTTTTTGAAGACTGATTTGTTACTTTAGTCTAGTTCAAATGCCATAGATACGATATATGTAATGCAAGTTGTTTTAATTATTAAGGGTGAACACGTTTTAGAGTGAGACACAAATATCACTACTGTGCCTTTTTGTTAATTTTTGGACATTCCAAGTAGGTTCACGTTTGCGCTGTTATTAAACACGATTAAGGCACTTTTAGATGTAATTTTAACGGGATAATAAATAGTTTATCTTGTCGAATTCCTAATCAATATATACCTCATAATTTAAGCTTTTATCAGATTTGTGATTGTATAAATTTTGTGCCTATTAATATGTTATAATTTTAGTTAAATCGAGTCTTAAGTAATTTTTAAAGGTTATGTAAGTTAATTGAAAACAATTATTGTGTGTAGTTTAAAATATTATTGAGTTTATGTCATCTACATACCTTATATTAAATAAGAACTTTATCTATATTTACAAATAATATAATGTTATCAATACAAATTAAACGTTTAAATTGATTCAATTCTTTTCCTTTATCCTTAATAAATTAATGGTCGCTAGACCGCGCTTTCTTCTGTGAGTTGAAGCCACTGAGTGATTAAAGGCTGAAAAGTTAGGGTACGAAAATAAAAACTGAAATTATAGAAATATATTATTATTATTTATTATTATTATGATTAATAGTACTAACAGTATTCTATTTAAATTTGAATATATTTATAATGGAAAGCACGATTGGCAAATTTTTTAGAAGTTAGTTTTAAAGAATTGCAACTGTATTGTGATATGTGGCGCCATCTCTTGTCGAACCTCCACTTAACAATGGTTTCTTCATCCTTGTCATGGTTGTTAATTTTTACAAGACGGAGTACTATGTAACTGCTTTGTGTAATCTCCGCTAGATGTCCCTGCAACCAAAAATAGGTAAATTAGTATTTTCTGGTTGCAATATGTCTTAGATAGGCTTTATCTTTATTAATGTTTATATTTATAATATTTTTATATAATAAGTAAAAGTTTGTCGAATATAAAATTCCGTTAAATGTAAATGGTAGGAAAACCGAGATGACGTAAAATCGCGCCATCGTTTTCCAAGAATCTGATTGGCTTAAATTTCTCATGTCAAAGTTGGTGCAAAATAGTGAGCTGATGTAAATAATTGTAAACACGAAAATAATATTGTAAATTTGCAATAAGTTTTTCTATTAACTAATAGAAAAATATGGATACAGACGAGCCTTTAATGAATAACGACGTATTCAACGTCAATGACATTGCTGATATAGAAGGTTAGAACATTTATATTCCATTGTAAATAACGATATTAAATGTAATGACTAATATTTATAAAAACTGAGGCTAAAAAAATGACCTTTCAATAACTCTGAATATAAATTATTTCAGATTTTCTCAGTGGCTGTGATGGAGATTTTATGGTAAAACTTGAGGAAGAACTTGCTTTAATTGACCGAGACATTCAACTTATCGACGTTGATACGAAACAAGGTGTGGACAAACCTTCGAAGGTTTCACCGGTTGTGACGAGTGGAGGGAATCCATTAGTATCACAATATTCTCAAAATAGAAATTCAGTTCCGGTTCAAGTTGCGGTACCTAAAAGTAGCCCACTGCTAGGCCAATATGGACGTGAAGAATCATACAATTTGCAGATTAAGAATGATACATTACAAAATGCCACACAAACCCCACCTGCTAAGACACCTCAGCAGACACCTATTATGGTTCAACAAGTTGTCCAAAGCCCACTGTATGTGAACTTGAGTCATGGAAGCTTGCAACAACTTCCTGATGGGCGAGGAATAGTTCAAATTGATGGCGTCCAAAAGGTCAACCAAGTTAAGACTACAACCAATCAGCCTATTTTACTTCCAAATAACACAAAGGGTGTGACTCCAGTGATTATTAAAAGTGATTCAAACTTTTCACCAGTTCTTTTGCAGTCAATTAATCCTGAAACTGTTATGTATACCACTGCTCCTATTCAAGGTAAAAATTGATCCTTTTTTAATGATAAAGCATATATATCATATAATATTTATGTTAATGATGCAATATTTCGTAATATTATTAGTAAAGGACTATTGGTGTTTATTTTCTTTCTGGAAAGACCAGGGTTGGCACTTGAACCCTCTTGAGTGAGCACAAACAACACACATCTCTAATGCCAATGCTAGTGTCGTGCTAGCCATTCTAGTCAAAACACATTAAGGTTAAATTTGTGTTTTAATTTACTATTTCTTATTTTCAGCATCAAATCCAAGTACAAATACACAAGCGAGCAATGATAATAGGCCTATCCATACCATTTTTGCGAATACTGGACACACTTTGTTGACTACAGGCATTGTCTTGGATGATAAATTTACCTTCAGTTCGTCAAACGGCCCACCTAAAGTAAAGGAAGTCAAGAGAAGTGCTCATAATGCTATTGAGAGACGATATAGGACAAGTATTAATGATAGAATTATAGAATTAAAGAACATGTTGGTCGGAGAAGATGCTAAAGTGAGTTAACAGAATTGTTAAATAAGAATAATTTAAACTATTCTTGCATTGACCAATTCATTTCACTATTTGCTTGAGTGTACGGTAATATACCGTCTTTAGTTATGTAGTTACTGTTGAAAATTGGTGCCTTGTGATTGAGTGACACACTCACTTTTTATTTAAACTAGTTGTGCATTGATATTTTTTCCGGTATTCTGAAAGTATTGCACACTTTTGCATCTATACTATACTATCGTTAATTATATATTAAGTAGAATAATGTATAGAAATACAGAAATTATAACTGACAGTCACAATATAGACTTGAAAAAACAAAGTTTTAATTCTAACAGTACCTTACTAGGACACATTCGTAGACTATAACGGTTCTAATATACTGATTAGTGTTTTTGACGTTTTCAGTTGAACAAATCAGCAATCCTACGAAAAACTATAGATTACATAAAGTATTTACAAAACCAAAATAGTAGGTTAAAGCAAGAGAATGTGGCTTTGAAATTGGCATGTCAGAAATCAGGAGTCAAAGAGGTGTTCGAAGGAGCGTATACGCCACCCCACAGCGATGTGTCGTCGCCCTATCATTCATCATCGCCGCATTCGGCTATGGATAGCGATAATCCTTCCTCGCCGGACTTTAGGGTGAGTATACAGATCTATAGACAAATATTTCTACTTCCTTACTTATATCAAACTTTAACTAATATTTAGTTAAAGTTTGATATGAAAAAAGTGAATCGTGGCGGACACAAAAGTTACTTACTGATTTTAGTCCGAGATCCGGCTCGAAGGACCAAAATGTACCCTCAAAAATGCTTTAAATAATTTAACAATTTAATGATAATAAACAGTGTATACTGTACTCACTCGCGTATAACAAAATATTACATTTATACTAAGAAATTAAATATTTAAATGCCGTCTGGTTATTTGGGGCGTAACTCCAATTTAGGCAATGGCCGCTTATAAAACTAAGAAATCCTCTTGTCAACGAATCACAAATACAAAGGTTTACTTTTCGCACACACACATATGAAACGTTTTTTAGAATTTAATACTTCTTAAGTAGTCTCTTTTACTCACATCGTAGACACAACTTGATAGAAAGAGACGAGAGAGCGCAATTAGTTTTTATTAATAAAGGGATTTTACTACAAAAATATTGTATAAGTTGTCAAAGATGTAAAATTACTTTTCTTTTGTATTACTTGCATTAAATCATAAATTAAGTTCAGCTAAGTAACACGAAATTTAATTGAAAATAATTATATGGTACTCATACTAAAGTAACCTGTGGCTCTACCCTTTTAGGTCGAAGCCTCAAATATCAGTTTCACGATCAGTTGTCAATCTAAGAGTCAAGTAGGTGATTAGCCTCACAAGCCGTCTCCTTTTTGAGTCTTAGTCAAGTGGGTTTCTGCACAATGTCTTCCTTCAACTGTTCGAGCAATTGTTAATAGACAGAATTGGATCAAACCTTTATGCGTAGGCCAACACTGCAATCAGAAGGTTCTCAAGTGCGTTGCCGGTATTTGAGGGAATGTTATGCTCGTATCTACATAATCTTTTATATGATTGATGCAGATGGATGACAAGTACTCCAAAGTGGTGATGGGTATGGGTGATCACTCCCGTCTTGCTCTGTGTGCCTTCATGGTTGGGTTGATAGCGTTCAATCCATTTAGCGCCTTCTTCGGAAGCGTTATGTCAGACACACGTGCAAACGATTTCAATGCGCATTTGGATCAACGCAGGATATTATCAGACACGGATTATGGTAAGATTTGGGCGTGGCCTAATGTTGTACCGTCATTGGTTACGATGTATACAAAAATAGTGATAAGTTTACTAGAATAGAACATACGCACAATGTTAAAACTATCTAAAGTTAGTTATTCTTTTTTGGGAAAAGGGTTCTTCTTTAATAAATAGCCAGAGGCTCTTTTATCTCTGCCTTTTAATAATTTGGATTTTTGAAAAGAGTACCGACAGTTTTTTACGCAGTCTTGTTTCTCTCGGCCTACACCCTCTGTCTTCTTTGCCGATGAGTAGGGATTTTGTGACAAATCTAATAACGTGGGATAAGTGATATATCTTATATTCCAAAATAAACATTTTTTATTGGTGATTTTCGCCCATTTTATATAGCTTTATAATTAGATTTTGGAATCGTACTGTTATTTATTAAATTATATAAATTTGCTTATTATTTTTTATAAATATATATAGATAGTGCAATCCAGTCGTACGCTAAATCCACTAGACCAACGCTGCCTAATAGATCTTCGATTAATTTGATTTTTTTTTCAGACGGTTCCCACGGCTGGGGATATTGGCTATTCAATATGTTTTTGATATATCTTGTGAATTTCGTCATACTCGGCGGATGTTACGTTAAACTATTGGTGTATGGCGATTCTGTTCCCAAACCGCAGTCGAAAGAAGCCAATCTTTTCTACGAACATAAGGCCCAAGCTGAAAATTATTTGAAAAAGGTATTTTTAAACTTTTTTGTACTACCCTCATAGTAGTATGTTATGTTTTTGATTGTATTCTCTGTCTTAAACTTCGTTACAATAATAGAAAACAAACGAAACGACTAGAAGTTTTCTATTTTAAATGGTAAAATGTTCTGCTTTTATGTTTATTGTTATATATATATGTTTATTGGTTTTAATTTTTCGTTATATATTACATATTACGGCCAGCTAGATAATGCACGACATATATGTCGATAATAAATCTATAAGCGCTTACATATGAAAATTTTACTCGTCTAAAAAATAGATAGCATGAGGGTAGTTCGAAATTTCAGGGTGAACTGGCAAACGCGCGTACGGAGTTACACAGGTGTCTGGAGGTGTGTAATAAAAGCGTTCAGTCGTGCGAGCGCGGTCGTGCGAAGTACACGTCTCTGGCAGCTGCGGCATTGCGACAAATTATGCAGGCCATGCCGTTCGGAGGGTTTTTAGCACGACGGGCGGGAGATTTGTTCAATGACAGGTATTTTTAACAAAGTTCGTTAGTACTGCTCTCGGTGTAAAATAAAAAATATTGAGTGGTTTTATGAAACCGCGGTAAAAGTGAAACTTTTTTTCACTTTATAGACATTTAACTAATCATTTTTGGAATAATATTCTATTAAGAGTATAAAATCGCTTTATCATCTTAATTTTATATTCGGAAAATTGGAATGATAATGGGACTAATAAAATTAGACTAAGTCTCCAACTAATATTTTTATTGAATTCTGTGTCTTAGAGAGTACGACATACATAATACTTAACAATTATTTAGATTATATACACATATTAAAATAGCGTGGAGCACTGTCACAAATGAATAATAGTCTAATCACTACACGGTCAGCTGCTGCGAAATATAGGCGCCGCCATATTGGCCTCGGCTGCTATGACGAGCGCCTTTCACTTTATCCCTACTCCGCGGCCGACCGTCACGCGACATGCGTCACACAGAGCAAAAAGTTTCAGACGATGTAATAAAAGTTTCACTTTAATAAAATCAATGGCGCCACAACCTCTTTAGGTCTAGGCCTCCGATTTACTGCATCTTTTACTTGTTCCAAGGTTTTTAAGTAATAAATACCTGTATACGAACGCTTCCAAGGGTCTATTTAAAACAATAGTTTAATCCAAGAGAAATCGGATAATTATTTTGATTATTTTAAGCCCCGCCCGCAAAGCAGCGAAGCACTGGGCCTTTGAGGTGTCCACTGTATCGCATAGATTGGCCCAGTTGGAGCTATTATCTCCGCACAGTGGTCGCAGCGAGCGTTTGTTACTCGCCCTTCAAGCTGTGAATCACGCTGAGGTGTCGGGAAACAAGCATTTGTTGGCTGACACGTATACAACGGCCGCTTTGGTCTTTAAGGAATATATGCCGAAGATCGGGAATCGCCTGTGCGGGTGAGTATTAGATTTGTATGGTGTTTTGGAACTGTAGCCACTGTATACGTACCTGAAAGGCCGGCTACGCACTTGCAAACCTGGTGTCGCAGGTGTTCATACGGTATGGCACTTAACTTTAAGCTTGTTAAACTTAGAATAGATACTGATCTGTACACATACCTTAAAGGCCGGCAACGCACTTGCAAACCTCCTGGTGTCACAGGTGTTTATACGGAATGGCAATTAACTTCACCACCGGTAAACCTATAATAAATAGCGCACTGTGTATGTACCTTAAAGGCCGGCAACACACTTGCAAACCTCCTGATGTCGTAAGCGTCCATATGCGACCGCCCACCTATTCGTGTACCTAATGTTTTAGATAGATTATTAAGAGATGTTCATATAGTTAGATATTATCAGTTAATATTTAAATAACAGTTTATACCCCATCTAGGTATTATCTCCGCGCTTGTCATCTATGTTGGGACAATGGGGCGGACTGGCCGCTACGTGTACGCTGGTCGGCGAGTACGCGCGGTCAACAGTTCTTGCGTAAGCGCACGTGGACGTACGAACAGGCGCCGCCCGCTGCAGCGCTCTTCTCGCGTATACCCTGCCCACAGGATCCACTTTCATATGCCATGAGGGTAGATCATTATTTTTATGAAAAACTACTGCTCACGTATGCTGTCCATTTTGAAATAACCACAGAACCAGGCTTAAAGAGTAAAAAGCCTACAGGACGTTGAAAACGAATTTCGAATTAATTTAAAAATAATAATATTGAGTGTTTGGCGGTACGAGGTTCCGTTTAGTAAATATCCTATCTTAATATATATAAATCTCCTGTCACGATGTTTGTCCGCGATGGACTCCTAAACTACTTAACCGATTTTAAATTAAAGTGGCACACCGCGAGCAGTCTGGTCCAACTTAAGAGATAGGATAGCTGGATCTTAGATCTTTAATTATAGTCGCAATTTTATTTTATTGCAAAAATTTATTATTTGATTCAATTCTAACAGATGGCGCTGTGTTTCACATAAGTTCTCCTACCGTTTCCCTTGAATAGTTTACTACTATGTAATATAACAAAACTCTTAGCCACAGCAACGCTTGGCCGAGTCTTCTAGTAAATCATATAAACGTAGGCTTAATATTTCAGTCATATCACCTGGAACTTCTGCAAAAGAGTCTTCATATGCTCCTATGCGCAGACGAAAGGAGCAACACAAGGGACGTGCTGGAACTAGTTAAACTTATAACTGACGATGTCTCTACGGATGCTCCAAATCATTCAGGTACCTTTTGACTTATTCATCATAACCATTCTAAAATGTATCCCACAAAAAATTAGCCTGGTGCAAATGGTTGAATATTTTTTTTTAATCAACGCATACTCCGTAACGATAACCGAAACAATCGGATATCCGAAATAAATATATATCCGTAAACGTATCCGTTTCACAACTTTCGGATAGTTTCGGATAAGGGCGAAGTCTAAAATCTAGAAAAAAATACATGTTTCGACAGGTTATTGTTAATTTTCATTACTCACAAAAACAATTTAAATGAAAACATTTAATATGTTATACGTAGGTTGTAAGTTAATATGTGCAATAAAGCTAAATGATTTTGCAAAGCCATTAAATTTATAGCAATTTTATTTTAATATTTTAGTAATATATAATAATTACTTACCTATATGACCGATTATAATACCAACTGATAATCTAGACATAGATAAAACCTATATGTAAAACTTAATAATTACATACCTACTACTTGTGTTTATATTTTACTTTATTTCAATAACCGTATTCGAAACCGATATAATTTTATTCCTATATCCATATCCGTATCTAGATCCGAAATATCATATCCAAAACATCTGTACTCACAACATAGAATTTTAGCATAACACTCCCGCCTCTTATTTTTTTATGGACTATCGGAAAATACTATAATTTTTGTGGAACAAATAGTTTGAAAGTCGTAATTAATCCGACGACTTCGACTAACGCCTACGCTTTTCATTTCGTAATAAGACCCCTGAAGAACCGCCATACTGGTACAAATGACCCACTATTTTGTGTCACTATCTCCCGGCCTAAAACGTTCATTACGGACATCAAATAAAAAAGTATACTTTGTAAATATTCCATTTGACACCAAGAAAGTATTAATTATAGTAATCAAATAAAACATGTATATCAATAGCTTGTAATCATTAATATATGAAAAAGCCATAATTGAAAATATTGATTGTCATACATCAGTCACGTGATCATAGTCAGAGTATGTTTGTAAATAATAAGTCTTCGCTTGTTTAATCCTAATACAGTAAAATTCCGTCGTAAACTTTTTTGAAATATGTATATGGGTTTTTCTGTACGTGTAGTAATCAATTCGTTTGTTTACAAACATGTTACGTCATAGGGATTGGCGAGACGCCATCTTGAATTTAATTCACAGCTTGCATTATTATTTTTCATACAGAACCTTCACTTTTTGAAAATATTTTATTTCGTAAAGGATAATCTAGAGATGTAATGGTGAAAGATTTTTAGACAATTATTTTTATTTTTTTTTACGAATATTATAATTATTAGAGTATTTTCAATTGTGAAATTCTTAAAAATTCCTCCTATAATGAAAATAATTGATATTTAGGTTGTTGGGACCCCGTAATGGAGTGGTGGGCGAACATAGTGGGTGTGGCTGCCACCTGGTTATTGGCGGACAGCAACAGATCTGCTAATATCGGAGACAGATTGAATATCCTACCGGAGGCATTGGCGAACTGTGAAGATCCTCTGCCGGGGTAAGGTTAACAGTTGTATAAAGCTGATTTGTTTTTGTATGTTCGTTTAATCCATCAATTATACCATTAACACAGCGAGCTAGCTAAAGCCGTGTAAAGAAATCTATGAAATGAGGGTAGGTAATTTAACGGATTACCGTCAAAAATTTAACATATTTAAAAATGTAAAAAAATTCTCTCTGTTTCTAAAGATATTTAAACATTATTACCGTGGATGAAACCGAGCGGTATTGCTAGTTATAATTACAATTTATACAAGTAATAACAGTTTTGTAAAGTAAAATAAACGTGTAATATATTTTTTTAATATCAAAAAGAAAATGAATCTGATCGACTTAATGAGAAACTACTAGCTAGACTTTCTGGCCCTGTATTGTCAATTTATCAAGACCGTATATAAAACCCATAGCGCTATAACATTTTGGGTCTGGGCCTCAAATTTCTGATCTGTTCATTTGTTATTTTTGAATTAGCTAGGGATATTTCCATTGGGAAAGACAGACGGTTATAATGTTTTCCTTTACCGATCAAGCGATTATTAAATGCGCATATAGAAAGTCCATGGGGCTTTCTACGTCCTGAAGTATGAGAGTCACACTCTGACCACATTTAAATAGGCTATTAATAAAGCCCAGGAAAATCATACACTCTCCACTGGCTCTGCGACCCAAAAAGTATCTTTGCCTTCGAAATATCAACTTTCCAGTATCCCATCCTACTCCACGACGATTGCTAGCTGTCGATCTAGCAGTAGGCCGACCTACTGTTTGACCGCAGGCTTAAGTAGGCTTCCTTCTCGATGTATTTCTTCATCGTATGAACTGTTAAATGCGCATATAGATAGTCCATAGTCCACCTTAGAAATGAGGGTCGAAGACTGACTGAGACAGATAGATATAATTTATTTTGGATTACTTAATAAACCGTGGAAGACATACTCACTTCGCTGGCTGTGCGACCCAAAAACTGTCTTGGCCTCCGAAATGACAAACTTCCACTCCTGCCAATTTGTTCCCAAGTTTTCTTGCGATGTTTTCCGTCAATGTTCGAGCGAAATACGCACATAGAAAAAAAATCCATTGGTACCCAACCTCAGTGTCGCACGCAAAATTAGGCGTTATTAATGCGGTCATTTTTAACAATTAAAATCTTTGTGATGATTAGATTCTAACCGATGTTTATAAACATAACCATACAGTTAATTGTATTAAATGGTTTATTATCATATTATTGTTTGAATTGTAAACAATAGAGCACTGCATATGGCGTACAAAAGCCGACGCGGTCTACTCTCTTTAACTCAGTGCAAGGATGGACGGACCATCGAGAAGACATCACAGACTATACTTAAGGTATTTATTTATTCGTTAAATCTTTAATAATGTTTTGTGTTCTTAATTTAAGGTTAAAACTTAAGGAGTTTTGAGTCCAAAAATATCCTATAATTATTTATATTATAAATAAACCATTTTGAGTAAAGGGACCTCTTGTATTTATTATTTTTGAAAAATATGTTTTCTTGCCTATGAAATTGGCGATTTGTCGTACTGGCCACTTTGATTCAAGTATGGCCTCTTTGGTTAGAAATTCTAAATTCAATTTTTTTTACTCGTTTTTCGAAGAACCATTATTCATTTAATTTTCTTTTTCTTCTTTTTATCACTATATTAATTGTAAAAAGGACTCAAATATATTTAAGAATATTTTAGACTATTATTATAATTGAATCTGATAATTGACTTTTTTAAGCAGTTATTCGTCTCTTGCTGTCCAATTGTATTTGCTCATAGGTGAAAAGATACATATTGTCAATTAGAGTGATGTATATTATATAAATAGTTCGTAGATAATTTTGGGCTCTACATACTTAATGATACTTATAAAAAATAGTTTAGGACATTGCCAGAATCAATTAGACTATTTATTTGGTTTACACATATCTCAGGAACTACTAGAATTATTTATTACAATACCTAGGTAATATAATTATAAAACTATGTCCATGCTAACTGTGCTTGCTTTTGTACATAAAAAACGTGTGTGTACTTATGTACAAAAACAATTATCTTTCTAAGATCCTTATCTAAGTTTTTAGAAAAAATGGCACTAACAATAGAAGAACTAAAATGTTGACTAGCTTATTTTAGGGTGTCTGGTTTTTGTGACGGTGTGCATCAAAATTTTTTCACAGCTTCTTCAGAGACGTATACTCCTGTAACTAATTCACTTTTGTCATGACTAAGTATTTCTATAACATCGAACCTAAATCTAGTTGTCTAAACTGTCAAACCAATTTCTCTATCCGAAGTTTGACATATTTGACCACATAAGATTTGATACACTAATTTGTATGTCTAAACATCCCAATAGATATTTCT
Source organism: Pieris rapae (assembly GCF_905147795.1). Lineage (NCBI taxonomy): Eukaryota > Metazoa > Arthropoda > Insecta > Lepidoptera > Pieridae > Pieris > Pieris rapae. The sequence continues at coordinate 5,964,293 of NC_059530.1, forward strand.
ATTATATATTTATGTGGTTTTCTCGAATGTTCCATTAAAACCTTTCTATTGCAGGTATGCGATATTGCTGGAGCGCGTTTGGCCGACTCCCTGGCATATTATTGCTGCAAGAAGCCTACACAACTCATGATGGTGAGTTATCTTTTGTACTTGGTTTTGTTCTTTAAAATTTATATTTTGAAAACTCTAGAATTTTTACTCATCAAAATACTTTTAAATGAAATTTGACATATACAGTTTTGCCGTAATCAAAACATCTAGTTGTAGTAATAGTGTCACTGTCAGCTGTCAAGTCACGCGCAATTAAATTGTCGCTGTAGGCTGATTTCATAATAAAATGCTTGGCTATTTTTTCTTTTGAACAAAAGAAGATAGTGTATTCCCATTAATAGAGACTATAAGTGTTATTAGGCACTTTAATGTTAATATACTAATTAAATGATGTCCCAGTGAATATAAAAAGATTTATAATTGTGTGTGACTATGGCATAAATAATTATATGAATAAATGGCTAGACTGTAAGACATTGACATACAGGTACAGAAGTTTGATTGTCACGGGAGTGCATTGTAGTTGCATTGCACTTGTCATTAATATTGTGCAATATAACTACAGGGCAACTCTCGCGATGGTCCTTTGCGTCGCATGCAAGATAGAAGCTTTTTAGATTTTTATTTAAGTTGCCAACAGCTTTTTATATAAAACCAAATGTATTAAGTTCATGTACGTATTAGGGAGCGTACAAGTATAACGTTTAGAAATTTTGGGAGATTGGCTCCCTTAGGTGAGCTGAAAAGTTCGTAAGCTGACACATAGATGGCGTTTATAGTAAATTAATATGATTTTAGTGAAAAAACAATTTGTTCTATGTTACCCTACGAACTGTTCATCCCATTTTATGTATTTGTGCGTTTGTGAGACTATTTACTTAATACATTATTTTAGACACATCAAATTACCTCATGTATATTAAGTAGTAAATATAGCGTGTCCCCTATATTTTACTTATCTAGTCTATAGTCTATGCATGGCATTCCCCTCGAATGTGAAACAAAAGATGAAACGATTTGACCGTTTGACGTTTAAACCTAGCGTCTTTTGTTTTACATTTTCCAAATAGTTTTAAGATTTTTTTGCCTGTGAATATTAATTTAGTTTTTTTGAGTACCAGTAGAATTTTGTAGTTTCCAAAGATATTTAAATTATTTGTTTATAGTATTACGAAAATTTGTATGTTTTTTTTTGTTTATAATAGGGTGCAAACAGGCAGATACCATGCTATACTATGGATCTAACTTAACTTAAAAGGTTGGCAGCGCACTTGTGACCCTTTTGGCAGTGTGAGTGTCCATAGGCGGTGGCATCACTTAACATCCTGCCCGTTTGCCTCCTGTAACATAAAAAAAAACCTTAGGTCCCACCAAACCAGTTTGTCTGATATCACTTTCCGTTTAAGTATTTTTTTATACTTTCGTGTACTGAAGAATGATGTTTTGTGTAAACTTTCTATATGAAGGCCCCAATATAATCCCGGACGAACTATGTTATATATAGCAAGCTATATACTTTTGTTCATATTCAAATACGAATGGGCGTTGGAACAAGAAAATCTCCGCCACTTTTCTTTATCGCCAACAAACAAGGAAATTGTAAGAAAAACAATGTACATTAATTTACTAACGTGTAATATGTGTTCTAAGTAGATAGCGCCTTTTGAAACTTATTAGAACAAAGAAATTTAGAAACGAAACTGTCAAAAATGTATTGGATTTTGGCATATGGGAGTCTGAAACTTGCTAAGTTTTGTACCTATTAAATGTAGTCTGTGATTTTCAGTTTGTTTGATAATATGGTGCTTAAATTAATACGATAATAATAACAATAACGATTATGTTCACGTCGTTATGACGTCACTTTCTCTAAGTAATAACAATAATTAAGCCGCATTTATTCCTTGAAACATTCATCCATCTTAACAGAATATACTTAAAATTACAGGGAAACAAAAATAATAATTTTTTTTTTTGTTTAACAATGATTTCTTATTAAGAGTAAAGGCCTCCTCTAACTGGCTCCATCTCACTCTCCATCTTTCTCTATCTAGATTATTTGTTTTCCCAATCTTCTGCACCCACTTATTTGAGTTCAGCCTACTGTGAAGAAATCCCCCCTTTTTCTTTACCGCTGACATTTTCACTCATTGATTGTGAGATTATGTGTGTGTGAGATTGTGGCTAAAATCTGTCAAACTCTATCACTACTACTATGTTATGTCACTTTCAAGTTTTGACATTATCTGTCAAACTTCGTCTGACGTTTCCAAATGTAATGCAATGGATTTCACAGTTAATGCAAGTACTTTGCTGTGATTGGATGCTGGAAGTACGCGCCGGAGTGTGGGAGGCTACCGTGGAAGAAGGTGCGGCTTCGCCTGCGCAGCTTAAAGCTTTTCAACGGGATTTGCATTCCTTGAGGCGCCTTTCGCAACATTTACCGGTAAAGTTCGGTTTTTTTATAGCCTTGTATTAATTAGATAAATTAATTAATGTTTACGTTTGGGTAATCCAAGATAATATAATTCAAGTTAATCATTAGAGAGTAAATTAAGATATAATATAAGAAGAGAATAATGAATTCCGATTGCATTTGTATTTTTTTTTATAGAACAGGGGGTAAACGGGCAGTAGGCTCACCTGATGTTAAGCGATACCGCCGCCCATGGCGGGCATGGCCATATGAGTGACGAAGGGATTACGTGTGGGACCCCCATTAGAAACAAATCGGTATCGCATAACATCAGATGAGGCCCATTGGCCCCGTTGTAAAATAAAGGACAGGCATAACTGAACAGGTCTACTTGCTAAATAAATTTGATTTATCTTATATATTCATAAATTCTTACTATAATTTGTTGCTTTTTTTTAATTTTGCAGTTTTTAATTTTATTCTTTTGTTTTTCTTTTAAATGACACTTTGTCTTTTAATGCTTGTTTTCTGTTTTTTATTTAATCTGTGTAATCTGTTTTGGCTTTGTGTTTTGTATAATAATATGTGTTAAGTAGCTGTTGATTACTTATTATTAAATAAATAAATAACAATAATTCCAGTGGGTGACGTCACGGGTCTTCCTCCACTCGGCCGTGTGTCGCATGATGGCTGGCGCAGCCCCGCGACGCACTCAGCAGTTGCTGGATGGATCGTTACGACCGAGGCTCAATAGATCCTCTATTATTTGTGGAAAAGGTATACATATATTATTATTTAGAGATTGTATTATTAGCTAACCAGACGTACACACAGTCTGGCAACACCAATAGGAGAAATAATCTATTTTATGGTAAAAGAAAATGTTTTTTTTAATATTGTCTATGCGCAATAATACTTAAGACTAATATGTCAAGTAGCACTTACAGTCTATTAAGGAGAAGACACTATGTTCTTGTTATCTTTCAAAACATTCTACATGTTTGTCTTTGAAACCAACTTGGCAATCCGATATGAGCTTCTTGTGTATGGTTTCTAGTTTTAAGCATTTAACATTCGCACGAACGGTGAAGGAAAATTTCGTGAGAAAACCGACTTAATAAATAAAATAAAATAAAATCATTTATTTCAGACCAATTAATAAGTCCATATGTTATAATTAAGGCAACACTAATTAAACTAAAATGAAATTTCTAGAACGGGCCCTAGAAAGTGGGGGCGGTGAGGGTGAACGCGCAGTGGCCTTATACATGGCGTGCAAACACCTGCCCAGCGCGGTTCTAGCTGCCCCAGGTGAAAGGGCTGGAATGCTGCAACGAGCTGCTGCCACTTTACAGCGCATCGGACATCGCAGCCGCCTGCCGCATTGCTATCGGCTTATGAAGTCCTTTGGGACATTGCCTGTTGCGCCATAGATCACAAAATCTAGTTTAATCTAAATATTTTTTTATTTATTCAATTGTTTCATTTCACATCATATTTAGAGACAGATCACAAAGTTCTAGTTTTTCAAATATTTTTCTATTTATTCAATTGTTTTCGAGGAAGTAGTCTGTGTTATTTTTTTTTTCGGCCCCCTATTATTTTTTGTCTATAGTTTTAAGTTATAAAATGCAATTTTTCTTTAAGTAATGAGTAAGTTATAATAATAAAACTCACTAAAAATTAACTTATCCGCCTTATAAAACGTGGATACAATTTGTCTGTTACCATGGTAACAATGTTATTAAACAAATCAATAAAACCATAGTAACAAATAACAGTTTTATAATAAGACCGAAGAGGTTTTTTACAAAAAATATAAACTGATATTTAATATTTTTATTGTTTATTAATTCTCGTGTAGGTACTTCTATGTCCTATTACATAATTCATCGTGCCCATCCATAAAACGTTTATTAACTATTCTCAGTTTTAATATTTGAATTGAAACGTTTAAAAATTTACCTAAATTTCCCCTCAGTAAATTCTTACCCGTAAAGAACTATTTGAATCCAGAGACTAGAAGTTTCTTAATGTGAAATGAGGTTTGTTGACAATTGACGGAGACATATGTCACATTATAAATAATAATGAATATATAGTATTTAACATTTATTTATAACTTAAAGTTTAAAAATGTTAATTTTTGCAATTTAATTTGTGCAACGCAGTGTTTTTCTATATTAAGAATTAGTAGCACGAACAATGTTTCATAGAATTATTATTTTACCTACGCCACGTAAAGGCTATTTGACAGTATGAAAAATAAAAGGTTACTGAGAATGCGAGTGCCGAGTACCTGTATGAAACGTGGCTTTATAAACAATAGTTAATTTATTAAGAAAATCATCATTTGTTTTTTTTTTTGTAAATATGTTTTCGATTTATCTTAATACTCACTTTGAATTTCATCATCATTAGGTGTTTTTGATTGAAATATGTGTATTGTAATTAATTAAAAGATCAGTTTACCTAACGTTTGTTTACGTTTTTACAGACTTGGTATGTCATAGAAACTGCGACGCCATCTTGTCAAGACAAGCATTTTGGCGGGTTTTTGAAAAATAAATGTTTAATTTGAATCTTATGAGCTTAACTGAATTAAAAATAATATATAGTTATTAATAATTTGATATTGTTATTACAATCTTGTCAAATAGCGTGTTAATACTATTGTGAATTAAAAACCCACTAAAATCTTCTAAATCGAACGGTTTTGTTTCGTTCAAGTTATATTAAATTTTTAACAGTGATCAATACTTAGTTTTTTTTACAATTAATAATATAATTTACCTTTATTTAGTTAAGCTGTTTAGCATGTATTTTAGCTTTAATGTAGTTTGTACTTTTTACTTGAGTAATGATAAAGTTTTTACGAAAAAAATGCGTTTTATTATACCTAATTATTATTGGTAATTAGGTATCAAACTTTAATTAACATGTCAAGGTCACCTTCGTACAATTTTGGCCTCTAGGGCAGTCACGGATTTTGACGCGTCGATTCAAGTTTAAAATATTCCATTATTCCAATGTCAAAATTTCAACTCTATGGGTGCTGTCGTCTTGCACCGGTTCCAAGTCTTAATAGACCGCTTTCTTATCCGTATTCTGGGAATCTACGCACGATAAGCACCCTAACGAGCAACTACGGAATAGAAACACCAATTGGCTAGTGATGCAAGTGGGAATGGATAGGCTATCCACTCCAAAGAGATTTGAATTATATACCTTAGCAGCGCCTGTTTGGGACCCGTAAGGAAAGCCGAAGCGTGGCCGTCCCAAGCTAACACACGTCTTTTTTAAACACATTCTATCTGTGGTTTATTTTTAATGCCAGAAAATATATTATTATCTGGGCCCTGTCACACAACAATGTCACAATTTCACAATGAGTAATCTGTGGGTAAGATTGTAATCGGTACGATTTTTAAAAACAATGAAAACTTGTTGATACTAATTTTGATAAAATAATATCTGAAAATTTATTTTTTAAGATTTTCGTGTAATTGAAAAGTAGTAAACCACCCATAAAAAAAACATTGCTTAGCATTTGACATGGTGCGTATTTTCTTGGTATACTTTTCCTGGTGAAATTATTGATTATTTTAAGTTAACTATTCCCTTATATTTTGTAAATTCTACTCGAATAATATACAATATAACTGCGGCAAAATATTCCAGTGAGTTCAGTTGTCTTATTTATTATTTGTATAATGTTAATTTTAGGCAACTGTGGTAGCTAATCCACCGAAAAAGACTAGCAATTCTAACAACCAAGCAACAACTGGCGTTCGTAAAAAGTCTGGACCAAAATTTGAACTTTCTGAAGAACAGAAAAGGGATATTAAAGAAGCATTCGATTTATTTGATACTGAAAATACTGGTAAAATAGACACTAAAGAATTGAAAGTAGCTATACGCGCTCTGGGATTTGAGCCAAAGAAAGAGGAAATAAAAAAAATGATTGCAGAAATAGATAAAGGCGATGGGAAGGTCTCATTTGATGATTTTTTAGATTTAATGACAGTTAAAATGGCTGAAAAAGATACAAAGGAGGAAATAATGAAGGCATTCAAACTTTTTGATGATGATGAAACAGGTAATTTTATAAATTTAATAATAATTGTTCTTTAGTATCTATGTATCAATTAATGGCGTCTTAGCTTTGAAACCCATTTGGTTTATTTCATGATACATTAGATAGTGTTTTTATTTTCCTATGAAAAAGAGTCATTGAAGATCATTGCTAACAAGAAAATAGTTCTTTAATACTACCTTTTTCTTACTATGGGGCAGACATTTATCAGGGGAGCATACTTTTATTTATTCTAATGTCTTTTCTCATACGTTATTTCTCATGTATTACAGGAAAAATATCCTTTAAAAACCTAAAAAGAGTTGCAAAAGAATTAGGTGAAAATTTAACTGATGAAGAACTTCATGAAATGATAGATGAGGCAGATCGGGATGGCGATGGTGAAATAAATCAGGAAGAGTTTTTACGCATTATGAAGAAAACTAGTCTATATTAGGTTTAGTATTTTTATAAAAGTGCACAAAAGCTTTTAGTTTTATTGTGGCTGGTACTACATATACTGTTTATAAGGTTCCTTACCTTACATCTGTTTAGTTTTTCTTTTTAAGATTGTTTAAAAAACGTATACTGTTTTGATATACTATTAAGAGCTATAAATTTAAAAAATACAAAGTCAATATTTACAATATTTATATTTGTCCAAATGAGTATATTACCTCTCTCAATCAATGTTGTCAACTTCTATTTAAGACTGTTAATTCTGTTGTACAATTTCTATTTTTAAGACAGTCTATTTATCTGTGGATTTTTGAATTGCTTATTACTTATAGAAAACTTACTTTGGTTTTGGCTTACGTAAGTACTAAAAAAAGGAGCTTAAAAAGTTTTAAACATTTGTTATATTATTTACAAACAATAATGTGCATTAAAGTAAGAACTTTAATGCACATTATAAAAGCTAAGTAATACCGCCATTATATCCTTTAATCATCTTTTAAAAGAAGTTGACTACACTACTTTTTAGTGCCTTTTGACTCCCAACAAATAGTCTTGGTCTAATTAATGAACCTTTCTTGTACTTATTAGTGATTTCTCATTTATAAAAACATTATAAATATTTTGAATCAATTTCCTATACTGACTTAATAATATTGAATAATAAATACATGTGATGTATTTATTATATATAATATTATATAACATTAGAACTAACGTCACATGTATCTATTATTCAGTATTATTTGCACAACAATTGCTATTCAAGGTTAGTTAAGAATTTACCTAATAAAATATATTCTAAAATATCTTTGTTTATGTACAAAAACTAAGGTCACATAAGTTATCATTGCAATGATTGCAGCAAACTAACAATGGTTCCATAATTTTGAAATAAATATTTAAATTTGATAACATTTTCTATCACTCTACTGAATTTAAGTTTGGATTCTGTATAACACATTAAATATTGTTTATAAAATTATCAGTGTTTAAGGTGTAACCAATTGATTTACTTCAACAACCACAATGTGCATTTTAATCAAGGTTTTTATTGATAACTAAGCCAATTTCCATGTCCATGTATTGCAGATTAAAAAACACAATGCTTGAAATACCTTTTATTCAGACAAAATGTGCCACAAATTTAATAAATGTAAATATACATACATTAAATACTTCTTTAAAAGTTAAAATATAAATAATTTATAAAATGGTAGAAAACATTGAGATAGTAAATTTATCTTTCTAAACAGATCGTTCTATAACAGTGCCTTCCGCTTGGCCAAAATATGCCTTTTCACACATATTAACAAATAAACCAATTTCAACAACACCAGGCATCAACTTTATGATATTGCTTGTTTTTTCCCAATCTAAATCTTGATTTGTAAACATCCAGTCTAATATGAAGTTTCCATTGTCTGTAACAACAGGCCCTGCTTTAGCTATTGCACTGCGTAGCTTTATCTCACCACCAAACATTCCAACCACCTTATTTTTAATAGGAACATAAGCCATAGGAATAACTTCAATAGGAATTCCTTTTTTATATCTATCACCAAGTTTTTTAGAATCTTTGGTGTAATCTGCTATTACAATCATCTTCTTTGAGCAGGATGCAACAATTTTTTCTTGTAGTAAGCACCCTCCTCCACCTTTTATCAATGTCATATTCGAATCTACTTCATCCGCCCCATCTATTGTTACATCTATGTTCGGGTGTGTTTCTAACTCTCCAAGAGTTAAATTATATTTTATAATTAATTGTTTTGCTTGGAAAGAGGTTGGTATACAGATTACCTTTAAGTTTTCTGTTTCAACTCTCTCAGCTAGTCGTTGTACTGCGTATACAACAGTTGAACCGCTTCCAACTCCAAAAACACAGTGACCTTTTACAAATTCATCCACTGCCCGGTATGCAGCCACTTGCTTGGCTTTTTCTAAAGACATATTTGGCAGTTCCCGTGGATTTAAAAATCTTTTACTTATTCCGTTAATGCAAGGATACCGAAATTTGAAGAAAATATTCTTAAACATGCGAACTTCTATTTATAAAGTTAGTGTTTTTGGGGTTGAGTTAAAAAACTTTTGAGTTCAAATTTAAATCGAGTTGAATATCGAAGTCGAACACCACAGACTCAATTCTGAAGTGCATTATACACACTCATGCACAGTTGACAGTTTCAACTAGATTTCATTGACTTATTGTATTCTGTGGGTGGGTGAGTATTAGGTCAAATTGCAAACAATTTAATGTGACATTTATAGAAGCGGTAATTTTAAACGCTGAATTAAATCGACGCCTTCAACTGTTCGTCGCTGCAAACTGTTGAAGACTTGGAAGTTTAGAATGATTACTTACTTACAAACACATTATATATTTCCTTTAGACAAGCTTCCTAATTCTTTTAGAATGTTTGTTTGTTCATACAGTAACGATTGCATGTTTGATAAATATAATTTTATATTATGTTGTCCATTTAAAATAACTGAATTCAATTTGGAGCATGGGTATAATGCTGAATCTTTTTGACCATTAATCAGTTTGACCAATTTAAGGTTTTCTTTTTTAGATAACTCGTTTTGTTTTGTAACATTGTTTAGATGATTTTCAGTCAGCATCAATTTCGTTGCAATAAATCTGTATTTTCTCTCCAGATTTTCAAATTTTGATTTTTCTTGTTTTAACATGGTAGTTGTGGTATTTAAAAGACAAATAATTTCTTTTAATTTATCAATCTCTGATACACGTCTTTCGTCTTTGTTGGAACAAAGTTGGTTATATGCCATATCAATAAGTTTAGAATATGTTAAATTATGAGTTATTTGTTGCGAGTTCAATTCTGGGTTCGTGGAATGTTTAACTTGACGTACTTCATAGGTATTTATTCCTTTCTTTGCATGGATTGTCAGGAGCATCTTTGCGAATACTAGAAAAATATATGAAAGAAAAAAGATGTTTATAAATGTGTGTGTATATATATATATATGATTGAAATTCATGTAAAAAAAGAAATACATGACGCAAGAGATTTCAGTTAGCAGGTTCAAAGTAAAATTGAACCAATCGTAGTTCAGGGTTTGTACAGCATTCTAAAGCTAAGGATACTTACCACAGGCAATATGCAGCTTCTTCTTGAGAGTGGCTAACAGTTTTGTCTTTGCTTTAACACTCGTCTTGTAGAATCGAAATTCATGAAATATAGGATTTAAATGTTTCTTATCGTTTTTACGCATGTTTCGTTCCAAATGAAACCTATTTATAATAATATTTATTTGAAATTAATGTCCTGTATAAGTATTTTATTTTATTTTATAGGGGGTAAACGAGTCAACGGGACGCCCAAAATCGACAGTCATTTTTAGTGCTTAAAATCTACTTAAAATTTTAAATTATTGAAATCCTAAAGCACGTAAAATGCCGGATGTCATAATTATAATTTGAAAATAATCGTTTTAACCGGTAAACGTTTTTTGCAGAAATTTCTCTTAAAGGCTTACTGATACATACTTTCTGTGTCTGTGTTTTTACCGTGGGATCATATCACTTAAAGTGTATTTCTCAAAATCAACAAATCATAACATAAACATTTACTTCATTTCAATGAAAATACTCACTTTTTAATCTCATTAGCAATCGAAAATAAGGCATTTCGATTTTTGACATCTTGATTATCCATGTTTATATCCATACAATACCTTTAAAATTTAAAATATTTAAAAAAACGTAGACGTGGCGAAACTAATAAAACATCAATAATTATTACATCTGTCATTTCCTATTAAAATATTGTCTCTGGGCGTCTTAAATGCATAAATCGATTTCCCGCCAATCGTTATCTACTTTTTATTATCTTCTGTTTCATTTACTCTTAAGATTCTCACTTCGACAAATTACATTGTAGGAATGATATATTACTTGATCCATTTTCTGCCTAGCCTGTTTGAAAATTTAGTAGGTGTTAAAATTAAGATTGCCTTGTAATATTCTGTTGAATGAAACTTGTTGTTTAGTTTTATGTTTAAATTATTTACGTCTGGGTTGTCCGAAAGAACCTGCTTTAAATACTACATTGTTTACATTTTTCCTGTTATTTTTATATTTTCATGTAAATAATGTGTTTTTTTTAAATAAAATAAATCAGTGGCGCTACAATCTCTTTAGGTCTTGGCCTCAGATTTCTGAATCTGTTTCATGATCATTTGTCAATCTAATAGGCAAGTAGGTGACCAGCCTTCACACTCCTGACACACACCGTCGACTTTTTGGGTCTAAGACATGTCGGTTTCCTCACAATGTTTTCCTTCAAGCAAATGTTAAATGCGCACATAGAACCTCCATTGGTGCACAGCCGGGGATCGAACCTACGACCTCAGGTATGAGAGTCATACGCTGAAGCCACTTGGCCAACACTGCTCTTACTTAAAGTATTTTTTATCTAAACAGAAATGAAATCTTTGTCCTACGTTCACCTTCCACCCAAGGGGCTTCATAAGATTTTATTTATCATAAACGCCTTAGACTGTCTTAGTGTTTTAAAAAGATTTTATGTATCGTTTTTGCTTTGTAATTAACAGTATTAATTATACCAAAACAAAGTTCACGTAATACTAATGACTATGTATTATTCGATCATTAGTTTGAGTGTGTAGTGTATTACTTTATATGTATATTTTATATTACATATTGACTGTTAAATAATATATATTAAAACCAGAGACAAGTCTGTTCTAAAGAAAATGTTTTCCTTCCTTTTAATCATCGACATGTGTTAATTCGTGTAAATTCGAAGTACACGCAAGAACAAACGATATGCAAAAGTTTTTTTGATTGCTGCCATCATTAAATGTATCTGCCACAGGGACCAAACTGTCCACTTTTAATTATTACCTAACCACATATAGGGTTATATAATATCTTAATACTGTGTATTGAGGCAGGAGGACAAGACATAAGTTAAGTGATACCGACACCCATGAACACTCACATTGCCAAAAAGCTCGCAAGTGTGTTGCCGGCCCTTTTAAGGATTTCACTCATTTCTTATAGCTAATATTAATACTTATAATGGGAATACTATATTATTTCAGTAAACAATCATATTTATATTATTTATGTACCATGAATATTTTCCCGCTGACCAAAGAGCCAATATATTTCTGTGAAAAATATAATGTCCAATCGCCAACCGAAGATACCCATTTAGTTCTAGTTAGGTGTAGTTCAATTGTGCCAGCCAATTTTCCGCCAAACGCCGTTTCGATCCTATTTCGTTTGTTCGCGAGACAACCGCTTCGTGTGGTAACTATTTCACGGTCGATTTCACCAGCACCACAGGGATACAGACTGTGCATTATGCAATCTTTCGTTCGATTTATAACCTACTAGATACGTTTCAACTATGGCTGGAAAGAAAAAAATATTTGTTAAAAAGTTTACAACATAATAAAACTATTTCAAATATTCAAGACTCTTCTATATTTATACATATTGTTACTACCAATAGTTACTCGTACTTATGCAACACGTGTTTACTATTTAGTAGTTATGGAAACACCGGGATTTTTTAACAAAGTGATCCTAATCCTTATACGTTATGAATTGTGTATATTATTTAAGTGTAAGAGAATTTATAAACCTTCCTAAAGCTTTCTGTCTATTGATTCGCAGTCTGATTCGCAGTCACAGACAGCAGCGGTTCTAGAGTACATACGGGACTGTTCTATACTTTATTAGCTGACCCGGAGAACGTTTTCTTGCCTTATACAGTGTAAAATCTATATGACGACACTCGAGGACTGTGAAAATTTTGACGTTTCAAAGAGATGTCGTTAAATGAAAAGAACAAAAAGAAAAAGTTTATTTGGGATTTTAAAGGTTGAAACGCAATTGTTTTTTTTATAGAATAGGGGCTAACGGGCAGGAGGCTCACCTGATGTTAAGTGATACCGCCGCCCATGGACACTCTCGATGCTAGAGGGCTCTCGAGTGCGTTGTGAAACAGGCCCTTAATCTGTCACTGTAAATTTTCATTGAAAACATTTTAAAAACATTTAATTAGCCCGATGAATGCGAGTGAATCGCCAATTTATTCCAAAAAGGATCTTAGCCGTTATCCATACGGTCGGTTTATTTCAATTTCCTTCATAAAAGACGCTATTCTCGGATTTGAAGTAGATTTATCATGCTCGGATAAAGCGAACTTTTTGTGCTTTTCTTGTGCCTGGATCTGACCCGGGATCTGTCCACTTAATGTGAATAATGGTGTGCGATGGAAAACGAATGCGGACCCGAACAAAAGACAACAATACGAAGTGATTTCAAGATTTGATACAATTTTTTGGTTTTAGGGAAGATTTATCTGTATTGTTCTGTCGACAAACATGAGTCCCGTACATCGTAAAATACTGCTTCAGTAAGATTTTCTTTAGTTATCAGTCATTAGCAGGATTTGTTTTTGCTTTACATGTGTTATTAATGTATTCAGAAATCAAATTCAGATTCAAATTCAAAAAATATGTTGTGAACACTGTATTTCAGAAAGCTGTGTTTTCCTTATTGCTTGTGTTGTGTAGCAATAGAAAATATTAATTAAAAAAAATAAGCAAAGTAATTAAAAACATTTAAGGTGGATTTTATTAGATGTTAGTTGATAGTAAAATTATTAATTATCTGTGAAATCTAACTGACAATGTCAGTTTGACATTTAAGAATTGGTATACTCTTCAGGACCATAAGTTGAATTGGTACTTGCTACGATTGGTTTGATCTTTCTCCACCTTTTCAAATTCAAATATAAAACATGTTTTAAATTCAAAGCCGAATCTAAAACAATTTGTAGTAAACCTTTTCGATTTCCACATAAAAACTCAACATAACTAAAACGCATTTATACCCAGGTGATAAAGTTGAAATTTGTATCGCATGTGGCTGTATGCATTACAATGTAGGTATAGTAAAACCTTTTTGTTCGATCTTTTGTTAAGAGAATCTGTGATGCCCAAGGGAATGTAGGCACGCTTTTCATTACACGAAAGAGTTAGACCCTTAGCCGTTTTAGACTGGAAATAAACTCTTTTTAGCAGTTTATTCTCGTCAAAGAACTAATCTCCATATAAAGTGGTACGTTACGTAGTTTTTTTAGTATTAGTATCTAATTTTAATATAGGAATCCAATTGTGCCTGTCTCTCTTCATATCAACATAAACACAGTTTGAAAGAAATAGCCGCAAGAGTACTAGTTAAAAGAGTGAAATTAATTTTTAAATAAGACAAATAATAAAAAAATTAATTATATTATGTATATATATATATATTTTTGATGGCATTTACGATGGTGTTTCATCAATGCAAATAAGATCGTGACAGTTTCTGCTCACTATTGTTAAGCAAACAAAGCAATGTTCAGTAAAATATTAATAATAATTAAGCCTCTTTTATTTATCATTTAAAGCCACACCAACATGGCAACATATAAAGGAAAGTAACAAGCTATACAAATTAGAACGAGTGTGGCTTTGATAATAGGTGCAGACGGCGTGCACAGACAATGCTTTTAATTAATAAGTTTAATAAAATAATCCAGCTATAACCTTTTTAGGTAAGTAGGTTACGCAAAACGGACCAAATTTGAGTCTAGTTGCGGAAATAAAGCCCACCTACAATAGGCAAGTGTGTAATCAGCCTCCTGTGCCTGACGCCGCCGACTGTGAGTCTAAGGCAGGCAGGTTTCCTCACGATGTCTTCTTCACCGTTCGACCGAATGTTAAATGCGCATATAAAAAGAAAGTACATTGGCACACAGCCGGGGCTCAAACCTACGACCTTAGGTGTGAGGGTCGCATGTTGAAGCCACGGCGAACACTGCTTGTATTATATGTTCATTAATGATTAAGCATGTGACACCCTACTCTGAACTAGTATTCTAATCAGAACTGTGCATTAATGCATTAATATCCGCGCAGTTAGTGATAGAAAACATCGTAAGGACACAAGACCGCTTCAGCATACCAAGCCTAATAAAGACCCAAATACAAGCCCAAGTACCGCTCCAAATCATGTTAAGGTACGATTCCGCCAGTGTGCTGAACTGTGCGGCAAAGTATTGCACAGCGTACGGCACAAACATTTCAGTCAAAGTCATAAATCATTTATCATATAGGTGACACATTGTACACTTATGAACGTTATCTTAAGTAAGAAATAATAATAATATAAATTAAACAAAGATTTGTCTCAGATAGTTAAAGATCCTTTATCAGCTGGAGGCATGGAAATAACATCACCGCATACACAAATTCAATTACGACCAGTCACCACAAGTAGCACCCGTTCACGAGTATGACGCATGGCCAGCCATTGGCCCCCTCGATATATTTTAGGGAAAGAGACAACCCAACGCTTGGACGCCGCCACAAGCAATGACATTAAGCGAGCATGACGATCCTTGAAATGTGAAGATGGCTACATAGAAAGTTTTTTTTGGTCGACTCACTCAAGCGAACAAATATTTCAGCAGTTCGCGCACGACTGTGCACTTGTGTGCGCACACGTACAAGGATTGGACTCGTGTCGACACGCATACTAATAATAATCCATACATACAGTTACCGGCAAACATCTTGAGCAAATTGCCTGGGCAGAAGCGATATTTTAAAGACGACGAGCGGCGGTGCGCGGCGGCGAAAGAGTGACGTGTCGATCGCACAAACTTTCCCCCACTTCCTTGTGTAATGCTCAAAAAGTTTGCCGGTATCTGTACATTGCGTCTTGATCAGTCTCTAGTAGCTGACATCAGACATACCACTCATAATGCTTTAACTGTACGTGAAAGTATTAATTGCGCATATAGAAAATACATTGACTAATGTTGGTCTTTCAATTATGTATGTTCGTTTTGGAACAATAGCAGTAACGAAACAAAAAAGCAAACTGAAAACCTACCTGTATATTTAATTGTTCGTAACAGTGCTCGGCAAATGGGCTCATTAGTTGAAAATATTTTCGCCATGTTAATGTCTGGTGATTCCGCAGACGACCAATACAATCAAAACATTTAAAGTAATTATCATCATCCCTAGGCATTTTATGAACATTGATCGGAGTTGCCGTTTGTACAATTAAAACCAATAGCTTTGCATTCAACTTTGTTGAACGGGTTTTTGGTATTGTAAAAACTTTGGGGAAAACGCTAAAGCAGGTTTTGCAATTCTAACGTGATTTTGAATTTGGAATGTCTTATCGCGAGGTCGATGTTACAAAACAAATGATGCTGTCCTGGATGTAGGTACTAAGATAATAATAATAATAGCCTTAGGCCTTAGCCTAGGTACTAAGATACATAAAAGAAAAACAGTATTATTTCATTTTGCATAAGAGTTTAGTTTCGATTATCAAATGTAATATAAACCTTAACTGTTTATTGCACTATCATAGCTTAAAAACTCAACCTTCTCATTTATTAAAACGTAAAGACAATAAGAAAGAAAGACAGAAAAGAGTTATTATTCAAAAAGGTCAATGACATGTTGGTTGATATCCTAGATGAAAACTACTACTTCGCTATACTTACAATAAAATATAAATATTTATAGACCTATCTTTATGTATAAAACTCTACTGAACTTGTGTATAATATTACTAAACTCCTCTTAAATAGCTGGATCAATTTGAATGTTTTTTTGTATCTAAACCATTAGATTCCCAAATTAGCCCGGCAGATGGCGCTGTAGTCAGTAACTTCTTCTGAAAGTGCCTTGACCAAATTCAGTCAGTAACTAGGTTATTTATCTATACAGCATATAAAGACCTGGTATTTATATAAATCTTTGTGCATGTGTTCGTAATTAAGCTCCTAAAACCCTGGACAGATTTTGATGAATTTTTTTGTGTGTTCAAGTGGTCGATAATGATTTACATTATTAGATATTTTTTTGTATGCAGACGTGCAGGACAACGTCTGTCGGATCCGCTAGTATTATACATATTTATTATATGAAGGGATATTTAAAAAAAAATAATTTTGGTATAATATATTTAAATTTTTCGTAGTATAAACCTTGCACTATATTAAAAAAAACATTTATTTATCTTTTATATAAACTGTGTTCGTGTTCGAATCGCCGTTTCCAATGTTATGAATTCTACAGCCATCGCATTTTCCGAAAAACCAGCCCTTTGGGAAGCCATTTTCATCTAGCTGAAACTAAAAATTTCTATAAAATAAACTAAAAAAACATTATGAGTCAAATCACAAAAACACACAAAATCATGGAACAAAACATTTGATTTTTGCATTTCCTCAACAGACACAACATTATTGAGCACAATTGTGTGAAGTGTCAAGAGATGGCAGCACTAGTTTGAACTACACAAGTTTACGACATTTTATTTGACAATACATTCATAATTATAAAGTTTTATTATCACACTAATCCTACATGTTTACAGTTTATAATCGCGGATGCTTGGCGGACCTATTCGACTCCTTCAATATAAAGTGTCCCCTCGTTACTGTGCTGCGGTATTGAGGGCAACTCGATTGTGAAGAAGTTGTATATTAGCGCAGCGCATTAAATTCTCATGTATAGGATATACACAACGGAGGATCCAAGGGGGGGGGGGCGGGTTTCGTGTTACGTTCATTTTCACGTGTAACAAGAGTTTTAGATTTGTCGACAAATCACAAAAACAAATGACAAATGAATGCAATATACTACATTAGGTTACCAAAGAGTTCTAAAATTGAAATAAAAAAAAAGTTTTCATTAGCAATGTTTCTATCTGGCCAGTTTAATTTATTTCATAACCATGGATACAGAGTCCTTCAGTCGGAATCATAGAGATGGCCAGTTCTAAACATTTTCAGTGTTACCCACGCAAATAGTGATAATTAAATAAATAAAAAAATATTCAATAGGAAGTAATTACATATATCTTTAATAGACGGTTAATATATTATAGATTTTTATAGTTTATGTTTTTATTGTTGTTATAGTTTGCATATGAATCAAAACATAAGCGTCATTGATAAAGAATATGTAAGGAAATTAAAATAGAGGTTTAATTAAACGTATTTAATGTTGATTATGGTAATTCCCATTCAAGATTTGCACAACAGTGTTGTTCGTAAGTTGTATCTTAAAGGAAACATGTGTGCAATTTATGTGGTAGAAATGAAACCTTCAATAATTTTGGTTTCAAGATAATGAGACGAATGTAATTTTTAATTTTTAAGTCTAAGTCTGAGATTAAACGTGGAAGAGATAGGAAGCATTATGTACAATTTACATTGTAGTCTATAAATTTTAAATTTGTCTAGTAAGAAGTTTTCACTTCAAAACTTTTTATATCTATTATAAAATTGATAATTTTCATTTTTATAATTGAATTAAAATAATCTCTCATTTAAATTTTTTTGCACATGTACTGTATATTATGTTTTTTTATTCACAAAATGATCTAATACACACTAATTTAAAGTTTTACTGTATATCGCTTCCTTTCTCATTTTCTCTCACGTTAAATCTTGTGGATGTATGTGTCTGTCTCTTTCTACTGTCGCTTTTTCGTTTCATCGACGTTAAAAACGGGAGAGTGTAATGAAAAATTGGTGGCGCATTTCTGCATCTGTTCTGTGCATTTGTTTTTTCTAATGCTGATAACTTCCGGCCTCCTGACACATGAGGCCGAACAAAAAACAATCTTCGTACTTTTTTCTAAATTTAGTTTTATGAAATAGGTTATTCATAATAATAGTTATTTTATTATTATAATTGACATCCACTTTATTCGATGACTATCTCTTTTATTAAAAGAAGTAGAATTGTGTAGGTTTTGACCGATTCTAAGCTATAAACGCACACAATATGAGTTATACAATAGTTCTGTCGAGTATACGCCAAAGTGTATCGGTTTGTAAATTGTCAATCACTGACATATTACATATCGATCATTAATTAATCGATGCAAGCTGTCAAATATTGACAGCTCTACCATTGACTTTGGTAAGATACCGCAATAGAGCATATAGTAAATATGATTTTATCGCATATGCTGGTAGCTTGTAGCTGGTACATTACCAAGGGGTAGGTAAAAAGTAATTAGGTTTAAAAAAAAAACTAAAACAAGTAATCATAATATTTATTTACAACGTTTATTGTTATTACAAATATGTCGGATTATACAAAATACCAGTCGGTATGCGTTTGACAAATTACCTAATCTATAGAAAAAAATATAATTGCGCTCAAGTGAAAAGTTTTTGAAATGTTACTGTCAATGTCATGCCTACGGTATTTTATAATGCAATAAGTCAACTTACAGAGCCAATTCAATAGATCACATTTAACAACTCAAATATTTATCCAATATGTAACGGCTAGCAATATTTTTTTAGAAGTTAGAACTGAACTAATACTTAGCTTTTTCAATGTTTTTTTTCATATTTCATAAATTTAAAAAATGAGAATAAAAGTTTAAACGTTTTAATTACACCACTAAACTCTATTAAAAAGATGAAAAATCGTCGTTGTTATCGAAATGAAGTTAAAACTGACAAATGTCAAATGTGACGTATTAAATTAGCCCTACTTTAGATATTATGTGGATGTATTTAAAAATAAACTAAAACAAGCAATGTACTGTACATTGCTTGTTTTCGTTTATTTTATCGTTTATTTCTATAAATTATAATATGGTGTGTATTAAAGAAACTAATTTCGACTAAAGAAAATTTTTAAAGGTCTTCGACGTTTTTATTCCATGTTTGTATCAACAGACATTTGAAAACTATTTTAATAAGACGTATTATTATATTACAGTAAGCGTAACAAAAAGTAACGAAAAGTGGTAACACGGAATGTGTGAGGTGCCGCCACTAGACACTAGATTATATTTGACAGTTGACACCTCGCATCGATTAATTAACGATCAGTATGTAAATTGTCAATCACTGACATTATCACTTTGGCGTATACTTGACAGAACTATGACATAATTTGTATGGTGTTCGTTTATAACAACTTAATATCTTAGATTTCATTTGTTAAATCTTTTCTATATAATTTATTTTTGATTGACGTAAACAGTGTTAGTACCATGATCGCCAAATCCTATATTGACGATTTTGTCAGCGCGTTGGAAGAACCAGGATGGGAACCCGTTTGTATTTCTGTCGAACTGTAATTAAAGCAAAATTTACCGAGGAGCCCGCAAATAATATTATTACCGCCAAATGTTATAGTAGCGATTCGATTTAGAAAACTTAAAAAAAATTTCGCTAATGATAATAATAGCCAGAAAACACATAACTTGTATGTTATAAATAATTTTTTAATTACAAAAATTTCAACAGGATATAAGTAATTTAATTGTAATCAAGTTTATTTATGGTATTAGCGCAACGTGCGGTATTTACGACGCAGTATCAGATTTAAATGGTCTACCCTGTTGACAACGTTACATCCAACAATTCGAAATTCAAATGAACAATTAATTCTACGTTTAGGAGTTTGAACTTACGAAAGTTTATGATAATTTCTTTATTTAAAAAATTAAGTATAAAAATCCGTATGGCAATGTACCTACCCTGAAAGTGGTAGCTGCCGGACCACAAATAACAAAACAGCCATTGCTGATTTACTAGCTATGTCTCGGACAGACCTTTGGCCTACCCGTGAAATTCTACCGGGCAGTCCAGAGGATTGCCTCAGAATCGACCTCTGGTAGATTCTGAGGCAATACTAAATTAGAGGAAAATCTATCTGCGCAATACGACACAAATACGACAAAGGAATCTTGTGAAACCAAAATGTCTGAGGATAATTTTCAGTTTCGAGTTTTGGTCATCCTATGTTAAGTGATACTGCTGCTCATGGACACTTAAGAGTTTAAAAGAGGTAAGTGCTGTTCATGGATAGAACAAGAATTTAGAGGCTTAGGCTTATATAACACAAAAAAAATACTAATTACTTAACTTACACCCTAAAATTAACAGAACTGTCAGGCACAAAAAGCTGATCAACTAAGTATAACATATCACTTGTCTATATAAAGTAGCAGATTGAGGAAACATAAAGACATCTTAAGCTAAGATTTCGGATTCCCACGAAGCCTACATCGTTTTTAAATTTTATCTTGTTATAAGGTTTTCATTATTCAAATACTTACATCGAAGTTTGGAAAGTCGTTTCTGAAAAAAAAAATGTAAACATGAAACAAGCGAAATGAGCTTTATCTAAAAATTTCATCCATCTAGGTTTTAAATTTTTATCTTACAAAAAAAAAAAAAATAATAGAATATATAGAATTAAATATTTATAATTCGACGATTTTTCGAAGAAAACGTAGTTAATTTTTATCATTTTTTTCCATTTATAAACGTAAGTTATTGTGGTACAATATTATTGTATGGAAGGTACTTTTATCGACATCAATAATAATATTGAACGGACAAAGAAATGTCTTCTAATTCTGGGATGTTACATTTTCGTAACAAAGAAACTGAAAAACTTTTGTACCGTCAGCATATCTAGAGTTATTGAAAAATAAAATTTATATATCCCTGAGTAGGCTATTTTTGTCTAAAATATTTAAAGATCTACGCAGCCGTGGCCATATTTTATTTAAGCTATTTAAGCTTGCAAGTGATCTTGACCAATACAAAACAATTATTATTAGTACCGTTTTTGATTGTAGCTATTAAGGAATTTTAAATCGATTTAGTATTTTTATTATTTAATAGTTATTATATATAGTCATCTCATTTCATAACATCGTAGACACAATTTGCTTGAAAGAGATAAAAGAATTTATAAGTAAAAATAACGTTAAAAATTCGTTTAGTTATCAGTTCTAAAGTATTTACATGACTTTGTTCGCTAAGATTAATTAAATGCAATAAAAGGAAAATTACATCATTCTTTAAGTATTACGTGACTTTTGTTTTTTAAAAAAAAAACAAGTTATTAACTTTGAAAATGAATTTAAACTATTTCCGTATAAAAAAAATTCAGATTTGCAGAAGTATTTAATCTTACCGTGGCATTGGAATGGCATTAACTGTATTCAATACAAATAATAATGATAACATAATTATTAATAGTTTCTTCAACATTTTAACACGACTTTTGTAGCACTTATTTAAATTAATATATTTTAGATAACTATATCCTTGTGCGAATGGACAAGCTGAGAACACAAATGCGGTGGAAACTGGTTATATTGTGTTGCCATTACACGTGTTTGAGCTTAATTATATGGCAATTTTCTTGTTATTAACTTAAAAGTTTGGAATGCGTTCTTAAAAGTTGCCGATAGGTGGCGCTGAAGTATAAAATATTCAGTTCTGAATTGTAACACTAGGGGCGCTTTTAGATTTATCACTTACAATTACTGGGTTTAAAATAAAGCTTAAACTTACAGTGGTAATGGTCACATTTTCAGAAGGGCCCAATAATGTTGTCGCAATGGCGATTTAAAGCACAGCGCATTGATAATAAGTCTTGGAGCATTAGACCTCATCAACATCCTATTTTATCACTGTTCTTCACATTCTTGATACTTACAGGAAAAAGACTAGATTGAAAGAAACACGTTTAGAATAAATTTAGTTAAAAACATCTCCTCGGTAACTTACTAATTATAAAATATATTATGTCGCAATAATCTAGTTAAATCAGAGAGTTGAATCTGTAGACAGTTAATCAATGATCAATATTCAATCAAGTCGCTAGCATTTTGATTTAAATAAAGCAACGTTGAAAACGTTTAACTATCTGTCTGAAAACATTGTACGACGGTAACTCATAGTATTGTCCATTTATTTTTGAACCAGTGTCTATATTGCCACGTCATTTCTAAGTAATTTGTGGTTTATGTGTCGTAGCCAATTAGCTTAATTAGCCAATCAATGAACAGACTAGTCTCTTTCTAAACAGCACCGCCAGCAGCCTAAATGATGTTCAGCAATTTAATCAAACAGCTAGGCAAATGACTTGAATCGATGGTGTTACATTACTGTTCATTTCTATTTAGTTCCACTTTATGCCACCTACACGAACACTTAAATGTAGCGTCGGCAAACAACAAATTTGATGATATTTTCAAAAGTCTTATGAAAAATACTATGGAAGAGTGTAGTGACACTAGGGGTTAGTGTAAGAACACTAAAATATAACATTTTAAACATATTAATTAAAGAATTTCTTACTTCAGATATTTCTATTTCGGTTACATGGTTGTACGAATTACGTAATGGCCAGCCAGTTTATTAAATATTGTAACATCTGCTACGGCTGATTAGTAAAGAGGCGAGGCTGACTGAACGACTAACTAAGCTAGCTGCGACATAAGCAAACTAATCCTGATATAGGCAAATATTGATTTAAATAAAAATAAAAGATTGAACACAAGTTTATTTTATAATAATATAATCTTAATAGTATTTAAACAAATTACGATTAAAAAAATTTCTCTTTGTCGTTTTCTGTCTCAGACGTGAATGTGATTTTCATTGTTTTTGCCAAATCCGACGAAAACGAAGGTATTTGGTACGGAACCGGAGCTGGTAAACTTTCGGTAGTGACTAGAAGAAGACGACTGAAAAACAGGAAATTATATTAATAACAAAACATTTGATATAAGAATAGCTAAACATAGACATAACATAAAAACATAAATAAATCAGTGGCGCTACAACCTCTTTAGGCCTGAGATTTCTTAATCTGTTTCATGATCATTTTTAAATCTAATAGGCATGTAGGTGATCACCCGCCAGTGCCTGACACACGTCGTCGACTATTTGGGTCTAAGACATGTCGGTTTCCTCACGATGTTTTCCTTCACCGTTCGAGCAAATGTTAATTGCGCACATAGAAAGAAAGTCCATTTGAGCACAGCCGGGGATCGAACCTACAACTTCAGGTATGAGAGAATGGCTGAACCGCTGAAGCCACTAGGCCAACACTGCTCTAGACATAATATTTATTATTAACAAAAACACATAATAGAAATAACCAAAGAAAAAAATATGGTAAGAGATATCAAATAAAGTACATATATATATATATATATATATATTAACACTTACCGATTGACTACTATGATATTCTTCAAATGTAAAGTCCCTTTTCAATCGTAGTGCCTGAAAAAGAATTAAATAATTTAACCAAACATACTTTGTATAATATAATAATATAATTTGTATAATAATTATATCTTTGGCTATATTTTTAGTGTAATTGTTTTAAATAATAATAATAAAATACTTTTATTTTGGAACATACGACTTGGTATCACTTGTGGATGCCATTAAATTCGAGCCTGTAGGCAACCTTACTCATCGGCAAAGAAGACAGAGGGTGTAGGCCGAGAGAAAAAGCCGGCGTAAAAAACTCTCGGTACTCTTTTTAAAACAAAAATAGCAAATCATCAAACAATACTACAATATTTAAAACAAATACAGCAAATTAATTAGAAGTTACCTGTCCAGCACTAGTCCCAGGTCTTTTATCAACTAGATAATCGCTAACTTTATAGTAAGCCTTTTTACACAGCTTTTTTTAAATACATTTCTTAAATTTATTAAAAGGCAGCAGTTTATGTATAATTTATGTTAGCTGTAGGATTACGAAATAAATAAATAATTCTCCTATATAGAGTAGGAACCTAAAGATAATAAGAGGAACAAAAAAGTTAAACAACAAAGTTTTAAACTTATGCCCAACAATAAACGCAATAGAAGTCAAAAAGATGTAGTAATAAATGAGACGACAGAAATATATATAAATGTATTTAATAATAATAATAATCAGTGGCGCTATCACATCTTTAGGTCTTGGCCTCAGATTTATAAATCTGTTTCATGATAATTTTTAAATCTAATAGGCATGAAGTGATCAGCCTCCAGTGCCTGACACACGTCGTCGACTTTTTGGGCCAAATGTTTAATGTTGATTGACACAAGTGATAATGATTGATTGACTCAAATGATAATGAAACAGATTCGCATATCTGAGTCAAAGATTTTAAGGTGGAAGCGCCTCTGATTTATTACAATATTTCTCATGTTGCAAAATTCGCAGTAAGGCGCTCTTCTGTATATCGAGATAAGGAAAAATCTCAGAAAATTACATGTATCAAGTTTGTTGACCTGTTTCAACCAGTTAATATCAATAAAACGTGTTTACGCACAAGAATGCATGTGCATATGTGTGCATATATTGTTGTATATTTTTATAATTATTCACCTTTGCCAAGAACACACAATATATTACGTATTTTTGAAGAAATTTCCGTGAAGACAAAACCTATCTAACATATGCTTATTCAATAAACAAGCTTCTTGTAATTTTACCGTAAAATATAAGAAGATATTCATAAAAAATAATCATCATTGTACCATTTTAAATAAAGTACTCAACTTTTATCGTACCGTAGACAACGTTTAACAGAAATACGGAGTGTCTTAGTATAACGAATTAGATAGAACTCAGTTTTTTATATAACTTTATATTTTTAGAATTGTTACGCTTTTAAAATATGTATACTAGTACTACTTATACGCTTTCATCGTACTGCTACTTCTTGACAGAGCGGTCGTGATCACTATGTGGTAGAAGGCGCAGATGTGATGCGCTTCACGACGTTCCACCATCGTTGCCTATTGGAGGTCATCCTGCTGCACTGATTCAGTGATTCTCCTACGGCAGACTTATCTGATCAGTCCAACGATCAGACCTGCCGCGCGGTCTAGCGCCTTCCACCTTCCCCTGGACGACAAGACGTTCTAAGGACTGATCGCCACGCCACGTAACGGTTAACATCCAATAAAAACAATAAATTTAATTTACGCGTTTCTCTTTGGCACATCGTTTAATCTGTTAATACGTAATATAGATTATAAAATCCTATGTCATTGTGTTTTATACGCTTATTAGGTCGGCGGAAAGGTTACAGGAAAATGGCGTAGAATCTTTGAGGAAGACACCGACGTTTATGTCAATTTCGCGATAATTTACTTAGTGTAAACATATTAAAGTTCAAATTTGCTATTGTATACGTGATGATTAATATAAAATTATCGCCTTGGTATGTGTTATTCATAATACTGTTTTGACACTTAAGCAAATGTTATTTCCTTGTTTTCCATTTTTTATGTAAAAGGGTGCAAACGGACAGGAAAAATTGATTGAAAAACCGTTGGGGGGATAATTGGGGGGTATCATTTAAGATCAGAGGCTTTTCTGATCTTAAATTATATCCCCCATACATTGCCAGAGAGCTCGAATGTTGCCAGCCTTTTAAGAATTGGTACTCTACTTTCTTTAAGGACTCTAAGTAGAATTGGTTTGGAAATACTTCAGTAGGCAGCTGTTTCCACAAGGTGGTGTTGCGCGGCAAAATTTGCTTCAAGAAACGCTTAGTTGTAGAAGCGTGGGCGTCGAGGTGATACGGACGGTATTTTGTATTCTGCCTTGACGTTAAAACAAATGGTGACTTTCACCAGTATAATACGAGTAATAGCACTTATTTGAGTGTCCGACCAACCAGGCTCCAGAAGATAAACCACTCCTTATATGGAAATTGTATTCGTTTTACAACAAACTCCCAAGCGAAATTAGAGAATTATCACTAAATAAATTCAAAGCCCTCGTCAATAGTAAATTAATCAATAAAGCTTTTTATAAATGTGACGAATACTTAAATGATCCTTATCCTTGGGATTGATTTGCTCCAGTTCAAACAATTTGTATCAAAAACTTGGCGAATTAAAAGAGTGGCGGAAAGTTTCTTGCCAGTTTGTGCAAAAAAGAGAGAGTATGTGTTAAGAAAAATTGTAGAGGAATCGTTCTTCCTGAATATATCAAAGAAGTCCCTATATATAAAACTTACCTGAGATTCTAATCCATTACTTAATTCGTCTCGGCTTCTGAAAAACAAAAATAATTCAATAAGTATTTAAATTGTAAAGTTTATGTCAACAGAATGCGCTTACGCACAAAATGTTGTTAATCCCACCAACAAATGCCTGTTTATTTTTCGATCCTTTAATTGATTATATAAGCTCTAATTCTCTTTAATTAATTCGCTAGTTTCGTTAACCAAATCTGTCTTTAAGCCGTTTCGTCCGCGTAGTTAATACTTGAAGTTGGCAATACTTAGAGTTATCTCGTTATTTTTTTTTTTTTTTTTTTTATATAACAGGGGGCAAACGGGCAGGAGGCTCACCTGATGTTAAGTGATACCGCCGCCCATGGACACCCTCAATGCCAGAGGGCTCGCGAGTGCGTTGCCGGCCTTTTAAGAATTGGTACGCTCTTTTCTTGAAGGACCCTAAGTCGAATTGGTTCGGAAATACTTCAGTTGGCAGCTGGTTCCACAGAGTGGTGGTGCGCGGCAAAAACTGCCTGTTTGATTTATATTTATATTTGATGATGCAACAATAGCTTTTTATTCATTAGTACCGTTATAATTAATTTGTGACAGTTTTTTTTAAGTTTATAATAATACGGCAACATTAAAATTGTTTTTTTAAGTACGACATGGAGTTTCTACCATCTATAGCTTATAAAATCATAGACAGAATATTGGCGTTTAATAAGTGATGGGCATATCCCGCTGTTCTTCTCATCTTGGCCCTTAAGTACCGCTCACACCCCACTCACTCATTTCAGGTACGCAAAACGTCTCTTGCCCGCCAAAAACGAGAAATCTTATCCCGTCTCGTCAATTACTGTCACCGGCAGGTCTTCCTTCACTCTATTGATCTGGTAGTAACTAGATCTAGGCCTCCCATCACTAGGCCGGCTTAAGCAAGCTTCCTCTACGGCTAGCCCATGCCTTCAGAAAGATTAACTATCTAACCCAGTGTGAGTTATTGACATTTTAGTAATAAGTACACAAAAGTTATCTACACGAATACAGTATACCCTCTATAACGCGTTTAGTGTAACAAGTTATATTTCCGAAGTGTGAAATTTTTAATGATTTGCCAAATGCATAATTAGTTTTACGTAACTTTTCACCTTGAACCTAAATAACTTTATCAAATTCATATTCCTTGTTTTTGAATGGTTCAATTGGTTTTGCGAGAATACTATTTCAAAAAAGTACCGTACCAATTGTTAAAAGGCCAGCAACGCACTGGCGAGCCCTCTGGCATTGAGAGTGTCCATGGGCGGCGGTATTACTTAACATCAGGTGAGCCTTTTGCCCGTTTGCACCCTGTTCTATTAAAAAAACGCGAATTTCTATAATAACTCTAATACAGTTAAAAAACTTACTCAGATGGTCGAGACTGCACAATGGAAGCAATTAATAAAATGGCGAAAGTAATATGCACAACGAAATTCATTATTATATATATTTATATATAATATAAAAATATAATACGATTATCTTGACTACTCCGCGAGACAGATAAACTTTGACTGACGTTATTCAACGATAAACCAGTTGCTTCGTTAATTATTAAGTTTTTCATTGTTTATATTTTTTAGACGATATGAACTGATATCGTCTAAAAAATACGTTGAACTCAACATTTGACCGAAATATAAAAACGAAGATTATCGTTTGTATGTGTTAGAATTAGGTGTGTGTCTTTGTTCACAAATTTCTATGACATGGGGATTTGATTTTAATTTGTACACTTAGTTAACAATCCAAGATTCTTCAAAATCTAGTAGTTACTGAAATATGTGTGTCTACACATTTCTGCAGGGATACATTTTTGTGTATAAATTTTAATATAAATAATGAAGCATACGTTATTTATTTATTTTATTTTCAGTATTGCAACAGCTAGTATCTACACAATTACACATTAAAAAAGGCTAAACACGAAATACACACATATTGTGTAATCCAAAAGATATTTGACATAATACAGACTTCTTTATATGAGCTTGCGCTTCACGCGCCGATATACTCAAAACAATTTTATTTATTTTAATCCCTTATAGGCAGGTGCCTATTATACATATAACTGCACTAGCTGACCCAAAAACATGACAAACGTTCCTCTCTAACATAGTAACTATTAAGCGAAAGTAATTACTGGATGTGCAAATGCGTAAATAAAATTCATTTCCTTCTGAAATCTCCATATCATGGTGTCATTTTAAAGTGTTTACTTATAACGTGAGACGCGGGCCGTTATTCTTGCGTAAATCGCTGGGATTCTCCCGCCTGACATTTCGCATAC
The DNA here is from genome assembly GCF_905147795.1 of Pieris rapae. Taxonomy (NCBI): domain Eukaryota; kingdom Metazoa; phylum Arthropoda; class Insecta; order Lepidoptera; family Pieridae; genus Pieris; species Pieris rapae. Next base: position 5,993,502 of record NC_059530.1, read on the forward strand.
GCAAGGTTTGTTTGAGGTTTTCCCATTGAGTAAATTAAATAATGAGTAGTTAGTCCGTTCTAGTTTAACAAGAAGCAAGAGCCCAATGTTGGCCTGTTATTGAGCAGTAGTAGTTTCAATCCGCGGCCCACAAAAATATCACTTATATGAGAATAATAAGGTTATTGATTAATAAATAATCACAATAAAACGATAGCCGTATATGCAATAAACTTTAAAGTAAAAGTAAAAAGACCAAAGACATACATATAAATAAAAATTAATTATAAGAAATTAAATTTTATTTAACATTCACTCTTAAATTATTATCCTCTCGTATTGTAACAATTTGTAAGATCTAATCTTTGGAAATACTGATCAGATTTTGATTACATTGATCAGGACAAAATTCTTACTCCTAATAAGCGACTCGGAGTCGCTCATTAAGAGTAGTTGCTGAATAAGGGTTTTGCAATTCTTGAAGAGACTTTTGACTAGGATTTTTTTTACTTCTCCCTACTTAGCGACTCGTATGATGTCACTCGGTGTCGCACTTTAAAAGTAGTTGCAGAATAAGGATTTTTGGAACAGGAAAAAAATCCTTCCTTCCTAAGCGATTCACAATCACGATGAAACTCTGATTAAGAGTAGAATAATAATTCATTAGTAGGTCTTGAGAGAATCTTGGCGATTAAAAAGAATGACGGAGTGTTTGTTGCCAGTTCTCGGCTACGCCCTTGTGTATTTCTTTCATTACGTTCATGAGTACATTAAGTTATATTAGTATATGCCATCAAAAACGTAATTGGTAAAGAAATAAGCCTGCAAAAAGCCTCAATAAAGCCTCGCTACGCAGTTCTTCTACCGTGATGTTGAGAAAGTGAGATCCATGAAATAGAACCAAGTCGGTTAATTCAGTCCCTGCTCAAATGACCCTCTGTCTAAAGCTATTAAGAAAAAAGCTAACATCTTATAACCATCTCAATAATAAATAATTTTATGTTTTAAATATTTTACTTGATGAAGTCTTTATGGTGGCAAAAGAGTGAGTAAAATTTCATAAAATAAATATATTTATTAATTGAATAATGTTTTATTTTTTTTCGTATCAGCCAGTGTGTATATAGTTTTTATTTCCATTCCCGTTGCCAACGATGATAAATTTGACAGGCCCGGAACCACTGTAACTGTATTTATAACTGGATGAAGAGGACTGAAACAATTGAAAGAAAACAAATGAAAAATATTGAAAAAAAATCATCTGGCCTTATCAACATCTGATACCGACTTCAATACTGAGTTTTGCCAACAGCATCAGTGCTATGGATCAAACCAGAACTAGACTGATATTGCATACAAAATCGTCGGTATTGCTTGAAAGTTACAGCCCATGCTTAAGAATATCTTGCTTAAGGCCTGTATTCACTTTGATTAATTAGTGATAAGGCGAAAACAAGTGTTGACTGTGACTGATTAGTGCAGGAGATTAGTTGTCTGCTTAGTAATTTGATTAGAAGCATGTTCTATTTTTTGCGAGTGAACTGCGGGTAGCTACGTGTCTACCTCCTCACTCAGCGTGCCTTTCAAAACATGTCATTTTATTTTTTAGCGTCGGATTAACTTAATAGAGCTAATTATCAAGAATTGGACTCTACTTGCACTAATAATCACTTACACTTGCACTAATCAAAGTGAATACAGGCCTTTAGCGATATAGCCTACATTATCTCTACATAAATTTTAATTAATATATATATATAATAAGCTGTAAAAAGTCAAGTGACGTGTAGCAGTGGGGTATACTGGACTAAACTGGTTTTCAGGCTATATAAGCACGGCGCGCTGTATGGTCGGGCGCACTTCTTCGACGCTCGCACTAGATATAGGACGTTACTATTGTTGTTGAAATTGTGGTTAATTTCGTGTAATTTAATTTGGTTATTTTTAGTAATTTTATTTGTTAATTTCTTACTTCAGTAGTGGGATTCGTTCTCATTTCTGATTAGTTTAAATTAACGCCCACGTGGTTTTATTTTAGTCAGTTTGAAACGCGAGTGATATACGTTTAATAAAAATAATGGGTGGTAGGCGGTGAACACGTAAAAAAAGACGGTGTGCCCGTCTCTGGGCTTGAAGAAACGTTACAGTCGATATTAAACCGTAAACCGACGCAAGCGACTGTGCTGTGTCCACCAGTGGTGTCACCACAACTGTGCTCAGCAACACCACCGCGAGGGGATCGGCCCTTTGCACCGACATGCGCAACACCATCGGATTTGCTGCTTTCTTCCTTAAGCGACACTCGTTACCACCTGGTACTGACGGTTCGCACAATGGTACTGAAAACGCTCCGGTGCTAAGTCCAAGCAGCGCATGCGAGTCAAGCACTGATCTGGTACTTAATCAGGTGACCGACAAACTAGTAAGTGCGTTGAGCACAATTCTGGTAAGATCTAACTCCATTTATATTTCTAATTTTGATCCGTCTTTCAAATATTTCGATATATGGTGTGAGCAGGAAGACTGCGCGGTTGTCTAATTATTGGGATGACCGTGAGTGTGTATCTCTGATTGGATATTGTTTGAAAGGGGATGCTAAAGTGTGGCTAAATGAGTGGCTTAGTAATGATCATAGTTGAGAGAATTTAAATAGCTTTTTCCGTAGCGAGTAGACTTAGCAAATATTTTATTCGACGTAATGACAACAGACTCTGATAGTTATCTCACGTATTGCGTGTTGTACGAGGAATGAGTGAAGAGTTAATTGTCGCAGTAGTTATTTGGGGTATTAATTATTATTAGTGCTAATTTATCATCGGTAGGCTTAGTTAAAATCCTCTCATGTTATACCAAGCCCCTAGAACCGCGCTCTATAATACAAAATCACGTTAAAAGGCCAAATTTGCGAGATAATTCCCGAAAACGAGATAATTTTCAGTCTAATATTAACTGTTTTTCATCTGGGGAAATTGGTCATATACAAATTTTGTGTCCTAAAAAAAAAACTAAGTATGGAACCGCACCAGAGACCCAATCTACAAACAATTCAAGTTTAGATAAAAGGCAGTTTTCTAATATCAAAATTATTTGCACATTTTGAAAGAAGGTAGGACATAAAACGGAGGACTGTTTTGTTCGACAGCGTTCCGAGTCGAGCGGTAGGCTAAATTAGTTATAGTTTACCGCCCTTATAAAATGTCGTATGATGAAAAATTACGCGTTAGAGATATCATAAAAGATGTGTTGAATCAATAAATAATTAGAGATAGAGATTTGTAAAGAAAAAAAGCGATTCAGATAGGCTTTGTGTCGACTTTAAACTTAAAACTCAAAGACACTTAAAATACCCGCTTCCGTTAATTGAGGACCATATTATATTGTTTGGCTAGGTAAAGCTACCTATTATATTTACCTTGATATGGCTACTGGCTTTCACCAGATAAAATTAAATAAAAAACATTGACACCACTCCGAGATTCGTAACACCTGAGGGTCACTATGAGTACATAAAGATGCCATAAGAATTAGGCAATGCACAGGTTGTATATCAACGAATTATATCAAATACGTTACGATTTTACATAGATTCAGGCAGAGCCCTTGTGTGTTGTAATTGTGTATATGACGTATTATTACCTAGTAAAACAATAGAAGAGGGTTTAGGTACATTACATGATGTGTCAGAGATGGGGGTAAGGGTAAGGGACCCAGACAGGCTTTTCCATTAATTTAAAAAAAAATGTAACTTTCAGACTACGGAGATCGAGTATCTATGCCGAGTCATTAGCAATGGTCAAGATATGAAGACATCGTGCATTGCGAGGTTGACTCGCAAGGGTGTGCATTTCAATGGCGGCGATTTTGTATTTGTGCCAAGCTGTTGGTAAGCTAGACTCCTGTATGCGCGGACCATATGTGGTTTTAGCGACGTTGTCGCAGGACAGATATGAACTAAAATTAGTCGCTGGTTCTTATGGTAAAGCTGCCGCGGAATACATGTTGCCCTGGCGCGGGGAATGGACCTGATGTGTGTGCCGCATTCTTTGAGAGTAAGTAATTTTTACTTGCCTTTTCAAAACTTATGTATGTTGATAAATGTTTGTGAGAACTGTAATTTTATTAGGACTGCTTATCATATAGGTAGTACCTATTTTGGTAAAGACCTGCGGGAGTCTTGTGTGATAGTAATGGAGTCGCTCTTACTATCAATAGCAATGGATTCGCTCTTGCTTAGTGTGATGTACAGTAATGGAGTCGCTCTTACTGTTAAAGCAATGGAGTCGCTCTTGCTTAGTGTGATGTACAGTAATGGAGTCGCTCTTACTGTTAAAGCAATGGAGTCGCTCTTGCTTAGTGTGATGTACAGTAATGGAGTCACTCTTACTGTTGATAGCAATGGAGACGCTCTTGCTATGTAAAAAAAAAAAAAAAATGAACTAATGTTGTGTCGAGAGTAATGGATGCGCTCTTACTTTCGATGAAGTTATGTTAATTTAACGTTATAATAACAAAAATCATGTAATTTTTAGGTGGCGCTGATGATGACGATAGTCCTTCACCACAACCACCGCACGTGATACAAGAGTCATCAGCAATTCAAGTTTCAACATGCCAACCTGCCTATCATCACACGGGCGAGGACGCACCGTCGTCAGGAGAGGCCGAATAAGCTGTAAAAAGTCAAGTGACGTGTAGCAGTGGGGTATACTGGACTAAACTGGTTTTCAGGCTATATAAGCACGGCGCGCTGTATGGTCGGGCGCACTTCTTCGACGCTCGCACTAGATATAGGACGTTACTATTGTTGTTGAAATTGTGGTTAATTTCGTGTAATTTAATTTGGTTATTTTTAGTAATTTTATTTGTTAATTTCTTACTATATATATATTAATTAAAAAAATATTTATTATATATATATATAATGGCTAACATACATGACTATAGCTGCTGCTATGTGATTCTTGATATGAATAAGAATATGACTGCGGATTACGTTTTTCTCTGTGCCCCTGAAACAAATGATACTTAGATTAGGAGAAGAGATATTTATTGATATCCTGCTAATATTTATATTCTGCTATTTTTATTATTTGACGTAGCCATACAAACTAGATTTGATAATAAATTTGACAACAATAAAAAAAAATTTGGAAATATCTGTTGTTAATCTGTTACAAGTTTATCACAGCTTGAGTTTGTTATCTGTGGTCCATTAATCTAATGTAGTTTATGACATTTGACATTTCCCTTAGACTTCAATACAATAAGAGCAAAAGTCGCGGGATTTTTGAACATTAACTGTTTACTGTCGTTGTGCAAAATAATATTAGTTTAGAGATAATTGAAACTTGATAATCTATTAGGTTTATATATAAAGTTATATGTAATAAGAATTAGGTATTATATGTAACAAAGAACTCACCTGAGTTACAGTCTCTATTTGGTTTCCTTCTAAAGTTTTCCTGCAAAACAACAATATTGTGTGTACCCAAACAATACATACACTAAGGTTAATTATTTATTTATACATAAATAAATCTACATTAGTCAGATTAGTAGCTATAATGTGCGAATTTTAGCCCTGAGGTCGTAGGCTGTGCACTAATTGAACTTTCTTTCTTTGTGCGAGCAAAAACATAGGGAGGAAACTGGCTAGCCTTAGACCTAAATAGTTGACGACGTGCATCAGGCACAGACGGCTGATCACCTATTTGCAGAGGAACAAATGATCACCGGACCCCACCAACAAGGCTGAAAGAGGTTGTAGGGCATCATTTTTTTTAATTCTTAAATAAATCTATAGTAAGACATCTTTTATCAAGAATTTCTAAATGCATGAAAAATGTTTTTAAATTGGAATATTTTTATTAAAGAATGCATATATTCAGTGTAGACATTAATTAAATTAAATGTATAATTTTATAAATATACTTACTCAGCGGGCCTCGTATCGGCTAAAGAAACAAAAACTAACACTGAGACTGTTATCATTAATAAAGTCTGCATTTTAACTACAGCCTTCGCGGAATGAGCGTCGATCTTTGACTGGTTTGAGATCGTGTGACCTGTATTCTTGTTTGTATTATTTTTATTCACATATTATGGAAAACACAGCTATGACGTAATAGTTAGGGAAGCACAGTTTATGTTACTGACATGTGCTGTATTGAATTGGAAGGCATATGAACGTATACTACTTGTAGTTTAATATATATATATATATATATATATATCTATTTTCAGCAGTCAACAAGTTTCATTCAATATGCGTAAAATGAGAAATGCTTTGTTTTACGTTCCTCATCGCTCAACTCAGTTTTGCCCTTCAAGAAAAGAGCCTACCAATTCTAAAAAGGCCGGCAACGCTGGCATTGAGATTGTCCATGGGCGGCGGTATCACTTAACAACAGGTGAGCCTCCTGCCCGTTTGCCGCCTGTTCTATAAAAAATCAGTGAATTTAGTATTTAAATAAAAATCAATTATAATAACAACAAACATAACTAGTATTTCTTAATGGTATGGTATAGGTGCTCCTTGTTTAAAAACGTTAGCCCCGTTTCACTACCCACGGAAAAGCAAAAAAACAGCAAACATAAACATATGTAAGAGTGTCCTCTAACTTAGATTTTTGGAGTATTTGGGCCTAGGGGTTCAGGTTCAGGTTTCAGTTGGAACCTGGTGGACAGCACCAGTGACTCCAGGGCTGATGCTTTCCAACAACTTATAGATACCGCAAAACAGGGAGAAAATGTTGGCAGCGTTAAAGGATCTACAGGGACCAAAAATTCCAAATTTGTTTTATTAATTTTTAATTATTTTTATTATAATTATGTAGGTTAAGGAAATTGTAAATGCAGTATGCTTTGTTAGGTTTATTTAAATAAATATTATATTTATTAATTCAGAAGTATATATTGTTGTTATTATTTTGCCCGACACCGACAATAATTAAATTATTCGCCAAAGGTCCCGTTCCCATGATTTTTCGGACGTAAGAAACTGCGGTCGCTTGCTGAAAAAAAAAAAATTTAAAACCATTTAAACGTATATCTCAGAACGACTACACCAATATTTATGATTTAATTTGTTAATATTTAAAATGTATGATATTTCGCATCGCCATTAACAGCGGAAAATCCGCGGGGTTTCTTTATTAAAAATAAAAATAAATCAGTGGCACTACAACCTCTTTAGGTCTTGGCCTCAGATTTCTGAATCTGTTTCATGACCATTTTAAATCTAATAGGCAAGTAGGTGATCAGCTTCCAATGCCTCACGTACTCGACTTTTTGATTCTAAGACATGTCGGTTTCCTCACGATGTTTTCCTTCAACGTCCGAGCAAATGTTAAATGCGCACATAGACAGTAAGTCCATTGGTGCACAGCCGGTGATCGAACCTACGACCTTAGGTATGAGAGTCGCACGCTGAAGCCACTAGGCCAACACTGCTCTTTCTGTATTATAATGAGATTAAAATGAATGAGTTACTGTCCCCTTCGCGGCCATCGATTACGTATAAATATTATTATTAAATCCTTTACAAGAAAAACGACTTACCTGAGTTTGGAGTTTGTTAAAATATTCCTCAAATGAAAAATCTCGTTTGTGTCGGCGGGACTAAAACATGTTAAAAATATTGTTAATACACATTAAAACCATTTAATTATTTCTCCAACTAGATTATAGAGTTTCGTTTATTATTATAGTGTGAAGGTTATAAGATCAACAATTCAGTAATAACACATACACAGACACACACAAATACCCCATGTGGTTTCCTTATATATATATACTTCCTTATGTATGTATTATTGTAGATATATTTTCATCTTTTATCTATCTTTATTATTTCATATGTATGCATCAGTCTCACATAAAGAATAATTTTCCATAAAACAAGGATGACAATTATTTATTTAACATTAATAAATAGTTGTAACTTATTATGTACGAAGATTTGTGAGAAATAAAGATTATTATTATAACAGTGACAGTGGGTCGCAAGACTGGCTTTACTTTTTGGCTTTTTCGCGACATAAAAATGGTTGAGAAACGATGGATTAAAGTCCCCAAAGGATGGCAACACACCCACTAAAAATGGGTGCTTGTGGTTAAGCAATTATTGACCTCTATTATTTATTGGAATTTATTAAGAACAAGGCCAGAAGGATCGGCAGATGTTAAGTGATACCGCCAATGCGGAGCTCGAGTTGCCATGGCATTGGTCCACTCTTTTGAATATTCCTACGTCGAATTGAGTGCTCTAGTACAAATACTAAAATGTACATACCTCTTCAGTCTTTATTATTGGATGCATTTTACTTCTTCTGAAATAAATAAGGTTAAACAAATTATTCCAAGTACGTTGGGAAACTTCGTAGCTGCTTTATGAGGAATCATGTTCGATTCTAGATCAGGGAGGAAATTTAATAACATTGTAGTAAGTTTCATAGTCAAGGCTTGTTTATTAAGACTTCTATTGTGTCATTTAAAAGGAAGGAAGGAAGAACATATTCTTGCATTGGCTACATATGGAGTGTCGATACTAGCAATATATTATTTATATTGTTTTAAATCTATTCGACGTCGGTGGATATAAATATAATGTCCAATTTATGTTTCCACTACACTATTGTAAACCAATATGTCTGATTATGTATACAATAAATAAATAGATACATACAAAATTACGTGGTAGTGGCGTGGTATATCGTTATCGACAGACAATTATTACGATACAGTTAACGATTGTATAGAATCTAAAACTACTTAACTAAACGGCGACATTTTATGTATTAACAAATATTTTTCGAATGTTCTGAAGTCTGATTATATAATATAATATACCAATATACTTACATAAATGATTTTGATTCAACTAATATGAAAAACGCGAAAATTGCAATAATTACTAAACGCATTTTGTATTTAAATTAACAGACCATGTATCCTCTTAGGAGTTTAAGGACACAATAATAAAATTATTAGACTACATTTTCTTATCGCATCCGTTTCCTGTTTCTATTCCTCATTCTTCAATGTGACGGATTTTTTTCTATAGAACAGGGGGCAAACGGGCAGGAGGCTCACCTGATGTTAAGTGATACCGCCGCCCATGGACACTCTCAATGCCAGAGGGCTCGCGAGTGCGTTTCCGGCCTTTTAAGAATTGGTACGCTCTTCTCTTGAAGGACCCTAAGTCGAATTGGTTCGGAAATACTTCAGTCGGCAGCTGGTGACCCAACGGATTTGGTTGGAGAAGAAAGACGTCACGGAAAACGTCCTAAACTACCCTAAACTATCCTGACCATAGGTAAAATAATATGTATTTTAATGTACTAAATAAAGTAAATGAATATGGTTAAGAAGGAAATAGCGCTATTAAGTGGTCTATGTTTCTTCATTTTTGAAGTGCTTATGCGCTTAAGGCGCATGAGGGTAGATTTTTTACGGAACGTCACGAACATGTGCAGCGTTTTGTCGAAGAAAAGGGAGAGAGCTATTGAGGGAGAGTGAGACAGCGTGATCGAGAAAAAATACACGCTATTGTTTGATCATTATCGATTACGTATATTGATTTAAAAATTAAGTTAAGTTACATTTCTGACACATATGCAGGGCCAGGATTTGAATGCAAGACTTCAGGGTTATGATATTTTCCTCATCACGTCAACAGAAAATTGGCCTTTGTAGTATTGAGGCCCATAATGGGATAGGTTGTAAAGTTGCTTGTGAAATTAGATTTTGTCGTTTTATGAGATTGGCGTCAGTTAATATAATCGCTATTTCATTGCTGCTATTTATTTAGGGGTCGCCATAAATGGGGATGACGAGAAATGGATGAAGGAATTACTTGTGGATTTACAGATCTGATGTTTTTTTATTGTTTAACGCGTAATACTCAAGGATATTAAATTGTATATTTCTAAAGGTATAGAATGTATATACGTTGTCAGTGGCTTTACCAGCAGGCTGTGTAGGCTGGAATCATGGGCGGCAAATTTGGAACCAGATTCTTTTTGCTACCTAAGACAAATCGAAACGATTTCTGCATGACGTTTTTCTAATGTTCTACAACAACAACAAATTTTGGTTATGACCCGAACCCGCAATCGACCTCTGCGCCCTCAGCTTTGTATAAGTAATTGTCATTGCAGATAGTCTATTTAACTCTTCCCTTTTCTCCCTACAAAGTTATATGTGTCACTGCTACTCGTGAGAGACTGGGAGTTGGATGCTTTGTGTATAATTATGTACTCGAAAATCAAACTTGAAATTTGAATAGTTAAATCTCGTTGTAATATTTAAATATCGCGCCTCCATTGACTTGAGTTGTCTTGTATTTTAAGTCTGTTTCTCGTTTGTCTTTTCCCTACTCTCCTACTCTGTGAACATTACTAGCCGATGTATTGTATAAAGTCTAATTTATTTTCCACATATAAAGCTACTAATAACTACTAAATACTTATTTAAATCTTAACAAATCTCAAATCTAGCACCTAATATAAGCCTTTATTCAGACAGAAATTTAACATAAATTTAAATCTTAATTTATCTCTAATGAGGCGGAGACACCCACAACCCCAACTTTGGTAAAGGCCTCCTCCGTTTCTTTCCACTCTGTTCTGTTCTGAGTTTACCCTCCAAATCTAGCACCTAAGCGAAATTAAAAAAAAACAAATGAAACTAATCGCCATTGGCCGAGTTAAAATTAAAAGTTATATCGAACAGAAGTAAAAAATATAGTTAGAATGTATCCTATAACAGAAAAATAATAAACAAATGAATACGACAAAATACTAATAATTATAAAAAAGGTTTTAGGTTTTACATATAAATAAGAATCCAAATAAGTTAAATAAAAGCCTTCCTTGAACATATTTTATTTAGAAAAACGAAGGCATTGTGTTAACGATCCCCAAGGAAGATACAAATACTGTAAGAAATATTTATGGAGGTTTTTGGAATGGAATCCCTGAAGGTGGAGCGTCGCCTGTAACGGGAAAAAACACAAATCCCTCGGCGCGCATAATTCTTAATACTGAGATTACCCAACGTCTTACAAAAAATATAACAACCAATTAGGTTTTCATTTATTGCCAATATTTTTTTAAATTCTCGTTTTAGTCGATACATTTTGTTTAGCAATGTCACTTTAAAATATTGTCTATGGGTTTTGTATGGAAAACTTTTTGAAAACAACTTTACAAGGGTTTTAATATTTAGGGTTGTTCGGATTAATACCAGTAGCTGACGTTGAGGCGGAATACAAAATTCTATCTACTGATCGTTTTTAAGGCGGTTTTTGCCGCGCACCACTACTTTGTGGAACCAGCTGCGCATTGAAGTATTTCCGAACCAATTCAACTAAAGGTCCTTCAAGAAAATAGCGTACTAATTCTTAAAAAGCCGGCAATGCACTCGCGATCCCTCTGGTATTGAGTGTTCATGGGCGGCATTATCACTTAACATTAGGTGAGCCTTCTGCCCATTTGCCCGCTATTCTATAAAAACAAAAAAATGTCGCATAGTAAGAAAAATCTATTACCCCGCCGAGAATCGAACACACGACCGTTTAATATTCTTAGCTAGCTGTGCTAATGTTTTTAAAATAATAATTATGATCATTGGTATCTCAGTATTACGTCGATTTTTTTACTCGATCTCTTTTTCAATCTCTTCACCAAACTCTTATTTCAATAAATATTTCAGTTACAATATAGACGATGGGTAATGGCTAGTTTACCGACAGACGGACGATGTTGAGTAATTTTTCTTAAAAGATCGAATTTCCTAATCTTTCGTGTTTGTCAAGTTTAATTCACAAAACTTGTATATTTTCCAAGGTTTTACCGCCTGAGGCTTAGTGGTTAATAATAACATATCAACTAAGCCTTAACGAATGATTTATGTTTTATTTTTGCTTGCGTTTGCAATTCTTTACGAGGATTACGTGGGTTACCAACACGAGTAGGTTTTTTTATTATATTATATTAAGAATTTCATTTGAAACAAAACTATAAGATAATTTCAGAAGCGAAACTCGTGAGATTTTAAATATTTTTATTTTAGGATTTTCGTCCATGTCATAAGTACGTTAAAAAAAATATTTATTAATTTATATATAAATGACAACACTTAAACAATATACGAAGCCAAGCCGAAATACAATAAAGTACATTAATAGATAAACGAAAGAAAGCAGATATTAAATATGAAAACGATAAATAGTTATAATTTAAGTTAGTTACAGAATTATCGATTCTTTAAATACCTGGTTAAAAACTAATTCCAAATCAACACAAATCTAATGTTGATTAAGTAATGGATCCTTGGGGTGTAATGAAGGGCCAAGCTTAATTAATTAATGGGCATCCATCTCCGGTAACTTCCATACATGATGAGTTTTAAAGCTCTGAGTGCTAAGTGGGCTGATATGCGAAAATTTCATCGAAGTTAGGATTACGCTTTTAATTAAATTTATTTTGATTCAGTAGATAATATGGTTTTTATTTATTTAATTATTGATAAAAAGATTGACAACGCACACTGTTACATCGCTAAAATCACTAAAAATGTCTACTTTGCGGCAGTGTATGGTGTTGACAATATTTAACATACAAATAATAATTTCAAATAGTTATCTAACTTGATGCGATCGCTTAACACTATGTTTAGATGTTCATTTGGGAATTTCCGAATCAAAAGTCCTTCAACAAAATATTATTACCTACCAATACTTAAAGGTCGGTAGTTAGTAAGTCAGTGCGCTATGAGTGTCTGTCCATGGGCACTAAACGCTTATCATCAAGCTGCTGGTAGACTGAAGGATGTTCTTTTAAAAATATGGTTCGACAGCGAGGTTTATAAAAAAAATAATTACTTATACACGACAAATAGCCTTTCAAAAACTCTTTAAAACATCTGAAATGCTTTTGTAATGTAGTATTGTTTCAGGTTGGTTCCGACGTAAAATTAGACAATAAAGGAATTGAGGTCTCAGTAACATTTATCCGGATTTCAAGAGGACGGAAGCGAAAATTTCAGCTTTTTAATGCGGCAATTTTTTGTCGTACTTACTTAAAACAAAGCGTAATGACCCGCACGGCACGCATTTGTTCGCGAACAATTCGAATAGGCAATTTTTCATGTAGAACAATTGGAGGCGGCTCAACACAATCGCTGGAGTGTTTTACGATTGGAGTCCTAGTTCATGGGGTAAAATATAACTCGGGGCTAAAGGATATTGCAAGGTTGTTTCTCGAGCGTTGCGATAGTGCTTTCATCTATACGTCAATACGACAATGTCAGTTTTTGACAGCTGACAAATACACAGGTACGGTACGGCTGAAATTTGTACTACCGTCGCCATTTTAAAATGACAGACTGGTTTTGTTTATTATCTGTAATTTATTCTTCACTAAATAATTGTATTAGCTACCAACAGTTAATTAAATCCATCTAAAATGTATTTATTTATTCCTTGCATCTATCTTTAAATATATTATATTATTAGTACAAATAACAAAACCTATCATATTAATTGTTCCTAAGTTTGTGTCACATTTATTTAAGCCTAGATTTTTTTTTAGAAAAAAAACAATTCATATAAAGACATTTCAATAAATTATTATGATGTGCCATTTAGTGGAGGTCACACCGTCAAAGACAATAGAACTGAAACGTATCTATTATTTTATTCTTCAAATACCTACCTATATCTTCTATAGTCTTCTTGGGCATCAATTATAATCCCACATTACCTAACTCTGTTAAGTGTCAAATCGTTCTTAAATGTTTGACGTAGGTAATATGATTTTTTTTATATAATTATAGTATATGAACAGAAAGTAAAAGTAAAGTTTGATAATTCTTCATTTCGTAAAAATAACAAATCATTATGATACGTAACAATATTAATAATGAAACGTTATATCTAATAACATTTATTGTGTTTAGTATTGTCCAGGACGATAATAAAATCTCTTATGATTTTCATGGCTTCAGCTGAAAGCACGGAATTTTTCGTTTTATTTTATGGCAGCGCGTACTGTCGTGGAGAAATATTGGCTCCACGGAATGGCTCGTAAAGAAAACGATTCGGTTACGCACCGTAGCTCTTTAGTTTCCCCTTGAATATATCTAGCCCTTAAATACTTTAAATTTTAATTTTATGGTTTAGCTTTCATACAGGTTACAAAATTTTCTAGAAATAAATGTACTAAAATGTCTATGGTTTTGTTATACGACCTCCCTACAAAAATCATAAATATGTAACTAGTCTGGCCATAAAAACAATTTTTTTTTACTTTTTAACTATTTTAAATTTGGAACACGTGTATTATTTTAAAAACTTTTTCGAAACTGCGCCATTTTACATATTTTTGGTACATACACTGTAACGTGAACATTAAATTTAATCTTTAAATCAATTGGCGTTAATTATTTTAAAAATAAATCAGTAACGCTACAACTGATTTAGGTCTGGGCCTCAGATTTCTGTATCTGTTTCATAATCTTTGATCAATCTAATAGACAAGTAGTTGATCCTGTGACATACGTCAACTATTTAGGTCTATGGCTAGCCGGTTTCCTCAGGATGTTTTCCTTAACCGTTTACCCAGCTGGGGATACCTACGACGAGATGAGAGCTGCATACTGAAGTCACTAGACAGGCTAGGTAGTTCGGATCGATGTGGATAGACCTTTGTATGAAAATGACAGTTCAACTGTGACAATATCCTATCTTAAGATTTTAACTTACACCAAACGGCATTAGCAAACTGCTCTCAAAATGAATAAAAACTACACACATTGAACCAATCAGTTCTCAGTTTAACATTTCAAATTGGACTTCTGTGTGCCGAGTCAATTTCGGGTTTCCGATATAATACGACTCCTCAATTGATACCAATAAATTCAGTTTCACGGCAAAGCTTTATTCGTTTACGTAAACTTTGAGATTGACTCTAACAAGGCTTGGAGCCGAAGCGCTCTGGTGATTTCTACTCTTAAAATCCAATTTAAATGCATTCCTCTGTACCACAAGAGACCCGATACGCTTGAGGGACCAATTAACTTCTTCATCCTTAACATTTCATTGCTCGACTTTCGTACAAAATATTTTCCAATGCGACACGGACGTAAATAATGCGATGTTTTAATAAAATTATTTTTAAACTACTTTTTTGAGTCGAGTTTTATGCATACATAGAAATATTTAACATTTCATTACTCTGTGAAGAACATTTTAATGACCAACGAGAAAAACTAAATTAATTAAGAGGGAAATAAAAAAAAATTGTATTGTCTAAGCTTTCGTGTGTCATGTTTAATTTACAAATATATATTTTCCGAGGTTTTTCCGCCTTTGAGGTTTAAGAAAATTAATCACTTATTTTAATTATGGATATTTAAAAGGTACTTTTTAAAGTCAAAATTAAAAGTTAAAAAAGTGATTAGTTGCCCCTTCCAAAAGTAAGTTTCATATAGAGAATAATGGGTTAGAAACTCCACACATACAATATATAAAAACTTTTACAATATTTAAAAATTTACTGGAAATAAATAAATAAATAAATAAATAAAAAGGGTAAGTATAAATTATACTAAATTATATTATATATAAAGAACAAAAATAGTGCTATACTAAAATAAAATAGGCACATCAAATAATTATTTAGATTTTAATTATAATTAAAGATATCTGAAGATAAGACCTATATAGCGCACTGAAAGTAATAAAAATAATAATGATAATTCACAATTTAATTTAATAGTAGTTTAACGTAATTAATTAAACTACTAATTATTAATTAAACTATTAATTATTTAATCCGCGTTAGTTATTGGTTTCTCCATTCCTTCTTGTTTTCTAGAATAGATAATTTCTGGGTAAAAAGCCTCCAATCTCACTTTCTATTTGGATCTGTTCTTAGCTTCCTCCGTCCATTTCTACACAGAAACCTTAAGTATGTCGTCAGCACATCGCTTTTGTGGTCTTCTAACGTTTCTTTTTCATGGTGGTCCCTTCTAGCGGGTGTCTTCGGCGGTCCATCTTTAATCTGTATGCATTGCAATATTTATAATTATTATTAAACACAGAAGCGTAGTAATTGCTATTTTCCTATACAAGATGGCAGCACTTAGCAATTCAGATACTTCGAATGGAGTATCCATAAGTAAGGAAGATTGCCATTTTCTTATTTAAGACAGACATTCAAATAATCATTAAACTCAAACTAAATTTAAAAAGTCCTTAAAACTTGGAAAGAAATTTAAAATGCAATTTGAAGAGGGTAATAGAATCGCACTAAGAATTATTGTTGTAATGGGTTCAGGTGAAATTAACGCAGAAAAATAGGAAAAGTTACAACGAGTTTCCCGTTAAGGTTTTCCAGCGCTTTGATTGTGTACTGTTGAATTTATAATGCTATTTTCAAACTTCATTTCATGGAAAAGTTTTGCTAGCAACAAAATCTATAGGTTTAAATAACTGTTCTTATTTATAAGAAATAAACATAACCTACCTTTACTACTATTGCCAGTTCTTCTCTTCCGTTCTACGCCCTTGATTTGAGAACTGGCAGTAAAGATATAATTTGAAGCATCTAAATAAAGAAAATTTCTTTATTTTGACGTTCATGTCAGTTCAAGTGTAACATGAATAAATGATTTTTGATTTGATTTTACAATCGTTGTAAAATCAAAGTTACAATTTGATTTTACATTCGTCAATCTAGTAGGCCATTGGTGCACTGCCGGGGATCGAACATACGGACTTAGGGATAAGAGTCGATCGCTTAAGCGACTAGCGCTCAAACCCAATAACCTATCTCAATCCATTTTTGACCACCTGAGATACACATCTTTATCCAAATATTGATAAAGTGCCAATAACCATAGCCAATCGACGGATTGTAATACCCATCTGTCGATACAGACTATCCATGGTAGGCCGAATCGGTGTATATATACATAAAATAACAGTTCAAATGTTCTAATATCCTATCTTAAGATTTTAACTTACACCAGTTTTAAAATAATTAAAAAGCTATTTGATATGTTTTAAACATAGACATGTATGTATATTTTAATATTATTTGTACGGTTTTATTTACTTTATTTGGTTTATATTTATTAGTGTAAAGAGCGAAGAGATTGCATATCTGTCGCCAAAAATGGATTGTCTTCGTAGGTTTTGGTTATTGGGATGCAGATAGGAGATCGATCGACTGTCACGGTCAGACCTCAGATTGTTTTCAATCTGAGATAGTGGATACGTTGTTGGGTTGCTCGACTAATTTACTAAATAACTTTAAAATCGTTAAATTATTTTAATGTCATTAAGTCATTTTATCCTTTATATATGAGTCATTTTATGATAATTTTCTAATAATGTATGTTTGAGGAAAAAACATTATTATTCAAACAATATCGTAATGTTATTTTCCTCTTAAACTGAATCCATTTTTTATTTTGTTTATGATTAATAAAATATTAAACTTACGCACTTTTCCTCATGTTTTTATCATCATAAGTGTTATGATAATTTAGTAAATTTGTATTTAGATTGATAATTATTAAAAGGTCAACGCCACAAAACGAAGCGCGTCAAACTGGCGCCAAAGCACACAGACTAGACTAAAGCAGGCACAGATTAGATTTTTTTATAATATGATTATATTATAATTATACTAGCGGATCCGACAGACGTTGTCCTGTCTACACGTCTTTAATTTCAAAATTTCAATTTTTAATAAGCCATTTTGATGAAAATTATTATTCAAATGTTATGACAATATTTAACGATCCAGCACATGGTCACACACGATATAACACAATGATATCAAACTTTTTTTAAGTTTCGGGACAGACTAAAATTAAAATTCGAATATTATTTAAAATTTGACACTGTGATGGTAGCGCCGTCTGTCGGATCCAATGTAAAACATTCCAAAATCAACAACAACTAATAAATTGAAAATTAAATAAAAAAATTGTCCAGCGGACAAAATTGTGAATCTAAACCATTCCCAGATCCCCTTGAACACACACAAAAAATTTCGTCTAAATCGGTCCAGTCGTTTAGGAGGAGTTCAGTCACATACACACGCACACAAGAAATATATATATTAAGATAAGAACTTTTTGCTAATATTTTTGTTATGATAATAAATATACAAGTAGCGTTGTTTTAGAAGAGTTTAAAATACGTCATTTTAGAATCGTGCTGGCGTTTATATTTTTTTACTGTAATACTTAATTACTATTCACCCTAAGATCTACTAAGTTATTTGTTAATTTTTTATTGTCTCTGGGTATTCTCGATTCCTATACATTGAACGTTGTAAATAGTGAAATTTAACATATTTTATAGATTCTATTCTAATTATTATAAATTCTAACTAAATGTAGGTATAGTACTCGTGATAACTAAAGACAATATTATTTAAGTATATTACTTTAGTGATCACAATTATAGTTATTTTTGTTAAGTTCCGTAATTATTTTGTTTTGCCTATTTTTAGCATTCTGAGTTTGTTACACGCCTTATGTCTCAGATTTATGTATCTGTTACAATTTTTTTTTTTCTAATAGGCAAAATGTCTGACACTAATTCATATTAATATTAAATATTATAACATCACGCCATTCCTTCAACAACGCAAACAAGCTTTCTAAACACGAATAAAAGGGATTTTAATATCCTTAAGTAGTGATGATACTGGTTTTCTCCTATAAAAGACTTGCAAAGTAATCCCCAGAATGCGAAGATATCTCGCAAATCTTGACTCAGCATCCTTTACAAATAAATAGGGTCCGAGTATTAAGAACATTTTTGAATATCCTTTGGGAATTATCTTTACGAAAATATGGTGAAATTATATATTTTGAGGAAATTGGAATGATAAAATTGGTTAATCCTTTAATCGTGTTCTTCATTACTGAAAGCAAGGTGATGTATATCTTCCATTCACCTTTGGGCTTCAAGTCATGCGGAATCTCTATATCTAACATCTTTGTCGCCTATCTTCACTCCAACTACCCGTGGGCGTGTCCTGAGACAAACAGAGGGTAGATTCAGGGTCTGGCCAGATTGAGAAATTTAGTCCAAATTTCAAACGCTGGCAGCAGAGCGAGTACTTAATGAAACCTAAACTGCCCGGAAGAGGGGAAGGGGAGACTTAAGAAAATTACCCCTTAGAAATTATAAGCTTATAAGCCATAAGCACAGGTTTTATTGTGGTGGAGATTACACACTTTAACTCGCTACAAAATAGTTCAATTTAACATTATCTTCATAATACATTTATTATAAAAACAAAAACCTATGTTCGTCAGATGCTACTCGGATAATATCTATGTTATTTTGTATGTGCAGATTTCCAACAACCAATATACAGTATATACATTATTAATCTACATAGTATAATAATGACCAACATTTATATATATTTATAATTAAAAATTAATAATGGTTTATTTAAGCAAATTTAAAAAGTTTGTTTCCTGTGGCAGTGTACCTTTAACGCTGGCAGCATTTCCTCGCTGTCTTGCGATACTTAAAATTAAATCTTTGTATAATGATAGTTTGTTAAGGAAGATGTAGCCTGTGGGCCACGTCTGTCCAGGAGATGCCTGCATAGCCAGCGCTTATATGAACCCACCAACGTCTAGAGAAGATTGAAACGGGCAACGAGTTTCACTCCATTGTGACGAAGAAGGAGGAACCAAGGAGAAACTTTTACGTGCTTCTTAATCAGCATTGTTAGCAAGGGACGATCATTATGAACTACACATCATCTGTGTAGTTCCATAGAACGTCCTCCGGAGTGCAATCTATGGAATATTGAAAAACAATTGGACTCCTGGAAAATGTCTAGTCTCATTATAAATATTATGATAATTACTTAAGTGTGTCAATTGCAAGATTTAATCAATGCGACCTCTTGCCAACAACAAATAATTCGTCAGTACATGTTGATAAATCTGAAGAAACATTTGTGTAAAATGAATCGATTTCTGTTAATTTTATTCGGTGTGATTTTTGTTACTTCCATAGCGGAGTGTTATAGGTAAGTTATAAATGACTATTTTTTTTAATTTTAATCCACCTGCAATCAGCCTCTTGGGT
Organism: Pieris rapae; assembly: GCF_905147795.1. NCBI lineage: Eukaryota > Metazoa > Arthropoda > Insecta > Lepidoptera > Pieridae > Pieris > Pieris rapae. The sequence continues at coordinate 6,013,621 of NC_059530.1, forward strand.
TTTATCAGATTTTATGAGAAATGATGGCAATTATGCCATTATTATTATTATCATTATTATTATGATGGGAACGCTTTTTATTTTTTTACGCTTATATTAGATTTATATTTCTTTTATTCCCTCTGTAATTCGTAGAATGTCAGCCTGCAGCAAATTTCCCCCTTTTCAGCCGGTAGACACTGTCCATCGTTTACAAGAGGACCGAAGCTAGGTGGTTGACGTGTTGTTGAAGTCTTTTTGTATCGCACTTTCTTACTTCATAGTATGATTAAATATAAAATAAAATATAGAGTATGTTCACACAGGTGTGGACACAATACCATATGAAGATTATATCAGCTGCTGCTGCCGGGAATTGCTCTAATAGGTGTCATAAATAATTCGTATCACCTCGATGTCCGTCGTTCCACAACTGAACGTTTTTCAAGTTTTTGCCGTTCACCACAACTTTGTGGAACCAGCTGTCCACTGAAGTATTTCCGAAATAATTCGACTAAGGCCCTTAAGATGAGCGAGAGAGCATACAATTTCTTAAAAAGCTGGCAAAGGCACATGCGAAGCCTCTGGCATTGAGTGTCCATGGGCGGCGGTATCACTTAACAGCGGGTGTGGTTTCTGCCCGTTTGCCCCAAAATTTTGTTTGTTCTAACGGTACAATGCTGTTCTCAAGCTTAACATATTCGCATTCATATAAATGAGGACGTGGCAGGTTGGACTTGACAGCTAATGAAATTTAATTTAAGTTTTGGAATATGAATCGTAATTATGATGTTTAAGAAGAAAACCGGCGTTGGATAAATATACATATATTATATCTGCGGTACTTTTGAACTTGTGATTAAGGCCCATAACAGTAGCATTTTTATTAGTTCCATCTCCGGCTTAACACTCGCCCGGTAAAGAAAAACAGCGGGAGCCGGTTTGGCTAACCCAAAAAGAAGACGTGTATCAGGCACAGGAGGCTGATCACCTTCTCGCCTTTTAGATTGTCACATGAAAAAAACATAAATCTGATGCGAACCTAAAAAAGTTGTAATAATTCCAAAAACTATCTAAATATTTGTTTTATTTGTGCTATATTTTTCAGAACTCACCACTCCCGACATGACAGCAGTAATGAGGTAAATAGACATTTTTCACACGTCATTGGCACGATCCATTGCAGATCATGATCTCCAGGCTTTGATAATAAATATTACAATGAACTTCCTTTCATTTGCTTAAGCTATCGTAGAATATGCTTCCACCGCCCATCCCATGAGGATACCCTCATATACATACCCTCATATTCACACAACAGCCGATTCAGGTATTAATTGATAAAATAAATTTTTATTGATTCTTATTTTGTTAATATTATATATTCCATCTTTGGATAAATCTTTAGTATACAATTTTACGAGTGTTATATATTATTAATGGTAGCTGTAGGATAACGAAATAAAGAAAATCAGCTCCAAAAGTACTGGACGTAAATTAAAAATTCGCACATAATAGGTTGTCTTCGCGTAGTTGGAGATTCGTCCAATAATGAGTAAGCGGCAACAAATTTGCGCCATGTAATTGGGAGGCAGTCTTATTCTGGGTTCTATTATCTTTTTAGGGATTCCCATGTCAGCCCCGAGTGGTCAAAAATTCCCCAAAAAACCTGTTTTAGAGGTTTCTGAACTTTTGTATGTCGGAATTTAACCTTTCTCGCAAAATATTTCGTTGGGTACTCCGGAAAAAGGAGCTCAGTAATATCCTTAATGGAGGTTGGCTAAAGAACTATTTTTAATAGTCATAGAATCTATTCAAAATAGTTCTTCAGATGAAGAAAGAATGTGCACTTGGTGATATTAATATGAAACATATTAATAACTATAATATAATTTGCGGGCAAAACAAATCCATTTGATTTATTAAAATCTCATAAACCCTTCTTAGATCATTTTATATTCTATCCTGGTCAATCGTGAACTTTATGATTCTTCTATTTCTTTTCTATTGTATTCATGAATCCGTAAGATTAGGCCTTAGTTTAGTTTACTATATTTCCGTTTTGTATTACTTTACATTAAGGTTGGTTTTATTAAGATTTGGTTATTTCTCGCACTTTCCTTATCATGTTTTTTTTAAGGAATTGTCTGGAAGAGAACGCTTGGTAACCAAGTGTAAGTAAATAAATAAATTTACTAGATTGAATTTAATTATTTATTATAATTAAACAAATATAACTGAAGCGATCATTTGAATAAATAATATAATCGTCCATATATAAAACTATTATTATAAAAAACACAATTATATAAATTTAACTATAACTCAGTTAAAAGAAATTCTATGAGTTTTCTATCGAGACTATTCTGTTATATTGCATATATTCTTATAAATGCATTTTATGTAGTATATTACGTCGTTATACACATATACATATATAGATTCAAGGTTTTTAGATAAACATCTTTATCAAAATAGGTTAAAGTTTAATATGTGATCTAGTTATTTTGTTTGTGTTTATTAGTAATTATAACAATCAAATTTGCAGTAGTTACAGTTTTCTTAACCTACACAGTAATAATAAAACTAATTAAAAATTAATTAAAACAATTTTAAAAAGTTTGGGTATTGTGCCAATGTTCCTTTTGATTTTATTTTGTTTATTCGAGTCGATAACAAAGTTGTTTAATCCAATGTATATTTGGTAACTTGATTAATTTCGCTGTATTGCAAGCGTGAAAGATTATGCATCCTTTTAAGAATAACTGTAGCAATTTTGGTTTATTTTATGCGACTCTCATTTCTGAGGTCGTAGGTTCACTTCCCGGCTGTGCACCTTACGTTCTATGAACGCATTTAACTAACGCTCGTTCGGTGAACGAAAACACGGTGAGGAATCAGATTAAAACCTAAAAGTCGTATCTGGCACAGAACAGAGCACCGACTCGTCTGTTAAGTAATATATAATATAACAGATAAAGACATCATTCTATGTCCATACAGATATGTGTTTTCGTGTATGTCTAAATAATATGTTAGGATAATACAGAGGATAATTTTGTGTATTGTATGTAATTAAATAGTATAATAGGTTTTTATTTGACACTCAGGCGCAGGCTATAACACTTAATATAAAGTTAGGCTATTACAATTGGTCGCTTAATTAGCCGTTAAATTAACAAACTGAAAGATGTTCAGCAAATAGATCAAACAGTTGTACAGTATTACAGAATAATAAATATTATACATTTATAATATATATTAATTTATTGTATGGGTCATCCCCTTCTATCTCTGCAATTTTCGGGAGTACACAGATTTATATCACATTAATTAAACAATTTTTAATTGTATGACGTATGTATGTAAGTAGCATAGTAACCTATGCTACTTTCATAGGTCCAAGATACCCAGCATCATATTGGGTGACAAATAAAGCTTCTAAATTTTTAAATCAGCTTTTCTTGTTTTGTTACATATTACATATAATATGGTATTATATGTAATATGTAACAAGCACATCCCCAAGCTTTCATTTGATTAATATTTTCAGATCGTAATAGTACGAGGTGCTGCAATAAAATGTCAAGATGATGACTCCTCTTCATCATCATCATCGTCATCATCGTCGTCGTCGTCTGAAGAAGGAAATGATTGTAACAAGGTAATTTTAATTGATATATATAGTACCTATCTTGTTCAAATATTAGCTATTTAGTGGCCCATACTTGTAAATATTTCCTATTCTCAAAAATTGCCAAATAATTCCTCAGTGGCTGAGCACACTATATCAAGCTAATTATATCCTTCACCATGAAAAATTCTCTGCATATAAAGTCTGAATATTAAAAAAAAACATATCTGTCGACTGTATGTGCACGATCAGTTAGAACGAAAATGTGTAAATTCTTAAAAACATTACCATTAATTTGCCGATTACCTAAAAAAGGTGTATTAATTATAAAAACATGGTTCTCGAAATATAAAGTTTCAAGTGGAAGTTGGGCAGGCAGTTTCGACATTATTGCTCATTAGAGCCGCAATTCATCCTCGCTTGAAGTAACCCGCTAACGCGAACATTCTCAAAACAAATTGGAGTGTTTCTGAACTTCATAAAAATATCTAGTGGCCCTTCGTTCTAAATCTATATTAAATATAATAAGTGTTATTTGTAATTTTTGATCGGTTCTTTAGTGAAAGGTTAGAAGGGATTCGCAGGCGACTGGCACATTAGATGACCTCACTCGACTCCTGTCTACTATAAATAATTTTCTACTTTTCTACTTTTTTACAGATTATCGAAACTAATAATATTATACAACACACAAATATTCAGTATTTACAATATTCTTTACTTAACAATAATAATACAAAAAATGATAGATAAAAAATTAATAAGTTTGATCCCTGAGGTAGAGTACCTTTGAGGCAACCCCCGCTGTATGTGGGTAACACAGAAAATGTTTAGAACTGGCCAGTTAGAAACATCACTAATGAAAACTTTTTTTGAATTTCAATTTTAGAACTCTTTGGTAACCTAATGTAGCATATTGCATTCATTTGTCATTTGTTTTTGAGAATTTGCGGCAAATCTAAAACTCTTGTTACACGTGAAAATGAACCTGACGCGAGAAAATTTTCGATCAATGATTTATTGCGACTCGTAGCGGGCTTACTACAACAAAGCTATGATAGGCCTCTGCTTTCACGGTAAGAATGTATGGAAACGAGGTACTCAAGGCTTACAATTTTAATATACAATTGTGTATCAACAGCCACCGAACCCGTTTGTGTTTTGTAATATAATTATTTTTATGACGTATTCTGTTCCTGTTGTATGATTTATATAATCTGCGGTTTGTTCATTCTTCGAGTTTGACGTACTATTAGTCGAATTTGTTTTTGTAGAATTATTCTTAGAATTTCCTTATATTTTGCATTGTATGAATATTGTAATAAGTAGGTTGTATAAGGAAGTAGATGGTTTTAACAATATCTAACCAGTTGCATCAGACTTTAAAAAATCATATATACTGCTTATTAATTTATTTTGTTATTATTATATAGAGGATATTATTCCTATAGGTTTAATTGGATTATTTACCATTAAAGTGATCTTTAGAACATCATTAGTTTTATCACGTTAATAAAAAAACATCTATAAACATCGCATTCAATAAAATAGCGTTTCATGTTTTAATTGTCTATATTTCAGAATCGAAACGATAAAAGCTCTTCATCTTCTTCGTCGTCATCGTCTTCCTCTTCATCCTCATCGTCTGAAGAAGACACAAGGGAATCGCATCATGATGTATGTGCTCTTATATAATCTTCTATTTCATTTATTTCGTTATAAGAAGGTTTTTCAAACTATATTTAGATCCTTTATGAGCTGGCCCAGAGGACATTCGCCCTCTAACGGCACGTTAAATACAGTTACTTGTATTTATTATTGGTATAAACATACAGTATCTTCATAGTTCCTCAACCGTCATTACATTGCAAAAAGTTTCAAACGCATAATCAAATAAAAAAGAGGGTAGTACTTTTGTATAAACGCCTACCCGCGTGCGTTATCTTAAAGCTCGGCCGCAAATTTATAGCGGACTGTGTACATGTCCTATAAGTATATTAGTATATCACTGAAGATCATGCAGTCACGGGTTCAGCTCTCAGGGATTTCAAATTGAAACACACTGAGTAAGGTTGGGCCTGATAAGTATTTTTTAATACAGTTGCTCAAAAAGTGGCATATTGCAGGGAGGTATAGCGTTCGGAAAGTGGGCTATTACACACTCGTGCTTTTTCTTTGCCATTCCCGCACTCGTGCGTTTTCTTTGCCAACTGTCAAAACAATGTGTATTAAAAAGAAAAAACCAACCACGAAGGTTTTATTAAAAAGATTCATAGAAGTTTTTATGATATATGATTTCTAAATATTATAATAATTGGATTCAATAAGTTCGATTAGGTTTCTTTTCATTTCATATCAATTAAAAAAATATTAAAAAGAATTTTATAATATATGCAAATACGTATTTTTAAAAAGTTTACTAATAATTGGATTCAATAAGTTAGGTTAGGTTTATTTTATTTCATATCAATAAAAAAAATATTAAAAAGAAAAAACTAACCATGAAGTTTTTACTAAAAAAAATCACAGAAGTTTTTATGATTCATGCATATATTTTAAAAAGAAGCTACTATTTGTTTAAATATCAGATTTAATGATTGGACTCAATGAGTTAGATTTGGTTTTCTTTCAATAAAAATAGTCTACTGAAGAATTGGCTGTATGGGCCATGTTCCCTTTGCCTACCCAGAATGGGTGAAGAAAAGAAAAAACAAGCTTTGCTCATATTCTTTGCGGTTGGCGCCATTTTCCAAAAATGTTCTTTCGAGTTGAGTTATTTGTTGCACAATATGAGTAATTTCGACGATATTTTATTTGAATGAATACCACCCGAACGCAGTATAATTGCATAAAATGCTTCGGAGAACAATTTACCGGAAACATATAAGTCGCTACATATCTACGTGCAACGAATTTATTCCGTAGAGAGAATAGAAAAAAAGCAAATAGTTTAATTAAATCGCTTAATTTTTTCGCAACTGTATTAAAAATAGTCGTTCAGTACACGTGCGGAACCGTCATTGCAACTTGTCCCGACTGTCAACCCTCACCTTCGGCTGCGCCTCGGCTCGGGTAGACATTCGTCGGAACTCGTTGCAATGACAGGCTTTCCGCACTTGTAATGAAATATACTATTGCATATCGGAGTAAGAATTAGCATGTTAATTGCATAATATTAGTACTAATTAGTGCATGCATTTTAGTATAATTTAACTCATTTCAAAGATTTCACATTTTAATTTTGACTTTTTAAACAAAAGGAGTACAATATGTCATTAGCAGATATGCCTTCAGGCACCCACTGGCTCACTTAACCGGAAGTGAATCTGTACAGCATTTGCTATCTACTTTGTTAAGACACCGAAATCCAATTTTCTGGAAATAATTATAATAATTTATTCTTCTAGTTTTAGAGAGTAAATTCATACTGTGTTAATTTTTTTTGAAATTGTAAATGGGTTATTAGAAAAATTATTGGAAAATTACATTTTCAGCGCAAGAAGGCCAAGCATTTTAAGTGCAGCACCTGTTAATTATGATGGTCCGCTTCGATGATGAACAGCTGATGATAATATAAGGAATATAAATTTACTTGAACTCCCTCGACCTATATAAGCCGGCATGAAGAAGTAAAGACTGTCTATATTATATATTTTAAATAAAATTGTTTCCAACTATAAATTGCATTTGATAAATTAGTATAGAAAAAGTAGGATATCCAATTACTAAGAGAATAAAAGATATATTATAGTTTGTATGTTTTATTATAGTAAAATTTTACTAACTTTTCACAATGCTTTGTTATAAATTGTAGATTAAAAAAAATATTTGTTAGCATGGTCTACAAACGGATGGTTAGTTACAAACACAGTTAATTAAGAAACGGATAGGAAGGAAAAAGCTGATTATGTACTACGTATTATGTATACTACAAATGAGATTCCTCTTATAGCCTTCTTGATAGAATATTCGCGATCCCAGCCACTAATGTACTAAGTATAATCTTAGGTTTGAAAGAGGACCCTGCACCGGAATCTAGAAAACAAAATACATTCAATACGGTGGCCATAGAAAGCTAAAGATTTTGTTTGAGACATGCATTAGAATGTATAATTTGTATTGTACAGTCCATTTATAGCAGTGGTTCCCAACGTGGAATGGAATGGTTGCATTTATCAAAAGAAAATTTAATTTAATTTGTTTGTTAAGTAGTAGATTCTTAAATTTAGTTACTATGTCAGGAGATACTAGCTTAATTCATCTTCTGGACCATTACATTATTATCTACACGACCCATATTGCGAACGGCAATGTATTTATTTATAAATACTTTATTGACTTATTCAACATACACATAACAAAAATAAAAAAAAGACAGGTTAGAAAAGTTATAAAGCAACGGGCGGCCTTATCACTTACAAGCGATTTCTTCCAGGCAACCCTGATGTGAAACAAAGAAAAAGAAACAGCAACATAGAGTAGAGTACAATAAAAATAACACGTTACTTATGAATAAAAATATTTAAAAGCCAATCAAATGATAGGCAATCCCCGTTGCTAATAAATTTAGTCCAAAATGGTTTAAAGTTAAAAAGTTTAACAGTTCGGCAACGCACTGAGAGCCCTCTATATAAGTGTCTATGGGTATCACTAAACACCAGAAATTTTAACATTTTAGCCCAGTAATGAAGACAATTTAACACTAAAATGGTACTGCGTTAGTTATTCAGCACGTTACTCTGGAGGCTGCCCGCTCCCTCGTAAATCAAACTCGCCATTCGCTTATGCATTATACAATTTTATTTGTACGAGTCCGTTGAATAGGTAATAAACTATGGCAGGTGAAACGTTCTGACCGAATGTGCGTTGAATTTGAATTCTACTCAAATGTTCATGCGAAATATCCTTCGCCATCTTGTTCAAAACGACCTACTTAGACTTTAGCCGATAATATGACATACACAGTATGTAAAAGAAATAGGGAACTAAATTTTTGACTTGTTTTATAAACATAGGTGAAGTTACTTTATTCAGTTGATAAGACCACCTGTCGATATATATCGGTGTATGTGGATAGACCTTTGTATGAAAATGACATTTTAAAAAGCTATTTGATATCTTTTGAACACAGACAATCAAAAATGAATGTAAGAAGAAGAGAATAAAAGAAGAGAAGAATGAGATTGCATTCTATCCGTCGCCAATAATGGATTTTCTACGTAGGGTTTGGTTATTGGGATGCAGATATGAGATAGATCGACTGTCACGTTAAGATCTCAGATTGAAAACAATTTATTGTGGATTAATTATTGGGTTCGGATGTACGACGATACGACTATCGGCCTTAAAGACCAAATATGAGTTTTGAAGTCGTTATAACAGATTTTGACAAGCAAAGCAACAACAAAGCAATGCCAAAAAATATTAACATCTTGAACTTTCTTCACCGTACGATCGACGACCGGACGATATAATTACAGTCAAATTCATTATTTCAACATGTTAAACAGCCGTGGATTTATTAGGCAAAAATAGCTAATAGCGATTATTTAATTAGATACGTTAGTGTTCGTGTAAATTGTTTTAAATAATCTATTAATATATAAACTTGTCACTGTTCCAATACAGTCTTTGGCTGAAATTTGGTTTCTGATATTATGATCCAAAGGGGTTGTTTTAATTATGAAATAGCTTTGATGCTCACATTGCGTTTCCAACATATTTCATTAAGCGGCAACATTATCAAAGGATGTTTGGGATTTTACTATCATCGGAATGGCTTTACAATAAAACGATGAGAATCAATATTTTGCTATTAATTTATGTCATTGAGTAATTATTTTTATCCGCAATTTATTTAGACCTGTGCAGATCGTCGGCGATTCGAACCGCTCTTCGTTGAATACGGTCAAGTGGAAGGAGCTGGTACTTGCAAGCTGAGAGGTGAAAGAGGCTCCATGTGGGACTGAACTTGCGATTCATACAGTTGCATACGGGGGCCCGGAGAGAAGTACCGTTCTGCCTTGCCGAGCACACCAAGCTTTTTGGAGGCTAATTTTAGCATTAGCTTTATAAATTTTTAGCTTTTGCTCCAAATGACCGCGAAGCGTCGTTCGACATGTCAACTAGTAGTGGTGGGTAAAAAAAGTAAGAGTAAAAAGGGTGTTTGTTTTTCGTTTTTGATGGTAATAGTAATTAGGTGGGATAATTCAATAATTTAAATCATTTTTGAGGCAATTTTAGATTTGAATACTTTTGACACGGTGCTTTTTATGTAAAGACATTGTTTACTATAAAAACTTTGAGTGAGTGAATAAGATACTTGGATTATTTAGAAATGTTTAGGCCGTCATACATACATAATGTAACAATGAATGTTTTCGGTAAATTGACTAATTAAGACATGTTTTTGCTTGCTTTTGCGAATGGCAAGAACCTAGCCATAAGTTTTCCCAGCCAAGTAACTGGCAAATCAATCTTTCAGTACTGTGTGGTATAAACTAATTTTGTCATTTGTGTTGAGACAAAAAGCACATCATGTTTTAATAATAGTTTTTTATGTTTTCAATTCAAATTCAAAAATCATTTATAGGTTTCTTTGTAGGTAACATAATGTATACTTATGAACGTCAAAAAAAGAAATATACATTAAATGCTTCTAATTTTACATTTACTACCAGTTGTCAAATCAAGGGCGTAGAACGGACGAGAAGAACTGGCAATAAACTCTCCGCCACTCTTTTGAATCGCCAAGTTTTTCTTTTACACAACGTTTGTAATTACACCATGTTCCATATGACATCTTGAGTAACAAAGAATAATAAAATAAATTAAAAACAAAGATTTGTCCTCTATCAGCAGGAGGCATGGTGAAAAAGAGCACACACTTACATACTTGTGAGAATAACACGCAAATACGTAGTAGAAACAACTAATATCACCGCATACACGAATTCAAGGACGACCATTCACCACAAGTAGCACCCGTTCACGAGTATGACGCATGGCCAGCTATCGGCCCCCTCCTGTGAGCAAAGTAGTTTAAAAAACCCGTTAATAAAGCAATTTGCGACTTCGATTCCCGATGAAACAAAGTTCTCATCTATTTTCCTCATAACTTTATTCCCTTATTTTCGTTCGTACAAAAATAATTAACTAAACAAAGCAAGGAGGTTTCATAATTATGCTTAAACTTTTCAAACTCTTGGTTTTATATGAAATGTTTGGTCAGTCATGAGCGTAAAATTAACTATATTTTTCGCGAACAGATGAAATCAGTGAGCCGAGCCTGTATTGCGAGCTTTGCTAACGAGATTTTTACAGCGATGAATAAAAAGTACCTACTCTAAATAGCCACAGATTTATTATTTTTTACATTGAGACACTGAATTGAATTTAACAACCTGTCATGTAAAAAGTGTTAAATAAATGTGCATATTATGTATTTAACATGTATTTATTCTTATTGGCTGGCGTCGTGCCTATTTAGCCCCAAGTCTTTCTGTTCTCAGAACTAAATAAATCAATGGCGCTACAACCTCTTTAGGTCTTGGCCTCAGATTTCTGAATCTGTTTCATGATGATTTTTTAATTTAATAGGCAAGTAGGTGATCAGCTTCCAGTGCCTGGCACACGTCGTCGACTTTTTCGGTCTAAGACATGTCGATCCCTGACCGTTCGAGCAAATGTTAAATGCGCTCATAGAAAGAAAGTCCATTGGTGCACAGCCGGGGATCGAACCTACGACCTCAGGTATAAAAGTCACACGCTGAAGCCACTAGGCCAACTCAAACCTAAAAAATTTTTTGTGCTAAAGCCTATTTTGAGGGTAAACGCAAATCGTACTGTATAAAAAATTTTGCCTCAGAAAATTGTATGACCACTATAATCGTATCGATCTAAGGGCTACTAAATTGACTAATAAAATCTTTAACAAAAAGCGAACTATTTCAGCCCACTTAATGAGACAGGGAACCCTAAATGTAGTTTTAAAGTTCTTTTATTTTTTGTCATAATATATTGATGACCCGAATACGTTATTTAATCAAACTGTCCCGATCCTTTGGGTTTAATGTAAAGCATGGTTCGGTGTTGACTGTCTACAAATCAGATGTGAGACCTAACAGTTAAACCGACAAATCAAGACAAGGCACCTCACATGGTATGGCTTCATATAGTAGTTTACAGACTCACTATTGTATGTCTACTAAATTTCATGATCTCATATCATATCTTATGATCTGATATCTAAGATATAATTATTACTAAATAAATACTCAATTAGTCGCATATCGGCAAAAAAATAAAAATCTTTATAATAAAAAAAAAATAAAAAAATAATGTAAGTAATCATTTCGGTTTAAAGTGATTGGTTAAATTATTTCGATTAACATACACATTTTAGTTTTTAAGAGCAAAATAAAACTCAAAGTACTAGTAAAACGGGGTTAAATATTAATCAATAACTGATTAGATAACAAGGTCCCCGTGACTGGCCAGAAACTGATTAGCGTTAATAGCGAATCTATTCTTGTAATATGACGCGTCCGCTACAACTACTTGTGCTCCATATTATTCTGTATTCCTTATGCGCAGACGCAGCTCCGTTCTCTCTCGAGGACCTGATTGGGATATTCGCTAACCCCATAAAGGATTTTCTAAAGTTATCGATCCGTGCAAGTGAGGTCGAAACTACGACGAAAAAAGACGGAATCACACCTCAAACGAAGATGATTGACGTGCCTCCAAACATCCTGTCCTGTGAAGATGGAAGTGTGATGGATAAAAATGGTGTATGTAGAAGACCATGGTAGTTTATCAGTGACGCAGTTTGTTTAGTACTTCTCGTTAAAATGGACGTAAAGTTTGTGCTCCTTCTTGTTATATTGTGTACTGCCGAGGATGGTGTGCCGTTTAACTTCCATGAGAGGATTCGTCAAGCCACCTCTACTACGAAGATTAAATTAGATGCATCACAGATAATAAGGGTGCCAAACTTGGCTTGCGCAGATGGGTATAGAAGAGATGACTGGGGAAAATGTAGGCAGCAATTGTGAAAGTATGTTCCATATGTATTCAGTCAATTGGAGTAATACGTTAAGACTAGAATAAAAAAAACTAGCTAGTTCTAATTAAGTGTATATAAAATGACATATCATCTGTTGGCCAGAGATAACGGTTTTGAGAGCGTGTCTAGCAATGTACATTGCTTATATAGTTTTCACATGTTAAATATTAAATTCATGAGGAGCTTCGGACGTGGTCTGCTTTGCGACCTGATTGTACAATTTTGGAGGTCACCATTAATTAATAATGTCAAAAATGAAGCGTTAAATCTTAGAACAAAACAAAAATTATGGAACATTTTAGAATAAAGATAACATATTTTTGTAACCTCTGTGAGATATTTTGAGATTTATCAATTATAAAATATGACGTTTCTGTTTTTTAACATCAGTCCAGATTGTTATTGTAAAGTTTGTAAAATTATAAAAAAATATATATTGGGCTAACACTTTAGTGATTTAAGATTTCTTGAAAGAAATAGTAGAATACGGATTCATTTGTACATAAGAAACATAATTTATCATAATGAAGAAAATTATAGAAATAAGGCAATTCTTCAATTAATTCAATCTAACGGAGAAGATAATCCTGATAAGTTCAGAGAGTGTGAAGGGCTTAAATGTAACCAGGGATGGAAGACGTATGAGTCAGTATGGCCCAAACGATCTTGAATAACCAGAATATGAAAAGTAATGTCCAATGGTAAAATGGTTCTCATTATTTATTTTCGCTGCGCATTATTAGTTAAATAAATATTTATAAGAATTGACATATAACAAACGGTATTTCCATTAAATTTGCTCTAAACTTTGCTTTTTACTCTAAACGAACGAACAATGAATTTGCTTTTTATTCTAAACGAAGTTAAAAAGACACTGATGATGAAATGTAAATTGAATGATAAAATAATCAGAATATTTTTATTCTAAGAAGCAATATATTTGCATTATCGCTTTCGTTGGAAATATAAGGTTAAAAGGTTACGTACATATCTTTGTCAAAGTAGAGCTATACGACACACAGTCGAGATTACTATACTGTACAAGCAATATTTAAATTGAAAATGAAAAGTTACTTTTTAATTCTTTGCGTTGGTGCTCTTCTGTGTTCTACTCATGGAGGCCTCCTCAAGGACGTCGTTGGAACCATCCACGAGAAAGCACACACCATAAGGGAAGATATAAGAAATGTCCTTCATCCTAAAGATGATCATCATTCGAAAAACACAATTCCAGACCCAGTGAAAGTTTCAACAACAGAGAAGAACAGTGAAGTTGAAAAACCTCATCATTCTGATAAAACCGAATTCGTTACTACAGAAAAGTCAACTGAGGCTATTAATATTGAGTCACCTAGTAGTGGCATCGCGTTTCCAACAGAAAAAACTGAAGCCAAGCCCACAGAAAGTTATACAGAACCCAGTACAACTATTGCAAGTAATAAAACGAACGATGATAAAGATGGACGAGAGAACTTTGCTGGTGGTTGTGCAACTGGTTTTAAGAAAACTGCAGACGGTCGATGCAAGCCTACTTTTTAATAAGTAGCTATTGAACGAAGCTAATAAAATTCTATCTCACCAACGTCTAAATATGTATGATTTAATTATATATTTGGAAAAGTGGAAGCTTATGTAAACGTAATTATTTTATGTACTAATAATTAAAATTAAATGTATATAACTATAAAAATGAGTTTTATTTAGATGTAAAAAGCTGATGCAATGTATATTATTACTTGAATATTGAATTAAAATATATAAAAGATTTTAGTGATTGGTTAAATAGTGTTCAATAATAACTCTTACATACATATAATAAGATGAAACATGAATATAAAATATTGAGGCAAATTAAATGATTGTTAGGTTATAATTTAAACAAAATTAAAATGCAAATTTATAACAAAGCTTTTAATCCAAAATTAAGAAATTATTTACGCTTAGATCAAGCAATATCTAATCACAGTCTCTGTTAGTTTTAATAGGGTAAACAATGTTTTTTTTTAATATTTACAAGAAGATACACAACTTCTATTATAAGACCAATCATTTGTATCGCTGTGAATTTAAATAGACCTGGTCTTGCTGGCTATAGATGGATGATGATGATGACTGGTAAGCATTTCTACCTGTCGGCTTACCATAACCTTGTTGATATTTTGGTGTATTGGATTGCTGGTTGTAGGTTTGGTAAGTGGTATCATAAGCATTACCTGAATATAACTGAGCTCCATCTTTATTAACTGATATTGAATTCTGCTTATTGCCATTGGCATTCCATAAGATGACATCGTCTTGACCATCAGGCCTTTTGTTAACAATGATTCCACTTTGACCTTTTTTGGTGGGGTATCTTTGATAATATCCAGTATTGGTGTTAACTCCTCCATCACTGTAGCCGACGTAGTAGTCTGTGTCACCGGCGGAGTTTATACCGACTACGTTTGTGTGGCCACGACCATTGCCGATGGAGACTGTTTCACCTGGTCTGACTTGACCTGATATGTATCCAGGGTTCCTGTTTTGCTAGAAAATGAAATAACCATTAATACGTTAGCTACACAATATTTTATATGTTACAGGAATATAATTTCGTAGCATTCTAAACGAGAGATAAGTTGTACTATTTTAGCCCACATTTTCGCAAATTGATTACCGAAGTCACACGTAAAAAATATGCAAGCAATAGCCAAACGGCATAGTTTGCGCTCTGATTGGTTGAATAAGTCTCTCAATTAACTAAATCTATGCGTTTAGAATCTTACTAATGAATATCCGTTAGTTTATAAATTTACCACTAGACGTCACAAACTGATAATTTTGCGAAAATGTGGCCGTAAAAGAATACAATTTATCTCTTGTACAGAATCCTACGAATTTCCTAGGGAATTTAGATTCCAGTGACATATACATTATGTCTGGTAACATACAATATAAATATTATAGAACATAACTCTTTTTTAGCACTTTAAATACAATCATAAGTCAAACTGCATCAAAAAAGGTATAAAAAGCATTGGATCGGCTTTATTAATAAGAAATAATAGTATAATTATTTAAAAAAGTCCTCTAAATCTAGTTTATAAAATCTTAACTAAACAGGTGTAAGTCTGACACCCAAATTTGATAGGAACACTAAACGCTTACAAAAAAGTTAAGGTATAAAACTAACCTGTCCATAGCCATCATAACCATTCTGTACGCCTTGATTGTAGCCATCTCTGAAAGGGCAAGTATTTTTTAATTAATGCATATTTAATCTATGTATAACACTGTTTACCTAAGCAATCAAACTTATGTAAAAAGTTATTCTGTTTAGGGGGATAGTTTCGGATATAAAAAATATTATTACCGACTGACTTTAGAGATGCTAAAGAAAATACATCCTTATTCAAAAAACAAAAAACAAAAAAACAATATAAATATATGTCAATGAGGCATGGAAAGGAGCATGCTAAACATTAAAAAGGTAGACAAGATAAGACACATAAAAACTTATTATTATCTAATGATCTCTGATTAAGATAGATGAATAGATGCTCTAAACCACGCAAAAAAACTGAAGTGGAAGTAGGCGGGTCATGTAGCCCGCGCACAGGTGGACGAAAACAGTAACTATATGGAGAGTCCCACCAGGAAAAGGCAGACCTTATGCTCGATGGGATGATGTTATCAATCGCGGGTCCTTAATGGATGCAAATAGCTCGGGATAGAGAAAGCTGGCAAGCCTTGGAGGAGACCTTTACCGGATTGGGTTCCTGATACATACTAACTGTTAAAAATATTTACTAACACATAGATTAATCTGATATAAGTGGATCAGGAAATTAAGGCTAAAAATAAAAAAATAAATGTCACTTTTGATGCGAGGACTTTATTTTAAAAACAAAATAAGTCAACAATAAACCTAGTAAACGATATGGGCTAGCTGATGGTGACCATCATGTTTTAATGTGTATTTTAAATTAATTTTATATACGTTGGTCACATTGTTAGTAATATTAAGTTTATTGAATGAATATGTATGCGCCTGACATATTGATTTTTAGGGCAAGGACGTGATCTTTGATCACTTGTTTACTGTGAGATTCTGGAGTTTAAACACACCCCTTTATGGTTTAAAGTCGCAAGCTTTACCGTTCTAACACACTAATACACTTATGTTTTCCGCATTATTACAATTTACTAGTGCTATCGAAAATAAAATGAAATATAATTTTTTGTAAAATTTATCTTCATGATAATTTTAAACTACATAGCTTGTAACATATACTAACTAAAATAATTTTATAGTAGCGATTTGGTGTACTTTAATAATATATAAATAGATATATACAATCTATTCTAAGAATATAAAAAAAAACTACTAAAATCTGCTGATAATAATATTTGCAACAATGACGCACAAATGAGACGGGTACATTATCCTCATGTCGTGCTCTTTCATTTTGCACATTTAAATTCACGGACGTGTTTTTACTAAAATTTTAGTCAGCCTTTGATTATAAACAAAACATTAAACATACTAAATATTTCCCATTCAATGTTAAAATAGTTTGATTAATTTTATGTGAATTTTGACCGGGTAATACCCAAATTTTGTATATTAATTGCTTACCTTATACGTAAGTAGACACGTGGATCTGCGTGTATTTTATATATTAAATATATAAAATATATGTACATATATACATATGCAAATTTACACATTGTACAAGTATAACGATGAAACTCTAACTCGCGAATGAGGGATTCTGATCCATAATGAAGTCATTGTTTACTGACATTACAATTTAATTTGTAAAATAAATATTTTTATAATTTTATATTATGTAGGAACTTGTTTGTGCTTACATAATTTTAAAGCATTATAATTAAAACAATTATTGAAGTTATACTTCTTTTGACGCGATGGAGAAAATGATGAGAGTGAATTTTTACGATGCGCGCGCACATCAACACATAAATTCGACATCGTAAAGTTAGGTCTAGGTGGCATGGAAATCTATGTTCAAGTTGTACCTATATTCTAGTATTTTCATATTTAGAACACTTATTTCTTAACAGTACAATAACACACTGCTTGTGTGAATAAATAAATATTATTTTGGGGTTTCAAATCAATTTCATATAGGTGGTTCCTATGACGGTGATAGTATTAACTAATAATTTATTTATTTAAATAATTTTTTTTTATTAATTTTAATATTTATTGTTAATCACTACTGCATTTAAGTTTCCATACGCCACAGAAATATAATAATAATTCAACTTGTGTAAACGGATCATGCCTTGCCCCATGCTACAAATCCTGGGACAGTTATATAAAGCAGGATATAAAAGGCATTAAAAAGCCAATACATCTGGAATTTGATTGACGCATCATCTGTTCATAAGTAATGTTTGCTTAGTTCTCATATTGTCTAGATATTTTTTCTTTATTTACGAATTAAAAATTCTTACTGATACAAATGTATGACCTTATAATGTGGCATTGTATAGTAGATCTCTAATCAACAACCATATTTATTAACACTTCGTTGCATACAGAAATATAATATTGACATAATTGAATAAAAAGGTGGACGATAACGCTTCCGAGCGATCTCTTCTAGGCAACCAATGTGAGAAAAATAATCAGAAAAATTAATAGTTAAGTAGGTCTTTTGTTAGAGACATATCGTATGTAAAAAGATTTGACATAAGCCAGGCTTAGTGTAGGGTGAATTTACACACTAAGACGCTCAATTGATTCGTTGTACACAGTACTGCCTAATTAAGCTTCTAGAAGTAACCTCAGCTACGACTCTTAATCTTACACTAGCAAGTGTTAATTGTCTTAATAAAAATTTAATTCTTTTATTTACTGCAGGGGCATTTTACGACCTAAAGATTCACACCTTATAACTAATAAATCAATTTTGATTGTTTTTACTTTTTAACCTAAATACTTACACATCTTGATATGTTCCTTGGGAAGCGTAGCCATTTTGAGTTCCATAAGTACCTAAAATAATATAAACATAAATGTGTCAGACCCATTATCATGGGGGGCTCTAAAGTCAATACAGGATTCTAAATTTAAATTTTGCTGATAAAGAACAAATACTGAAAGATCTTATTCATACGTTTTATAAGTTTCAAATATTTTGTCAATCGAGGCAAATTAACTAATTGATGCTTATAGTACGTTGAATATTATATTGAAGACTACTCGCCATGATAATTAGACGAATATTGTCTTGGTTTACGTTCTCTTGCTGTGTTTAGTAACTCATCATTACCTTCATCGGTTGGCTGTTTTACAGGTTCTAAAAAAAAACAATTTTATTAACATGGGTTGGTTAATTTATGTGAATATTTTGAATTCTATAAAGTATTTTAGGACTTTCAGTCCTTTTAGTATTTATGTTTACAATATTTCAGTATTAGTTCTTTAAATCAAACCTACAATTATTTGAAGTTTAGTATTCCAAACTAAATATTAAAATATTTCATTAAAAATAAACAATCTTCAAACATGATAACGTCAGGACAGATTAAAAATGTAATGAGTCATAATTGAACGCATTTCTAACGATTGCATTTCAAATTTGGAATAGGCTAAACGCTTAAACTCTGCAAATTTGTCTTTGTCTGTCTTGGTACGTCCAAAGAGTTCTTAAGTTAAATTTTTAATAACTCACCATGTTTCGTTTTTCCAACAACACAACTAATTAAAATACTGGCACATAATAAAACTAATGTAGCTTTTAATGACATTTTGTTTTCGTATAACACGTACGTTGTTACGAATATTCTAAGGTGAAGTAAGCTATTTTTTCCTCGTTCCGAAACCGGTTGACTGAGATCGCCATTGTTTCCTCCTTTATATATGTCTAGACGTACGTAAATTACCTAGAACTTGACAATAAAGTTTTACCGTTTAGTATATATATTGTATCAATTATACATTTTTTATATGTAACTGTTACTCATTAATATTTGTTTGAAATTTTATTTTACCGCAAAAATTTAGAACTTACAGCGCCATCTGGTTCTGCTTACCTACATTAATCATTAATAGAAACATTCTTTAAGACACATAGAGCCATCTAGTGTCAGATAATAAAAACATATCGACTCGTTATTTTTTAATATTGATAAAAGCAGATAACATCATAGCTTCATTAGCAGGAAGCGAACAGAGAAAGAAAGTTATGGATACAGATATTTGGAAAAACATGGAAGAGATCTTACCAGTAAAGGTGTCGGACCTCAATCAATCCCAATCAACATAAGGAAAATATATATAATAAACTAGCGGATCCGACAGACGTTGTCCTGTCTACACGTCTTTAATTTCAAAATTTCAATTTTTAATAAGCCATTTTGATGAAAATTGTTATTCAAATGTTATGACAATATCTAACGATCCAGCACATGGTCACACACGATATAACACAATGATAACAAAACTTTTTTTAAATTTCGGGACAGACTAAAATTAACATTCGAATATTATTTAAAATTTGACACTGCGATGGTAGCGGCGTCTGTCGGATCCAATGTAAAACATTCCAAAATCAACAGCAACTAATAAATTGAAAATTAATTAAAAAAACATTGTCCAGCGGACAAAATTGTGAATCTAAACCATTCCCAGATCCCCTTGAACACACACAAAAAATTTCGTCTAAATCGGTCCAGTCGTTTAGGAGGAGTTCAGTCACATACACACGCACACAAGAAATATATATATTATAAATATAAAATTATTGTAAATAATTCATTTTAAATATCATTATTATAATTGATGTACAAGAATGGATTGAGATAATCTAGGGAATCTAGTGTATAAATATATACCGATTAGGATTGATTTATGCAGAATCTGAAAATATGCACAGACTGGACCAAATTGTTTATGGATACTATTTGGACATAGGACTCAACATATTGGACCCCTTACAAATTTAAAAACATAAGTAAGTAGTTACATAAGTAACATAGGTAAGGAGGTCGAATATCCTCCTTCGATATTTACCACGATATGACCACGATTTCTGTAAAGCACTGAAAACTCACGAAGTGAATGGAGACTTTTGTGTGACAACTTTAGTTTATGTCTTAAACGAAGTGCGTCATAATACTAATAAAAAAAATTGTGCGTGTAGCTACTAATTATACACGTAGTGCACACGTAAAAAAGGAAACTTTTCTGATCTTATTTTTAGGAAAAAGGATTTACTATGTGCAACTTTTCAGGAATTGGTTACATAAAGTTAAATTAGAGAAATCTAAATTAAATAAAAAAACTAAATAAACTAAATTCTGAAATATTTCCGCGTACCACCGCTATGTGAAACCAGCTGCCCACATAAGTATTCCTGAACCTATTTGACTTCAGGTCCTTCAAGAGAAGGGCGTACCAATTCTTTCTCTTGCATGGAAAGTGTCAGGTGATCCTTCGGATCGTTTGCCCCCTGTTCTATAAAAAAATGTTTGGGTAAATGCCTCTTCTATTCAATTTGCTATTTCTTAGGATTTCTGATGTCGCCAGCCAAAGGCATTTGTGGTCTTTTTACGTTCCTAGAGTCCCCTCCATCTTCGGCTGTATTGGCTCCCGTAGAACTGCAGTGGGAGAATGCTATGCCACTTCGTCAGATAAAAGCCAAGAACCGCCCCATGTCAGGTGACCTTGTTTAGTTGTATCATAAATATTCTTTATAAGTACAGGATGCCTTTAATTTATGCGGGCGAGAATTGAATTGGCAACAAAACGTAGAGTATATTTTGCAACTCCAAATAATACTTTTATTAGTAAATAGTTCTCAGTCAGTGAACAGTTTCTAACTGGTATCTAATTTAGTGCCTTTGCGATCGAGGCAGCTCGCTTTGACTCCACGTTAAATTTGCAACAATCCGAAATCAGGCGGAAAACTATCGAAGTTTGGACTAAATTAACAAGTTTCAGGCAGTATATAACTGCAACATCTTCGTCCAAGATTTAATAAGAATTCTATATTAATCTGCTGTAATTATTTTTAATATACATTCATAACTTAATAAAATACAATGTGTGTTTGAGGATGTACCCGGAGTGCAAAATATATGTAGTGTATGTATTATCAAACTGCACTAGACAACTAAATATAGCTATTGGGCCACGATAATTATTATTTATAAAACATCTTATAACTATAATGTAATATTTCTTTCACCTATTAACTTATATATAAAACTTCTTCCGACTAGACGAAGGCGATTAAAAAGAGTGGCGGAGAGTTTTTCCCAGTTCTTCTCTTCCGTTTTACGACCTTGATTTGAGAACTGGCAGTAAATCTAAAATTAGAAGCATTTAATGTATATTTGTTTTTTGACGTTTATAAGTGTACATTATGTTACCTACACGAATAAATAATTATGAATTTGAATTTAGAGTCTTTAAAAAATCGACTTGGTGTATTACTTTTAGAATAAATGTATTATTAAATACTGATTATTTGCGTGACACTGTAGTTGATGTAAATTTAATAATGTATGATATGATAGTACGATACAAACAATATAAGAATTTATCAATTTATATGACTAATAATCTATAATATAAATTTCCTTTAGGGACAAATTTGCGCGATTGTGTGGCAGAATATGAGTAACTAACGATTGTACCACCTTACACATTTTTGTACCATATTCTTTCTATAAATTATTATTATTATAAAATTACTACTACGTAAGCGTAAGAATTAATATTGGCTATTAACAACGTGTGCCGTTTCAGCAGTGGGTCAATATTTAAGTGAAATGTGAACAGCTAATATTTTGCTTGAAATTATCGTAATCCACCAACAGGACATTTCTTTTCTCTCGCGAGCCTTCTAGCATTGAGAATGTTCATGGGCGGGGATATCACTTAACATCAGGTGAGCAGTATTAGTATACTAACACGCTATACACAACCCCAACTGCTATGCACTAATGGAATTTCATTTTAAATATTGTATTATTTTAAGTAACACAATTGTGAGCTACCAAAACGAACACTGTATTTTTGTACAATTTTTGAAATTCGAATTTAAAATTTAATTTGCGTAATACTCGTAAATTGGCTTATGTTGATATGCCAAAAACAAAGTATAAAAATTCCATATAATACAGAAACCTGATGATGTTCTCTGGAAGCTCACACGTTAGCCCGGCTGTTTGTTAAGCCCTCGAATTATGTTGCGCCAGGGGGAGCCGTACGGGAAGCAACGAAACAAATTTTACTTTTTCACTCAGAATTTACTCCTCACTGGGTAAGCAGAAATTATTGTCTACCTCAATAAATTGCTGAAGATAATCCAAGACTATATCCAGTTTCTTTGGTTTATGCGTTAAATATTCTTTAAGTTAAAGACAAGGATATCGTTGCCTTATCTATTGTTTGTAATTCTAATGTACGTGTGTATGTCACTCCACTCCTATTAAATGGCTGGACCAATTTGAATATTTTTTTAATGCGTTTGAGTGGATAGTTTATATTCACTGAACAGCCTGGCATATGGCATGTAAGTTACATAAACAATAGCAAAAATAAGTATCCATTTGTACATAGTAAAGGCGATGGTCAAAACTTAATAGTTGAGATTCAACAATGAGTGCAATTTATAGAAGACGGAGGGCAGGCAACTGAACGACGATGATCAAAACTTAATAGTTGAAATTCAACTATTGAATTGTCGTCTATGATTCGCATAACCGGCCCCACAATGACAAGACACCCAGATGACATTTAGCAGCACCGGCCCAAATAGACTGCAGTACTCCTCCCACGAACGCACTCGAGTTTGATAAAGATTAAGACATGCCATGGGACTTCCAGTTAGCCTGCTACGTACTGAAAGTCTTGAGGGGGATAGTGTGTATCCCGAGTGTACTCCAGGAACTGGGCTTCTTAGTACCTACGGGATATGTGCGACGGCGAAGGCCTAGGTTATTTGCGATACCAAAGGCAAGAACCAGTCTGTTGCACAGATCCTAGTTATCCAGGACGTTGCGCCTACTAAATGCTGCCTCCGATACTAACGACATATTTGTATGTTTGCAGAGTGAATTCACAGTAGCGATATTGTGTATATTATGTGTCTAATTTTTATGTACATTATTATATTATATTGAATGTTTCTCCACATTATCGTATTGGCATAATGGCGTATCGCTGTAAAGATAATGTGTGTATTTTTGTAATAAATAAATAAATTTTGTTTCCTCACGATATCCTTATTTTCCTTTATGACTGAAGCAAATTTAATAAGCGTACACATGTCAACGAATCCCAAAATAAAACACACTATAAAAAACAAAATCGTACAAGCTTAATGTTCTAAGTTTGAAATATTTTTCTCGTGAATAAATTCTCTTTGTCCATTACGTCTGAATGCACTGAAAGCACTATTAATATGTAGCTCATAAACAAAACAGAAGCGTAGAGAAATGCGATACAACATGCACATAGCGGAGTCATCCATTTGTTGTCGGCGATGTTCCCGGTACAGCGGTGCTGGTTAATTGAGCTATTTGTGTTAGTCGTGACACGGGTACATAGCCGCAACCTAACTTTATATCCTGCTATTGTATACAGCCGTGTTATGGAGTGTTATCGATGGTCACGTTCATTTGATGCGTCGTCCTGAATTCAACTTTATTTGACAAATTGTTGTATTGCGTAGTAGTGATGGGGCAGTATTAGCCGAAGCGTGTGACGTAAACCTAAGATCGGGCGTTCAGAGCCGGGTAAACACATTTTGTTTCTATGCGATGACACGAATATGGAAAACGGAATTTCTTGCACATATCTCTGACGTGTGCAACACAAATAGAGTCTGAGGCTTAATTTATGATTTGTGCATGATGTATTTACGTAATATGTATATTGAAAAAAAACAATGGCGCTACATGTATTCCTGTATGTGTAATGATTATTTGTTAATTGGCAAGTGATCAGCCTGTCAGTCACAGACACATGGTGGACATTGGGTCCTAAGGCGGGTCGGTTTCCTCAAGTGGTTTTTCCTAAACTATTCAAGCGAGTCTTAAATGCGCATATAGAAAGTCCATTGGTGCACAGCTGGGGTTTGAACCTACGGCCTCGGACCTCGACAGGATGAGAGATTGCTGAAGCTACCAAACCCACACTGCTATATGTTTTTGAATATCACATTATGTATAGGAATTAACAAGTAATTTTCAGTAATGTATTAGACAAAAAAAGCTTATTATTATTTCGTTTTTGTAACACTGCTTGTTGTAGCACATAATTTAATAAAATATATTAATTTGTGACTTATTAACTACATATCAGATATCATATTTTTATCTATTACTCTTGAGTTTATATTATTATTATTTTAGATTCAACTTTATTTTAGTTATTTTATGTACTTATTTATAAAATATTTATTTAATGTTGCACTTATTGTACTATGTAGCTGTTTCTTTTTTATAGTTCCATACTAGCCTTAACTGGAATCAATCACTTGTTTGCGATAAGGCCGCCCGTTACCTAATAACTTATGTACTTAACGATTATATATTTAACTGTCTCCAGTTTGTGTGTCCATCACTATGGAGACAGTTTAAGGTAACGAAGTGTAAATAAATATATCATCTGCTAAATAAGACTATTAATCTATATACCATAAATTTAACTCTAGATATCTCATACGAGAAATTTCCCCATTTAATCAGAAGGCTGTTCCATTCGCGGAACAAACAAGTCTCTCCAAACTCCGAATAGGGCCGTTGCTTAATTGGCTAGAGTTTTCGCTTAATATTTACAAGTTTTAAGCAAAAGTACTCAAAATGCATTCGAGAGCTTCGTAATACGCTTTAGCTTTGGTACTTTTTCTTGGCCAATTTGAATTGAGTTTAGTTTGAACTGAATTTAACAAAGTCGCTCTTACAGTTTTCACAAGATATTGTTCACTTGTGAATTGTTTGGAATTCTTGTTAATTAAATCAAGTCTTAGCTTTTAAATCAAATATGCAAGGGACAATAGACTATTGTACTATTTGGAATACGAACTTATCAAAGCTTATTCTTATATTCAAAGAATAAGCTTTATTAAGCCGCTCAAAGCCGGCAACGCACTCGCGAATCTTCCGGCATCTCTTAACATTAGGTGAGTCTGCCCTTGTGCCTGCCCGTTTGCCTGTTCTATATATAAGTAAAAATGATTATTGGTAGACCATGTAATAATCATAATCATAAAGCCGGCAACGCTTTTGCGCTGCCTATGACGTATTTTACTGTGGGGTGCTGCAGAAGCGGGCTGATTGGGATATTTGTTGTGACTCCGAGGGAGTCGGTACAGAATAAGTTAAAGTAATTAAATATTATGACATTATCTGGTCAATATATTCTTGAAGTCTTGTTGTATGTACAAAACGATTTTAAAACAAATGGTGACTTTCACCAGTATAATACGCGAAATAGAACTAATTTAAGTGTACGACCAACCAGGCTCCAGAAGATAAACTACTCATTATATGGAAATTGTATTCGTTTTAAGAACAAACTCCCAAGCTTAATTAGAACATTATCACTAAATAAATTCAAAGCCATCGTTGAAAGTAAATTAATCAATAAAGCTTTTTATAATTTGACGAATACTTAAATGGTCCTAATCCTTGGGATTAATTTGCTTCAGTTCAAACAATTTGTATTAAAAACTTGGCGATTGAAAAGAGTGGCGGAAAGTTTCTTGCCAGTTCTTCGTTGCCGGCCTTTGAGGGAGGAGTATGCTCTTTTTTTAAACAATTGGAAGTCGTATCAAGAAATACAACCACCGAGAGTTTACAGTTCGCTAGTTCGCCAAAGTAAAAAGCCATCATTGTGGGGGTAAGAATTTACTTACTCCAATGGAGCATGACCCATAGTTATTCGAGTTCGCGCAGGTATCCTTCTCCACGGCATCTTTACAGCTGCCAAACAAAACCCTCTCATCCTCGCCAGTCTCGTCTCTATTAGCTGTGGATCCAATTCCCACGTTCCCTGCAGACTCCATTTTAGTTTTTAATCGGAGTTTAGTTTAAAAACTAAACATTAAACTTTTGATCAGAAATTTACGTAAATATACCTACATTGAAATTTGTAATGTATCTACAAAGGCATATTGAACGCAGTAATTACTATCAATTATGTCAAAGCGCCCAAAATGTTATGATGTTAATATCAAAGGTGAAATAATTGAATACAACGTGTGTTTAACGACGTCTTGTCGAAATGAATTTCACGGAACACATTTTTATATATTTTGAACAGTGGCCTGGTTGCTTCAGCTTTTGACTCTCTATCTATCTAACTACTCGATCTCCGTCTGTACACCAAAAGAATTTTTAAGTGCGTATTTCTTCAACTTTCGCCCGAATGGTGAAGGCAAATGTGACGTCTAGGGAACCAATAAGTCGAATGCGTGTGTCAGGCATATGACGCTGCCTAAAAGATTGACAAATTATCATGAAATAGATAGTAGAAGCTCAGACAAAAGGTTGGAGTGCCACTGATTTATTATATTTTATTCTTAAAAGAGTATGCTGCTATGTAAATAAAAAAATGTTAATAGGCTTTTATTAACATAGCTTAAACATTTAAAGAAAACACTTTTAACCGGATTGAAGGTATGTATTATTATACATTCAATTGTTTAACATGATTTTAAATTTTTCCGACGTTTCGCGTGTACGGTACAGCGTGATAACGGTGGGATAGTGATAACGGTGACTGAAGACACAAGGTGTTCAAGCGATTTCTTCCAGGCAACCCCAATGTGGAACAAAGAAAAAGAAATACCAACAGAGGGTAGAGTACAATAAAAAAAATTAAATATAACACATTACTAATAAATAAACATAAGTATAAACAAGATGATATATGGGTCAATCAACTTTTAAGTGTACATCAATGATAAATTTTATTTTTTTAATTTTATTTGAATTTTTTTTATATTTTAACATTTTTTCTTTAGATAATTATTTATATTTTAAGAATTCACATAGAGCAGAACGATTTATTTAAATAAAATAGTAAATTTGACTCCGAAATCCACATTTTTCCGTCAAACCCATTATCTAAAAATAATAACAAAAATAATTTAGAATTAAAAATAATATAGAACTATTAGATATAGCAAAAAGTGTGTTAAGTAAGTAAGCTAACTGCCTCCGTGGTGTAGTGATTTGAGCGTTCGTCTTAGGGTCCGGAGTTCCCTGGTTCGATTCTCGGGAAAAGAACACGTAAAGTTAATATTTGCCAATTTATCACTTTCATTCACAAGATTGTGCCCAGTTTGGTTAGGACATAGCAAGCTAAACCACCTGATTCTTCATCACAAAGATGGTTCCGTGCTTCGGAGGCCATGTTAAGCGGTTGGTCCCGGTTGCTGTGACCGGTTTCTATAATTAATTAAATGGCAGTCGTTACACAATCATGTCAGAGGCCTACTGCTAGTAGTAGGACTAATTATTGAAAGGAAAAGTATTACTCTATGCTGATTCAATAATTAATTGTCCTATGGGCAACCAAAATTTCGTAAACCAAACCAAAATTTAGTTGTCCAAGTGACTGGTTGTCCGAGTGACATTTATCAGTCTTTGCGCTTTCTGATAATAAATAAATAAAATGAATATATTTCACTTTTATTTACTATGATATATCAAATACTGATGTTTTTGTGCCGGTTGTCCGGTAGACACACAAAAAAGCCACGCACTTTTTCAAAACGCGCGCGACCGACTGACACCGCGGCAATGATGAAATCAAAATGGCGGTTGGATGAGTGTTGTCACCAAATCGACTGACTTATTGTCAAGGCACTGATCACTCCATTTATGTTTCGGTTTCGGAACTTTTTTACCGTTGTCCGGTGGAAGTCGGAATAATAAAATATAATAGGGACCAAAACGAACATGCAAAAAATTCGGTAAAATTATGAAACAAACAAAAGTCTATATGCTAGCATCTTAGTGAACATTGTAATGAATAATTATGTACAAGCGTAATTAATTGCCATATAATATTTTTTTGTATAAAGTAATGTTTCATTGTAAATAGCTACTGGGGGACAAATAAAAAACGCTACATCCAGATATTTTGTCACCTGGACAACCATTAAAATTCCAGTTTAATAGTGATTTATTTAAAAAAAATTACTCATAATATGAGTTTAATATGTTTATGTTTGCTTAATAATAAGATAAATGCGACATATGCCAAAAAACCACTTAATTTTCTTTAGAACTGCGATTATTGGTCAGGGACAAAACATAGTACTTACAGGACAAATAAAAGTTGATTGACCCATATAATAAAAGATGATGAGATAATACATAGCTTCAATCCGGTAAAAAATGTTTTCTATATAAAAAAAAAACTTTTTATCAAGGAAAGTGAGGACTGAATTATCACAGGTGTAACTGCAGAATTCTAGCTAATCTATAGATGAAAATTGGAGCACTATATGAATAGCATTGCCCCATGAAACGCCCGACAGAACACATCTGGGGCTATGTTAGGAGATTTATTTGTATGATGTCTTTCACACTGGCAGTATACATTCAATGTTGCATTGAAGTTAAATAGTGTGAATAAAAATCCCGATTTTGTGTCTAACTTCTATACGTATTATGATTAAGGAACATGGATTATCTAATAGATTTAATAAACGATTTCATGTATGTTAAATAATACACAACCGCCAATTGTTTTTCATTAAATTATGTTTAATATTTTTTTTCTTTTATGTAATGCAACGAAGTGTTAATAAATAAATAAAATTGCCACACATAAATGTTTATAAAGTTTTATTTATTAATTTATTTTATTATAGTATTCCTACAGCTTCTCATTAAACAATATTCAAATAATAATATTATAAACACAAGCCAAATCGGAACACACGTTCAAACATAAAGATAAAGCACAGTTTTACAAAGCACAAATTTAAACTAAATTCTTAAGTATAAGTACTAACATTGATTGATTGATAGATTATAATATTAAATATATTTAATATAAAGGAACAAACAAAGCCAATATTAGTAAAAGATACCTTTGAGCTTTTAAATAATTTTTTAGTCACATAAAATATATCTAGGTAATTTATGTTGTAATTTGTATACGATGACCAATGATTAAATTTTTAATATTATTATGTACCTAAACTGGTTAATAGTCTATTGTTAATAGTTTTATGTAACTTTCATTATTCTTGAGAAAAACAAAAACTTCATTTCGTTGGATCGTTTTAGTACATTGTCAAAATTGTTTCAAGATGTATCTGACGTTTCTTTTGACAGTCGGGACACAACGCGACCTAAACGATTTACATATTACGTGAGACTTTTGCAAAGCCCTCGATTGACTCCGGGGCGATAGACTGAGACATCGAAGATATTGTTTTTCAAATGTTGCATCGTGATCCCTTCGAATTGTTTTTTCTCAATCCCTATTGACGATTCTATCAACGATCGCTCGTTTAGGGTGAAAATCATATTTTCTACTGTTTTTTTTATGTAAATTTGGTTTCTTATTTCATTCAAGCTTGCAGTCTGCTTGTATTTTCGTCTATTATTGTTGAAATATATTCGTATATACCGTATAAAAATCCATAGTTTTTATTTTAACACTTTTAAAGTGGTATTATACTTATTCTTTGTATGGCATTATAATTATTAACCATGAGATTTGTTTTAGTTTATTTTATTATTTTAGATAAAGTTTGACATCGCACGAATGTTTTTTTTTTAATTTTTGTAGATTGATATGTTTATGGAAATTTTGTTCTATCATAAATAGTTTTCGCAGCGCATCTTTTAAGGCCAATTTTAAAAATAATGTCGTACTCATTTTATTTTTAGTAAAGATCCTTAATTTTTTTCTAACATTCAAAATATAAGGCTATATTAATCAGTGATAATGTACCAATGGTGAAATAAAAAAAAAAAATTAAAATCTTTTTTGTACTTTTTGAGCCAGCTCTTTACAGCTATACATACATACAAATCTTTGAAAAGATAAAGTTTAATATGACATTTGGCTATTTTTATAATATGGCTGATTATGCGGTATTTATAATTGATCGTCCTAAAAGTACCACTTTCAAATAAAGGATTTATTACTTATTTATGGTTTTTTGTTTCCTGTTTTGTCATTATTTAAGGCTTTCGGAAAATACATTCGTCCGATAGACTAATAGAGACTCGGTCGAAGGTTTCAGATAATAGGCGAGTAGGTGTTCAGCCTCCAGTGCCTGACACACGTCGTCGACTTTGTGGGTCTAAGAAATGTCGGTTTCCTCACTATGTTTTCCTTCACAGTTCGATCTAATGTTAAATGCGCACATAGAAAGAAAGTCCATTGGTGCATAGCCTGGGATCGAACCTACGACCAGGTATGAGAATCGCACGCTGAAGCCACTAGGCCAACACTGCTCATACAATAATTGCATGAATATTTTAACAATTAAAAGTGCATCAAAACAATTTGACATATATCAACGTGTCGCCTTTGTTTTAATATGCAGCATGTCACCATGCACCGGTGTCGCTACACGAAATATTACAACAGCCCGTTAGCATAATAAAATGAGCAACGCTACGGGCGGCGCATTAAACTCTACTAACGAGGTGCAGGGGAAATCAAATGTCATATTTTAGTTGTAATCTGTAGTTTTTTGTTTTGTTTTTTATCGGCCAGTGTTTAGAAAAAGTATTTATGGACTTTTAAATTTAGAATTAATATGTATTGTCTAGTGCGTTGACATTTCTCTACCCGTTAATTTATTAATTAACGCTATATTTTGAGTTGAAGTCGAAACTGTCGAAAGACGAAACGTTTTTTTATGGAACAGAGGTCAAATGGGGGGTAGGCTCATCTGATGGTAAGTGATACTAACACACAGAAGGCTCGCTAGTGCGTAGCCGGCTTTTTAGGATCCTATCTTGAAATACCCTCAGACTTGTTTCAGAAATAGCTGAGCCGGTTCCAGGTCATTAACAACACTAGAATTTATTTTATTATAATAAAGTTGAAAATGTTTCTTTCTTTTATGTTGAAACAGCTTTTTACTAGGTGAGATTGACGATTGTAAAATAATTATAATAATAATTACATTATAAAAACTAAATAGTTATAGTCAGAAATAGTCGCCGCAGATTCGAACTATTTCCAATCAACATAATCATACAGTAAATTCACCGATAACATCTATCGAATATTTTTAAATTCATATCACCATTACTAGTCGAAGAGCGTCGCAGAAATACTATTTTCTCATAGACGAGATTGAGCAAGGCGATCATAACTCACACTTAAATGTAGCCCGAGGTGTAATCCCCAGCGTGGATGCGCAATAATCCACGTCGTCCATTCTATCAGTTAAGCCCTACTTTTCTACCATTATTCTCAATTCTCATTCCCTCGAGAAAAATGACACGCTTGTTCGCGAGACAGAGAATTATATTTATTAAGAATAAATATCAAATCATTTATTCCAATTAGACCACGTAAAATTGCACTTTTGAACGTTAAATAAAATAACTATTTAAAAAAGAATTTTACAATATTTGTATATTTTAATTAAATAATTATATGTGAAGACAATGTACTCCCAGCATACAATTACTATACAGGTCTATTATTGTATTAGTATACATGTTCCTCACATATTTACAAATATTGATAAAAGACAGGTATGAAATGAATAAATCAATGGTGTCATACAACCACCTTTTTAGGTCTACAAGAAGTAGTAAACACATAATATTGATAAACTACTTATTTTTAAATGTGTATTTGAGCTGTAAAAAGACTTGCGGCATCATTAATACATCAAGGCCGGAGACGGTCTGGTAAAAGGAAGCAGTCCTGGTTGCGGAAAGTACGGGTATGGATTTTTTAATGTTTTGGTTACAATAAATACATATAATAATCAAATCAATGTATACAAAATATTGTAAAAACTATTTTAAAACAGTAAGTATAGTTTCTTGGCCAGTCTCCATAATAAATCTTAGAAGAGGAAACTGGAGGCATTATTTTTAAATATAACTTGTAATTTTGAAAAGTAATAGGGCTTGTTGAAATAAATGATCTTGAGTTGCCGGCATCGCTGCGAAGGAACCCGGCCATTCAAGTGGCACCAGATGTTAAAGTTAAACACAACAAAAATATGATTTTCAATCAGTATTAGTTCCGACTAGTTCATACTTCTGCTTTAGTTTGTTACATCCAAAGCAAACGGTAATATTGGAATAATTTAAATACTCGAAGCATATAGGAAATTTCATTTTAAACGTTGTCAAAGCTCAAATTTCCTTCGTCAAGAAGTTGCTTTAAAAGTGCTTAGACTAACATAAGGGATATTTGCATGTTATTGACTCTCGCCGTTCTCCTTATAAAGCAATTTTGCTAACGATATAAATGAACAATATAGCGTTGTTACTGAAGAATATTTTTAATAAAGAATAATTTCCGAATCAATTCGACTCAGGGTCTTTCAAGAAAAGAGCACACCAATTCTTAAAAGGCCGGCAACGCACCTTCCTGCATTGCGAGTGTCCATGAGCGGCGTTACTTAACGTCGGGTGAACCTTCGGCCCGTCTGCCCCCTGTTCTGTATAAAAAAATATATTAAATATTAAACAGTTTTAATTTTGTGAAGAGGCAGTGTTGGCCTAGTGGCTTCAGCGTGCGACTCTCATCCCTGAGGTCGTAGGTTCGATCCCCAGCTGTACATCCAAGGTTTTTCTGTATATTAAACCCAAAAAGTCGACGGCGTGTGTCAGGCATGATGGAGGCTGATCACCCTGCCCACACGCCTGTAAGATCGACAAATTAAACATAGAAAAGTAAAAAAAACAAACCTGAAAACGGTTGCAGTGCCTCGGATTTTTTTAAGGCCCTCATGGAGGCTTTAATGAAATACGCGAATCCGGAAGATTCATCAAGTTGCCTGGAAGAGATCACTTGTTAGCGATAAGGCCACCCGTTGCATCCTGTATATTTTTATGTATTGTGTCATTTGTGTTTCTTTGCAACGAAGTGTGAATAAATAAATAAATTTACGATCTCACTCGATCAATGTGATTAAATATAATCAAAAGATGCATGACAATTTAATGATAATTTAGATTTATTATAATTATTTTTCCAATTACATAACACAGATCCATTTTAGTTATTGCAATGAAGACCAATTTTAGTATCAATTAACAACATGTAAAAATAAATTAATAATGAAATAAAAAACAGAGCCCGACTGATAACAGTC
Organism: Pieris rapae; assembly: GCF_905147795.1. Lineage (NCBI taxonomy): Eukaryota > Metazoa > Arthropoda > Insecta > Lepidoptera > Pieridae > Pieris > Pieris rapae. Next base: position 6,047,597 of record NC_059530.1, read on the forward strand.
ATCTATTGTACTAAGGAGACTTTCTCGCAATCTGCGTAAAAGTGATGACTTTATTTTATGACCGAAAACGAAATTAATAGTATTTTAAATTTTATCAAAGCATATATTTTATCCGTGTGTCTTATAAGGCTGACACGGCGTTCGCCTCCAGCGGTGTCGATTTGCGGCGGTGATAATTTACTAGTAATAATGTAATTTCGATTCGAAATAATAAATACTTTATAAATATTGATTGAGAACTTGGATAAACTGATCGTGGTTGGTAACACAGAAGGCAAGAGATCACGTGGCCGTTCACAAACCAGATGGACTGATCAAGTACAAGACTCATCGTCTTCAAAGCAATACAGTGTTATAAGAGAAGCGCTGGACAGAAACCGGTGGAAGCAGATAGTCCGCTCTAGATGCTTCGTTGCTGACCACGACGCTCAGACATGAGCTGGCGACTAAAGAGAGAAATAAATATTTAGTAAAAAAAAACATTTATTCATGTAGGTAACAAAATGTACACCTATAAACACTTATGAAGTAGCTTCTTAAAAAGAAGATTCTATCACTAGCCTTCTGGTCATAATTGCGATGTTTGCATTAGGTACGCCCATGTGCGCTCTCTTCTTTAAATAAAATTTGGAAGTGCGAAGTTCCGCGGTATTTTGTATTATAATAACTAGTTAACGGTTGCTTGCGTTAACTTGTTCATTAATACGCCCTTTAATATACAATTACAAACTAAAAATATATCTAATAACTAACCTTAAATTTTTAATTATTAAAAAATATTATTTTTTTGTATTATTATATTTTATTGGATTAAGATAAATCAAAATGTATGTAATCATATTGGTAAAAAAACTAGATTCTTCTTCACTAGCAGTTAGGTAGCTTCGATGGCAAGAACATCCCCTCTTATCACCAAGTTTTCAATGAAATATAGTCAAAATGTTCATTTGGTTACCTACTCTCTTGTACTAGAAACAATGAATACTTGATGCACAGAGAGGATTAATCCACGCAACTAACTGCACATTCAATTTCGATTCGTGCATAATGCATGCGGTCCGTAAGCGGGCCTTGGGAACATTTGCCATCTAATTACGAGTTATGCTTTACCAGACATGCTGTCTACTGATTATGAATATTCGATCATCCATGTATTGATACGTTAAAGCTATATAATCTGTTAACATTGATTTGAAAGATTACATTTTTGGAGAAACTTGCAACAACTGCGCTACCGTACTAAGGAATACGTAATTTACAAAAAGTTTTGTATAGAAACAAAACAGAGAAAATATTTACCATGGAGACTGTTCAGAGGAGTTTTTCGGATTAATACCTGCAGCTGAGTGTCATCATCGGACTTCGAAGCAGAATACGAAATTCCACCCGTATCACCTCGACGTCCACCGTTCCACAACTGCGCGTTTTTCAAAGCAGTTTTTGCCGCACACCACCACTTTGTGGAACCAGATACCCACTGAAGTATTTCCGAACTAATTCGACTTAGCGCCCTTCAAAAAAAGAGCGTAACAATTCTTAAAAGGCCGACAACGCACTCGCGAGCCATCTGGCATCGACAGTGTCCATGCGGTATCACTTAACATCAGATGAGCCTTCTGCCCGTTTGCCCCCTGTTCTATGTAAAAAATTATTGTAATTAAATAGAGGCATAGAACTATATTGTTAGTTATAAGATTTAGGAATATAAGTTTATTTCTTTAATGTTTTTATGTAGGATAATTGGTGTAGGAATAATTTTGGAATTTTATCGAATTAGTAGTAACTGTTAAGATAGAAAAATGTAGTGGAATAAATAAATAAAATAAAATAAAAATAAATAGTTATGTTTAAGGTTAAAAAACAGTTAAAGTATAATTAGCAGAAAGTCACTTAATATTTCATGTTCAGATAGAATTTCTAAACAGAAGATGTCACCTTTTGGGTCTAAGACATGCCAGATTCCTCAAGATGTTTAACTTCTCCGTACAAGTGCTATCCACGCATCCATTACAACTAAACTTAACATGCCCTCAGAGTTGAGCAAGCAAGCTTAAACCACTTGGATAACGCTACTTGACTTACAAAGAGTTAAATTAACAATATGTAAGATTTTAAGAAACTGCCCCCGCGAACGTCGTTTCTTCTTAATGCCAGCCTACCTTTTTAGTACATACGAACATGGAACATTTTCCTACCTCAGACTGCTCGGTTTTTCGGAATGAAAACTTTTAGGTTTTTGAAATGAAGGAAGAGGGGGCAAGACACGAAAAAAATAGCTAACCTTGACTGAGTGTATCGTGTGCCTAATAATAATGTGTAAGTATTGTTATTACACATATCATTTGTAAACTTTAATATAAAGTCAGGAATTAAAAGTGGGCATCGTTTAGATTTTGAAATCTAGCTATTCTTTTAAGCGAATCGTTTCGTATTATCCTGAAACGTGGGGTTAAAAATTATAAATAAATTAAACTGGTCAAAGGTATTTTCTATTAAGCAGTTCTGTAAAACATTCTAGAAAGTTGAAAAACTCTGTCATTGTGCTTCGAATTAAACTATTTGCGAGCGACCTAGGCATTGAAATTACAAAGGTGAGGTACATTAAGTATTTTAATAATGTCTGTTTGAAGAATGATGACATTACTAATTGCATGCTGCACCATGATGTATGCAGAACATTGTTACACCATGGCTATGAAACTGTTTTAACCTAGAAGTTATAGATCACTGACGTGTAATTTTTTCAAGGGTGATTAAAGGCAAGGTACTTCAATAGTGTGGGCGAGTACTTAGATCATAAATTTGGCATCAATTCTAAATAACATAACTTACCTATTATTATGATATTATGTTAATATTTGTATTACTATTAAAATATAGAAATGAATATGACATTTGCATGCCTATTTATATATGGCTGATTGTGCAGATATTTATAATGAATCCATCTAATTGTACAACTATCTTAGTAAATAAACGATTCCATTACATTTTGCCAAGAAGAAAATAGGGACCTCTGTTTCTGATCCAAAAATTCGACGTGTGTCAGTCACAAGAGGCTGATCACTTGCTCATGAAACAACAACAGAAGAAAAACATTGATCATGAAACTGATAGAGATATCTGAGGCCAAGACCTAAAAAGGTTGTAGCGGCACCGATTTATTTATTTATTACTTAGAAAACATAAATTTATTTAAATCATAAGCAAAGATCGCAACTTATAGTATATAATATAACTTTATTTTACTTAGTGTATCTAAATTAACACAAACAATGCCAAGTACACAATTAACTCTGACTTTTTAGAGCGTGTACATGATTGTAAAAGCGTACAAAGAGTTTTAAAACCAACCTTTGAGTCTCATGTCAAAGAGCGAAGTACCTGCCATTTTGAAATAGCTACAGCGGATTATGATAATCTGAATTGAGTTACATAAATTCCTGTAATTCATGTTATATTCGATAATTTTTATTTGTTGACAAGTAGGTGAAGTGTTTCTAGCACACGTCGACCTATATTGAGTACATGCTTCCTCGCGATGTTTTCGCCGTATTATCAAGTTCTAAGGGAGCATAACTACATTTATTACATAACTGTGTCTGAGTTTTGCGTTTAGTCTGTTGAGAATCGCGGCCGTCTTTGTTAACATTTAAACAAGAAACTTAATCAAACTATGTAGGTTTAGCTGCGACACTGGGAATATATATGTCTAATATATAATGTATAATATAAAGTGGTTGCAAGAGATCGCTCGAAAGCGATAAGGCCGCCAGTTGCTCTCCTTTTCATTTAACTATGTTCAATTTTTATATTGTAATGTAACGAAGTATTAATAAATTAAATAAATACCTTATTAATCTTGACAATGCCTACTTGATGACTTGACTAAGCATATGAGTAATATTTTTTGCAATTTATAGAAACTATTTTTAACAGTTCTTAAACAATGAGCAGGTAGTAAATAAAAATCAAAATATCTTTATTCATATAGGTAAACAAGTACACTTATGAACGTCAAAAAAATTAAATTAATTGTAAATTTATATTTATTGCCAGTTCTCAAATCAAGAGCGTAGAACGGAAGAGGAGAACTGGCAATAAACTCTCCGCCACTCTTTTTAATTGCCAAGTTTATTTCTTTCTTTTACACAACGTTTGTAAGGAGCTGCAACCATTACACCATGTTCCATATGACATCTTGAGTAATAAAAAAGTATGATGTCACAAATTAACCACATACACAACAATTTCATTAGAACATAAGCAAGGTTTAGAACATAACATAAAAATAATATTAATAACTTAAAATTATTAATAAAAACTAAAAAGATAACAAATAAAATATCATACTAACCAAAACTAAACAAAGATTAATCAAAACCAATGTACGACCATATGTAATAACATTTTACCAAAACATTCGCCGTAGTAAAAATAAATAAGAAAATAAATGGTATAGTGAACTAATTTTGTCTTAATAATCATGATATAGCAACAAAATAGCAATTTGCTAGACCATAAAAATAATTGAGTTCAAACTACGTTTAGGCAATAAAAAGCGTGAGCCTTCAGTGGGTGGACGTGGGAAAGACGCACCTGGTAAGTTGGAAATGGAGAAAGGGGATAATTTAGGTACCAATATTGCCTTGGGGTACCGCTTTAAGAGTTTCAAAATTAGGTTTTATTGGAGTTTCTTGGGTGTTCTTCGTGTGTTAGCTTTTTGAGTACTTCGTTCACATATGTGAGCATAAAATAGAAAGGTACATATAATAATAAAAACTCAAAAGCGTCTAAAACACGGCAATCACCTCGTGTATGTCGTTTTTTCTCTTCTTTTTCTCTACCCTCAAACTTATTTTTGCTTTATGCAGTTAATTAATAAGTAGATTTTATTATGCTAGAACATAAAACAAAATGAAACACTACACGCGTAAATACATTTTATAATTCGTATTTATTTCTTATATCTCACAGAGATTATAAACTTATTTTAAGATTAGTAGATAGATTAATTTTGCCTTATGCAGTAAATTAATAAGTATATTTTATCATGCTGGAAGATAAAACAATATAAAGCACTGCAACTGAGGGTGTTTTATAATTTGTATTGATTTCTTATATTTCAAAGAGGGAGCGTATTGCATCTCCAAGGCTTGGCTTTTTCTAACACTTCCTGTATATTTTAACCAACAATAACAATAATATTTATTATAACTGCTACTAAATACTATAATTCTTTTAACATAGTTGGCACAGTTAGCGGTCTTTAAGTCTGCAATAAAATACAGATTTGTTTGTTATTAACTAAATTACTGAATTTCTGTTTATAATTTTTATTTGCATTCTTTTATCTTGTTAGTTTTATATAATGATACTAGCAGACTCGGCCAAGCGTTGTTCTGGCTAAGGTTTTTGTTAAATTATTATACTATTCAAGGGAACCGGTAGTAGAACTTATGGTAGATAGCTTATTGAAACGTGGGTACTTTTAACACAGCGCCATCTGTTGGAGTTGAGAACTAAGCTATCATATCTCTTAAGTTGGAACAGACTGCTCACGGTGTGCCAATTTAATTTAAAATCGGTTAAGTAGTTTAGGAGTCCATCGACAAACATCGTGTCAGGAGATTTATATATACATATTAAGATAAGAGCAGTAGTTGCTTCAGCGTGCGACTCTCATTCGGTCGTAGGTTCGATCCCAGGCTGCACGATGAAGGAAAACATCGTGAGGAAACCGGCTTGCCTTAGACTCAAAACGTCGGCGTGTGTCACTGATTTATAAATGTAAATAGTCGAAACAAATAAATCATATAAAAATGTTTGTGTTTAAAAAAAGCTAGCACAAACCTTTCTCATGAATCACTCTATTGGTTAAAACATAAAACCAGGCAGGAGTTTTTGAATTTATCGCGACTAGACAGATGCGGCCGAAAACTTTGTTTTATATGTTGTTGAGTATCTGCATCGGACATATAAACTCTTTTCCAAAAAATGGGCACCTAAGGAAATTTACGTTAAATGCCGATAATAAAATGAAACTTTAATCGTCTGACGTTGTCTATATACTTATCGTTTAAATAAATACATATGAAGTGAAACCGATGTACACGGTTTATTGCCAGTTCTTTTCTTCAGTTCTACGCCATTGATTTGAGAACTGGCAGATGTAAAAATAGTAGGACATTTCTTTTTTGACGTTCATAAGTGTATATTGTGTTACCAACATGAATACATGATTTTTGATTGATTGACGGCCAAACAATAAATTTTCGTCAATAAAGAAAATATTATTTTCTTTTTTATCTACTTATCCCCCCCTCTTATTATCAGCAGCTAAGCTCTCAAAAAATAACAGTAATTTTTAGGAATCCTCGAAATGCATTTAGTTTTCAAGCATAGACAATGGGTAATATGTGTAAAAAATCAATAATTAGTGTTGACGTCAAAATTAAATATAGCTTATATCACTCGTGGATAATGTAGCTTTCGAATGGTGAAAGAATTTTTAAAATCCGTCCAGTAGTTTATGAGCCTATTCATTACAATCAAACAAACAAAGTTTTCCTCTTTATAATATTAGTGTAGATAAGAAAATCTCTCCCCCCCCCCCCCCTTATAGTGCTTACGTAATACTTGAACGGCCTCTGGGCTTAAAGGTGACGAATCTAAATAACATATCCTAATTTTTTGCTAGCCACGTCGCTAGAACGACACTTAAATATAGTTTTATAGTAGATATTTAAGTAAAGTCCCGAACATGTTGCCATCACTTTTATTGCCAAAGAACAAATGTAGCAACTCAGTATGATATATGAATGGCCGCATAATGTGACAATAAAACGAATCAATCTTCATTTTTCTTTATTAGTTTGGAATGTTATTTCATATCAAGTGCTAGGAATGTATTTGAACTATGAACTGTTTGTACTAAAAGTTTTCTAATATTTTGCTTATTACCGGTTTATCTTGGCTCAGGATTAAATGAATCAGTAGTTCGTACACACGGGCCATACCTAAGTGAACACAGTTTTATGGGATAGAAGTAGAAGGCAGTATAATAATAAAACTACTACTGCCAAAAGATTACATTAATGGATTTCGGAAGACTAAACATTAGATGGATTAGAAGAACTGTTTTGAGATTGTTTCGGTAGCTGACAAAATTATAGGAACTACGGATAATTTGTTAACGTTCCATCTTAATTTTATTATTATTCTGAGCTGTTTCTTGTTAGTTATGGATGTTTTGGCGACATCTATGGATTCTGTTATTTTATTGGCTTTATATATAAGTGTTATTATTATTTTTATTAAATAATGCATACTTTTATTTAGTTTTCATTTGTTTATTTATCTTTTTTTACATTCTAAAACAATGTGTATGCCTGAAAATACAAGAAAATATGACATCAGAAATTTAACACACTTATAAGATACACATCAATTATATTAGAACTTAAGCGATATATAGCGATAAAATATTAATAATAAATAAAATTAAATGATAAAAATAACAGTAAAATAACAAACAAAATTAAAACTTAAACTACATTAAGATTTAAGAGTCTGCAAAACAAAGATACAGTCGATTGATAGACTGTTGTAAATACATCATTATTTTCATCAATGTTTGTAATAAAGTTGTAAAAAATAGATGTACATGTATAAGCTGTGTAAGTTTTACAAATTATAGTTAATGTTATTAATGTTCTTGTATTTATATGGACCCTTTTAGGCGCAATTCCATATTTTTCTATTTCTCTTTTTCTTGAGCATCAACCATTTTTCCCCGCTAGTTCTCTTACGTCATCTGTCCATGTCCATCGTTCCACTTGTCGTTCTATACATCTCTTTCCAGTAGGTGGTACAAAATGTTTGCATTTTGGTTGTTTCCAGTAACGCATATACTAGATGCAGATAACAGGAAATCTGCGTTCAGTTTCCATTTTGTTTTTGATTCGTACGTCGTATAGCTTAGATATATTTGTCGAGAATATATATCCTCTATTCACTATCTTGCCTAAAGAATCAATGAAATAGACGCAAAATATGTGGTTTAAACCACAGAATAAAAATGTTTATACGTATATAATACATGAAAAAGAGATGAAGCGAGAATTATGAAGATTTCGATTATTTTATTTATTAATCAAAAATATATTTAGTTTTAGTAAAAAACGCTATATGATGCTAAAGCTGATAAAACACGTTATAGTTTGGATTAGAGCGATTTCCTTTCCACTTCACAAATACCTACTTTGAAATGCGGGCCTCTTCACTTGGCAGGTGTTTGCGCTGAAATCAGTCGTTTAAATAAAGCTGTGTTTCATTTTTTTCCTCTGAATTCTCGCTCCGAACACGTTTACATTTCTCATAGAACAAATTGTTCGCGCTTAGTTGTTATACTGAATTTTATTCATATAGCTATCTAGGGTTTATCATAACAATCAAATAAACAGTATTAATAATTTTCTGAAGCTACATAGAAATAATAAAAATAATTAAAAATATTTTAAAAGTTTGGTCTCTGTGGCCTTTTGAGACGCAAGAAATCAGTGGCGATAGATCCCTTAGTATTGGCTTCAGATTTCTCAATCAGTAGGAAAATATGTGTGCTTATGTACCTGACATTGGAGCAATTCTTCTGCAGTCGGTGCCGGACATAGTGAACTACCGTGGTGCTTATGTGATAAATGTTTGCATTTTAGACCATGGCCTTGGTGTTACGATCTGTCCTTAATATGTAACATCCAATAATGACAGCAGCATCCAAATTTCTACCCAAGTACCCAAGTTCGAGGTAGTTCTCTCAATATAATATGTTTTATTTAACATCATACATAGTACTAAATCTACGGATTACTTTAAAAAATCTTCCATCTAAAATGTATGACAATTAAGGTAAACAAAAGTGTTACAAAAAATAGAAATTAAAAATACACATATTAGAGAAAATAAGCTCACAATAAAATTTCCAGATTTTTTTTGGTAAAGCATTAAAAAAACCACTTGTTATTGTGTTGATGACGCGCCATTGAAGAAGGTTCAGGAGATTCGTGAATTGGGTGTTATTGACAATTACACCCAAGTTTGTATAGAAGTTACAGACTACAGAGCAAGGATCTGGATAAGATTCTGCAGTACCAAGAAATTAAAATTCATACAAAATTCTCCTTCTTCAGGTCCCACTTAACTACATAAGGCTGGCTGTGAAAGACTTAAATTGTCCGGTATCTTGCACTAGTCTCAAAAGCTCTTTGGCGGATGTAATGCCGCTCCACTCTCGAATGTTCTACAACAGTGACTTCATTCTACCGCCCGTCTCATGCCTTGAATTACGCCCATCAGTATGACAAGTCGTATTAATGACGACGCAAAACCTGTCCAATATGTCCTTACAAAACGCCCTTTGTAATATACATATATCCAAATAAACAAGTACTAATTTCTTTATAATAATATATGACATACAAAAATTAAAAAATATAATGTACCTAATAACTAACCTTAAGATGTAATAATTAAAATATATTATTAAAAGGAGTCACAAGTAACAAGTACTTAAGTTATAAAGAACACAAATTAACGATTTTATTCATCGAAATTCAACCTTTTTCGATTCGCCCACAATGCGTCATTACAAAATGCACTTTATAAGTTCAGAAATTGGCTAAACCGACCTCTGCAAGTGTCGTTTTTCCTCATAAGGGAGAGAATGCCGTCATAATTCACGGTTACTGTACTCCCCAGCGAGTTGTAAAGATGCCCTTAGCACTAGTCTTCATTTTCCAGAGACCACGTTTCACACAATATAAAAGATTTCGTAAAAGAAAATGGTTGGTTGGTAAAGCTTTTCAGTCTCATACATTTTGCAATAGAACAATGTTATTACTAGCTGTTGTGAGTTCACCCGTTCAAGTTTGTAGCTCGATTTTATAGGGATCACTGAAATAGAAAGAGAAAAAGTCAAATACATCTAATGTATGAAGAGGAAATTGTATGTTTGTAACAAATTGGCTCAAAAAGTACTGGACCGATTTAAAAAATTCTTTCACCATTTAAATGCTACATTAGCACTGATTTATATAGGCTATTTTAATTGCAAGAATAAGGATACCTACTAAAACGACCAATGATGATACTAGAGATGTAGAAAAATGTATATTATATATTGATGATAGAACAAAGAAATGGTGGACAATATCAAAGTAAAAAAAATTAAAAACACATCTACACAAATTTAAAAAAAAATCCACCCAAGCGAAGCCAAGACGGGCAGTTAGTATCAAAATATTTAATAATGTACCTTTGAGGTCGAGGCCTCAGATTTCTCTATTTCGTGTTCATTTGTTTTCTGACGTCCGTAAGCCAAATAATTAAAAAAATATAATTTATAATTATAGGAGCTTATTTTTATTTGAGTTACACACTTAATGAGGGGAAACAGAGGGCTCTGAGTGCGTTGCCGGCCTTTTAATGGTCTATAAAAGATAAAGAGATCACTCAATATAATTTATTTCTCTGTCCACAAATAACTAAGTAAAAAATTAAGTTCTGATCTCTTATTTATACATCCTAATCCCAGGTATTACAAATGTCGATACCCTACTGTAAAGACTTCTAAGGCGATGTCAATGTAATGGAAGATGGTTGCTGCAGCAGCCAGACATGGGGTCTCTTGGTAGAATGCTAACGCGACCCCAAGTTACCACAACAGTGACGTGTGGGAGAGGTTTAGTGGGTTTTTTAAGAGCGAGTCCCACACTCTGTGTGGAAATGCATTCCCCTCAATAAAAAAAGGTCTTATAAATGTCGACAAAACAAAATTATAAAATAAGTATGAAACAGTGGGACCAGGTTGGAAACAATGCTATTTCGTAAAATTTAAACTGATGTCGTTAAGCAAATTTGTCATAAAATGTGTGAGATTGCGGAAGAAATATTTTAGCAAGGGAGAATTGACGAGTAACAAAACGATGAATGCGGTAAATTTAAAATATTTATTCAAATTTATATTTTAATCGAATTAAACATTTTTGTGTTTTATACAGTGTACATATTTTTGTGTATTAGCTATTTTTGTTTTTTATACAGATATGCCTATGGCTTATATAATGTGTAAGTTCGGTTACCGTCGGAATAAAAATAGTATCACTGTCAGCGTTTGATTATATTTATTAATTTTAGTTTTATATAGAATAATAACAAAATGATCACCTACATTTCTATTAGATTAGTGATTGTCGATCGTAATAAATTTGAATTTTAACATGAAACGTACCGAACATTCTAAGAAATATTTTTTTTGTTGTTTACAAATTTAGGTTTAGATTTAAGATTAAGGCATTTTATTATTGTGACCACAAAAATATGGCAATATCACACCAATAGAACCTTTTTCATGGTTATTAAACATATTTTTTATGTATAAAAAAAACCCGATGGTTCCGACAACACTCGCTAAGAACAGGTAACGAGCATATTTAGTAAAACAAAATCAGATTTGATGAAACTAAAGCAAAACAATATTTTGGCATATCAATTCTTCATACATCCAAAACTCCAGGGCACGAAGTTAATTAGCGTGTTTTCTTTGATTACAGTCATCAGTGCACCGGGTGCTCGGAACTGCGTCTCGGCTCAGGTGACTCGACCTTATAACTAAATTACGTCTTGCTCCAATAAAAAAAGCGATAAACTTAATCGTGTAAGGTTGTATCAACACGTCCGGTAAATTGATCTTTAATTGAAAAGACCTTGTTAGATGTGTGTTAACTTGAATAAGGTTCTTACTAAGCTTTTTATTTTAATATGTTCTGAAGGGTAATAAACTCCTCTAACCTTAAGAGAGGATCTTCTACCAGTAAACCACCTGAAGGCTGCAGGTTCCGAGCAGATTTGTAAGCTCAGATTTTAGACCCTGACAGACTGAGGCCTTCAGACTAGATGCTTCAACTGATCCATCCTCCCTTTACATCAAAGAGTAACCTTCCTTCCTCATAACTCTCCTGGATTTATTCGAAGATTGACAAAGACTGAAAGGTGCTCTGTCAGAGGCGATTTTTGGGTACAAATCAAATCAAATCAAAATATCTTTATTCATATAGGTAAACATGTACACTTATGAACGTCAAGAAAAACAAATTAAATTAATTGTAAATTTACATTTACTACTAGTTCGCAAGTCAAGGGCGTAGAGCGGGTAAGAAGAACTGGCTGGCAAGATCTAGATATCGATCGATCGATATATAGATAAGACAAGATACGACACAGGCATAGAGAGAACTTCTGGTGGTTCGCCTTCTCATAGGGTCTACTGCAGTGTTTTCCAATGTGAAGCCCACGCTCTACAGGTGCTATTTCATTGTTCAAAATTGTAATAAAATTATTTGAAATTAAAATTTTTCGTGTTTTCTTAAAAGTTTCCCAGGAATTTCTTCTTAAAAGGAATACATGATAGATATCATTTATGTTTCTTTAATTTAAAGATATTTTTTTTTCATTAAAAGTTATTAATGTTGAAGGGGGGGGGGGTTAGTAAACCTAAGGTTTGCACACCAAAGGTTGGAAATCACTAGTCTAGTTTCGTACCACCAACGTGTTATCTATTCGTTATTCTAGGACTAACAATTCACGACCCAAGCCTACGTTGAAAAGGAACTCAATTCAGGGTTGACTTCCAGCAGAATGTCAGCACCTCCTTGTTCTATAGGTAAGGACATTCGGATTAAAATTTCAGCAGGTCGCTTGATAAATACGCAACTTAATAAACGCGTCGCGCGAAATAATGTTTTTCATCTCCTCTTCTCGACGTAACAAATTGCTTCATTTTTAGCGTGAACGCATTAACTTCGAAATTTATCACTAAGTCTTTATGTGTTTATTGTTCAATTTTAGGGTGGACAAATTAAATTTATGTATAACATGTTTGAATTTTTTTCCAAATTTTTTCTGGCTGTCGTGATCATGTCATGGCAAGTTCTTCACATGTCGTATGCGTGAAAGGTAAAAAGAAAAATTAGAACTTGAGAAAGTTTGTGAAATTTATTTGCTCTTAAAATGATGCAAGAAATAAAAGGATTATTGATTTTTATTTTATTAGTCGTGATCAGTTGATACGAAGCGCTAAAACTCATAACATTTATCAGATTAAGGTATCGTTCTAATTTTATGAATAGAAAATTAGGCTTGACAAACATATTCAACTAACGGTTCGAACCTAGGACCTTCGGGAGAGTCTCTAAAACAACTACGCTTACAAGCTTACACTTATCTATGGAGGCATCGATCAAAATATTCTTTGTATAAGTTTTAGCATACTGACGTAAATAAACAGTTAATGAAATAAATAAAAAAACCCATTTATTTCTCTCCAAAAACAATGTAAACTTAATACTATTTATTACATATGTGATTTAAAAAAAAGTAAATTATGCTAATTTTATCGCCTATTTTTATGTCCCAATTATTTTTTCAAGAACCCTTCCACAGGTGAAGGCCTCCTTCAAGAACTTCAAGTATCTCAGTTTTGGTCGAGTTGCATCCAGCTCGAGCCAGGCGATTTTGCAATGGTCCGCCCATCTCTGTTTAGTTCCCCAATAGGGCCACCCCACCGGGTCACCCATATAGTCCATCGGTCGTCAGAGAGTTTTGCTACATGCGTTCTAGTCCTCTTTGAGAAGTTTCGATTTTTCTGTTTACCGTCTCTGTACATTTCCCATAAAAAAAATATTTTGAAATTAGCATGCTGATTGAGTGGAATACAAGATGGATAATTTATACAGGAACCGTTGTATAAATCATCCATCTTGTATTCCACTGTTGTTTTAAATAAAATATTTATTATTATTTATTTACCCAATCCACTTGAGAAAACATGTTACCTTTATCAACTGGCATCCTTCGGCAGCTCTATAAACCCTATTAAGTTTGATTTCGTGAGTCATGGGGCCAACGTAATTAACACGTTTCTTTACCGGCGACTAACAAAACTTTATTAATACCGCCCCGGCTTAGGCTTTGACCAACAAACTTTTCTAATGAAACCATCTTGGAATAGCTATGGAGTTTAATTTGTTTATTTAAAGCGAGTTAATGTCAGTCCGAAGTTAAGCTCTTTCTTTTCTTATCTTATTAGTATCGTCTACATTTATTTTATGATACTTTTTAAATGATAAATATTATAGTAACAAAATAAATACATACAAATAACTCAAATCAAACATTTCATAATACAGATTATAAAATATCTTCACGAAGTCACCAAAAAGTTTTTATTATTGAAAGACGTGCGTTTTCTATGGTCTATGGTAATTAATTAATTAATCGCACTGCCCGGACATACAATGACCACTATTTAGACCTTGACTTGTTTAGGTTATCGCGGAATGTGGTTAAAAAGTGTATTAAGAATATCTACAGCGCAAAATCACCTACATCATGAGCACACCCACATACACACCATCACGTCTATACCCACACATTAACACCATCACATAACACAACCAATTTAGGCTTAGTTAAATAAATTAAATCACAATTAGTTAAATGAATTAAATACTTTCTGTTTGTTAGTTCCCTTTTCTAAATCTTTTAATAGTAAAATATATCATGTATTCCATCTTTGGCTATATTTTCAGTGTATTTGTTTGTATATATAATTTATGTTAGCTGCAGGATTACTAAATAAATAAATAAATTATAGGAACAGTGTCGCCGTAGTGGCTACAGCGTGCGACTCTCTTCCCTGATGTCGATTCTTTTCGAAAATACTTTCTATATGCGCATTTATATTTTGTTCGAACGATGACGGAAATCATCGTGAGGAACCGGGCCAAAGACACTAATCTAATAAGCTACATGCTTTTTGCCATATGATGATCATGATACAGAAATCTGAGCACCAGACCTAAAAAGGTAAAAGGCGCCACTGCTTTATTTATTTTTTATTAATTATAAAAACTATATTTTTGGAGTTACATTTGATGAGCTCCAAATAATACGAGTTCCTTCAAGTCAGGTAGAAGGAGACCATTATGATCACCAACCTTCGCAAGGAGATGGCACTATAAGAAGAGTACTTATCTGTGGCGGCGGCTAGATACAATAATATCGTTACCATTGAAAAATAATATTGATATTTTGAGAATATTATAGTTCTACCATAATATTTTTAATCAAAGTTACTGAAATCTAAATTCCCATCCGTGTTAGTTACACAAGCTATTAATGTCAGATTTGAGATGTCAGGGTGTCAAAATCTGAGCAAATGTGTTTATGTAAATTGCTAACTCCATTAACAGGGCAACGTAGACTTACTTAAATATGACACAGATTATAAAATGTGAAGTGTTAATTACTGTACCTAATGCACAGATTACATTGAAATGTCGCGTTTAGGAAAGAGCATTTCTGCGCGGTTTTAGAGTAATTAAAACGTTATTTATTTAGTGGATATATAAAGTAGATGTGAAATTTATAAATGTTAAGTTATGAAATTATAAATAAAATTTTGATGATTCTAGTTTAGATTTTTTTATGTAACAGGAGAGTCATCTGATGTTAAGTGATACTCCGCCCATGGAAACACAAATTGCCAGAATGCGCGCAAATGCGTTGGCGGCCTTTTAGGAATATGTATGTTTAGGTTACTGAACATTATAATCACTTAAGTAATCTTCGTATCTCCTTAATGCCTACCTTTTTAGTGTATACATAATATATAACATGAAACATTTTGCAATGCTTCCCCAGAGACTATTTGGTTTTTCCGGTATGAAAAATTTTGAGGTTTTTCTTTAGATATCACTCTGAGGCTTATCCTCAGAGTTCAAGTTATAAGTTAACTAACAAATAAAAAATAGGGGTTGATCGTAGAGGGTAGACGAAAATTAAGGGTTGTATGTATTTAACTATGCTGAATCATAGCTTATATATTAGTTAAATACATACAACCCTTAATGTCACAAAATAAAAACAACAAAGAAATTGTCAAAAAAAAAATTGGGGTGGAAACCCCTTAGTTTCGAAAGAGAGATAGTAACCGACCGAAAAAAAAAATAAGAATCGGTCGAGACGTTTCGTAGGAGTTGGGGGTACGAAACTAGATTAGTGATTCCCAACCTTTTTTGTGCCTTAGGTTTACTACTTAAAAATAATGTATTTAAAAGAAACATAAATGATATGACTCATATATTCCTTTTAAGAAAATAATCCTGGGAAACTCTTAACAAGACACGAAAAATTCTAATTTCAAATAATGTTAATAATACATTTCGAACAATCATATAGCTCCTATTAGACCCTATTAGAAGAAGAACTGTATATACTATATATATCGATCGACCGAACTTAAACCCTTAGTTGATTAGATTTATTGTTAATTTTACATAATTAAATATGTAATACACCACGTAAGCTTCAAAAGTCTCTCTAGAATAAATAGTTCCGAAAAATAAAAATATATTCATGGTTAGATTGTGAATTTTTAATGCTATATATAAATCCAGGATATTAAAAAAAATCACGGGTATATTTAAATGTATTATTTCTCTGATTTATTTATTATATTGATATAATAAATAAATCAGAGGCGCTACAACCTCTTTTAGGTCTTGGCCTCAGATTTCTGAATCTGTTTTATGATCATTTTTAAATCTAATAGGCATGTAGCTGATCAGTCTACAGTGCCTGACATACATCGTCGACTTTTTGGGTCTAAGACAAGTCGGTTTCCTCAAGATGTTTTCCTTCACCGTTCGAGCAAATGTTAAATGAGCACATGGAAAGTCCATTGGTGCACAGCTGGGGATCGAACCTGCCACCTCAGGTATGAGAGTCGCACACTGAAGCCACTAGGCCAACACTGCTCAATTGTATTGATATACAAAGCATTGTTGGGTGGGTGCCTTTCTCAAACCTAATTCGCTGTTTTGCTGATGATTTTTTTCTCTACTTTAAGTACCAACATTCTTGGTAATTTTATTTTATTTTATTGTGTAATATTCTTATCTTGTTTATGTTTTTAATTGTATTTTTTTTAATTCCTATTTTTAGCAAAACTTATGTTTACATATATTGTCGTACATATTACATAGAAGATTTTATAAAATTATCAGTAGATTTCGTAATATGTATGATGTTGTAGATTTAAATAAATAAATAAATACATGCATTAAATTCTTTCATATATTAAAATAAATCCGGATTCTCAAAGGTATTTTATAAATCGTAGGTGTTTGAAAGTTTACACGCCAAATGGTTGGAGTTGGACAGTTGAGTCGACATTAGGAAGCTTTATGCCTTCACCGAATGAACGTGACTTCTATCTCTCAATTACCAACTTTATTGCAAAAGTAATTACGAAGAGATTTTTGAGACGTTTAAAAACTATGACTGGGAACTATGACTTAACTAGTATGCGGTCAAAATATTTAATCTTTTGCCAAGGAACTGAAAATGTCGTAAGCATGTCGTAAAAATGTATAAACCTATAAAACTTAATGCTTAAAAATACAAAAAAATATTACGTCACTAATTTTAAACAAGCAAAAAACGCTGTTGTGGAATGACGGACGTCAAGGCGATAAGGAATACTAGAACCCGTATCAGTCTTGTTTGGTTTTGATACTAATTCATCAAAGTAAAGTACAATATCATTTAAATATTTTTCAAACTAATAGAGAATGTTCAAATACACTAATAGCAAATACTCAAAGTACAAATATAGGTAAAATCGAAATAGAATCTCCCTATGTATTGATAAATCCGACAATCGTTCTGGCTTTGCGAAATGCACTCGACGAATCGCTCCTTGCATCCCCTTTTAAGGGATTACTCACTGGGATTCCGATATGAATATTTTAATTAGAACATGTATAATACTAATATAATGTCTTATTTGCCGATGCGTAGGGATGCCTACAGGTTCAAATTTAATGACGTGGAATAAGTGATACCTTGATGATCTTATGTTCCAAAATAAACGTCTTTCATTTTATTTTTTTATGTATTCTAAGGCCTTTAAGGCCCTTTCTTATGTCGAAATGAAATAAACTAATTTTTGTTTACACACAGGTCATTGTTATAATTCTGCATATTATTTCTTATCCTTTTCGCCAGTCTCACTCTCTTTTTCCATCAATTATGTCTGTTCATAAATCCCTTTTCCTCTATTCACTCCAACAGAAGCACATACCAAAGTTTTTTTTTAATTTATAAAAGTAATAATATAATTTATAAAACTTTTTTAAATTATAACTCAACCTCACGATTTTATTACAAGCCATCTCTTATGTGTACATGTTTAATGCTATAAATAGTAATTAAATCACATTTATATCCGCCAAATCTAAAAAAATGTGATCGCGAAGAACTTGGAAATTCCGTGTTTAGTTTTATTGTAAATGGTTTGGTTAGGTTAGTTTCCTAGTAACGTTTAGGAAACTCGTTAAACGTTACGTTCAGTCACTTGCCTGACGGAACTTTAACCACTTGATTGAATATCGATCTTTAATTAACTGTCTAGATATACAATTAACTCTCTTTATTACTGTCTAGATATTCAATTAACTCTCTTTTTAACTACTTTACTGCGACACATATAAAACTTAACTAATGTTGTGTTATATAACTCTTGCAAATGTATAAGTTTTGGCTACCCAACTCGACACAGCTCTAACAGTTGTTTGATTAAGTTTCGTTATATTATTAACACATGATCAATATCTCATTATGGCATATTAACTGTATTGTATGACTGTCTTAAGTAGTTCAGTTTAACTGTGACAATATGTTCACTCAATACACTTAACACAGTTATATATTTCAGTTCTATATTATCCCCTATGTTGAATGAAAAAAACATTATGTTAAACTCGAATCCCATACGTTTCGAATCCGTAAAGATAATACTCTGATAGTATTCTAGAGCCTGGATTTTTACGATACGCTGAATTTAAAATTGCCTACGAAAGCACTGTCTTGAGCAATCCCTTTGTTTGTTCTATTCAAATTCTATGCTAATATGTTCGGGGAATCAAAGCATTGTAACAAAATAAAATGTTAGTGGCGTTATAAATTTATGTTTCAAGTTGTGAAAGTAAATTTATTTTATTGAAAGTAATCTTTTGAAAGATTTGTATTATGGTAAGTAAGTAAATGCTCACATTTGGACCAAATGCAAGATTTATATTATCTGAAATGTTTTTACGAATTTTGTTTAATTTCGTTCGAGCGAATACACACATAGACCGAAAGTATTGGTGCTCACCGAGGGATCGAACCTACGACCTCAGGGATGAGTGTCGCACGCTCAAGCTACTAGGCCAACACTGCTCTCTGAGTAATATATATTTCTGCTATCACGATGTTTGTCCGCGATGGACTCCTAAATATATAAAATACTTACATCACGATACATATATACAAAATTTGGATCCCTGTTAAACTTAATAGATCCAACATTACCGCGCAGAAGCGCGAAATATAAGATAAACGGGTTGTTAGGGGAAATTTAATTAACACCTATGTTCACTCTGAACCAAAGCCTCTTTTATAAAACACATGAACAAAATCGAGTAGAAGGCACCATGTGTGTGTGCGTTACAAAAAGTGGACTAAATATTGTTATAGCTATCATTATGCATGAACAAAAATCGTAACCATGGTTACAAGCACTATATTATTTTCAACCTGCTTTGTTTTTTACTTAAATAATATCGCTTTAGTTGAGTATTATTTCACAAGGTTTACTCCGTGTGAAGAACGTTTAATATTATAAAGTCATGAACGTAAATCGATGATATTTATTTCAATTGAATTTGCATGCGTTTTAATTACATATTATCAATATCTTGTACATCCTGTTTATGTTTCAATAAGGAAATATTTTATATAATATATAAGACGTAATTTGTGGTTCGTAATTAAACCACAATGATTAATACATATTACAATAATAAATTCCTTTTTTTCCCAAAGTTCTTAGAAGGAATAAATAACAATATTTTATTAAATTAACTTCATATAAATATATATAATATATTATCATATATAAATATTTGTATTATGTGTATATGTATCATGTTAACTGTTTTTTGAAGTTTAACAGCGGACTAAATCTATTATTTATTTAACACTTAGAATATAGATGTTTTGGCAAACCACATAAAACACTATATTTGCCACTGTGGTTGCATAAATATATAAATTAAGTTCAATACAGTTTTTCGACATGTGAATCACGAAGTTTTAAGTAAGTTTGTGGCGGTTACAAACATTAGGGGCAGCCGTTGGCCCCAACAGAAACCCAACTAATGTGTGGTTCAAAGTTGGTAACTTGCGGAATCTATCGGCACCCGATCAGCTTCTTTATGGGCGCCCATTATCGACCCTTACGTAGCAAACGTGTTCACACTTTCAATGACCATTGAAAAACTTCTGGTTATAAAATCGTTAATTGAACAAATTTAACTCAAATTATAAACTGGTATTCAGAAGTTAGATTTTGTTGTTTTACTGTTAAATAATTCTTTAAAGATTTTTTTAAATGTAACTCAATTACAATTTTATATGTAACGTAACAGGAGGCTCACATGTTAAGTGATACCGCCGCCCATGGGCACGCACATTGCCATAAGGCTCGCAAGTTCGTTGCCGGCGTTTTCAAAATAGGTACGCCTTTCTTGAAGGACCCTAAGTCGAATCGGTTCTGAAGTACTTCAGTTGGCAGCTGGTTCCACATATTGGTGCGGCAAAAACTGGCTTAAGAAACTGTCAGTTGTGGAGCAATGGGCAGTATTTCCGAACTAATTGCCAGAAGCAATGTGAATGTCTATGGGCGGCAGAATCCCTAACATTAGATTTCGATGAATTTGAAATATTTTTTGTTGAGCCTCCTGCCCGGTTGCCCCCTGTTCTATAAAAAAAATACCGCCGCTCATACATACACTCAATGCCAGAGAGCTCGAAAGTGCGTAGCCAGCCCTTTAAGAATTCTAACTCTCTATGAATATAAAATAAATTACTTTAATGTCAAGAAAACACTTTTTTAACGGATTGAAGTTATGTATTATTGTAAACTTATAATTATTTAAACATAATATTAAATTTATTTGACATTTCGCGTTCAGCGTGCGTGGTCACGGTTTTATTAAATGTGTAAAAGTCATGTTAATAAAAGACATTACTTTAATATATTACGTGTAAATAGTTTTTAGCTACAAGTAAGCGCTAACGAGTACATTTCTTACATCAGTACTCGGCCAAACTGTTCATAAATAAAAATAAGAGCGAGACTAACTTTCCACTTAACTTCTCTGAACTGTTGGCTTCCTGTTTTTAAACTCTGTAGCCTTTTTGCTTGAGGAGCTTTAGGGCTAGTTTAAAACGGCTCCTAACACCTTGCTGAGTGCATCAGTTTATGATAATATCCGTAAATATCTCGTAAACTTTTGTATGACGTGTAGTGAATTTTATATTTAGAAGTAATACTTTTTAACTCGTTGAGCAAAAACACACACTTCTTGCTATAAGTGGCCGATGAATCGTGTTTAAGATTTATATTTTTAGGAACGAGTGTCAAAGAAAACTTAAGTTTAAAGGTTTTAGGTTATCATAAAAGGCCAATATAACAATAGTGACTAACTATGGAGTCATTATTATTATCGACCGTTGAATTAATTTGTAGATCTAGTAATATTGAAAAATTTAATCATTTACAGGTAACATTATCGAGCTATTTGACTTGGGTGTTGTTAATTTTTTAGCTCTGTGACATAAAGATAATGTGCAGTCGACAGTGACGCTAATGTTTTGACATAATTACTCTTAATAATAATCAATATGTAATTACTGTTATTATAGACTATCAAATAGTCGTTCTTTTGAAGATCTAGCAATATTGACGAATCGATTAAATGACATAAACAAATGGTTATAAGTTAACTAGACTTTAAAGTTGTCGATTTACGAGCTCTATTACATAAAGAAATTGATAGTTGACATA
This sequence comes from Pieris rapae, assembly GCF_905147795.1. NCBI lineage: Eukaryota > Metazoa > Arthropoda > Insecta > Lepidoptera > Pieridae > Pieris > Pieris rapae. Next base: position 6,069,609 of record NC_059530.1, read on the forward strand.
ATGAATTACTCTTAATAATAATGTAATTACTATTACTATAGACTGTCAAAAAGTCGATAATTTGTAGATCTATTAATGTTACGGAATCGAATAAAACACGGTCTTCAATAAATTTGAGTTTGATGTTGTTAATTTATGAGCTCTGTCTCATATAATGACAGTGACAACCAGCGCCATTGCTCTGACATAAATATTTTAGATTTATTTAGATTTTTTATTCTATGACTGTTTTCTTATATTTAATTATTAAAAAAATTGGTTTAGGGCCCTTCAAGAAGGGCGTACCAATTCTTAAAAGGCCGGCAACGCACTTTTGAGCACTCTGACACTGAGAGAGTCGATAGGCGGTATCACGTTACAGATTAAGCTTTTATTGCTACTATTATTTTAAATGAATGATAACCGATAAACTATAATAATAATCTTGAAAAACTCATTTACAAGCGGTAACGTCGTTCAAATCTCTCGATAAAACATTTTCATTCATAAATCAACTGTCATTCCGTAACGTGAGCCCATAAGACTTAGGTCAAGATCATCATAATATTTTCAATGGCCCTCGGGAACCCTTATGGTAATGTCTTATTTCTGCCGACTGGCGCCTTTATAACTGTGTTTAAGCTGCTTTATCTTGATTTATTTGATTGTTCGTCACAAATCATTCAAGTCGTTGGTATAAAAAAGTTGTTAGATGTTAAAAGAGATTAACAACTCATTTGGTTCTTTTAAAATAGGTGCTTAATTATTGTGTCGTATTTTTAAGTTTGCGTGGCTTGATTGACCTTGTTTATTTGTATAAAATATTTATTTATTTATTAACACTTCGTTACATTACAATATAAAAATTGATCACAGTTAAATGAAATGGAGATTAACTGGCGGCCTTATCGCTTTCGAGCGATCTCTTCCAGGCAACCACCGTGAGTGAAGAAAAAAAAATGTATAAAAAGTGGCAAAAAGTGCAAAAATACATATGACATATAGTTATTAAAAAGTAACTAAACAAAATAACTGATACTGGATCTCGGAAAAAACAAAAAGTGCATATGAATCACGAAAAGCTAAATGAAGATCAGTCTCACGTCAGTTAGTACAAAAGTTAAAGGGATACGATGTGGACAGGTAATGTTTGTACAGAAGAAAATTAAACTTTGACTTTTTTTTTGTGTCACGCTCTTTATGAGGTGAGTTTCTCTTTAGATTTGTTTTTTTTTATATTTGTCTTTGTTTAATTTTGTTTCTTGGTAGTTTTAGATTTGTATGCATTAATATAATTGATGGGTGTTAAATTTATTGAGACATATTCTTGTATATTTTAAACATACATGTTGTTTTATGACTTACTACATTTAAATATATATATATATATATATATATATATATATATATATATATATTTATATTTTAATATAATTATATAACTATGGGATAAATATAAATAGAACATCTTCATTATCTTCTTTTTTTTCTATCTTTCGTTTTGATGTGGCTAAGTTGTAATTTGCCGTCTTAGTGCGCACAATATAATTTAATTATATAATATATGTTTCGTCTGAGTAATTAAGTTGTAAATTTCGAAGAAATTAATTTAATTTTTAAATTTAATTAAAACTTAATTTATTAACTTATTAGGTAATATTATTTATGTTTATATAATATCTATGTACCTATATATAAATAAACAAAACAACGTATTAATTCTTTAATACATTCTTAATCTAGTATCTAAGTAGGTAGGAAAGATTTCACCAAAGAGTTTTGAAAAGCATTCTCTATTTTATACATAAGTTTACCTTTACCTTTACATATATAAATACAGTAAATAACGGACAATTATAACTAATTAAAACAATGAATATAAGAAACTAATTCTGAAATCTAAAAGAATTCATAAGGAAATAAATGCAAGTATACGTCAAGTACAGTCTTAAATCATCCCCAAAAGAAAATTATTCACAATGCACCTATATAGTAATAAAATAGACGAAAATCCCCTGAGTTCAGCCGGCTTTACCCTGTCAATTATGCACTTACATGGCAGACAATGAGCTGGGGCTATCGCATGAATCTGTTGGGCGCACCTGACGGCGTGACATGCGGATTCTCTTTGTACACAAGGCACAATCAAGTGCAATATACAAGCTGTGATTATACATAGCAGATTCAAATTTTTAATTAGATCTATCCTACTAATATTACAAACGTAAAAGTTTGTAAGTTTTGCTGTTTTACCACGCGTGAGTATGGGTGCAATTGAGTGAGTGAGTGAATGAATGAATGAAATGTGAGATCTCAAATACTGCGTAAGGTGTATTTATAAGCCAATCCTTTAGTCGTATTTTTAGATTGTAGACGGTGAGTGGGTAGATATTAGGCAGCCTATTTCATTTATTCAATGCTACCCAAAAATTATTTGTGTGATAATTTTGTTATCATGTTAGTTGTCTTCAAGGCCACGCTGATATAAGCCACCCAAAATACTTAACCGGCGCTGTCGAAGCCTTGCCACTAGCTTAATATAAATAAGTGGCGATACAACTTAGGTCTTAGTATAATACGGACGGATCATGTAACGTCTTTGATAACCAACCACAAATCCGTTCTGAAACAAATTTACTAGTCGAATATTAGTCGAATTTTGCATTGCAATACTGAAATGAGCACAGTCCGAGCGAAGTAAACGATGAAATGCAGACGCAGAGCTTGAATATCGATACTGTGAATATTGAACAAGAAATCTCCATTTCGTAAATTGCAATTATTTTGGTATTACCATCAAATATTTCAGAAATAAAACTTTTTTAACCGAGAAAATTTTGTCGGCATTTAAACGAAAATCAGGTGACCCAAACTATTTATATATATAGTAGATAGTAGATAGGATAATATATAGTTTTAATACATTTATTTTAAATTATTATTATGTACCTTCTAATATACATTTTAATCTATTATCCAATCAAAACAGATTGTGCGGTCAGGTTGTAATATCGTAACAATTTTTTTAATAAAAAATTTGATTCAACTGTGACTTGGTGAATTTTTAACTTATTAAGATTTTACACAAGATAAAAAAATACCGCTTTTTTATTGTACATAAGTTTTCTTTCCTGGGTTAATGTTACACCTAATATGTCAGATGAAATATTCATCCTGCTTTTCGAACATAGATTTCAATATATTAAAATAAAAAACTTAAGAGTATTTCATATCTACATACCACCACACCAACCAGTCACCAAATACATTTTATGACAACCACTTATATGGATTTTTTGGTTCCTTGAGGCACACAGTAAAAACTCTTTACTTAGAAACTAAAAAGTTGAGAAAAAACTTACAATATTGACATTTAATAACTCACTTGACATTGACATATTCGTTTAGAAATTGCTACATTTATGTACACTTGTTACACGTTAGAATTGTTCTATAATAAACAAAAGCCCCAGGCACCCTGTAAAATAAATAAAAGAGAAGAGAAAAAACAAAGGCAAATGTGTATAAGTTTGTTTTATTTTTTATATAATAATGAATTAGGTTCTATTAATTATTTCATCAACAACTAAGCAACCACTGAAGTAAAATTGTAGTATATTTTTGTACTAAACATATATACTTAATACATATAATTATTAAAAGCTATCTAGATATTCGAATATAACTTTCCAATATGCTAAATTTAGCTTTTTCCATGTATCAAATTCGTTTCGGTTATTTTAATAACAAGAGGTTACTTTAAAATAATATGTCAAGCGAATTTCATTGCCTACAATTATTACAAGGAGTCACAATTTGTCAAAGACATCGAATATCACCATCCTTTTTGATATGGTCTAGTCCATGCCAAAGCCAATAGAGCTTTGAAATTAGAATAGATCAAAGAACTCCAAAATCAATAGAGTAAAGAGTCGGAAACATTCGATTCAAAACTCGTTGAGGTCTCAATGAATTTTAATTTAAACTTTTTGAATTTCGAACTTCAATAAAATTTTAACATTGTTTTTAAATGGAAATGCACACGCTACCGTGATGTTAGGAATCAGTGTTAGCATTTACAATGTTAAACCAAATAATGGGGCATGGGGCAGACATATTTCTGTGCCTAAATCAAGCCGGTTTCTTCACGTCTATATTGGAAGTATTGCACACATATTCAGGCATTAAATTATCCTTAATGGTAGATAAATAAATATGTCGGAGCATTGGCGTCACTGCCAGCTGTCACTGTCATTGTATACTGTCACAGAGCTTGAAATTTAACTATTTCAAGGTCAAATCGGTTATAAACAGTTTATTTGATTTCCAAATATTGGCAGTGACAGCTGACAGTAACGCCATTACTCTGACATAATATATAATTTGTTTTTACCATTCAACATAATTTATAAGACTACTCTCGTAGACCCATAGTCTATAGTCGACATTCGGGAGAATCCGATTGAAAAAAGGATATAGCCCGGCATGGATACAAAGAATGAGTCAATTAAGTGAAAGAGACAGATAGATGTGCCGCAAGCGTACAATGAGCGTAACCGGACCATAAGCGTAAAGGCACAATGAGTCAGACTTTTTCATGTGTACATTAGGCGTTCATCGATTTATTAGACGTTGTCGTGTCAAAAAGTCCTAAACTATAAATAAACTCATATAAAAACATTGGTACAACAATAAATATTTTCATTTTCCAATACTGTCAAAACGGTTCTTATATTTAATGTAAAAATGTTTTTGTCGCCAAGGATTAATGCTATAGCAATTTGAAGAATATAAATGATCTTATATTCATATTTTCATCTTTGCGAAAGAAATATTGTTACACTGACAGATTAACGAGGTATTTGTTTTAACTGTTTTTGGAGAAATGAGAATTGATAGATGAAGAGTGTAAATACAATTGTTTATTTTTGAGCAGTATTGGCCTAATGGCTTGATCATGCCACTCTCCCCCCTGAAGTCGTATCCTCGAACTTCGGCTGTGCAATGGATTTTTTTGCTTCCTACGTATCAGAAATCATCGTAAACCAAAAAATCAGGATCAAATTGGGGCGCCATTGATTTTTTTATTTATTATATGAAAACATTTTCTTTACGGCATGCGCATCTGAGACCTCATGATCAATAGTCGAGAATGTAATAATATCCAAGACTGTTTGTCTTATCATACACATATTTTCTAAATGTTTAGCTTGGTGTGTTTATTAAGGCAAGACGGTATTTCACTCAATTCTATAATTCGTAAAATATGTCCCACATGGAGTACTGTTCTTCAGGCAGGAACTCCCCAGTACCAGCTCCTTCCACTGGACTATTCAACAAGAGCTGTTTTCCGCGCACCACTATAATTCCAAACGAATTCTACAAAGAAGGAACATACCAATTCTCCATAACGCACTTGTGAGTCTTCAGGCTATGTAAGCGGCATCACTCGATTCAGATGAATCTCCTGCCCCTTTGCTCTATATTCCAAAAAAAGGGGCGGTCTTACAGTTAAAAGCAGTACCCAGTCGTAAATAGTCCAAACAATGAAAATAAAAACATGTACTAGACAAACAAGTCTTTCTCGTATACATCTGTTGAGCGTTAACAATGGCTGTAAATTGAAATAAATAATGAGCTTTAATTTATAATTCATAACTAACCTCAGAACTCGTATTGAATACAAAGCTAATAAAGGAATCATTGAATAAGCCTTTCCGAAAGCAAACAGCTGAGGAAACAACAATGCATTGATATGGAAAACTTTTCTATTGTGATCTCGGGAATTATCGCTTATATTTGCAACGAAATGAACAAGCTTCAAAGCATATCGCATATTCATTTGCGAAACCGAAATTCAACGTAAACTAGATTATTTATGAGTATATTGAATTGTTATATATACCGGAAAAAGGTATAATGATACAATATCAGTTTTATACTTCTTAAAAAAAATTTTCGTATCTTTGCTCACAAATGAGTAAGATTTAATAGTTTTAATGTTTTGTGTAATGTATATAACTTACGCTAAGTTTTAATTGCTGTAGTAACAAAGTAAATCTTGATTTTATATGAGTATGTTGAATTGTAATATTTTAACTCTGGAGAAAGTTGTAAATTGTATCAGTAGTATTCTTCAGACCAATTCAACTCGTATCTTTGCTTACAAAAAAAAACCAGTTAGATTCAATATTTTTAATATATAACGTAATGTGTGAAAATATAAAATATTTTCCGTATAAGGCCGTCGCCGGCCTTTTAAGAATTGGTACGCAAATAAATAATATTTAATTGCAATATTTTTAATAATTAAAAAGGGTTATTTGTACCAGTGCTGTGTGGTCAGTCTTCTTCTAAACAAATAGACGAATAATGATGCTCTGTTTTTGTAGAAGCTGATGTGATCGAAGTTTTGTAGGTATGTTTATATACGGCTGCATTTACGCCATGAAACAAATCAGTGCCATCTTTTTTAGGTGTACGCCTCAGATTTCTGTATCTGCTTCATTATTTGTCAATTTAATAGGCAATTTGGTGATCACACACGGCATCTCTTATGCAGAACAATCGCCGTCGACTTTTTGGGTCTAAGGCAAGTAGGTTTCCTCACGATGTTTTCCTTCACTATTCGATCGAATAATAAATGCGCACATAGAAAGGAAGTCCATAGGTGTACAGCCGGAAATGGAACCAAGGTCCTTAGGGATGAGAGTCATACCCCACACACACACACACTAACACTGATCATTTATGTCATTGCTCTGGCATAAATGTTGACTTTATTTATTTATTTATTAACACTTCATTGCATTACATAAAAGGAAAATATTAAACATAATTTAATGAAAAGCTGCTGGCGGCCTTATCGCTTTAGAGCGATTTCTTCCAGACAACCACTGTGAGTATATTACATAAGGCAGGCAAGATATGCAAAAATACATATTAAAATAATAAAATAGGTGACATATTATAACAAATTACATGAAATTCACATTCTAATAGCATATCTAATGATATAATCGACATATATATCATAATCAAGATTATATATTAATATACCAGTTCTTTCGCACCCAATTTTCTATGTTCGTAAATATATTACTAGACTTCAAACATCCAACATTTTTACACAGAGCTTTCACAAGTAATTTGCCAAGGACTAAAGTTTTAATCTCGACTTTCGAATCTGACCTTGCAGTAAACCCAAAACACCTGTTGTCTAAAATGTCAACATATACGAAAGAGTATTAGATATGGTTTATTTCAATCAAGCTCCCACAGTCAACCGTCTTTTGTTTTTTTAGATCTCCTAAGCCATCATCAGGAATCACACCATTAGTAGAAATCCTATCAGATAAGTTGTTTATCGCTTTTCATACCCTCTCAGATGTGAATATATTATGTAAGAATCTTATGAAAACATTGTATCGCTCGACTGAAATCTAATTGCTTGTCGAAAATTGCAAATTAATTTAAAATACGTGAGCGTCGAGTGAAACAGACTTGTTTGTAGTACCTGCAATAAATTGCAATTAGGAAAGCTGCTGTTGTCTTGTTATCGAGTTAGCAGCCTTCAAGCCCCTTGCCGTGAACACTTCAATATAGCGGATCTATGCTTAAATTAAATGTCTATGTGTATAACACAAATAGCACAAATATTTCGAATTAAAAAAAGAGCGTAGCAATTCTTAAAAAACATTAAAACTGTCTAGATTCGCATATGCACTTCGCAGAAAGAAATACATAGATTTGAAAACCGCTCTAGTCACCTACTACGAATATGCATACTTATGGTTGAGCTATGTTATCTTATGGGGTAACGGTGTAGACGCCACTGCCGACTTACAAGCCAAAAAAAACTTTTGAGAATTTTATTTAATACAGGAAATACTTACTCATGCAAGACACTTCATTCTGAACAATGTCATTACCCTACCTAGTATTATATACTGGAATCATGTAAATTTCTTCGTCTAATTTATTATATACGAAATGTCATAACACTGTCACTGAGTATACTGACCGATAGACTTTAATTTTGTTTATAAAAGTTATGTTTATTAATAATGTTAAGTTCATTCTCCTTTTCGCAATGTGAAGCCAAACATACCAAATAAATAAAATCTTGTAAGAATAGAAATGGATTAACTATGGTGGAGCATGTCCTCTCACAACATTCCTGTGTCTAACCAAGGTCCTTATTGTAATGGAGTAAAAGGAACGCAATAAAGATTTGAGTTTGAGTTTGAATAAGTTTTGTCAGCAGTGAACTCACCCATTCAATGTCAATGGCGGCACCACTTATCATCACGTAAGCCTGTTTGCTTTATTCAATTTTGTATTATTTTTATCTTTTACTGTAATTAAGTAACGTATGGATATGTTTAGACATATGTTAAATGAATCACTTTGTTTGAAGTTGGGTAACCAGTATAATTAAAATATGACTTTTTTTATAGAACAGGGGGCAAACGGGCAGGAGGCTCACCTGATGTTAAGTGATACGACCGCCATGGACACTCTCAATGCCAGAGAGCTCGCGAGTGCATTGCCGGCCTTTTAAGAATTGGTATGCTCTTTTCTTGAAGGGCCCTAAGTCAAATTGATTATAACATTAGGGCTAGTGGTTGCGACGATGGCGTAACAAAAAACTAACTTGACTTATTGAAGACTTAGTGATTTAAGTTATTCAACATTATCGGTAACATGGATGTTGTATAACATTTTTTCTAATAATTCATGAGTTTGGTAAAAACTAAATGGTTTATTTTGACGTCTTCGAGGTTAACTATGTGATGTAACTTAAGTAATATTAAGTGACATAACGTGGTTTAAAGTTTTCATTTAACATTACAACATTAACTGTAAGAAAATATACTAATACAATAGTATATTACGTTTAATTGTTAATCGTATATTAAAATAGATGTAGTGACATCATATTCCCTTATACATTAATATTGTTCTTGTGTGTAGTAGTCATAACCGTTTGCTATGTTTGTAATATTTTTCATGTTGATTAGTCTATATCCAACCAGTGTACTTAGGGCTCATAATAAATTAAATATATATTTCTTTTCTGAATTTTTATTAAAAGTAGGACAAAGGTAGGACATCACTACATTGACTTCAGCCATCCTACGAAGTTTTTACACAGTTCTTACACAGAAGACTTGAAAGAACAAGCCTCCTGCCCGTTTGCCCCCTGTTGTATAAAAAAAAAACAACAGAAGAGATGAAAACACAGAAAATTATTGTCACTCATAAAAATTAACTGGTTGTTAATTTTTCATTTAATTTACTAAGAAGTACGCGACTTCACGTTTTATACTTCTGGAAGTCGATTCCACAGTTCGCTAGTTGGCAAAAGAAAATGCCTTGTGACTCGGACTGTGGAAGATATCAAAATCGAACCATTAAGATGATGTTTTTTTTTAAATTCTGTGTAATAAAATTATTACATACCTAAAAGAACTTTTTTGTAGACTAGTAAGATATTTCCTTATTTGAATCTGATAAATAGTGCAAAACTTCACAATCAAGTCATTTACTTAAACATAGCTAAACTTAAATGTCAATATATTTTTATTACCTGATTGCGAGGAATAGTGATGGTGAAATATACAGTATAGGAAACGGGCGATTGAATTTGAAACAAAGCTAACGAACCGTTGAATCATGTAAACAGGGGCAAGACGACCGTCTTGTTTACCTAAAGAGCCTTTGCTTCATTAGGATCCAATTTACTGACAACAAATTAATCCATTCTGCTTGTATTGTACTTAAGCGATCGTTCGAAATCTGATACGCGATTTAACTTATACAAACGAGAAAAACTGTTGTCTAGTAAAGTGTTTATAGTATTAACCATTTTCTCAACCTACATAGTAGTTTTATTTCTTTTTGTTTCTGTTAAGTATGTTTTTTTTTTTGTTTTCCCTTTTTTATTTTTGCACTTCTTGCCTACCTTATCTAATATACTCATAGTGGTTTTTTCCTTTACTAACAGTGGTTGTCTGGAAGAAATCGCTCTAAAGCGATAAGGCCGCCAGTTGCTTGTCATTAAATTATGTTTAATATTTCCTTTTATGTAATGCAACAAAGTGTTAATAAATAAAAATAAATAAATAAATATAATAATTAACATTGACAATATTCAATTTAAAATTTTGGTCTTTAGGCCAGTGTACCTTTACTGCTAGCAGAATTTGTCGCTGTGCAATGCTTATTTGTTGAGTGTGGAAAGAACTAGCTCTGGAGTCACTGGTACTATCTACCAGGCGGCAAAATCAATCTTAAATTAGCGCCTCTACACCTAAACCCCACGGCCCAAAAGTTATACATACATATCTGACGAAAAATAATAGATCTAATTAAATGTATAACTAAAATTAGAAGAGCGTACCAATTCTTAAAAGGCTCGCAACGCACTGGCGAACCCACTGGCATTGAGTGTCCATGGGCGGCAGTATCACTTAACATCAGGTGAGCCTCCTGCCCGTTTGCCCCCCTTTCTATATAACCAATCTATAGATAGATTTATATACATATCTTTAAGAATATAAACGCTTTAACTAAGGTTCTTTATATATCCAATAGTTTTTAAGCCTCAACATCCACCGAAGAACCGAGCTTCTTTTTTTGAAGACAGTATTATCTCTTCACCTGCCCACTGAAGTATTTCCAAGCCAATTCACCTTAAGGCTCTTCAAAAAAAATAAATCAATAGCAATAAATCTGGCAACACACTTGCGAGCCTTCTGCCATTGTGAGTGTGTGTCCATGGGCGGTATTACGTAACATCAGCTTCATGCCCGTTTTCCCCCTGGTTTGATAATAAAGGCGTTTATCATCATCAGTATCGTTTCGCCCCATTATTAGACGTTTGCCCTCTCAGACTTGTCTGACATAACATTTCGAATCCATTTTTTATATTATCGGTTCATCTTATTGGTAGGCGTTAAACAGTATTTTTTCCTGCATAAGCTGTAGATAATAAATGTAACAATTTTGTTTCTTGTAATGTGGTCTGTTACAGGAATATCTCGGCTGCATTTATTGGCTCGGACGAAACGCATCACGTAGCTTGCAAATGCTACGAGAAGCTACGAGGCCTACGCCGTATTGCAAACGTCAATCCTATCCTTTGAATGTCAAACGGGTCGCGTTTGACACTTACTATAAAGAGAACAAACACAATACTGCGTTAGCAAATTTTAATATTCTGGCGGAATATTCGTCGAATTCTTTATCTACGTTTCTCTTTGTAGCATACAAATTTTACGGCGCAAAAAAAGTGTCACGATGTCTATATTTTTCTCAAAATACACATTAAAATTAAAGATTAGGAATGTTTTCACTAACAGCATATTACGCCATATCACGACATACGCCGGTCATTTCGGTCCATCGATATTCTATTTATGTTTTGGGTTCTTACAGTGAAAGAATTTCAAATCAGTATTATAGTTTTACTGGAATCAATGAAACCAATATTTCCTGTCTAATATTAGTATAGATTTACAAGCTACTAGATTAAAATCTACTACGATCTTATATTAATAATATAATATAAGATAGTAGTAGTATGTCTTATATAATAATTAATAAATTAGGTTGGAAAAAGTTGGAGGAGGCCTTCCGCCGCATCTTAGTTAAAACTGTATTTATATCTATTTTATTTAATTTACGTAAATAGGATGTGGAAAAATAAAGGCTTATTATTATTATTATTACCTTATATTTAATTATTAGTTTTTAAAACCTCAACTATAAATACCTTAATTAAATTACAGTGTTACATAATGTTGGAGATATTCTGGTAATAATGTCTCCGGCATTTGGCTGCGTGTTGCGGTGGGCCGCGACGAATCGTCGGACACGTTCCTACTGTGATCGTCATTCCTGACATTATCTTGTCTGATATAACGCATAGCTTCTACGTGAGATTGTTCGAGATCCTCATCAATACGTATATATAAACATTTATTGCTGTACGCTACTATTATAAGAATTAAGGAACTTTTTGTAGAACTGTACAAAAATTCAGTTATTTCTAAAATGAGCTACAGTTATCGCTTACACAAATTATAAACGCACGCTGTACAAACGCGCTATAAACAGGCCATCTTGGTATCAATATTTGAAACTACGGAATGGAATTAAAAAAGTTTGTTTTGTTATACCATTTTTGCCTCATTGTCATCATTGCCATTTTTTTGTAAATCTATATTATAACTCTATGAACTATCTCAAGAAACAAACTAATCTATAAAAGTAGGCTTTGCAGTTCAGGCCTCAAATGAAGGTTTCATTATCTTCTAATGTAGTCAGCAATATCAGTCAAATTTAAGAGTGGTCGTTATTGTATGGAGGCAAAATGGTGAGGAAATCAGCATATTAGACATGAGGATGGCATGGTAGGATATTATATCTTTTTTAGAATAGGGGCAAACGGGCAGGAGGCTCACTTGATGTTATGGACACCCATGGACACTCCAAAGGGCCCGCACGCAAGTGCGTTGCCGGCCTTTTAAGAGATGTAATGCTCTTTTCTTGAAGGACCTTAAGTTGAATTGGTTGGTTATTACTTCAGTGGGCAGCTGGCAGCTGGTTAAACATAGTGGTGCGCGGCAAAACAGGTGGAATTTCGTATTCTACTGGTATTAACTCAAACAACTCCTCTGCATACAAAATTTAAAATTTAATTATTTGCAACGCAAAATAAATTAGCCTTTTTTTAGTATGTATATATTAAAAAAACCACAAAACATGGAAGAAAATCCTGAGATTCAGTAAGTGAATTTTCTCAATCCACCCAAAAGTGGCCTCCAAAACTTCCATGACTCCCTGCTCCAAATCACGCCATGCTCCAGAAAGTCCGCCTTCATTTGTCGATCAAGCAGCACCTGACCGCTTGGTATGCTTCCCTCACTGCTTAAATGTAACATATGTATTAGCCATATATCATTATACACAAAGCGATAGCTATAATTAGGACGTGGTAATTAATAGAAATTTGATTGCTTCGCACAAATTAGGCTTCTATTGACGCCGACAGCAATAGGCTCGCTTGTCGCATAAGCGGATTTGCATTTAAATCACAATAGACTTCCTGTAAATCACGCTCGCTACAATTAATCATTTGGAACTTACCTTTATGTATTGATTATGGCTTGATACGCTTGGGTAAATAAAAACTACTTGCTATAAAGGTAATAGTTGCAGATCCTTACAAACATTGTGTGAAAAATAGAAAGACTGGCGGAGTTTATTGCCAGTTCTTTCCATTGAATTGAGAACTGGTAGTAAATATATCATTATTAGCATTATATATTTGCATATTCACGTTCATAAGTGTACATTGACCTATATGACGAAATGATTTTTGAATTCGGAATTTGAATTTGATGCAATCTGAGGTTAAGGGCTAAGAGCGCTCTCTTTTTTTAATTTAATTAAAATTATGTAGATAATGACAGCCTTAGTTCTAATAAAGTGATGTTAAATTTAAATGACCTAAGACACATATACATTACAATTTGACACATATTATATATAATTTTCGTATATAAACAAAAAGGTCCAATCATAATTCGATTTTGTCGTGTAATGGTATGTACTTTACGGAGTGTATGTGAGGTATGCAATGGATTTTCCTAATACCTCTTTTAAATTCCGCGATAGCTGAAACAAGTTGAGGCTTGAATGGAAAATGGAAGCCTGGTTATCCATATCACAGATAACCTAGTTTGGAAACCAGTCTCCAAATACCGTCACAACTGTAATCTTATTTATTGTTGTAAATGTTATATGAGAGAAAAATAAATAAATTATTATTATTATTATATGTTCGGGCTGTTAAATACAAAACTGTTCTTTGCAAAGTTTGTGTTGATGTGTGGAGCGTATTAGAGTAGGGTTTTATTATATTTATGTTTTGACTTGTATTTCCTGACTGTTGTTAAACGTAAGTTAAAAAAATAGTCAAATATTTACCGTAAGCTTTTAAAGTCCAACTCCGGAAAAACCAAAGTAAAACAACAAGCGACATCGTGGTACATTCATTTGCTATAATGTTCTGTTAGTTAAAGGAAAACTCACAAGTTCGTTCAGGCTGAAAGCATGTTTGAAACACTGTTTACAGCTAGTATTTGTTTGCTTATTTTGGTATTTACTTTTACTAATATTTATTTATTGAAATACGCTACATCCAATGTTGTCTATCCACAGACCAGATCGATCTTTAATATAGTAATTTACTATAATTTCTGACACTGAAGAAATTTGTATTATATTTATTTATTTATATATACATTCTAAAACAATGTGTATGCCTAAAAAATACAAGAAAATATGACATCACAAATTTAACACACTTAACCATACACATTAATTATATAAGAACTTAAGCAAGAAAACTAAAGAAACGACCACAAAATAAACAAAACAAAATAATAAAAAAATAACCAAACATTAATAATAACTTCTAGCCGGGGATCGAACCTACGACCCTTGATATGAGAATTGCACGCTGAAGTCATTAGAAAGATGAAGTGAAATTTAATAAATACATAAATACTGAACTCCAACACCTCTCGATCTTCGATCAAAAATACTGACTTTTAGACCGATGAGGCTTAAAACGTTTTTTTATGACGTGTACACTATAGGCAGAAGGTTCGCAAATACGTTGCTGACCTTTTAACAGTTTTTACGATCAGTTCTTAAAGGACCCTAAGTTAGTATAAAAACGGTTGCAAGGGTAATAAACGTTGGTTTTAAAATCATGTCGCAGTTAAAACTTTATTCATGAATAATTTACGAAATTTATTCTTAGATATGGTTTGGCGCAGATAAGAATTAAATTGTGCGAAATTAACTTTATCACGGATCTTGAATAAAAATGTTAAATTATCTATTATTTGGGTTAGAGAGAGGCGGAGATATTTAATCGTAAATAGGTGTAATTTGAGAACGATTTATTATATGATTTTTTTATTTATAGAACAGGGGGCAAACGGGCAGGAGGCTCACCTGATGTTAAGTGATACCGCCGCCCATGGACACTCTCAATGCCAAAGGATCGCGAGAGCGTTCCCGGCCTATTAAGAATTGGTACGCTCTTTTCTTGAAGGACCCTAAGTCGAATTGGTTCGGAAATACTTCAGTGGGCAGCTGGTTCCACAAAATGGTGGTGCGCGGCAAAAACTGTAAAAAAATGAGTTTTTTGCCTGACACGACGCCATCTTGGTTAGACGTTTTTGAATACCCGCTCTTTCAATTATGATATTTCATATGATTCTTTAAAGACAATAAACGAAATAAAACAACATCTATGTAAATTAATGTCATTTCATTAAACTAATGAATAATTTGTAATGTTTTTTTTTTTCAAATGGTCAAATAGCCCGATGCGAAATTGCGGGTAGTCTTACTTTAGATGCAGGGTAAATGCAAAAAATAATAAATTTTATTATACAATAAAACAATATCTACTTTAATTTAAATTTAAAAATTGCGTGTTTTAAACAATTATTATATTATAATTATTTTATTAATTTAATACAAATTGTTACAAATTTTGAAGAAATTTTTTATATATCTATAAATAACTAGAAATAAATTCGATTCAAATCTTGGGATGAGCTGGTGAAGTGGTTAAGACCTTCCCGTAATATTCTCGAGTGCAGCCTCTCATTTGAGCGAGGGTCCTTAAATCCAAATTTATAATATTACTCCTCTAAAACCCACTTATGAACTCACAATTCATTATGTGAAGAGCTCACATTGGAATAATCTTTAATACTATTTAAAATTATTATTAATTGTCGCATATTAGTGAGTTCATACAGATTGTGTGTTCCCACTTGCTGATAAATGAATTATTTGGTTTTCTTGTTTATTTCTTTTTCCCCCAATTTTCAACTGTTTAGTTATATATATTAAACTTTACTTTGTCATACATAGTACTAAATCTACGGCATTTCTTACAATTTCCAAAATTTATACGTAAGTAAACATAAGTGTTACAAAAAATATATACAAGATAAAATAAGCATACAGTAAAATTATCAGAAATTAATTATATAGATTGCTTAGACATAAAACAAAAAAAGATTAAGATTTAAATCTTGAATTCAATTTCACAACATCTTGCCAATTATAATTATTATTATTAAAGCTTTATTAATAAATTCACACAATAATTAGTTGGATTATAGTTCTTAATACGAGTATTGGTTATTGGTATAACTTCTAAAAACTTTAAAGTTAGATTTCTTTTTTTTTAGTTGTCCTGCATATTATATTGTTGTCTTGAACAACATTCATGCAGTGTTACCCCGCTAGTTCTAACGTCGTATGTCCCTTATCTTTTCTTTTGTCGTCCTATACATCACCTTCAAGTAAGTCCAGCCAATTTTGTTATTTCAAGGGTCCCTTTTTATTCCGCGGTTTAGAAATAAGACCTACCGATTTCCATTTACACCTTAGAGCGAGTGCATCTGTATATTTTGTTTTGCTTCAAATTTCAACATTTCTTGTTTTGTTTTTTTTTTATCTCGCCAATTAGCCTGAATATAAATATAACCTTTTTTGCAAATATAATACATATATGTTACTCAAAAACAGTTACTTACTACTATTCTATCTGTTTATGTAAGTAGCATTTGAACAACCAACCGTGACTAAAAAATACATTTTACTTAAAAAATGCGTCTATTACCATAATTATACTGAAAAATCTTTTCCATTTCTAGTTAATTTTGATAAAGCTATACAGACGGCCCTTGTTAATAAGTGTAAAGACAAAGGTGTACTAATGAGAGCGAGGTGCACAAGACTAGAATACTAATATGTTAAAAATACTCGGAGGTACTTTCCGTATACAGTAATTACTGTAGTGATACAGTAATATCCAGTTTAATACAGATATAGTGGGGTGACTAACGAAGTATGATTCCTAATGAAAATTTTATATAAAAACAAACAATTACACTGAAAACCATTGCCAAAGATGGAATATTAGAGATTCAAACAGTTACAAAACGGAAAAAAACGTGTGTGTACTTATGTAGGTATTATTCTTTGTCGCAACAAGATAAAAATCTTTTCTAAAATTTTATCTTTCGCCTCAATCTACGTAAAAAACACTAAAATAAATAACTATAGCTAATTAATTTCAGGGTGGCGGATTTTTGTGTAATAATTTACTCTCATCATTTACCACTAACGTTCCAAGTATAACTTAGTGTTGATGTTGCATATTATTGTTCGATATAATATATATAGAATCGTTTTTACAAAAGGGATTGTTCTTTTATAAAAAATAACTGCTATTTGCAACAATGAAATTATATAATTAAAGATTTGACATATACTGATTTTATCTACTGCATAATGCCCATCACTAATGAAGTCACTACTAGCAGGTAATATTTACATGAACCACGAGTTTCCGGTGAGATACTTCATTAAGGTTATTGTTTTCGCCGCTTTATATTCAGTGTATATTTTAATTTAAAAGTTGGTTTGTATCACGTTCTGCATACTTAGAAGCAATCCTGTTAATTTATATTAACGAAATATGCAAAGATTTTTGTAATAATGTTTACAATCACACAATGGCGATTTAAAATATTATAAAGTAAGTTATACTTAAAATACTAAATCAGTTTTATTAAAACAATTAACTATCTCCATCAGTGTTGTTGGCTCAGCTTGATGCGGCTCGCATCCCTGATGATGTAGGTTCGAACCAATGGAATTAACAATACACTACAGTATGTGCCCTCGTATGGAGACCGACTTTAGACCCAAAAAGACCAAGATGTCAGTCAAATATGTTTTTTACGTTATCTATTAGAAAAAAGACCAAAAGAAGAAAATCTTTTCTAATTTCTAATAGATATTGTAGTAAACCTATGTGACTGATAACTTCGTCTTTTGGGTCTAAAGTAGGCCACTATACAATTCATGAAGAATCTAACAGCCGAGTTTGACACTATTTATGTCTCTTTCCATCATAGCGTAAACACAAGTCATAAGCAAGAGGCAAAAGAGTACTGTAAACGCATTCCTTAATCAACCGCTAAATTCTATCTATAACTACCGGCTCTAGACGTAAAGTTACGTTTCATGTTAGGTTTATCCTCATTAGGAGTTTTAATATCACATATATGAATACCGTGTGGGAATCTCATAAACTCATAAGTTAGACGAGGTTGATGTAGCTTTGCCAAAATTGCTAATGACCGCGAAACGGCGTGCGGTCGCGCACGATATCGAGCCAAAAACCAATTTCGCACTAATAACATTGTTATATTACTCGGTCGAGAACAAATTGAAAGTATTGTTTATTATTTATTTCACGTGCAATGTTTCATTAGCAGCGTCATATGTATCATTTCCATTCCAAGTTGTTTAAACATTCATTAAAAATGTAAAACAAATCTAATATAACATTTAAGATCTTTAGTATTTTGGGCCACACCAAACTGCATTATCACTAAATAATAAAAACTCTCGGATTCAACAAACAGCAACTAATGCAGCGCACTCGCGAGCCCTCTGGCATCGAGAGTACCCATGGGCGGCGGTATCACTTAACATTAGCTGAGCTTCCTGCCCCTGTTCCATAAAAAAAATATAATTATTATCCAATTTTATCTAATTTAAACATTAATTAAAATATAAAAACGCCAAATAACCTCTAAAGAGTTTAGTGGCTTGGGCCAAAAGCCAAATTCCATTTGACTGATTGAGATAATAAACAAAATCTATTAACCTTAACATATATATTTAAATTATATATGCGAGCGTGCCTTAGTTCACAATTACAATATTGCTCGAAGATCGGAGGACAAGTGAGAAACATTTCCTTTTCTTATATTCATTCATTTAATTAATATTAATTAATAATATTGCCATGTAGTATATACTACGCACATGTGCGTTGCGTTAATACAATATATTGTAGGCTTATGCGTCAGATACCCTTTCATATTACAGTTGAAAGAGTTTCAAGAGCCATTGAATGGTAATAAAAAATATTATGAGCTACCCAAGCTGTGAATGGAAAAGAATGAATGGTCGAGCACATATCGGCGTCAGTGCATCGTTTCTGTTATGTTGGAGCGCGGAGCCCCCAAATTCGCGGGGGCCGTAGCATTTATACTCTTGCTCTGTGGCTAATCCGGCAATGTAATACATGAAATACAGAAAATTCATGTGCATAAATGACAAATGTGCACAATATTTAAAAGGAAATATTCCAAGTATAATGAATGAATGAATGAAGCCTTTCAAACAAATAATGTAACTTACATTAAGGCACAAATTAGTATCACAGATCAATACGTTGAGTATGACTGCAAATTGTTACTGTGCATTTCTAAGAAACTTAAAATTATTTTTTCTTAAAAGGTCGGGAACGCAAGCCCTCTGGTATTGTGAGTGTCCATGGGCGGCGGTATCACTTAACATCAGGTGAGCCTCCTGCCCGTTTGCCCCCTGTGCTATAAAAAAAATACAGTATTTACAATTTTATTAACAAAAAAAAATCTGAATCTGGGTCATTCAAGATTTAAATCAAAGTTAATTTTACTTGCTTTTTTCAATTTTGAACTCAAACGTGTAAAAGAAAAAACTTGGCGATTTTTGTCTTACAAACGCGTAAAAGAAAAAACTTGGCGATTTTTGTCTTACAAACGCGTAAAAGAAAAAACTTGGCGATTAAAAAGAGTGGAGGAGAGTTTATTGCCAGCCCTACCTTTCTACGCCCTTGATTTGAGGCAGTAAATCTAAAATTAGAAGCATTCAATGTATATTTCTTTTTTGACGTTCATAAGTGTACATTATGTTACCTATATGAATAAATGATTTTTGAATTTGTCATTGCAACAAGTCCCTTGTATTTTTTATTTTTATTCATTCGATTGCCTTAATATTATTTTAAATATAGACGCCAATTACAGTATATCCATTAAAAATTGCCAATTATCATTTTCACTGTTGGATAAAAAATGTACAAAAGAAACGGGTGCCTACCTGGACGTTTGAACGCATATAAAACTTTTCCAATTTACAGAGGCTGATTGGAAAATTTTCGGCAGTTTGGGTGTTAATCGAAGCCTGACTTTCCTTGGACTTTGGAATTAAGTGTTAATTCCGATTTTAGGATATCTTTTTGTTAATAATTCCTTTTTTTTAATTGATTGATTAATTTAATATGAAGAGTTCGATGGCAATAGACTTGGTACTAATGGGGCTAAAACAACTGCAGTTCATTTACTTTGTAAGTACCCTCTAATTCCGTGGTTCGGAATTTAGAAATTGATTTCTAAGAATCATCTAAAAACCCTCCTCTCTCTCTAATCACTGTTATTCTCTCTCTCTCTAATTACTAAGCTAAAACTTAATCACAAATCATGTTTCATGACTATAGCTTAAGTATAACAATCATTCTATGAGAATCTATCATAAGTATATAATATAAAAGAACACAATACAAAAAAAAATTGAGTAAATTTTAAAAAACACAAATTTAGTGATCAAAATTACAAACAATAAAGAAAGTAAAACTATGAAGGAAAAGAACTCAGGGATGAGTGTTTCACGCTGAAGACAACACAGTTCAGATATGCTGCAGTTATAGAAGCTATATAAGTATACATTGCGTTGTCCCAAAAATACCTTATAACTCAACAAATCACTACATAGTATAAAACAAAGTCGCTTTCTCTGTCCCTATGTCCCTTTGTATGCTTAAATCTTGAAACTAAGCAACGGATTTTGATGCGGTATTTTTTAATAGATAGAGTGATTCAAGTGGAAGGTTTATATGTATAATAACATCCATTAAATAGTGTACTGTTATTTTTGAGATTTCTAATGTGAAGTCGTAAATAATTACATTATTTCCGCTTACATTGCAAACGCAGGCTGAACCCTACGAGTTTTATCAAAAAATGCACTAAGTATTGTACACATTGAAAAGGTCTACAGAAGAGTCCGTGATGGTATATCTCTTATGGATAACCCACATTTTTATACATATAGAACGTTCACAGATTTTCTGTAGTGTATTTAGTATCAGCATTGCACCCGTGCGAAGCCGGGGCGGGTCGCTAGTTTAGTAATAAATGCATAAAAGTGTCAACTCGACGACTTGCAAATTACGGGATTTCATAACTAATAATTAAATTAGATGAATTTTAAGAAATATAAATAAAAGTTTACTCATGAATATTCTTTTGAGTTATGAACCCAAAGGGGAAGATAATAAAATTCTGTATAATTTTTATTGCCTCTGTAAAGATAAAATGTGTCTTGATTTGAATAGTTAAAAGCATGCAGGCGAAATTCATTTTCTCGCTTTTTATACAAAAAAAAAATATATTTTGTAGCGTAATTATGCAAAGGGTGATGATGTCAAGTTATACTGCCGCCCGTGAAGACTCACAATGCCAGAAGCTTCACAAGTGCGTTGCTGGCCTTTCAAAAATTGGTACGCTCTTTTCTTGAAAAAAACCTAAGTCGAAATACTTTAGTGGGCAGCTGGTTCCACATACTGGTGGTACGCGGCAACAACTGCCATAAAACGGATGATATTTTGTATTCTATCTTGACGCCCGATAATGAAACTCAGCTGTAGGTAGTAGTCCTTTTTGTCATTGGATATTTCTGCATATTCCAAGATGACAGGCGGAAGTCATCTCGTTTCCCGTATAACTTTTTTATTATTAGCCTCTGACTCTGAAAAACGCTAAACGCTATTATACTTTAAAGAAGTACCATAATTTTGTGACTATATCTTAGCCAGTTGCATATATATAAGTTAACAAAGACATCAGCCTACAGAATGCTGTCACTGCCACGATCGACTTCTTTATATGTTTACAATGTGATTTCAGATATTGTGTATCTTATGTATGTAATATTATACATTTGACATTCGTATTAGTCAATTACTGTAGAGAATAGAGATAGTGTACATATTATGTATTTTTTGTATAAATATTAGTGAATATCTTCTTCTGGTGCGTTAGGGAAAAATGATGAGAGTATTTTTTACGACGGGTGCGTCACAAAAAAACCGACACCATGATAATTAATTATAATCGATTTTTTTCTTGTAATATAACATGTCTGTATGTGACAAAATTTAGTATTCACATACTCTAGTTTTTTACCGCTGCCTGACCCGGGAAGCTTACTAACTCGATCCAGACCTAGGACGACATACTTGTCTGCAACGAACCATTAAACCTGTAAACTTTTGTAAATTCGAATAATCAAACCAATCGAAGCCCGTGAAGTAGATTCAAATACAAATTTTTATTTAAATAGTTTTGTACCAGAACACTTAATAAATAAGAATATTTTATATCGAAGTTAATTTTAAATGAGTGAGTATTGGATTATCGCAGTACGAAAATAAAATAAACGAGGGGCATTCCGGCGGAAGGCGCGAAGGAAGTGGGCGCCGAGCGAACGACGTCTAAGTACGGCTTATCTATAACTTCGAATTTAATAAGCTTTAAATTATAATAACCATAACTTTAATGATATTATCTATTATATTAAAAAAAAACTAGGGAGTTTTCACTTAAAGGTAGGGTTGAAAAATGATGAGTTCGATAGTCCACTAAATGAGAGACTTAAAATCCAATTCGACTTTTTTTTATAGAAAAGGGGGTTGCCTTGACCTAATGTTAAGTGATAAGCGAAGTGAAGTTGCCGGCCTTTTAATTATTTGTACGCTCTTTTCTTGAAGGACTCTAAGTCGAATTGGTTCGGAAATACTTCAGTAGGCAGAACAAGAAAACAGATTTAAAAACTGGGTTGGAGTCAAATCCCAGTTCTTCAGCTACGTCGTAACTACTGATATACCGATTTTGCTTCACTTTTTTTAATTTTATTGTAAAAACACATTAAAAAACAGTCCATTGGTGCACAGGCGGGATCGAACCTACGACCTTAGGGATGTGAGTCGTACGCTGGAACCACAAGGCCCACACTATATATACATATAATTTGGATTTATGCTTGTCTTGTCTTGTTTTAAATAAATACATTATTATTAAACCCGTGAGTCACTCGGTCACTAGTAGCATGGCCATCTTTCCTCTGTCCCATCATCTTGCGAACAACAACCAACTTGTCCAACTCATCTGGTTAGCGATGACGACGAACTCTTAAGAAGCGTTTTTATAATCAAACAGATTAACGATTGATTTATGTTACCTTAAGGGCCTGTTTCACAATGTCCGGATTAGTTCCAAATAAGCTATTTATTACTTATTGGTAGGATAAACAGTATTTTTGCGTTTCACGACTGTCAGATAGCGCTATTTGTCATGAAATCTATAGTAGTATAATAGTATCTTATTCGGAACTTTTATTTTTCCAATAATTTATGTGTTGCATAGCTATTCGGGACTTTATCTATACATTGTGAAACAGGCCCTAAATGTGTTGTAGAGAATACTCATAACGCAAAACTTGCAACCGCGCAGTAACTCAAAGATTTTTACAATTCGAAATTAATCGCTCGCTTTCGGTACATGACGAATGACACAAGAAATTGAAGTTACGCTACAAATTGCGAGCATAAATTACGCTTTAATAATTTCGTACGGCCTGCTCCCTCAATCACGAGGGAAAGCAGGTGTCACAATCATTAATTCATGCAAGTTTTAATATGTTTTTATTATTTCAGTTACAGCATATTTCTCCAATTGAGATCTTTAGTATTCGCTTGAAAGGAGGAAAACATCGTGAGGAAATCGGCTTTAGAACCAAATTGTCCCCGGCATGCGTCAGGCTTAGTTGTTTGACAAATGATTATGAAACATAGATCTGAGGCCAAACCGAATAATCAGGTACTAATTTATTAAACAGAGATCTCAGTTATGTCCTCGGTATAGTAGGGCATTAGACGATTACAAAAAAAAAACTAAATAAAACTCAGTGATGACTGTAACGCAGTTTTGCAGACGTAAATAATGTTACTGTCTGATTACATTAATATATTTTTGTAATTACTTATGCACTTCTTGTACTTTACCTTCTGTAGGTATTTCTTTTTTTATTAGTTCCATATTGGGGTTGCCTGAAAGAAATCGCTTGTTAGCGATAAGGCCGCCCGTTCCCAAATAACTTATGTAGCCTACTTACTTTTTGATTTTTTAATATGTATGTGTATTATCGTAACAAAGTATAAATAAATAAAACAATAATATAGTTAATTGTATAAATTCACTATTAGATTTTTATAGTCAATTCACTGTCATATACGTATTTGTTAGTGAACTATGTTAATGAAATATTTGTCTGCAAGACTTCTAAGTCAATGATTTTCCCTTTTAAGAAGTCCCTTCTAAGTATTGAATTTTGTCATACGGGTGGTACGCGTTACGTCTCGTTTGTGATACTCTCATCTCCTTACACTGTGATATCAGAAACCATTTCATCCGAAGAACCATCCGCGCCCCATAAGTCCTCCATTCATCACGGCGCGAAATTCAACGAAAATTTTAACATTTAACAAATTCCGTGATCGAAAATAAAGAAAAATTTTAATTTAGTGGAAAAAGCAACGAACCGTTTCCTTTTTTATAGCTGGCCAATTGAAACGTTTCCAGCTCTTTGAATAATTCATCTTTCGTTTGAACAAAGACGAAGTGGGCCGCGCGGCGATGCTTTGATCTTTTGTAATTGGAATCGATGCTCATATTAAAAAGAGAAATTCTTTAGATGAAATGCATTGGAGACGATTATTTCCACTGATTTCGCTAAGATGTTTTCTCTTTGTTCGATATAGATGCTAAATATAAGCTGTGTAGCGAGTGAGGGTTTGTTTGGCTCTGTCGAGTTGTTGACGTATCACGCGTCGATGTCAAGGTCAAGTAGGAACCGTAGGAGAGTAATAAAGTGATATAGCCATCACGATATTAGCTTGTGAAATCGAAACGGTGAATGGCTTTAAAAAATGCTGGTCTGGTTTGCCTACATTAACCTTTCTGCATGTACCAACAGTATGAAATTTATCACTTTTTAATGTATGGATTTTATTTATGTTACGGTAATTTGTGTGATAATAATGTTTGTGTTAAGATACTTGCTTATTGCCAGGATGAACATAACTCAACCAAGAACGGATTAAAGAAGCGTGAAATAAATAAAGAGAGGTTAGAGGAACAAAGCTCTCCGCATCATTATTATGAAGCGTGGTGACTTGATGGCTTGCGTATTGATCAAAAATGCACTTCTATATATTTACTCGTATGGTGAAGGAAACATCGTGAGGAAACCTATATATCTTAAGTCTGTTATGGCGTGGGTCGGCCATTATGTCACCTATAAGTTAAAAAATATACATAACATTATAACCTTTATATTAAGCGTAACACGCCACTAAGCCATTCAAAGACGCACTAGAGGCCGAGTACATAACATTATAGAATGATACTTCTTCTTTTTGAGACTAACTCTTTTCTTTTTGTATTATTGGCGCTGCACCCCTTTCTCCATTCTCCCCCGTCTTCGGCAAGCCGCTGATGGTAAGACTAGTAAGGGCTCGGATTGAGTTTTCAAATGTAGAATGATAGGAAAGTATATTTTATTTTTCTTTATTAGAAAGTATATAACAGTGAGGTGGAATCACAAACTGTCCACCAGGATGTCGAACGGATTTACGAGTAAATAATTGACTTATGTACTAATGGCAAAGACATATAGATCATAACAAGAGTATCATTCAATTGCGCCATTCAAACGTCACAAACCAATTGAAACATCGAACTCCATGAAAGTCTCTGATGAAGAAACTTGTTTTCGACGAGAATTCTCAATTGAATACAGGTTGTATTCTTGTATTCGATTCAATTTATTGATGATTATGTTTGATTAGTATTATTTATATACCATTTTAAATTTAAAATTAACATTGCCTCTTGTTATATCAGTAAGAAGTGCAGTTGGTAGCATGTTTATTAAATTAATGATAAAATGTAATGTTTCTTTTCGGATATAGTTTGT
Source organism: Pieris rapae (assembly GCF_905147795.1). Taxonomy (NCBI): domain Eukaryota; kingdom Metazoa; phylum Arthropoda; class Insecta; order Lepidoptera; family Pieridae; genus Pieris; species Pieris rapae. The sequence continues at coordinate 6,095,631 of NC_059530.1, forward strand.
ATTCCTATATTCGAATTAGGATTTAATGAAGATGATGTTTGATTAGTAGAATTTATATGCATAATTTATAATTTTTGATTTATGTATAAATTTTAAAATTAAATTTCATATGGCTTCTTGTTATATCAGTAAATAGTGTAGCGAGTTTAATCAATTTTGGATAAGATAGTCTAACGTTTTTATATCATATAGATTATAGTATTTTGGTAATAGGTATTTTGATTTTCTACGTGTTTTATTAGGTTCTGTAAAGTAGCCATCATTCAATCATTCTAGCTGCACATGTTCTTGTAGCTTGAAATGCAAATAGCAAAATAAATGTTTAATTCATTCATATGTGAATTAAATTAAGTTATTTATTAAGAGAGAAATCGCGGGCGAAAATACGGAACGTATATGTAAAAACAATTTCAGTATAAGAATACTCAAGACGTCTCCAATAATATAAATAGCAAACACATTGCTCTATCGAAATTACTTTGGCAACTCTATCAATAAAGTCGCGAACTTGTGCAATAACGCCAATCCATTATGTAATAGTTGATTGTCCGAGTTGCCTTGCTTCGAATATCAAAGGTTATTTCTTTTGAGGATTAATATTTTATTTGCGATACTCAGTGATCTATAATCATACATGAAATGCCAAGTTCAAACATATATTGTCTTCTGACAGAAGAAGGGAATTTTAAAGTGTTTAGAACTTGCCAGTTAGAAGCATAGCTAATGAAAACTTTTTGAATTTTAGTTTTAGAACTCTTTGGTAACCTTATGTAGTGCATTCATTTGTCATTTGTTTTTGTGGATTGACGGCAAATCTAAAACTCTACAAGTGAAAATGACCTAACGCGACAATATTTTCGGTCAATGATTTATTATGACTTTTAAGTCGTATTATTTTAGATTATTATTAGAATTTCTTAATGAAGGCCGATCTCGTGCCATTATTTACAATTGGTTTAACGAGAGTAAGCGTGAATACTAAACAAAGTTTTATAATAAAACCATAAATATTTGTGTCTAAAAAAACTTGAACATATTTCAATTAGTTATTTATTTCTATTTCAAAAACAGCAATAACATTAACGGTACGAAATTATTACTGAAAATGTTTAAAAATATCCAAGCATAAATTTTATCCGTCAACTTTATGTGGATAGTCCGCAGAAGTTTAAAATTTAATCCCCGGTACGGGTAAGAGACCAGAAAAGTTAACCGCCCAAAACTTCGTAGAATTCCTAACATGTGTTCGCTGGAATATTTTCGTGTTTTAGTATAATTTGCTAAGTAAGTAAGCGTTAGATTAACATTCTTTATAAGGTTCGTTACTTTTGTATCCAAAATATTATGATACTACACTAGAAATATCAGCGACTCTACAACTTTAGAATTCTGGTTTTCAGATTTGTTTATCTACTTTATGATCATTTGTTCAGCTAATAGGCAAGTTGGTGATCAGCCTCCTGTGCCTGACCCTCGCCGACGGGTCTAAGGTATGCCCGTATCCTCATGATGTTTACCTTCATATTTTGAATGTTAAATGCGCATATATAAAGAAAGTCTATTGATGCACAGTCGGGATCGAACCTACGATCTTAGGGATGAGAGTCGCTCGCCGAAGCCACTTGGCCAACATTGATCAACACTACAGCTGTGTATCTGATTAATCTGATCCTGTTGTCTTTATTCTAACAAGCAAGTAGATTATCACCTTTCTGCCACACGCCATCTAAATTTAAACGAATATCTTTATTCATATAGGTACACAAGCACACTTATGAACTTCAAAATAAAAAAAACAAAGTAATTGTAAATTTACATTTACTACCAGTTTTATTTATTCCACTACATTATTCTACCTCAACCGTTATTCGATAGAACCCCAGTTCGTATGTCAAAAGCGTAGAGTGGGCAAGAAGAACTGGTAAGAAACTTTCCGCCACTCTTTTTAATCGCAAAGTCGAGTCGTCGAGTCGAGTCGATTGAGTCGTCGGGTTTAGTCTAAGTTCCTCAAATAAATATGTACCACAAATGTATGTAAAAATCATAAATTGCTGAAGTTTCCGACAGTGCTTAATTCCAATTCACTAAACTCGTGGGTGTATGATACCGAGGGGATAAATGTTACAAAAGCCTCTTCATGTTAAATGGTAATAATAAATAAATGGGCAAATAAAGGCCTATTTATTTATTATTATCATTTAACATTGTTGGTCTGGAGATATCTAAGCTATCTTCTTTTTATTGCGACTGCGGCGCAAACTAGCTCCTGTGGTCTCTGGCAGAATGACCAGCGCTGTGGAACACTCTGCTCCTCAGCATAATGCTGAGCCAGGGCCATTTACAGCCACAGCACACACGCAATATATGATTGAGACGAACCGAATGAAAAAAGGAAAACCTCTCATTATATCTTTTATTTAATTTTTTCTCTTTGAGTACTGCTATGTTGTGTGTGTATGTGTGTGTTTTATTTGTAATAAATAATATGGCTATGTCTATAATATATTGTCAGTAAATGTACATTAAATTATATATAAAGTATTATGTGAAGTTAGAAATCATATTCTTTATCAGAAGAAATTCATCCATATATTACACTCGGCACGATTTTCAAAGAAAACTCGGCTACAGGATTAAGGGGCGACAAAACTTGTTCGACGCTGTCAATTCGAACGTTAAAGTGATACAAGATTTTCACGATCTCAATACATTATACTTCCGAAGCTAGCTTTGCACTGAAGTCTTTTGAGAGTCCTACTAACATGTGACTTTACAATAGTTAAATCTGACTCTGCTGAATTTTACTGAGGCAAAATGTACTTGTTATTTAAGAGTTCTAATGCCGTAGTAGGTTTAACGAGATATATGGATAATAAGAATCTTTTTATGCTGAATAAGAAATATAATAAGGTTGAACAATTTGGAAGCCCTATCCAGAACTAGGCCGCATCTTAGAATTATTAAAATAACAAAAAATAAAATATGTTTATTATGTAAGATTAGATACAGGTATCACTTATTCCAACGCCATTAAATTTAATAACACTTAAATTGTATATCGATAAATAAAGGCTCATTATTTTTACACAGCACGGCCAGGCACTTTCAATTGTACTGTATGGAGAATAGACCCCAGTACTACGGAACTTCAGTTCCAGTATTAAGCTACAACTAAATGGCAACAAAATGATAACAGCAACCTTCACACTCCCCCTTATTATCCTCCTCCATCCTTATTATATGGTTACCATGGTTACCATGTTGATGTAAAAATAATTGAAATTAATCAAAGTTTTATTAGAAATTAGGCGTTCCCTAAATTTCTTCTTATAAAATATATAATCACTATATATTAACGATACGTTTCCTTTATGATAGTATATTTTAACACGCGTCCCAGGCGTTATTAAGTTAAATTATTTAGTTTAATGGTGCAAGGAGGTGTCCGTAATCCAATCACTATAATATCATTTTTATGGACTTGGAAGGGAATTTATTACTATTATTATTTTTTATAGAATAGAGGGCAAACGGGCAGGAGGCTCATCTGATGTTAAGTAATACCGCCGCCCATGGACACTCTCAACGCGAATGGGTTTCCCGCCTTTTTTTAATTTATTAAGAATCCGATTATGAGTAATCAAGTGTTGCACTATAAAATATTTTTTTATAAATAAACACTTATAAAGTATAGCATCGAGAAATCGGACAGAGACCCAAAAATGTCATTATTGGAAGTGGAATTCTTCTATAATGCTAATTAACGCAGCCTCTTGGTTGGGGAAACGAAAAGCCATAATTAATATATTGTTTAGCTTAGTTTAACTTATTATAGTTAATAACAAAAGTCAGAAGCACTACAACCTTTTTAGGTCTGGGCTTCAGATTTCTGTATAATATTATGTTCTTGAATTTTTTTGTTCTATCATCATTAGCTAGTTTTTGCGCATGCGATGAAAGATATTTCATAGGCATTTTTACACTTTGTGTAACATAATTGTAGTGTAACGTAGCCTATATAAATTTGCAATAATGTATTGAATTAAAAAAAAAAACTTTTCGATCAATTTCGTAACATACTTACATAAAAAATCTGTCCTCTTTGTAATATTAGTATAGATAATAGACGATTCGCTTTAACGTGCTATCAGTTGTTTTAGCTTAATAAGCTTCACCGCCTCATTTACATCAAATAACTAAAAGGATTGTAAAGCACACGATCTCTGTAACAAGAATTTCGCAGACAAATCGCTCGAGGGCACAATGAACTACGTTTATGGGCTAACTGTATTTTCTTTTCTGAAGTTAATTTCGCAAGGTGCTAGAATTGATCCTTTTACACGGTGTATAAAAAAATATAAATAAAAAAAATCGTACACTTTCTGAAGAACCATGAATTGATAACCAAGATTCAGTCAAAGTCTATTATAACGACATCCAAGGCATCTACTTAATTACTATTTCATCGAATATTTGTTTCTCTTTAGGTCTTGGCCTCAGATTTCTAAATCTGTTTCATGATCATTTTTAATCTAATAGGCAAGTAGGTGATCAGCCTCCAGTGTATGGCACACGTCGTCGACTTTTTAGGTCTAAGACATGTCGGTTTCCCCACGATATTTTCCTTTACCGTTCGAGGAAATGTTAAATCCGACATAGTAAGAAACTTCATTGGTTCACAGCCGGGGATCGAACCTATGACCTCAGGTATAAGAGTCGCACGATAAAGCCACTAGGCCAACACTGCGCACTATTTATTTTTACTACTACATTTTATTTATATATTATATTATGATATTACGTACCTACTATAATTATCATATTTCTACATTAACAAAATCTGAATATTTTTTTAGGCAGTCTAAATAGAATTTAGTCTTTGGTTTTGGTCAATATAACCGGTATGTCTAAACTATGCCGTCGTAAACGGTTTAGACATAGTAACTTTTAGTCTATATTCTATTTTTATATTAATTATTATTTTTTGGCTAATATTTTTTGTGATTCGACCGAATTCAAATGTCATACAAACCGAAGGGCAAAGTTTTGTATCAGTATAGTCATACGTTTTATGCATTGAAAAATATAACAACAGATGGCATAACAGATCACAAATGTCACGTTCGAAACGATTCCATATACCTACACATATACACGTCATTTATGGATTTCTTTATTTTTATTTTTAGGTATTCTTGTCTACACATATTATCGAGAATAGAACCTAAAAATACGCAATAAGTTGATAAAATAGAAATTATTGATTGAAAATAATGATTAAATAAATAGCTATTGGTTGATGGAAAGCGTTTATGTCCACTGTATTGAAATACATATTTTTTCAAGTATTATAAATAGGAAATAAAAAAGAACATAACTACACGAATAATTTGAAGAATTATAGCACCATTTAAAAGTCGTTATCCTTAATTACCATGTGCTATAGAATCTGTGCCAAAAATGATGGAGTTCGATATAAAATTACGATCTCACCCAAGGTATGAAAAAGACAAATAATATTTATAAAACTTTATTTCTCATAACAAAATTGTATATCATTTACATGCGAAACAATTTATATACAAGCGAGATATACGTCGCTATTAGCCGTGCAAATTTCAATCTACTAGCTTCAAACATGTATCTTTAATCCGCTTTTGAATTTGTTAAACGCGCTAATATTGCGAATTTTAGACGTTAATTGATAAATAATTAATAATAATTTAGCAAATTCATGTAGTACTACAGTTATATAGAAGACGTCATCAGCTACAAAATTACGATACATGTCTAACAAAATAATTTTTGTTAGACATTTATCGTAAAGTGTATATATTGTAATGTTCAATCGCATATCGATTTACAAGTCTGTAATATGCTATTGAACATCGTGCTACGACCGAAAGAGCGCAACGGTTTTAAAATAAAATGTTTTACTTCGTAAGTAAAATTTAAAAATGCAATTCCCCTTAGAGCATTTAGTTCTAAAAGTATATATTTGTTAATAGCTATCACCAGGTATTGAACACAAGATTTCATTACGCGTAGTGGCCGTATCGTCTTTATAGTGTCATAAACGGGAAAATAACATTAAATTGAAGCATAAAAAGACTTGTGGCATCGCATTCCTGCGTTAAGGTCTGCTTTGAACTTTCATTTTAACTGTATATTAAAATTGGCTGGGAAAATTAAAGAGTTTACTTAGATTATTTATTATTTGTACTACAATAAACTATTTTTGGTTCAACTTCGCATAGTTCATACATGTAATTCTAACTTTTTTTATTGTATGTTAAATAGTGTTTTGCTATATAGTGTAAATGTTAAGATTTAATGGAAACAAATTGGTTTATATGTGGAAAATAACGTAGACTTTATTTAGTTTGAAAAATAATACATCGGCTAGTAATGTTCATAGAGTAGAGAGAACGGCAAAACAAATGAGTAACAGACTTGACATAAAATACAACACAAGTCAATGGAGCAAAAGGCGCGAATTTTAAATATTACAACAGTAAATATAGTATAACATTTATGTGATTAATAGGGCCTAGGTTTTTTTTTCAAGGTCGTCGACAACTTCACTTGCCATCGCAGCCTCGATCTACTGGATTTTCTTGCCACTTGTAGTCCGCCATTCGTTGCTCATGCCCCAACCACTACAGAAATTACCAATTAATGTATTGTACGTATACAGTTTGGCTTACATTTTCTTGTTTTATTGTTATGATCCTAAATTGGGGTATTATAATTCGTAAAAGTACAATTATAAATGTGGTAAAAATAACTTCAAAAATGTCTATCAAAAAATTTAATTAGTAATAAATGACCGATGTACTCTTTGACCGGTATTTCTTGTGCAATTATTATTACATTTAAATAATATAACAACGATAAACATTTCATTAAAGATTTGTTTTTTTTAAACTCCATGTAACTTGGTAACATATACTGTATGTGTTGCCATATTTTATTATTGAAAATCATTACAAAAAAAGTGTGTTAATGCGTTAGAGGTTATACTTTTTGGCGTGACAAGATAAATCTCTTTTCAAATATTGTTATATTACGTTTGTAGAAAGCGACACTAACAATAGCAAAAAGACATTTAATACGTAGTAAGGTATTGACTACAGCTAACTTCAGGGTGTCGGTTTTTTGTGATGTTTTGCGCGCGTATCATAAAAAAAAATACTCCTATCATTTACTCCTAAAGCGCCAAAAGAAGTTAAACTTCAAAAATTATACAAAAATCATTACGTTTGAAATTGTTGTACTTCTGTCTGTTTATAGTTTTTTTTTTTCAATTTATCCCTAATGGGAAAGGCAAAGGACTTTAGTCCATACAGCCAAGTTTATAGTTGTTTCATCCGTGACAGATGACACTGTGGCTTGTCTCTAGGTCCAGTCATCGTGCAAAGCTCCTTGCATTTTTTATTTTGACGTCTCTCAGAGCACAAACCTGAGAATAGACAATAAGTCAAAGTGATGTAACTTTTTACACAAGTCGTACTAACTCTGTGATTCACGGGCCAAAATTCATATTGAATTGTAGCTCCATAAAATAGTTATCATTTTAAATTTCCTATATTGTATTACCACGAAGCTTAATTGATGTAAACAACTCCTAATGGAAGTAAGGTATCTCTTTAATTGTCCATATATGCTGAGGTTACCGCGGTAATTGGAACTAATAATGTTACCGCGCCCCTTTTATACTAAATAAACAGTTGAGTGTATGCAATTTAACGCTTTTAATATAAAACTTGTAAATGGAAATGTAATATTTTAATAGAGTACGATTACTTAATATGGTGCTTGAGTATTATTTCAAAACTGTTTAGTTAAATATCTATAATGTGAAAAATAGTTTCACTTTTACCGTGGTTTCATAAAACCACACAATATTTATTTATACTAAGTATTACAAATTTCAAACACCCCTTTATTTAAGTATTTGGTTAAACGCATTATAAGATTGCTTAGTAATTTAACTAAAGTTCCGCACAGCAAACACGAGTCGTAGATTTAGTTAAGGAACGTAGCTAATATGTTAGTCTGCAGAATAAAGTGCCTCGTTTGCACCAAGACCAATAGTCGGACAATGCATTAGTTAAATGCATACCCGTCTAAGTTATTCCACAATCCCCAGCAACTTGGAACTGTGTTGAAGCAAACAATGTCGGCTGCGAAATGAAACGTCAATGAAACGTCACTATTTCAAATTAACAATCCACAGATTATATTGTCCAGATGGTCGATGGTTTGCTTTGTGTATCACGATAATTGCACAAGGTAGACGCTGTAATTTTTGCCTATAAATTACTAAAGTCACGAGTTATGAATTAATTTGACTATTTATTTATACTATTACTATATACGGAAATACAGTACGATTAAAATAATTAAATTAAAATAAGAGCAGCGGTGACTGCAGAAGTACATACATATACTTATATACAACGAATGGAACAAAGAAAAGTAATAAATCCTTTATACAAGATTTATTCAATACGCCAATTTTAAATAAAAAATTGTTAGTAAAAAAATGTTTAAGGTAGCAATTTTACTTCACTAAGTTTTACTTATCAATTTATTTTTTAAATCACTAACAAATGGCACTACGACTTTTCTGTCTGGGCCTCAGATGGATTTGTTTCGTCATAAGATAGGTTTTAAATGCGCACATAGACGGAAAGTCCATGTTGCACAACCAGGGTTCGAATCTTCAACTTCAGGGAAGTCAATATGACATTGCCATTGCATTATATGGTAAGAAATGCCTTCACTAAAATACTTGAACTAAACTACTTGTTTTTATATAAAATCTTCAGATTTCCGAACCGAGACATGAAAAATTCGTATTAACACTTTGCCGACAAAATATTCCGAAAAATGGGCTCACAGATGAAATAATGAAACACAATCATACTTCAGTATGAGATTGTCAAGTGTAGAGGGCCGACAGGGAGACGATGCTAAATGTAATATTCACAGCTCTCCTATGGTTCGCAGGGGACGCATATACAAACATATATGTTGCTGATTGCTACGAGAATATCCTTATTTCTCGTACTTTGTTCTACAAAAAAGACATTTTTTATTTGCATTCACTGAGCACTTACACAAAATGAAACTGAGATTCTATTTCGTTTTATGTTGAAGACCTGACGGTATTAAATGGCTCGATAAAGTATTATCAACCAGACCATTTCCAAAGCATGTTTCTCATTCTTTATTGTTATTCTATTAAAATATTAGCAGACTCGGCCAAGCGTTGGTGTGGCTACGGTTTATCCGTGTATGTGGATAGACCTTTGTATGAAAATGACAGTTCAACTCTGCCAATATCCGATCCTAAGATTTTAACTTATACCAGTTTTTTTAAATGAGTACAAAGCTGTTTGATATGTTTTAAACATACACATGTATATTTAAATATTATTTGTACGATTTTACTTTATAGGCCTTTGACACTTATGAACGTCAAAAAAGAAATATTTATTAAATGTTTCACATCTGCTACCAATAAATTACTAGTAAGTGTAATATTTTTATTGTATATTTATTTTTTTGTAAAATTTATGTTCACGTAAATATTGTATTTTAGAATAGATTGCAGCTTGTAAAGAGTGTCTCAGCACCGGTTAAACTTTAAATATTTGTTAAAAAACAAATTGTATTTGTAATATTATAATTGCAATAATAGAAATGTATTAGTGCGGATTTTATAAACGGAATATTACACCGGTAAGATGTCTTCCATCGTTGAATGCACTCCTCAAAGCAGACTAGCGAATTTGCAAAAACACAGAGAGACGTTAACTGATATGACTCATACCTCTGTCGTTATTTTAGTCTTCGACTGCTAAAAATTCGTAAGAGATTATTATAAACCCTTGCTTTTAGATAACCCCATAGAAAATCAGCTACGAAAATCTGATGTGATATGAGTTTCTAATTTCAGTAGTAAACAACATTACATACACTATTTGAATAAATGTGGACCAAGAACCAGACATTACATCATTTTATAAACTGATTTTGCCTTTAACAATCTATTAAATGCTACGCTTTTCTGAGAGGGCTTAAGAGGTATTGATTCGTAAATAGCTCTCTCGTTAGCTCTCATAGTCGGAGGATCATGTATTCTACCTCTAAAATGTAAGAATAGGAAAATAAAATCTTCAATCTTAATTTTTATTTTAGCAGCAAAAATGAATATTGTCTTTTTTATAGAACAAATAATGTCGCCCATGAACACTCTCAATGTGCTCGTGCGTTGGCGGCCTTTTAAGTTTAGTGCTGTATTTTTGCAGCTCAAGTTATGTATATGGACTTCATTAATGTTCATCATCATACATATGTTATTTAATTGATAATATTTTTTCCGACTCATTGCCAAATTATCGAAGGGAAACATTGAAAGAATTCTTTGTCGCTTCTGCAACGCAAACGCTGATTTTTATTTAGTTATATAATCATTAGAATGTATGCAGTGTGTAAACAGTGTGAATATAGATATACAAAGGCATGGAGTGATCATATACTGGTACATGATCATCTATCGGGGATTTTCCCTTAGTAATAATTAATTTACAAAGAAGTTTCACTTCTGACATGTGTACTTTGTACGCACGCACTTTTTTTAATTTGTTACTTGATTACTTGAGGGACTAGGTTCGTAAGTAATCGTTAAAACTATTAAATCTTATTTATTTATTTAATTATAAGTAATCTAACAGCTACTTAATACATATTATTATACAAAATACAAATACAATACACAAAGCCAAAACAGATTACACAGATTAAATAAAAAACAGAAAACAAGCATTGAAAGACAAAGTTACATTTAAAAGAAAAACAAAAGGATAAAATTAAAAATTGCAAAATTAAAAAAAAGCAACAAATAATACTAAGAATTTATTAATATCTACTTAAAAAACAACTACTACTTAAAAAAATCGGAGTCTAAAAAATAAAAAATCTTATATTATAAAGAATTAAATATTTTATTTAATGCAAAACTTGTGAGATTAGGTCTGGGTATCAAGTTGATTGATATTAAAAAAAAAGTGCTAAATAACCAACTGAATTATTATTCCTAAAAATACTTGTCATGTAAGGGCCTGCTACATATAATTATTGTATCCGTAAAGCCAAGAAATCGCCAAGCTCTTCCAAGAATTTCATTCGCAGTAAAAACAATATTTTAAATGAAGACATTCTCTTGACGCTCGGGAAGTAATAATCCGACTAGAAAAAGGTGCAATTTGAAAGGAAATGATTCTTACCCAAAGGTCGTGAGTTGTCAAGCGTACATATTTGTTCACACAGGCCAACACATGCATGAAATCCTATTTTACGACCCGTATCCTTCCGTTTAGAGTGCCTTTTGAATGGCCCCTTGAAGCTTACGAGAAAATCTTGCCCGATGCTTTCGAACATTGAAGACATATGCAACCTGATTCTTCAGAGCATGCTTGGTACAAAGCTAGAGAAAAATAAAAGATTATTTACAATAGATATAAGGTAGTCGTGGGTACAATTAATGAATTACTGTTGATGGAATAGGATTGAGAATGCTGTCAGACAAATCAATGATTCGGGCACACATGTCAGTCACTTAACCGGGATAATTTAAATGATACTAAATGGGGTAAGGTAGTGTTAGCCTACTGGCTATAGCGTGCGACTCTCAACACTGAAGTAGTAGGTTCGATCCGCGGCAGAGACATTAACTTATATATAACAAAATTATATTATTTTGACATAAATGGTGGCAAATAAATCCGTATACAACTTGTTTCGATCTAGTGACTAAGTAATATGCATATAAGGATTTCTGCACGATGATAACACTCAAAAATCGTTCAAGGTCAGAACGTCTACGTAATAAGTTTTAGTGTTGTAACATCGCTGAATATAATTAGATACAAACATAAATATCTCTTTTAAAACTCTGTTCAATTCATTGAGCGAATACTGAGTTGATTCAATGATGTATTGAATCTGTTTTGACAGCGTCCATTCAGTGTATACTTAGGACTTCTGAATGATAAGTTTTCTTTGTCGATATGGAACTGTAATTTTTCTTTTAAAACGAGTGGTGCATTTATGTATAATAATTTCAGTTCCATATTGGATGCAACCGCTATTTTTCTGCAAAAACTTTGGTTCTAGTTTTGATATAAATATGTAATAAATAAAGTCTATACTATCGAAACATAATATTTTTTTTTACTCACGTGATTTTTCAAAAAATATTAGTGAAGCCAAGCCAACATTTTGCCCATTTCTGGCTTAGTTTTATAAGCATTGCGATTTCCTTTATCGTTAGAGTTTAGTCGTAGGCACTATTTTCGACGCTTACATTGCATTCATTCGTTACATAGCAATTAACATTTCACTTATATTCTATTGTTTTACGTGAGTGGTTGATATAAAATAAACGTGTATGTACATATGTACACGGGTTAGAATACTTCTTTGGCGTAACAAGATTTTTTCTAAATTTTTATCGTTCGTATTAATCTACGTTTGAAGAAAAACGACATTAACAATAAAAAAAAATTAAAATGTAAAAATTTATTCTCATAACGCGCCTAAAGAATAACATATAACTCCAGAAACTAAAATGTTGACTATAGCTAACTTCATTGTGTCGGTTTTTTTGTGACACCGCACGCATCGTCAAAAGTTACTCATCAGTTTTCCCTATTGCGCCAAAAGAAGTATCAAAAGTCTTTCTATTAAATAAAACACCCAGATAATCCAGCACTGTAAAATTAGTGAAAATATATATAAAACTGCATTTCTGCGTCTGTTTATTTATTTATAAGACTTGCTCATGTTCGTCACACAACATTGGTACAAGAAAAATATAATATTGTACTAATGTGACACTGACTTATAAGCAATGCACATGATATAGTAAATTAGATTTCAAAGTGTGAGGGGAGCAACTTTACATTGATTACATTGTGAGATGACATGAGATTACATTAATGCAAAAATTCAAGTTTTTTTTACCCAGAAAACGAACCTAAAACCTAATAGTACTACTTGAACCAATGATAAATGTCTTAAACAAATTTTATCTCTGTCGTCTACATTATTATTTATAGAAAAGCCTGTAGTGGAATGTGGGAAATATGTTAATATGGATGTGAAATAAGGCTGTAGATATCAGAAACATGGCCTGGGCGTCACAGCGGCTTTAATGTGGTTAATTGCATCGAATTAAATATTAACCTGTTAATATACCAGCGGAATATACAGGTTAATTAATATATATACTATAGAACAGGGACAGAAGGTTCACCTCATGTTAATTGATATATGGACACTTAAAATTGCAAAAGGAAATCCAAAAAAAATCGGTTCTTTTCTTGAAGGAACTATATTTAATTAAACTAATATATAAAATTCTCGTGTCATGTTTGAATTGAACTCCAAATTTATGTGCATATTGGTTAGGTCTGTAGGTGGTTCACAACTATTTTTTATTTTTTAGACAAAATTATTGTTTTATTTTATGACAGCATACAAAAATACATCTACGATCAAACCCTTTTTTTTTATTTGTTCATCAAAAACTATGAACTGGCTATGTATAATTTTGTGGTTAATAAATAATTGTATACAATTGGGTAAGTGACATACATATTAATTAATATAAAATACATCCGATTGAAATGCGGTGGAAACTGTGGCCCCAGGAGGGCAGCGTTTATTGTTGGTCGAATTTTAATGAACCGTTCCCTGTCGCGATGAATACCGATAGAAACGTGGTTCACTGACGAATGCAATATTTCCGTATCTCCGAAATAATATTATAGCAATATGATTAATTCTTGTTGTTTATTTAGTTATACAAACGTATAATGAGCGTCTGAATGCACTTGACCTTACTTATTTAGGAAATAGGCGATTAATCTCGCCATCGCCATCGACATCAATCAACAGTTTGTTTAAATAATGTTTTATAATATGTTTGTAAAAGTATATGTAGCATAAGTTTGAAATTAACGTGGGGAACATTTCAAATGTTATTAAGTACTAAGTACTATAAATGATTGGCCCAAGGCATAGCTTAAATGGGAATAGTATTAAAAATCATTGTATTTTGTATTTAAGAACGAATATCAACAATGTAATGTAATAATAAATAAATAAATAAATTGTCCATGTTTTGATAAACAAAAAAAAAGAAAATCAAGTTTTAGATTAAAAAGCAAGTGGCTCATCTGATGTTAGTGATACCGTCGCCCATGGACACATTGCCAGAAGGTTCGCAAATGTGGCGTTATTTAAAGATTTGGTATGCCCTTTTCTTGAAGGACCTAAATCGTATTGGGTCGGAAATACAACAGCAGAATATTGTTTGTCTAAAACCGATAATGTTTGTCTCCTTAGGCGAATAAAGGAGTGTAGCGCTATTCAATGTATCGCTTTAAACCTACGTAAAACACACAACGATACGTAATTAAAAGTAATAAATCTCTCAGCAGGTACAAAAACTGAAAAGCTTAATAAACGTCTCATGTTGCGGCGTAGCCGTGGGAGCTTTCACACGTGCCATCTTGCTTTTACATGAGATTAGAATGGACAGGCCGACCCCATAATTATTATTTAATTACATTCTATTGTTCTTAATCTCTCAAATATTTACTGTGGTTTTTTGGGGAAATTTACGGGTATAAAAGTTTGTGTTTGACAACAATACATCGACAAGATGAAATATATAGATCAAGTTTTATATAATAGAAAAATTATTGACTTCACCCGAAGTAATATGCAGTCATCTATAATAGATGAAATATGCTGCTAAACCCATTAAGTGCTTTTTTCTCGGATCCGTGCGAGCTTCCCGTTCATTTTTAAAAGCATTGCCATCCCTGGATGTCATGTCCGCGTATTCGGCACTCGACATGCTGTAAGCCGACCACTCGGATACGAAACATGTTGTTTTTTATAAAAATAATAAGGTACATTTATACATATTTCCAAACATTCATATTTTCTTAATCATCATTCGCCAGAAAAAGTTATATATTTATATAAACTTTAATTGTAACACAATTATAATGTATCATAATGCTAAGGTGCATTTAAAACTAGTTGCAAAAAACAATTAATAGCAGTATTATGCCACTAGTACAACAAATAAACTTTATCATTATTAAACTTTACTTAGGAATACACTGAAAAAATAGTACACAAACAGAGTATCTTCCCTTTGATATAATATGTAGTAGTAGACAATTTATTATGTTAAACATCCATAAATTTATTTATTAAATAAAACCTAAGCATAACAATCATATACAGTATTTTTCTTAACCTACATATATATAATAATGATTAAAAATAAAAAAACCTATTTAAAATGTTTCGTATTTATGTAAGTTTACCTTTAACATTGGCCGCATTTCCTCGCTGTATTGCGATACTATTTCTTTGAGCGAGTGAAGCATCATCTCTAGGGTCACCGGTACTATCTACCAGGCACCAATTTAAATCTTTAATTGGCGCCTATGCATTTTCACCGCAGCCCTACTTTCCTCCCTCAATGAATAAGTATCGTAATACAGCGGGGAAATTCTGCCGGCTTTAAAGATACACCGCCACCAAAACGGGGAACCACCGGGACCAAACGTTTTAAACTAATTTTATATTTCTACTAGCTGACCCGGCAAACGTTGTTTTACCATGTTTTTGTGACAAAAAATTAAAGTTTATAATTAACAAAAAAAACATAAGGGATGATTGTAGAGGGGTTTGTAGGGAGATTGAAAATTTAGGGTTGCATGTATCTTTGTATGGTGTATCGTTAATAATTTTGTCTAAAAAATAAATAAAAAAATTTTGGGGTGGACCACCCTTAACATTTAAGGGGATGAAAAATAGATGTTGTTCGATTCTCAGACTTACCCAATACGCACACAAAATTTCATGAGAATCGGTCGAGCCGTTTCGGAGGAGTTCGGTTACTAACCTCGTGACACAAGAATTTTATATATAAGATTAATTTTAAATAAAGTAAAGAAAATTGTGTATACTGTATATTTGATTGATATGTTTAGGTTTTAATAAGCGATAAATTGTAATGTAACATATAATGGGTAATGCGGTGAGATATAATAAATAAACTTTAATGTTAGTAAAGTAGTAATGCTTAAAATTATGCCATAAAACAGAAAAGGTATAGGGCGGGGATGTACCAAGATATTCAGATAATAGCCATGGATAAGAGTAAGGTGGATACAGCTGGAGGAGGCCTGAAGGTAGCTAGGATATAGGATATTTAGGAAGACAAGAAAAAAAGTATGCGTACAAAGTACACTTGTCAAAAGTGAAACTTCTTTGTAAATTAATTATTAGCACTGTGCCCCAATATATGACCATTCCATTTAATTGTATGTCTGTGTTCAGACTGTATACGTGCTACTTTTAACTTAAATAAATTAAAAAATCTGCGTTTACTGCACAAGACGTTATTCTACGGCCATCTGAAATTGTAATATGTAACTACTAAATGAATACCATCAACCAATAGCGTGTATTTTTCGCGATCTCGATTTCGAACTATCTCGCAAATGGTCTTTTCAGTCTTTTCTTCGACAAAAACACTCCTAAAGAAGTTTCACTTAAAAAATGTATATACCAAATCTGACCGGTATATTCTTTATACTTATAGGAAATTAAAAATGGATATAATTGAAAGAAAACACTTTTTTACGGATTATAGTAATGTATTATTGTATTTAAACTTATAATTATTTATACATAATTTTAAATTTAACCGATGTTTCGCGTGCTTTACAACGTCGGTCACGGTGATGGTGGTAAGTTTAAATACAATAATATATAACCATAATCCGTCAAAAAGTATTTTCTTTAAATGTGTAAAAGTTATGTTAATAAAAGACAATACTAGGGATATAATTGTTATTATAATTATAAAGTTTTAAAGTCGCGTAATAATAATAAAAAATCCTATACGAAAACTCACTTAACGAAGTTATTGGAGTGCGAACTTATATGCCGGTATATTGCAAAATCACTATAAAGACACTAGACAGCAAGATAATAAGTGTTATAGTGCGCCGCGGCGAAGAAGTTTGCATAATAATATGATTGTCTATCGGCGTATGGCCTTATACATTATGCATTTTAATAATATACTTGAAGTAAAACGTTTAATAGAAATAGCGATTCAAAAATAGCTGAAATGAAATGAAATAATTTAAATTTGAGGTCCTCAGAGAGTGCCTTTCATTTGATTTTTATTGGACGGGTCGTGTCACGTAAAACGCGCAAAGATGCTGTTCACCAATTATTTTTATTTTTCAAAGTACAGAAATACTTATATCTCTTTCACTACTAGGTCATAGTTTTGAACGATACTAAAGTCATGATTACTATTTACTGAAGAAATAAAATATTATTTATTATATTTATTTATTTATCCTTTATTGCCTTATACAAAAACACACATAACAAAAAAAAATATTAATTAATATTATATTTATTTAGAGAAAAAATATATTGTTTCATTAAATAAAATAAAATTATAATTCATAAACGCTTATGAATAATATAATTAAAAATGATAAATTTCAAAATAAAGTGACAGTGTTGACATCTGATATTTGACAAATCTGTTTCAGATATGTCACAGTCTGGCCTTGAAAGCTGTCATGTCTACAGAAAATAATAGTTTCGCTGGAGTCTAGATTAGTTTTTGCAATATTTTATATTCTAATAATTGTTACAAACTACAAATTACACGTGATAAAAGTGCTTGCAAATGCTATTTATGGCTGCCACTGGATAAAATTAAGTAGCGTAGTGTTAATATTGCCGGGATAAACCCTCACGTGCCGTTCTTCCCACGGAAGCGTTCCCATTCCCGATATTGTACTGTGAATCTTGAATGCAATGCATGCTTTTAAAAATGCAAACTTAGAAGTCTTATTGGTCATTAAGTAGAAAAAGCAGTATCTTTTTAAATGTAAATAATTATTAAGTATTTTTTGTACACACAAGATAACAAGATTGTTTAATATTTTTATTGTTTGTACTTCTACGTTGGTGCTCACAACTTGCAGCTTGTATATTTATTAGGATTACATGCTAGGTGATAGGTTTGATTTCGTTTAAAAATTTGGTAAATTCACAAAAATATGTTTATATTTTTTAAATTAGTTTTTCGCCTTTTTGCGCAAAAAAGTATTTGTTAATAATACATAGTATAGTATACACAATTAAAAACTTACACGTGAAGCTACACTTGAAATATCCAATAAAAATAGGGAAATATAATAAATTTCGGGTGATTTGTAGGCGAATGTGAAGATGTTTATAAAGTCTGCTAAACACTTGTGAAGAGGGGCGCGACTTGAGTGCTCACTCGAGTACGAGTGTGAGCTTCAATGTACTTGAGTGTCGGGTTATTTGCGTTATACATTCATTGAGTGACAGAGATTGTGCATCGTTTGGAGGCTTACAAATCTACTACATATGTCGTCGGCATTTAAAATGACTACTACGTTGTGTACTAAGTAGATTTAAAAAGCTTACTTGTATTATTTTAGAATCCTGTTTTATTTAAAAAAAACCTTGCCAAAGCTCACTACATATTGGTGAAAAAATACAAGATTTATTGTGATTTGTGCTTATAGGCAAACACGAAGAGTAAATACCTCGAACTATTAATATCCTACATTTTATACGCCATAATTTTTAACCTCCTCTAATCGTGTTTAATACTTTGGATAAAATTATCAGCTTGTCGTTTTTAGGTTTTGAATGAAACGAAAAACGTTCAAAAACTTGGTTATTAATATATATAGTAATAATATGGATAAGGAAATGTTATAGATTAGGAATTATTTCTAGCCTAAATGTATGTAGAAATAAAATTTATATAACCCATGAACCTTGGATATTAAGATTCATGAGACACTGGAACTATAACCATAACTTAGGTTATAGGTTTATTATAAATTATAAAACATAATTATTTACAAATAATTATATAAAGATGGTAACAATTGTATTTAAAATTAAATCTTTTTATTATAATGTATCATGTATTCCATTTGTGGCTATGTTCTCGGTGTATTTGTTTGTTATTATATGTATTTTGTGTTAGCTGTAGGAGTACAATATAAATAAATAAATAAATAAAACTATGTTCGTAGTTGCGGCTATGTTTATAACTTAATAAAAGATATTATACGCGATTAAAAGGCCGGCAATGCACCGGCGAGCTCTCTGACATTGAGAGTCTCCATGGGCGGTGGTATCACTAGGTGAGAGTCCTGCCCGTGTAACAATTATTCCCTTTAAATTCTTTAAAGTCTGGTTGCGTAGATCAGTTCGCGCACCAGCAAATATTCATTTTAGCATCATCAGTCCCAGCAACATTCCAAAAACCTTACCACGCTGTTTGTGTCAAAAGATAAGATATTTCAAATAATATACGATAAAACTAAAAGCAATACATAAATTATGAGTCTATAAAACTTTGAAACTTCACACGACAAAGGGATCTGGCGCTGGCATCAAGAGTTGCGAACTCAAAAAATATTTGAAAAGAATTTCACCTCAGCCTAACTCTTTATTTGTACCCTCGAGGAAAGAAGTTAAAAACAGCTTTCACCGGCCGACGCGTTTGAATAAGTTTCGCCGAAGTTTTATTGAAGTTGTAGCTTTGACTGTTTGATATATGTACTTCGGCCGTGGCCCGAAGTTGCACTCATAAATTATTCAATCCCTCCTACACACTTGTCATAACCAACTGCTGCAAGTGTAATTTTTGAGGTTTCATTTTTGGTACGCTTACATGGCTATAGCCGAGTTTTCCTGGGTGCTATATATAATGTGATTGTAAGGTTTATATAAGATCTTGCTTCCTTCATAATAAAACTTTAATAAAGCAAACCAATACTATAATTACTACTTATCTTACTTACGGATGGTCGACGGTACTTTGTCTGTACTGGTTTTATAAACTATATTAAACATAAATTTCTTTGTAGTAGAAAGAACATTTTGACATTAATAAATAACATAAAAAACACCATTATTGTTTTTTAACGAAATCGTATTGATCCTTAACTTGTTCAGTGAAACGTACCTATACAAATATTATTTCCCTTGTAAAATAAATATTTTAGTTCTCCTGGTCTGGTCATGAATAAAATGAAAAATAAATCAGTGGCGCAGCAACCTATTTAGGTCTTGGCCTCAGATTTCTGAATCTGTTTAATGATCATTTTTAAATCTAATAGGCAAGTAGGTGATCAGCCTCCAGTGCCTGACACACGTCGGCGACTTTTTGGGTCTAAAACATGTCGGCTTCCTCACGATGTTTTCCTTCACCGTTCGAGCAAATGTTAAATGCGGACATAGAAAGAAAGCCCGGTATCGAACTTACGACCTCAGGTATGAGAGTCGCACGCTGAAGCCACTAGACTTATAATATTATTACTACTTATCCTACGTATGGACGGTCTTAATTCGTGCCGTCGTCCATACAGGTTTTAAAGCTTGTTATTAGTAGATCCCTATTGATTTAAAAAAACTGTATGGTGTTTAATTGTATGTAATGTGCTTATGAAATCGTATTGATCGTTAATTTGTTCAGTGAAACGTAAACAAGTATTCTTTGCTAAGTAAAATAAATATTACAAATGAAAGCTTACTGTGTTTGCAACTTCCGTTCAGCAACTTTTAAATATAATAAACGCGGCTAGATAAAATAATTTTTAATGAACTCAATTTGTGTAAGTCTATTAAGGTAGATCGAAAGGAAACTTTTCCAATAACGCGGGGTCGAGTTTTCCGGCGTGGAAAATCGAGCGATTTATAGATCTTAATTAGAAGTTTATTACCTTAGTTTTTTCTATAAACACCTGTCTTTTAATAAGTTGATTTAACTGTTCGGAAATTTTGTCCTATGTAAAGAGGTTCTTATCTCCAAAGTTTTTGAAAGTTGAATATCTATTGGATATTTTCACGCTTGACCCATTGTTCGCGCTAATTATTCTGAATCTTTTCTTAACACGGAGAGTCATAAGGCTGCTATGGGTACGCTAGAAAAGGAATAAAGGAAAATATGGAAAGGATGTATGGACTGTTATTCCTTTTTTAACTTTAGTTTTATCACTCAAAGCATTTATCTTTCTCAACACACGTGAATATTTAGTATAAAGCCACGTTTATAAATGACTTAATAAAATGTTAACATCGTTGAGAGGAAAATATATTTTCCTTATTTATTTATTTATTTCCAGTAAATTTTCCTATCTTTACAGTTACAACTAATGCGATAGAATTCCATTATATTACCCACACCAACTAACCTACATACAAACATTAAAAAATTAAACTTAAATTCCTAAATCTTATAACTAACAATATAGCAAGCAACTCTTGTGAACTCAGCCAGCGTACAAACAAATAGGTCCACCTCAATGGAAATTTTGTTAATGATCTGTATTGCTCGCGTGAGTGGCGCTTTGCTAACCAAGTTGGAATGTGCGCTAGGTACATCCAAAAGCTTAGACGTAAGCCTCAGGTTTCTACTTGGTACCCGTAGACCCAGTCTCGTAAGTATTTTAAATATATAAACTGTCACAGCTAACTCTCTTCTGAGGCGTAGCTGGTTGTACCCCACCATACCCAGAACAAACAGGGTCGGGTACATAAGCGGCTACAAGGGATACACTCCATACAGTCTCTTGTAGAGGTAGCGAGTAAATTTATTTTGTACTCGCTCTAACATGAGACTGTATTTAGCCTCATATGGGGCCCACACCATTGCGTTGCACTCCAAGTGACTTCTCACTAGCGCGTTGTGTAAGATTTTGATCGCACCGATGTTCTCAAAGCCACAAGCTGTTCTTAATACGAACCCCAGATTTCTGTAGGCCTTTTTGCATACCATCTCTACATGTCGCGCGAAACCAAGATTCGTATCAAAATAAACTCCCAAATCCTTGACCTCTGAGACTTGAGCCAACGTTAGCCCACTAATGGTATAATTGTACCGAGTGATTTATGTAAAAGATAACGCGTCAAAAGAAGTAAAACTTAAAAAACTAAAGTGTTGACAATCTAGCTAACTTCAGAGTGTCGGTATTTTGTGACGGTGTGCGTACACATCTTAAAAATTTACTTTCATCATTTTTTCCTAATGCGCCAAAAGAAAGTTAACAAAACTAAAATATTGACTATAGCTAACTACAGGGTGTCGGTTTTTTATGACGGTGTTCGTGCGCATCGTAAAAATTCCTTTCATTTTTCTCTCATTTTCACGATAGATGAAATATGTCAAACCTGTTTCTGATATAAATAAAGTTTTAATTATTAAATATTGAATCTACAAAACAAGACCATACTGTAAACAATAAAAAAGGACACATGAAAAAGGTTTCTTAAAAAATATTAAAATTAGAAATATAGAACATGTCAGAAATTGCAAACGACTACATTGTCGAATCGTAAAAGGCTATTCAGAGAAACGTCAGCCAAACAGCAATTTTCTGATATCTAATCCAAAAGACATCGCAAGTACTCGTTAAATTAAGTTACTACAGCGAAAAGCGGGACAATTTCGATTCTCATAGAATTTAAATGAGCTTTTTATTCAAACACAAGTGGAAGGTACACTAACAGACTGTTTCACTCCATTGCGACAGAAACGTATTAGATGTTATGTAAGTCTTACCTGTATTATCTTTTACTGGATACATTATGGATACGAATTCTCGATAAGCAAGGTTGCGTATATATTTATTGAAGTTCACATCATTATATCTAGAGTGTCTAAAAATATTAAATAAATCAGTGGCACTACAACTTCTTTAGGTCTTGACCAAAGTATTCTGAATCTATTTCATGATCAATTTCATAAATCTAATAGCAAGTAGGTAATCAGCCTCCAGTGCCTGACACACGTCGAGTTTTTAGGTCTACGGTATGTCGGTTTCCTCACGATGTTTTCCGTTCGAGCAAATGTTAAATGCGCACATAGAAGAAACTCCATTGGTGCACACCCGGGGATCGAACTTACGACCTCTGGTATGAGAGACGCACGCTTAAGCCACTAGGCAACACTACTCAAGAGTAGAGTATCTAAAGCTATATTTTAAAAAATATTACTTTTCCAATTTAATATTTCATTAGCTTAATGTTTGACTATAATTTAAAATGTTTTGTTAGGAACTGCCCTCTTTATATATTTGAGTTTTATATAGTCTGAAGGTTCATTAAAATATAAATTTCGAGGATACAATTACAATTTCGTACTCTCTGGAGGAATCCAAGTAACATTGAAGCAAGCCAAAAGGAAACGTGGCCAAAACAAACCTGGTAACGAAGCATCATTGCAGATGTGAAGGAGGCTGTGGAATGAAATTTAGAGAGCCCAGATCGATCAGATTCTCACTTGAGGGACTTTCAGTCAAAGGTTTCGTTATTAAAACAACCAGCAAAGGAATTAGAAGTTATTATTTAATTAAATAAATTACACTTTTGAAGCCGGAACTTTAACAATAATTCGATAGATTTATAAAACTAATCTACAAATTATACATTGATATGATTTTCTAAATTCATTTTAAGTTTTGCTACATTATTACTTATCAATACATAGTTGGGAATACTCAATACATTTTATTACGCGCTGAATAATCTATCCGAAAATATGTCTTACTTTAAGAGGCCGTTACATTTCTATTATCTATGGAATTACCTAAATCAACTACGTAATACAGACTATATTATTATTATCTATCATAAGCAGGTTACGTCTGTACAAAATATACAAAGTCTTCTACAGTTTTATTAATATTGTGTCCATGTTTTCGCTGAAACAAAAAAAAACATGTTTTATTTCATATTTATACATAAACAGGTTCAGAGACTTCTTTCTGTATACAATCACTATATAGCGATATTTTTCTTCTTATTATTATTTTTTTGATTTAGCAAACTAATAGTGAATAAATAATTATATTTTTACACGTTGAAATATTGTTATTACCTTTATAATGCATATTTCTGTTCATACTAGGACACGTCTTTCCAGGATACTGAAATAAACAAAAGTGCGATAAATCTCCAACTTCCAATATATTTTGCCGCGTATTTGTGTACGCGTAGTCGACTGATAAGTTTAATTTTTCTTTCTAGAATTTTCCTTTATTTTACCAGGGGACTGGACCTGACGTTAAGTGATACCATCGCCCATGGACGCTTTCAATGGCAAAGGGCTTGCTAACGCGTTACTAGCCTTCAAGGTTGCTCTTTTCTTGAAAGGCTCTTAGTCGAATTGGCTCGACAATATAAATATATAAAAAAAATCTGCGTTTTCCGCACAAGACATGCGACAAAATTGCTATCTAATATTGTAATATGTACTAAACGAATACATTAATTAACCAATAGCGAGCATTTTGTCTCGATCTCTCTTTCTCTTAATCGGTCTCAATCGCTCTCTCCCTTTTCTTCGACAAAAACGCTGCATATCTCCGTGATGTTTCATTATAAAAAATTACCTTCATGCCTAAAGAAGTTTCACTTCAATAATAATTAATTGCAATTCAATAATATTATTCATACCTTGCTCAAGTCAAAGTCGATGTTGGTCCTCACAGCCCGATGGTGTAAAGGCTGTGGTGGGCGGAAGTTGTTCCCGAGGGGAGCTTTCGGGTGCCGAGCGTCACCTTGCATCAAACGCCTCAGGCCATGCAACTAGGGTCAAAGCTCCGTGTAAGTCATAATAATATTCATAAAGTCATTCGTAAAAGCGAATGCTACGTGTTCGTTAATAATAGAATGATTATTTTAAGAAATTATTAATGATTGCGGAATATACAATATCCCGTAAGATTTGAGAAGCTGTCAAAAATTGAAAGGCTGGCAACGCACTTGCATGCCTTCTGTGTCCATGGACGGCGGAATCAAATAACAACAGAAGTCCCTCTTGCCCGTTTGCCATATAAAAAAAAAACAAAATTCGACTGTAGTATCGACAAAAAATATTTTTTTTCATTCGCAATTATAAATCGCATAACATCTAATATTTATTAGGCATTGAACATTTTTATTTTGTTTAGTTTTAATGACCTTTATTAAAAAGTTACAAATCGAGGTATGAACAACACGAGATTACACAAATTTTAAGTCATCACGGCCAAAATAATTGCGAGCCCACTGGCAATCTGAGTGTTTATGGGCGGCGGTTATTACTTAACATCAGGTGAGTGCCCCTATTACATAAAGAAACGAATCAGTCCCATCACCGCTTCTGTGAATTAATGTGCTTTTGTTTAATACGTTTCGTAGATTTATTGGGAACGAGGTCATTCGAGGTCAAAGAAGACTGTTTTACGTATATGACAGTGAAGGGAGACAACCTGTAAAATCTAAAGAATAAGTTTTTTTGAAAATTGCATTTTCTCATATTTTATATTAAGTTTTTTATGTGATTACTAGCGGATCCGACAGACGTTGTCCTGTCTACACGTCTTTAATTTCAAAATTTCAATTTTTAATAAGCCATTTTGATGAAAATTATTATTCAAATGTTATGACAATATCTAACGATCCAGCACATGGTCACACACGATATAACACAATGATAACAAAACTTTTTTTTAATTTCGGGACAGACTAAAATTAAAATTCGAATATTATTTAAAATTTGACACTGCGATGGTAGCGCCGTCTGTCGGATCCAATGTAAAACATTCCAAAATCAACAACAACTAATAAATTGAAAATTAATTAAAAAAACATTGTCCAGCGGACAAAATTGTGAATCTAAACCATTCCCAGATCCCCTTGAACACACACACAAAAAATTTCGTCTAAATCGGTCCAGTCGTTTAGGAGGAGTTCAGTCACATACACACGCACACAAGAAATATATATATTAAGATATTTAATTATAATAAAAAATTTTTTTTCAATATGGTTGAAATTTTGTGTATATAATGTATATAGCTGTCCAAGATTGTATGTCGTTCACTCAAATCAGTGCCGATGTAAGTCAAACCATGATGGCCCATTTTTGTGTTTGTATTTATTTTATACAAATATATTTAAACACGTACGCACTTACACCTAGTTTAATATTATATACTTCGTCCACCGGGTATCTTGGTAATATAGAGCTATTTGCATAGTCACAAGTATATAACTTCTAAACTGAATTCCATTTTAAAGTACAATAGCACAATTTGGAATTGAAAATTCTGTTTGTATAGCGGGCGAGATTAACGGCCCCAGCGCACGCTACCGCTATCTGCGACCCATCGCCATTTCCACATAACACCGATTCCGATTATAGACACCTAAAGGCGAAGTTTGAGATTGTAAAACCATCACTGCCATTCGCAAATTGCGTTTCGAGTTAAGACTCATTTTCACGTACAACTTGGAACAATATTGTAGGAAAGTTTTTGATAATTTGAAGTTATTGTTCACGCGCGAGATTGGATTGTTTTTAAATTTAATATTTTTAGTGTTTTGACTTGTGATGTGGTAATTGTTTAAGTAACAAAGTAAAACATTATGATTATGCATATAGCTCACGTAGTTTTAGCTGTCACTGTCAATGTCATATATAATAATTGTAAGTCAATGTTAAATTATGTTTAAATAATTATAAGTTTACAATAATACATAACTTTAATCCGTTAAAAAAGTGTTTTCTTTAAACATCTGGATAATCAATCCCGTTGTAACCTCAGGGATGAGTCGGAAGCGAACTCTACAAAATAGTTTTTCAAAAATCGAACACAAGAGGAACGAACGAGCGGATCGAAACAAACACAGAAGCAACGAAGCGGTTTAAAAACTTTACTAGCACTTAATTTCCCCAACAAACGGAAAACATAAACAATGATTTATAATACCAACCATACAACGCTACTTTAACTTTTAACACGTACATAATTCACGGAGTCTTTGTCTAAGGGACGCGAGGAGTTTATTGTTACAACAAAACGGCCTGAAACCATGACTTAAGGCCACAATCTAATGTAATAATAATAATAAAGTCTTTATTCATTTTAATGTAGGTTCTATTATATGTTTTGGATTTTCAAATAAAACTATATTAATTTATGAGCAGTGTTTTAATGTGCGACTCTCATCCATGGGTAGGTTCAATATCCGGCTGTGAACACCTACGGTATATGTGCACTTTTTCTGGTTGATCAAATTTTGACAAAGTAGATCTTTTTTTTTATAGAACAGGGGTCAAACGGGCAGGAGGTTCACCTGAAGTGAGTCGCCGCCCATGGACACTCAATGCAAGAGGGCTCGCGAATGCGTGCTTTAAAATCTCCAATAACACAACTCGATTTAATTTGGGACGTTTCTATTATTAAATATTTATGGATGGTACGATACGTGTCAACGCAGAGGCAAACACATGATCACTCGCCCGTATGCTGGAGGAAAATATAGTGATGAGACCGACACTGGTTGATCATCAACTTTCTTATTAGAGGAGCACATACAGAAACGTGCCGCATAGACTAAAAAGTTGGTAATATATATTATGTAGGTTTTATTACTTTTTAAGTTTTATATATCTATGGAGTTAAAGGTAAAAGGGTTGATGATTCGTGACGAGGCCGAGTTGATCAATCACAAAACGCGTTAGACATGCTGCATTAGAGTGGTAAAACTTCCCAGGCATATTCGAAACAGGTCCACTGCTATTATTTCCAGTATCTGAGATCACATTCTTATCACTGTATATTAAAAAGAAAGCAGTCCGAAATTTACAGTAATATCTAATTTACAGTCTCCGCACTGCTGAGTCCACAAACACGCCCTGGATGCGACCGCGAGGGGAACGCTCTTTGCATCTCTATATCTTGTCTGGTACGATCTGATAAAAGCCTTTTGAGAACGCGCTTGAAGATATAGTCCTATTTCAATCTAATTTATACAGCTAATCCATTAACGCTATTAATAGTATTAAAATTTTTACGTACAGACGCAGCGCATTCTTCTAAAACTCTTCAAGGTACACAACGAGTATAGAAAATGTTTTATAGTACAAAATTATTTTTATATATATGTATGAATCTGTTTTTAAGAACAGGTGGCAGACGTGAAGAAGCTCAACTGATTTTAAGTGATAATGCCAGTTGGCAAGTGCGTAACCGGCCTCTTAAACAAAAGCACAAAAGTGTTTGTGATTGTCGTTTCTATCAAAATAAGTATCAATATATCGTGATTCATCGAACATTAAGCTTTGTGTTTTATAAAATTTGATTTGATTCAGCAATTGTGTGTTAAAATATTTTGTACTGGGTGCGCCATCAATGACTTTCATTACCCATGAATTTATGTACTACCATATGATTAAAAAGTAATAGATGGCGCACCCTATATAATAGTTAGTATTCAGATTATATTTCAGGTTCATTCTTCTTATATTTCAAGTCAAAATTTTAATAACATTTTCGTTCCACGTTGGGGACTTCAATGAACAAAGCGATTTCATTTATGTATTTAAAAACAACTGTACAATTGTTTTATGGGTACATAAAAATTATTCAGATTTAAAACACCCTTGAGAAATTTGCAATTTTAAATTAGCGTGTTTATATGAGCAGTGCTATTCTTAATTTAAAATTAACTGAGTTCTTGTTTATGAATATTACCGGTAGGCTTACGCTCACGTGAGCTTTGAACGACTTTTCAGTATAATTTAAAGCACCGTTTGTAGCAGTGAATTTTGAGTTAAGGGCAAAGGATTTTTTTGCACAAACCGTTAAGCGCTTAACCGCAAACCGCTTTGAAAACGTAACGTTTTATTCATGAAAATAAAATTGCAATACCAATTCACCAATTCTTTTTTTAAATCTCGTTTTTTTTTAATATCAGTTTCTTATCATGTTACCTTCAGTCTTCTTTCTTTACTCACTGTTTGATAAAACAAAAATGAGACTGCGTACTTCTATGTACCTACATAAGCCTACAAAAGTGTTATTATTATTTTTAATACAAATAAATACATGGAAACCATTGCACCTTATTCAATATACTTTGTTAGGTATTGTTTTTTCGAATATGTGTATGATGCATATAATACAATATTAAATTGCTTATTTATGATTACTTTCTTTTTTCTTGAAATTTGAAAATTCTTTACCCGGCTTGATTACTCTCAAACACGGAAATTGATGAATTTTGCGTTAGTGTATTATTTGTTACTCATTCGCAGTTATCGCATAACAGTAGCGGTTTAACCGCAGTGCGTTTTCGTGTTGCGCTTGACGTTAAAATTTTCAAGCCATTTTGATGTTTCAATAGGTTTTATGTTTTAATGGTGGTTCTGCCAGGTTATACCTACATATTATAATTTAAACTTATCCATATACATTTATTTTTTATTGCGTATTAATTCAGAAATTTCATTAAATTCATGAAAGTCGGTTTATTTAATTTGTCCATAAAGGTTATAATTCATAGCTTTCCTAATAATTCTTGTTGAAATTTTTATTTTTAATGCTAAAATATCCAATCAAATACATATAATCTTTTGAAACTGAGAAACCATAAGCTACAATCATTGAAAAGTACTCCGGTTGGTAAGTTCTTGGCAAAGAGATTAATCACGATATCACAAAGTGAGAGATAAGAGTTTGATAACGACATTAATAGATGCTAATGTGGAAGTTAATAAAATAGTCACAGGGAGGGACTTTTGTACACGAAGGCATCTTTTAGCTGTGTAACGCAAGATTTTTGTATGGTCATACGATGGCTTTAATTTTACTCTGTAATCTTTTGACCACAAAACTAGGACAGTCGAATGATACAAACAAACAAATTAACGAATATACTTGCAAAAATATATAAAACTTTGCCGTCCTTACAACATGCGCACAACCAGTATAATTGTCCTGATATTTCAGACTAGTCCCGTAGTGAACACACATACAGACATTTACCCTGTATTAAAAACTGATAGTATATAAAAGACATATTACTGAAGATTTTCAAAATTGTTTCTCTAAAAATATATATATATAAAATATGTGTCAGCTGACAACAGGAGTCATCGACAGAGCACAGGAGGACCCGATGCAGCTGTAAGCAAATAAATGGCGGGAGGATGCACAGGATAGGCAGCTCTTGAATTTACAGGTTGCATTGTAATACATTTTTTGGGTTGCAGTGACGGGGTAAGTGTATTATTATTTAATGATTATTTTTATCTCACCTGTTGCTTTGTTATGTAAATTGGTTTGTTAATAACAACCCAGGTGACAGTTTCGTAGCACGCAGGCGCGGTGGTAGACCCATCATACGTCATATAATAGTCTGTATCAGGAAGCAGTCCGCGTACCGAAAGACGATTCACTGGCATTTCAGCACCTGTACGAATAATAATAAAACTTGATACATGACATAAATATAGGTGTGACAATATTAATCTAACTACACATGGTGCATCTTTAAAATATTTACGAAAACCTAGTTCATTGCAAACAAAAGTCGTATACGACCTTCAGTATCCGTAAATGTTTGAGTATGTGTGTTTATGTGTGTGTGCGTATTATACGCTCAGTATCACATATTTATTACGAATATATGGAGTACAGAGTAGAATGGATTATATACATATTTGGCTGTTATCTGTGTGGACATTACTGTCATTGAAATTTAATGTGACTAGTGAATAGTTTTTTTATAGAACAGAGGGCAAACGGGCTAGATACTCACCTGATGTTAAGTGATACCGGGAGGTGTTATGTGGTCCCCACTACATTATTAATATTTCTATTAACCTAATTACTATTTCTTTTAACAATCTGTTTACGATATAAGTTAAGATTAATGAGCTTGTTCGACTCAATGTATCCCTATTCTTAAACGACAAAACCCAAACCTTTAAGTATCAAGTTACTATTTCTTTTAACCATCTGTTTACGCCCATGGATACTGTGAGAGGGCTCGGGAGTGCGTTGCCGGCCTTTTAAGAAATGGTTTAAAGTATCTTACAGCTAACATCATTATTGTAAAACAAAACAGATTACATAGATAAACAATATATATGTATATATATATGACATAAAACAAGAAAGTACATTAATAACAAAAAAATAATGTATTTTAAATAATATAATTAATTAAATTTAAGCTATGTTTTTATAACGGTATTACAGAATTTGTCCCAGAAAATGAAAAAGCGTAGATATTATTATTGAAGTTTAATATAGAAGGTTACATAATATAAATAATAATAAATTAATAAAAAAGTCTTTATTCATTTAAGTACATTTTCTTTTCTAAGTGTAAGATTTGGAAACCCTTTTAAGTAAAAAATACCTGTGTCAGGGTTCCCAACTCTTCCATAAACAAACTTAATTACTGACTTAATATAATAATAGTTATAAGATATAAACTAACCTCCATATTTGATATTTTCCAATTCCTCCGTTAAGACTCTAAGCTCTGGATTTGATAAGTCACCAAGCTAAAAATTTAAATTTAATTTAATTTACTTTCTTCCTTTACACAGTATTACCGAGGGAAATCTGGCCTTTATGATATGTAAACTAATACACAAATCAATATCAAACAAAGTTATAAAGAAAATATTCGACAATTAATAATTTTAAATATTTATAAAAAATGAAGGATTATGGGTCGTTTATCAAAGAAACGATAGTAATTAGCACAAATATAACTTTTATTTGGTAAGAAGATGAATGACAGCAAGAACACTTAGTTACAATCAAACTTCATATAATATAGTGTTGCCACCTAGTTAAATTTTCAAAAACTATTTTACTTAAATTGCTCAATACTCCCACTAAAATTTAAACTAGGTACAAATATAAAAAAAAAATAAACTCCTACTGAAATTAGAGTTGTGAAAAGAAAAACAAAATGTGATCTCTTAAATAGATAAAAGCTTGAGTTGGTAACGCTTTAGTTAACATATCTGCTAATTGACTGTTACTAGGAATATAATTTAGTTTAATTACACCCAACTCAACCTTTTCCCTTATAAAATTAAATTTCACATCTATGTGTTTGGTTTTCTTATGATAAACAGGATTGCTAATTAACTTAATTGCACTCTGATTATCAACATACAATGGAACAGATGTAATATTTTCACCTAAATCTAATAATAATTGCTGTAACCATAATATCTCTTTTGCAGCTTCACAAGCAGCTACAAATTCTGCTTCAGTTGTGGAGAGAGCAGTAGTCTTCTGTTTCTGGCTACACCATGTTATAGGTCCCCCATTCATATTAAAAATATAACCTGTAGTAGACTTACGCGTGTCTACATCACCTGCAAAATCTGAATCCGAATAGCCAGTGAGATCACTACTTTCTCCATAACATATACATAAATCTTTAGTATTTATTAGGTATCTAATAACACGTTTAATTGCATTTACATGTTGTTGACTTGGATCGTTTACATATCTACTCAAAACATTTATAGCAAAAGAAATGTCAGGCCTTGAAACAGAGCTCAAAAATAACAAGGACCCTATAGCTTCTCTGTATGGAAAATTAATAATATTTTCATCCATTTTCTTTGAAATAACAACATTTACATCTGCAGGGGTACTGGCAGGATTTGAATCACTCATACAAAACTTCTCTATTAATTTTTCAATGTAATCTCTTTGATAAATACAGATACAATTATTTACTCTCTCTATTTCCATTCCCACAAAATATTTCAATTTTAATTCTTTTATTTTAAATGTTTGTTTCAAATATTCTATAACTCTTTTAATCATTGAGGAACTGGAAGAGACTACAAGTGCATCATCAACATAAATTATTATGAATACTTTCACCCCATTGAAAATACCTACATAAACACAACTGTCAGCCTGAGATTGCACAAAACCATATTTTATTAAAAACTCAGTGAATCTTCTATTCCAACAACGAGACGCCTGTTTAAGTCCATACAGTGATTTATTAAGTTTTAGGATACAATCATTTTTAAATGAAATTCCTTCTGGTACTTCTATAAAAATATTCTCTTCCAAATACCCGTACAAAAAAGCAGTCTTTACATCAAACTGTTGAATTTCTAAATTATATTTAGCTGCAATAGAAAGGATAATTCTTATAGAGTCATATCTCGTTGTTGGAGAGAATATTTCTTGATAGTCAATATCTTTTATTTGATTAAATCCGCGTGCACATAAACGAGCTTTAAACCGTTTTACCTGATCATTTTCATCCTTTTTTATAGCAAAAACCCACTTTGTAGTAAGCGTACGTTGACCAGACCTCTCTACTGGAGTCCAAGTATTATTCTCTTCATGTGCAAGCAATTCTTCATCAATAGCTTTCAACCAGTCGTTTCTTTGTGGACTTTTCATTGCTTCAGCATACGTTTGTGGCAGTGACAGTTCAATTAGGTTTGCTTCAAAACGTCTATTAATCCTTGGTCTCAAATTTATGTTGCTTTGAATTAAATCATCATCTAATTCTTGAGAAGGTTCATATGTAGGGTCATTACTATTACAACTCAACATGGTATCTTCATTCTCTGATGATGAAGTTTCCACAAGAGTATCCTCTACATTTGTTTCTTGCATTTGATTTTGTTGTCCTAATGTCTTCACTTCATCGTCAATGTATATTTGTGTAATATTCTTCCTTATCTCTGGAACATTATGTTCTTCAAAAATTACATTTCTTGATATTTTAACCTTTTTGGTTTCTGGATTGAACATCCTGTAATTGTTATTATCATACCCAATTAGTATCATTTTCTCACTCTTTTTGTCAAGTTTAGTTCTTAGCTGATTAGGAATATGGACATATCCAATACTTCCAAACACCTTCACATGGCCTATATGAGGTTTGATGCCGTTCCATAATTCAAATGGTGTTTTCTTAGGAGTTTGGCTGGAGGAAGTCCGGTTTAATAAATATACTGCACAATTCACAGCCTCAGCCCATAATTCCAGTGACACATCCCTTGCGTACAACATTGAACGTGCACTCTCCACAATGGTACGGTTCTCTCTTTCAGCACGCCCATTTTGTTCTGGTGTATATGGCGCAGTACACTCATGAATTATACCTTCTTTGCTGAGATAGTCATTGAAGGTTTTATTCACATACTCTCTTCCATTATCAGTATGCAATATTCTGACACTATGCATGTACTTATTTTTGATCAAAGCATTGTATTTCATGAATATGTCCATCACATCACTTTTATGTTTGACAAAATATACATGCCTGTAACTTGTAGCAGCATCCTTAAATAATATAAAGTATCTCATACCTTGGATAGATGTATGACTCATAGGTCCACAGACATCACTATATACAAGGTCACCTGGCTGTAGTTCTCCTCGTATAGATTTGTGAAATGGAAATCTGCACTGCTTTCCATATGCACATGCTTCACAAACAAAATCAGTTTTATCACTGTTATTCAGTTTCAAGCCTTCTACCACATTATCAGCACTCATACTCTTGATTTGTTTTAGGTTAACATGTCCCAGTCTTTCATGCCACATTTTAATGTTATTTTGATCACTTTGAACTAAGTTACAGGTATCTGAGACCACAGCTTTAATTTTCAATTCGTATAAATTATTTTCTGTTATTGTTGCACACATTACCAAGTCATTTCCTTTGTAAATGAATGCACCAGAGTCTTTCTTGATAATGATATATGATTTACGCATTATCACACCTTCTGAGAACAGATTTCGGCGCAAATTCGGAACATACAATACATCATGTAGTTCACTGTTCTCCCACTGTCCATTGACACATCTCTTTATTAACACCTTGCCAATGCCAGCCACTTCCACTGATTGTTTGTTTCCTAATGTCAATGATTTCTGGTTACATTCCAATAGTTCTACAAAGAACTCCTTTCTATAGGTCATATGTGCAGAGGCACCACTGTCTAAAATCCACACATTGTCTTCAGCTTCATGGAATTTGGTTTCTACATTAAACGCTAACAAGTCTGCACCTTCCTGTTGAGGTTTTCTATACTTGGATTTCTTTGGAGCACGACATTCTCGAGAAAAATGTCCTCGTTTCCCACAATTATAACATTCAAATCTGTGTTTACTGTTTTTATTTTGATTTGAATTACTAGCATTTCTATTCAGCTCACTTTGTTTTGGGCTATTTTTACATCCTTTCTTAGCCACAAGAAGAGCGGTTTCTTGTTCTTCTTCACACTGTAAACTAGCTTCTTCATCTAACAAACGAGCAGTGAGATTGACAAGAGTCTGTTGCTCTGGATCCAAAGACATCCACGCTTGACGGAGTGATCTATACTTATGAGGCAGTGTTCCAAGTATTTTTGTTATCACAGCCATTTCACTAATACTTTCGCCACTTTCTTTTAACTGCTTGGCCAATGATTCCACTTTAGAAATGTGTTGAGCTACACTGTCATTTGTAGACATTTTATACTGATAAAACTTTTCATGGATCAACATTTTACATAATTCACTCTTCTGTTCGTATATTGATTCAAGTTTTGTCATTATTTCCTTAGCAGTTTCACAATTTTCTATTAAAGTTATTTGTTTAAAGTCCATCGAAGATGTTATAATAAACATGGCCATGCCATCATTCTTTGTCCATTCAACATTATTTCCAGCCG
This sequence comes from Pieris rapae, assembly GCF_905147795.1. Lineage (NCBI taxonomy): Eukaryota > Metazoa > Arthropoda > Insecta > Lepidoptera > Pieridae > Pieris > Pieris rapae. Next base: position 6,131,317 of record NC_059530.1, read on the forward strand.
GTTTAGGCACTGAAATATCAATCCCTTTTGCTTTTAGGGCACACTTTATCTGGAATTTCCATTGCCTAAAGTTATTTCCATCAAATTTTTCTAAGTTTATTGACCGCATTGAATCCATTTTGAGGTTATTTTGTCAATTTCTTCACAATACGATTGTAACTTTTTCTTTGCTATTTTTCTTAAAACTTTCAATTGCAGAATCTACTGGGCCCATAACCTGAAGGATTATGGGTCGTTTATCAAAGAAACGATAGTAATTAGCACAAATATAACTTTTATTTGGTAAGAAGATGAATGACAGCAAGAACACTTTGTTACAATCAAACTTCATATAATATAGTGTTGCCACCTAGTTAAATTTTCAAAAACTATTTTACTTAAATTGCTCAATAAAAAATCTACTGCCCCAACAGGCGACCCTAAATTGACAAGAGTGCACACACACACTGTAAGTGAATAAAATTCACAGACGAAACAAAAAAAAAAGAAACATAAGAAATAAATTAGGAAAAACCAAATTACATAATGCAATATACAAGAAATTAACTAGCTATACGCACTAACAAATAATATAACTTTTCACAGTTCACTGAACAATGAAAAAGGTCTGTTAACCTTTATATTTCGTTAACTAAATTAAGTTTGATGTTTCATATTCTATATCGTAACGTCGTTATTAATTTTCATTAACTGCCAGCTTAGTTCTTCTGAACAGGTAAGAAGAAACAACATTATGGATGGGACGGGAACAACATCATAATTACTGAAAGATATATAGGACGACAAAAGAAAAGATGGACAGATGACGTACTAGAACTGGCTCAAGACAGAAAAAATGGAAAAATATTTCAAATATGGCGAACCCAATACCGTTAAAACGAATTTTATCTTTCTTCCAGAAGTCTGACACTTTTGTGTACGCAATACAGATGCAATCCGTAACAATTCCTTGAATAACAGAACCCCAACTTCTGACACTAATTCAAATTGCATAATTGGCTATGCGGCTTAATTAATTCTATGCAAAACTTACACCAGTAATAAATAATAGGTATCGGAGAAATTTGCTAACCACGTTTGACTTTGCACGCTGGCGATATATGTACACAGCCCGAGACAACATTGAAACTGCCCGCATTACATCGTAAAACGATCGAATAGCTCTTTATATAAACTGACTCATCAAGAAATAGTGTCCACGGGTTATTTATTCAACCTATGTCTTATACTAAATACCAGACCAAAATATGCTATAATGACTTTTTTATCAGCCGCCCATTGCCATTGCGTTGTCACTTGTCGGTCATTTAAGAATCGGAATGCTCTTTTCTTGCCAGACCCTACGTCGAAATGGTTATGAAATACATCAGTGGGCAGCTGATTCCATATGATATATAATAATAATAATCAGTGGTGCTACAACCTCTTTAGGTCTTGGCCTCAGATTTCTGAATCTGTTTCATGATCATTTTTAAATGTAATAGACAAGTAGGTGATCAGCCTCCAGTGCCTGATACACGTCGTCGACTTTAAGACTTTGGGTCTAAGACTTGTCGGTTTCGTCACGATGTTTTCCTTCACAGTACGAGCAAATGCTAAAATGCGCACATAGAAAGTCCATTAGTGCACAGCCGGGGATCGAACCTACGACCTCAGGTATGAGAGTCGCACGCTGAAGCCACTAGGCCAACACTGCTCACTGATTCCATGCCTTGGTGCCTTAAATTACGTTCAGTTGTCGGACAGATGTCAAAGTCATACGGATGGTATTTGTATTCTATAAAATCTAAAATAACAGATCGGATACCAAAAGAAGTCACCAAAAATTTGATGCAAAGTTTTTTTAACATAAATTTAAAAATATATGTGACACAATAATTCTGAACTCATTGATAGTCTAAGAAACTTTGTCATTACGAATTTAAAGCTTGATAAGAAAATATGGCTTGCATGTAAGACGCAACATAAACTAACAAACTTTCTACTAAAGCTGTGTCGTTGTTTAAATTCAGGTATTCCTAACAGCGTGCTAAACAATTACCATTTCTATAGTTGCACTAAAATTTGTGTAAATGCAGAGAAGTTTGCTAACGATTCTGGAAATGAGTTTTGTATCGGCCAAGTTTGATGCATTAATAAATACATCAGTTCAACCTTTTAGATATGGGCCTCAGATCAATCTTATAAGTAGGTGATTAGCCTGCTGTACAAGACACACACTTCAATACACACACGTCAACTTTTTGGGTGTTAGGCAAGCCGGTTTCCATTCGATGTTTTCCTTCAAAATTTGAGTGAATATTAAATGCCCGCATAGACATTAAAAGCCCATTGGTGCACAGCCGGGGATCGAACCTACGACCTCAGAGATCGGAGTCGCATACTGAAGCCACTAGGCCAACACTCTCTTGCTGTATTATAAATTCTTCTTCTTTTAGGGCCTCTCAATTGCTGGAGGTTCGCCGTCAGTATTTGAAGCGTGTCTTTTGCATTCGCAACACGCCGTTTACCCTGGATTTACCCATTATAATTAGTTGAAGGAGATGGTAGCGGTCATGGCGCAACATGTGGCCCAGGTACGCAACTTTCCGTTTTCTAATGTTCTGAAGTTTTTTCATCATTCCAGAACCTTCTCTTTAGAGACCGTCTGGATCCAGCCTTTACGAAGCATGCGACGATTCACGATAGCACCACTCTTAAAATGCTTCTAAGCGCCAGCAAGGGTAATTAAAGAAGATACCCTTCTTTAATTGTCCAAGCTTCGCAGCCTTACAGAACGATTGGCCATATCTATACTATATATAATATTATAAAGAGGAAAGGTTTGATTTTTTGTTTGTTTGTATGAATTGAATAGGCTCCGAAACTACTTGGCAGATTTGAAAAATTCTTTCACTGTTGGAAAGCTACATCATTCCTGAGTGACATAGGCTATATTTCATTTTCAAAAAAAATAGGTATCCTTACTAAAATTACGATAACATTAACATTTGTTTATTATTTGATACAATTCTAACAGATGGCGCTGAGTTAAAGGTAGTTTAGTTTAGGTCCGTGTCGTGGTACCAACGTTTCACATAAGTTCTCCTACGGTTTCCCTTGATTAATTTACTACTATGTAATATAACAAAAACCTTAGCCACAGCAACGCTTGGCCGAGTCTGCTAGTTATGTAATAAAGGAGAACTCGGACTCAGAGTTTAATTGCATTATTTATATATTTTATTAATAAGTAAGTGCTCTGGATGTTGATTACTTCTAAGGTGACTCGCGTATGTCAAAACGATAATATTTAACCATGCTGTTTCCTAGTTTTATTAATCTTAGAAAAAAAAGCGTGTTCCCCAACTTCGAACACATGACCTTGAGGTGAAGAATCACTATTATTTTTATCGTTTACCAATATTACTCAATATCTTATTTAAATTTTTGTGGTAGAAGTTAAAAAATGGACGATTTACCCAAGGTAAATACTAAATCCAGAACTGAAATTCGTCCCAAGTTAGCAATAATAATTTTTAAATGAACAATATTAAACTTTTAACAAAATACAGTCGCAATTTTAATTTATTAGATTTGAATCAGAGGTAAACATTTTTCTTTCGTATTTCAGACAGTTGTTAATTTGAAGTAATAGCATCGGCGGCTAATCCAATGGCGCACAGAAAATTCCAATTTCCTTAATTAACTAGTTTGGGGTGGATGCTATGAAAGGTGCGGCATCGTTGATAACACGATATCGATAACTCACCTCCTATCTCTAGTATAAAACAAAATTCAGTATCGTTGTGTTTACATTTAGATATGCAAAGGATTTGAAAGCGGTAACATAGATTCGGGAAAAATATTTATAGAACATTTTGTGCGTGTCTTGTTACCAATATTACGGAACGTCAACCTCATATCATATCATTAGCGGACCCGACAGACGTTGCCCTGCATGATATTTCAATTTCATAATATTAAACAAAGTATGAAAGTACCGATTCAGCGCCATCAGCAGGGCTGATTTGTGAATCTAAATCACCCAGGGCTCTCCTAAACGCATAAAAAAATCATTCAAATTGGTTCAGCCGTTTAAGAGGAGTTCAGTGTCACACACGTACAGTAGAATTATATATTCTATCCTGTATTTTAAGTTAAATCAAACTGCACACGGTTTGCAAATTTAATTGAAATTGGTTTAGTAGCTTAGGAGTCCATAGCGGACAAACAGTGTGACCCGTGATTTATATATATTAAGATAGTATATTATTAATTACGGATCCTACTAGAACGATTGCGTTCTAGTAAAGTGTAAACAATTATAACCGGTAAGGCCAGCTCTCTGTGCCTAGCAACCCGATTATAAACTCGGGATTCGATCCTAACACTACGGATAAATTATTAACTAAATATAGAAACGAAAATATAGTACAATTGACATAATTAAATGAAAAGGAGGACAACTGGCAGGCTTATCGCTTTCGAGCCATCTCTTCCAGGCAAGCACTGTGGCAAAAAATTAAAAAAGGACACATGACAAAGAAAAGGTGCACATGAATCACGATAATATTAGAACAGTTTCACATCAGTTATTACGAAAGTTAGATATATGATCTGGTAATGATTGTACAGTAGAGATTCAAAGAAAGATAGAGAAGAAGATAGCTGGAATATAATACATATTGTATATTTACGTATATATAGATACATAATGTATCTGCTGTCATATGTGGGATCCTCTGTTTCTTGTATGCATCAATACATTCACGTTATTTGTAAAATTATCATTAAAATAGTCATAAAAACTGTCAAATAAATTTACTCTCCGATTTTGTACTTTACCTTACACCTTACAATTCGCTTAGCAAAAATGTAAAAATGAGCATATTTTATCCAATACAATACTCACCTGTAAGAGTAAAGAAATCGAAACAATCCCCTGAGCTTTGTGTAAAGCCTCCGAAAAGTTTGAATACAGTTGCGAATTGAAACCAAATATTTGAATCTGTAACAAAAGAAAATCTTGAATGTTAAAAATCGTATTTTGAAGCCATTTAACAAAGGTTGTCATAAGGAAATTTAAGAAGTTAAATTGTGTTGTGAACGAAGTTATGTAATTTTAGGATGTACAGTAGGTTACTGTTGTATTGATAAATACAGTAGATTTTTGTATAATCTGTCAAAAAGGTTTTTAACTCAGTTACCAATTTATATATTAATATTTATTGATATTGTTAATTCTAATTAAATTGGCTCCTATAGAAATATTACAATTAAATTAAATTAAATGTTTTTTATTGGGTGATTAAAATTACAATAAACGAAAAGAAAAAAAAATACATAATAAAGTTCCGTAATATAAAAAAAATTGCTGCTCGTTCGTCTTATTACTAGAGAATAGCTGGACAAATTTGTTTAAACGAGGAAACGTAAATAATAAATATAAATTCCAAAAAAAAGTTTAATCTTCAAATAAAAATTGTTCCTACTGAGAAAAAAATTATGTCTTTTGTCTTTTTAAGAATCAAAAAAGTACCACTATGTGACATGCTTTTAATTTCATAAGTTTGTGTTTCGTAACTATTGTAACGTTCCCAATATCTTTGGTCGGTTATATTTTTTTAGGTTATAAGTTTTGACAAATATGAAGGGGATACGAAGTAACCGTCATCTATTTTCATTAAATTTATTTTGTATGTATGTATTTAGGACCATTTGAATTAGTGCAGCACGGCACGGATTTGTTCAGTAATGTCTGAGTGATAATACAATTAGTAAAAATTATACTCGATAATACTATCGTGGGCATTTAATATATACTCAGATATTTTTTCGGCTCAAAGAAACCTCAACAGATGAGAAATCTACTGTATTTTTTCTACTGTAATGTAACATCACTGGTTTAACGTGACTCAGAAGGTATTTGCCAAATAAACAGTATGCTTCAGTTAGCCCGAAGTCGTTTGTTGGGATTACGTACGGTACGGGCCCATGCGTGTAAAACATCTGTCACTTCTTTTGAACTTAAAGGAATCCGCGACGAAATTCCGACATATTGGCTGTTTATTTGTGGCTTAGGGTGTTTGATTTAATGTTACATTTTGACAAGATGGCTTTTTAATGCTTCGTTTGGGTTACATATTTGGATGGATTGGATACTTAAATAACTAAATTATAAAATATATAGAGAGCCTGGTAGATAGTACTGGTGATCCCAGATTGGTGTTTTTTTTTTATAGAACAGGGGCAAACGGGCAGGAGGCTCACCTGATGTTAAGTGATACCGCCGCCCATGGACACTCTCGATGGCAGAGGAGAGAGCGTTGCCGGCCTTTTAAGAATTGGTACTTTTCTTGAAGGACCCTAAGTCGAATTGGTTCGAAATATTTCAGTGGGCAGCTGGATCCACAAAGCGCGGCAAAAACTGCCTTGAAAAATATTCAGTTGTGGAACGGCGAGGGGATACGGGTGGAATTTTGTATTCTGCCTCAACGTCCTTTCCTTGCTCAATGAATAAGTATCGCAATACAGCCATAAGATCCACACTTATTTATTTATTACTATACATAGGCTTAAAATATTGTAAATATTTTTAAAATAACTAATTTAATTTATCAATTTAGAAAATTATTAACTGATTTGAGACAATGTATGGTTCTGCTAACACTATAAAATGAATAAATAAATCAGTGGCTATAACCTTTTTAGGATTGGGCATCTGACTTCTTCTGTTAAATGATCACTTGTCAATCTAATAGGCAACTGATTTGCTTTCTGTGCCTGACACACACCGACAACTTTTTGAGTCTAAGGCAATACTCACGATATTGTGTATGTGTATTATTTTCGTAAAGATTTGTAATTGGCCCACAATGTTATATAATGTTATATATATATATATATATATAGTAAAAGTCTAGTTATAAGTCTATTGTTTTGCAGTTGGGGATCGATGCGACGATCTCACAATATACCTTGCATAATATATTTAGAATACACAAGATTAATTAACGGAAGGAAAGTATTAAACAGAAACACGAGATGCGAGCGAGCTAATTAGCACTAGCGTATCTCAGTTTCGTCAAGTTACGCCTGGTAAACACTTGGATTGATGCGTCCTAATTGATCGCAGACTTGCTAACATTTGTACCGGGAATAATAATTCATTCTATATATTGACCTATTAACGGTATTTTCGTTTTAATTAAAATATGCAGTGTTGGCTTTAGCGTGCGTGCATCTCTGATGTCGTAGGTTCGATCCCCGGCTGTGTACCAATGGACTTTCTATCCATGTGCGCAACTAACATTTGCTTGTATAAGGAAAACATCGTGAACAAACTGGCTTTAAGCCCAAACAGTCGACGGCGTGTGTCAGCTAGGCTGATCACCTACATGACCATTAGATTTAAAAATGATCATGGAACTGATACAGAAATTTGAGGCCCAAATTTAAGATTGTAGCGCCCCTGTTTCGTATGAAAATATTTACACGTAAATTTGAAATCAGTTAGATTCGTTACAGACACAAATTAGTGTAATAACCATATGTATAGGCTGGCATGATTATGTTCAAATATTGTATATATGACCATAAATTTACTGAGTAATGCACATATAGACAGAGTAGTGTAGTTTATTTGTAACTGTCTTAATTGAAATGATTTGGACAGGTGGATTTGATGTTGACTTATACCTTTTAGTTTACTTGCTAGTCTAAGTATGAACTGCGTATAAAATAGCAATTATGTATGTAAATATTTTTAATGAATTTTTTTATAGTATCAATAAGAACAATTGTTTAATATATCCAAGTTAACTCTGCAATAATTACACTAAGAATCAAAATGAATACAATCATTCAACTACTGCCGCACCATCTATATAATATATTAAATTAATATTGTTATATACAGTCATTACATTACAACTTTAGTAATCAATGTTAGAAAAAGCCTCACAAAATATCTTCTTTTGACAGTAATATATTATTTATTTGGAAACAAAAACGAATACATCTATACAATAAAAATAAAGTTAAAAATAAAACATAAAATAAACACATTGGATGTATCCACAATAGGGTTCACTAATATAATAAGCTATCAAATAACAGAATTATCGATATGGGATAATTTGCTTACCTCAGCAGGGAAAGAATATCCATTAATGGCATGTTCCGAACCAAATTGATCGTGGAGACCATAATGTATGTGGATCTCATGAAACTGATACTTGTATGAGAGGGGTCCACCCGTTATATTGATGTGATGACGCGTCTCATTTTCCACTGTGAAGATCACTGAGTGACCCGTATTGCTAATTAATCCATTTATCTGAAAATATTAGATTTTATTATCGACGCAATTTGACACTTTTGAATTTATGTAATTAATTTTACGAAGACAACATTAAAAAAATAAAAATAAAATAAAATAAAATACGTTTATTTTGGAACATAAGATCTTCTAGGTATCACTTATTCCACGTCAATCAATTTGAACTTGTAGGCATCCCTACACATCGGCAATGACAGAGGGTGTAGGCCGAGAGAAAAAGCCGGCGTAAAAAACTCTCGGTACTCTTTTAAAAAAGCAAATCATCAAACAATATTTAAAACAAATATATCAAATTAATTAGAGGCAGCCTGCCCAGCACTAGTCCCAGGCCCTTTTATCAACTAGATAATCAATAACTTTATAGTAAGCCTTTTTACACAGCTTTTCTTTAATACATTTCTTAAATTTATTAAAAGGCAGAGATAAAAGAGCCTCTGGGATTTTATTAAAGAAGAGTATCCCTTTCCCCAAAAAAGAATTACTAACTTTACATAGTCTAGTACGGGGAAATTGCAGCCTGCGTTTGTTCCGAGTATTGACATTGTGCGTATGTTCTAATCTAGTTGTTACGGACAACGAACAATGCAACTTAGAAAGCTAGTAAATGAAGCTGCCAGCCAGATGTTATTCTATGAAACGGTCGGCGGCTACGCAGGTATCAAAAGGGACGGTCGGCCCCTTTTACCAGCGTGTAGTTTTAAGGCTTAGTTTTAAGTTATTATTTGTAATATTTTAGATAGATTTACGCAGCCGTGCCGGACGGACGTTAGTCATAAGCTTGCTTCGCTTTATAATTGTGTTTGACCATCACTAACGTTCGACCAATATACGGAACAATTACTACTCCATTTCGAGTTTCATTTCCACTATAGCGGCGGTGCTTCAGATCGAGGTGCTGTACGCTTATACTAGTATATTTATCACTATTTTTGTATATGACCAAAATCAAATTCCCAGCTGATTTAATATTAGGTACTTAACGTCATCGGTTGTAATGACATTTTTTTACGAACAAATGAGTAGTGTATCGTTATAACAGATTTTGACTTATTTAAAATTAATATGTTTCTTTTGATCACAGTGGTTTCAGACGAATTAATTCGATTGTAGCACGATGTTCTATAATCTATATCCTAGAGTTTTATCGGTAAATTACTCTTTTAATGCCAAAAATTCGTATCACAGACATTTGGTAGATGTCTTCTATAAAACTGTAGTACATCATTTTCCCTTAAAGACGCAGTAGAAATTTTTATATGTATGTTTACCACCTTGGGTGTTTTTGACATTTTCTAGCCTAGTTCATCAGGGATTAGTTCTACCGGTGAAATTTTTCAATTCAGTTCTGTAGTTTACGGTTTCTATGTAAAAGAATCAATTCTTTCCCCTTTATAATTTTAATTCTGATAATCTAAGACAGTTAAATAAATATAAGTATCTTAAAGTTAATTAAAAATGGTCAAATAATGTTAAACTGAATTTGAAAAAACACTAAAACATCAAACAAAAAAAAGTGAATGCACCAACTATGACTTAACATAAATTTTATGTTTAATAAAAATACTTGTATATATTATTTATTAACTATATAATCTATATATAATAAATTAAAACATGAAATAATATATCGTTTTCAAAACCGTGAAATGGTTTTTTAAATTAATAATTAAAATAGCTTACCCTATGCTTATCTATATGTAAAAATCTTAAGTTGGGATCGAAGAGCAACTTCTCCGGTTCCAGGTTTACCGGAGACTGTCTGCGGCCTTTGTTGCATAGAGACCATTCTGGGTTGATGAGCCCCCAGAAGGCTGGACCTGTCGACAATCGTAATATTAAAGAACCTTCAACTTTCCCATACATTACTATTAATATGTGTTTTTCGGTTGAATTGCGAAGCGACAAGAGGTAAAAAAGAACAGTCTGTCTTCTTACAAAGTCTGCTGTCTACATCGCTTGACTTCTGTTTTACTTTTCTTTCGTGGAGTATGACTTATGGTGAAGGGTTATTTGGAACTCGGTACTGTACGCCCACAAAACCCCATCAGCTCGAGGCAGGACACGGTAACAGAGTAGAATTTTAGCCCCACCTATGACTGACTGATTGTTTACTAACCTAACCCATTACTATAGTAGGGGAGCCCAAGAGGGGATTTCGGGATTTACTCAAGCGCGGCAGATTAATATACAGGGGGATACCTTGTACCCGGTTAAGTACCTCCACCAAATATGAGGTCCATATATAAGGCCGCCCGTGAAGGATACAGGATCAGATTAGTAAAAAAAAATTGGTCATCAGACATTCTCGAGCGCGTCAGATTAAGGTAGTGTGAGTTAATCACATCCTAAAAAGTGTATATTCCACTAATCTGACAATTTGAGAGTGACGTAAAGAGAGGGGAGGGCAGCAAAGTTGTAAAAAAAAAACGTCATCTTGACATTCTCGAGCGTAGCTAATTTTTTTTTTATTTTGAATGAAATTATTCAAGAATATTGAAAAATATATAATCTGACGATTTGCGCAAGCCGAAATAACAAAATTTCGTCGATAAAGTTCGATATCGTTCGGTGCGATAAACGCGTGCAGCTGCGTGATGCCTACATTTCCTTCTCCGCGTTTCCCTCAAAATTAGATTTCATGTGAATTTGAACCGATTCGGACCGATAGATTTTGAGAAATTTTGAAAAATCTAAAAAAATAACAATTTGTTTTTTTGAAAGTGTTTTTTTGCAATAACTTTTAAACGGCTTTATCCATCAACTTCAAAAAAATAATCCACCTTTAAGCTTGAAAAAACGGCGTCGATCGCCACCAAACTGGTCAAAATCGGTTGATTCGTTCGAGAGATATCGTGAACGAAAGAAAACCGAAAAAAGTGTTTCTATCATTATTTCGACATTTCATATCGGATTATCGTTTTTGATGAAATAAAATAATTAGAGCTTAAAAAATGCGTCGATCACCGTCAACCGCGGGAAAATTGCTTGATCCATTCAAAAGTTATTGGGGTTTGAAAATTTCAAAAATAGTGTTCTATGAAACTTCTATCAGACTTTCGAGGTGGGAGAACTCAAACGCATAGAAATATTATTTCTTTGAACTCAGCGAGCTCATAAGTACAATTTTAAGCGCCCAGGAATGGAATTGCAGGGATGGCCTTTAGGGTGAACCGTTTTTCTAATATTTTTTTGTCAGATCAGGCAAATCCCTCTAGATAATCGTCAGATTATGAGACAGTACGTTTAGAATATAAATCTGAACCATATATATCTTAATCTGACGCGCTCGAGTATTTCAAAATGGCGAATTTTTTTTGCACATTATAATAATGGCTGCGAGTTTGCGTCAGATCGAAATCGTCAGATTATTGAATGAGAGCTTTTGTTTTGGTGCACTTAACACCCCCTTAGAAAACCTGACGCGCTCGATTAATTTTTTTTTTTTTTCATTTTTAACCCTTACGTACAACCACCCCCATCATGCAAATGATCAGATTAACATACGTACATTATTAAAAATACGTAGGATATTGATGCTATCAATATCTGACGCGCTCGAGTATGTCCATGCAACAGTTTTTTTTTACATATTTAAACATCTATAGCCGCTTTCCCCACCGATGAAAAGGTATATATCATATAACATTTTTTTCTTCTTATCATCTAAGCTTTGCAACCCAATAGGTCTCCACGACGCTCGAGTAAATCCCCATTTAGCATCGTGGGCTCCCCTACCACTAGAACCATCTGGTATTTGTATATCGAAATATAATTCCTCTTTGTTACCGTCTATAAGTTCCAATAGATTTTCTGTTTAATATGCTGAGTTTAGATTGGTCCACCATTATATTTTTGTACCAAAGAAATAAATGATTATTAAATGAATTATAAATCTCGTTTGTTAATTGTATATTTTTACTAACGTAACCTATGACAAGAACCTACATATAAAGGCTTGTATACTTGCATTCCGTTTTGTTACTTTATATACTAATATAGAGTTCCGAAGATTCCTTGTAGTTACGGAAGTATGCCAATAAGTACTAATACGATCCGTATCTTCAACTCAAGAACGAACGAACACTATTTCTGGTTCACGACCTTATTAATATTGCGAACAGACAGAACGCTTGTTAACAAAACCACTTGCATTCCTACCCACACACCCTCCCATATCATACTACCCACATTTATTCTTTTATTTCTTCATTTTTATATAATAAATAAGTTTATATCTTCAGTTTACTATCGTTCAAAACGTTAACAAATGAATATAGATTAATCTAGAATCAGGTCTATTCAATTAAAATTCCACGAATTTGAGTGAAAAAAAATCGAGAAAAATTGTCTGCCCTACGTGAATAATTGTTTTTATAAATAAATTCCTGAACTTCTATTAGCAATAAATATTATAGTACATACCTTAATATATATTATTTTATATATAAAGGGAAACGTTACACCGCACCGATACTAATATGCCGTACAGTACAAACACAAGAGTTCAAATCATACAAAAACACTCAACTGTGTAAGTAATAATAACAATTTAAATATCGAAACAATTGCAAGTGCAATAAGCAATACGACACACACACAGTTAACACTCTTTAATCAAAGTTGGCGAGCAGCCGTCGATAATTATATATTTTGAATATTAAATTCATATTAAAATTGTGCTAATCCATAAGATTGATTTGCTCCAATTCAAACAATTTGTATGACTCAAAACATAGCGATGAAAAAGTATGGCGGAGTGTTTCTTGCCAATTCTTTTTGCCCGATCTACGCCCTTAACTGATAGTAAATAAAAATTAAGAATCAATTTCTCATTGTTGACGTTCATAAGTGTACTTGTTCACCTATATGAATAATATCGAATTAATGGTAATAAGTGTGACTTTATAAGTAAAAACTTTTTTGTATAAAAAAAGCCTTGGATCGTCTATTGTATTGAACTCAATTCAAAATGATTCAAATACTGTCAAATACAGCGGTGATTTCTCATGAAAATCCTACGTACTTAGTTGATACATTAGACCAAGGTTTTCGCGTCTGGCAACATAAGAATTCTTGAAAAGTGTAAGTGGCGTCTAGAAAAACGCTCACGTATCCAAGGTATTTCAATATGTGAGAAAACAGCGGAAACGTGGCCAAAGTGCTTTGGATCCCGTTCACAGTTTTATTATTTACGGCCTTGAAAATTGCACGAACACAGCAGTTGTGGTCACGCCTACTTTATTGCGTTAAGTGAACTTTTGTATACTTTTTGGCACGGCAAAAGTGCAATTATGTCACTTGCACACTTCTAATTAAACCTTTGTTTAACGTAAAACGGATATTGTTTAATCGGCGAATCTATAATTGTTATAAAAGTCTCTGTTATTTTAAAAGTCTCACAGCAATGTTGCATATTACAGGACTACTTATAAATATAATACTTAATAAATTTGTTTCTTAATTTATAAATTTAATCAATTCTATTTTAAATTGTTTTCATATTACACACATATCATCTTTACTAACCAAAACTCCGTGACTTTGAATTTAGAATTATATAATTCCAAATTCAAAATAAAGTAGCAAAGTATTGCCCAGAGAATTTCAAACGTAGAATGTATTAAAGACTTGAACAAAACTGTACCATATACACTGATTACTAATGGTGTTGAATATTACAAGAGATCGGAGGGTTTGGAGGCTCACGCAACACTTTGCTAATACCCACTGGTAGATCGAACGTCAATACATTTTTAACGAACGTCGACGATATTTTATTAAACACCTTATCGGAATCCTTTGATTTAAATGTAATTTGATTAAAGTTCATCGTGCTTAGGTATTCATGGGTCAAAGGGTAGACTGCTAACTGATAGGAAAGACTTAATGTATGAAATATCGACAGTCTATGTAATGGGCCTATTAAAAATATAAATACTAGCGCGCGGCTTCACTTGCGTAGATACTGAGCTCGTGGTAGTGGCAAGTCTACTAAGAATTATAAATATATAAAATTTTTGGTAACTGAACTAAAAAAACTGAAGCCTAGAACAAATAAAGTAGCTGACTGTAATGAGTCTGTTAGGATTATTTTAGACATAAATTATATGAAGATATCTCTATAAAATAAAAATAAATCAGTCGCGCTACAACCTCAGATTTCTGAATCTGTGTCATGATCATTTTTAAATCTAATAGGCAAGTAGGTGATCAGCCTTCTGTGCCTGACACACGCCGTCGACTTTTTGGGTCTAAGACATGTCGGTTTCCCCACGATGTTTTCCTTCACCGTTCGAGCAAATGTTAAATGCGCACATAGAAATAAACTCCATTGATGCACAGCCGGGTATCGAACCTACGACCTCAGGTATGAGAGTCGCACGCTGAAGCCACTAGGCCAACACTGCTCTATACATATCTCTATATTGAGAGTAAAATTTATGTCGTAAACAAAACTTGAGGTAAAATGTAGAGGCACTGGAAAGCTCGCGGAGGAACATAAATCAAACTTTTACTGCACACATAACGTGCATATAAAATTGGAGTAAGACTGAAATTTCTGTTACGGATAGTATGATAACACACCTCACAATTTCGCGAGTAACGCAATATGAATGCAAGATAAATTGGCCGTATAAATTTCATGTCACGTAAACCGGGAAAAATGTTATCGGCACGGAAAAATTGATACCGGAAACGTTATATTTGCGGTGCGTTTGCGGTAGGTCAATGAATTGAGATATTCACTTCATACACACGATTCGCTGTTTTGCGTTTTAATTTTTATGTTTTTAATTTTTTTTTTTAATAGAACAGGGGGCAAACGGGCAGGAGGCTCACCTGATGTTAAGGACTATAAGTCGAATATGTTTCAGTTGCAACGTGTTTTATGGCCTTTTCATTCCTAATTGATTTCCCAAGACTTGAATGTTGAAATTCCACTTCTGTGATTGGTCGTTGCCTTGAAAAACCAAGCGAAACTGAAGTCTCTTTTGTAAAAACAAATCGTACTATAAAAATTGTATCAACTGCTATAATCGTGGTATCACTCTCGAAGGCTATTGAATAATCAAATCAAGTTCTATAAAAAAAATTATATGCTATTCTAGGAAGTTTTCCGCCTCCTTTAAATTATTTTTATTATGTGTTGCTAATCGATTTCTTATTTTTCATATTTAAGTCTACTTTTTATGCAATGTTAGCTTTTAAAGTGTTGTTGTTCTTTAAGACAGTACATAAATTATAATGATAAATCATTTGTATACAGATTCTGTATTAAATAAATGATAATCTAATGTGTTTTACTAAAACGGAGTATCAAGCTTTAGCCAATGAAAGAAAGCCATCCATATGTGATCAAACTAAGTCGAATCTAGACTATTCTAAATCTTATCTCTTTAATATTTTGTGCTATTTAGAATAGTAGTCTTTTTTGCTATTTAGTCTTTATGGCTTAGCGATTTCCTAGAAGCGTTTAAGAGTGTGATTAATTCCAGGAACATTTAAAAATTTTAAAGTTTTTTGTAGTCATGATTTAAATTGCATGATGCCCTAACAATACAAGATATTTTTTAAATAAATTGTCTCTGGACTGAGACATTATTACACATTAAGATCTAGCCTATATGCCAGAAGTTAATATGTATAAATAAAAAAATAACCTACTATAAAAATTTAGTAAAAATAATTTTATCACAAGAATGTGTTCAATAACACTACTTCCAGCCTCTATCAGGAGGAAGACACTTCGTTCTTGTGCACTATTTTTTTGTTACTTAAGACTAACCTACACTATAACTAACAACGAAATACTGATACACTTTTTTTTTACTTATTCTATATATTATGAGAAGGAAATATTTAATTTGGCTCACTTAAGACTAACCTGCACTCAAACGAAATACTGATAAACATTTTTTCTTACTTAATCTATATATGAGAAGTAAATATTTAATTTGGCTCACCTGAAATCCCGTCATAGGTCCACCATTCCTCCCAGCTGACGCCGTTGACGGCTGCAATCATACCTCTAATTAACTCTGTACCGTTCCAATTATGAATTTACTGAAAAACCCGCAAATCTTGAACATCAATTCGTACTTAACACGATTTTGATGAATGTTTACGAGAAGTTGATTGTATGGTTCGGGAATTTTAATTGTATCGACGTTAAATGTTAGGTTGGTAATAGGGAAATAGTATACGCCGCGTTGGTTAGATAAGGCCGGCAACGCACTCGCGAGCCCTCTGCCATTGAGAGTGTCCATGGGCGGTATCACTTAACATCAGTTGAGCCTCCTGCCCGCTTGCCCACTGTTCTATAATAAAATGTAATGAACTACAGTACAAAAAGATCAAATATATTTATTCATTTATTTATGTGTTAATGGTTAAATAAATAAATAAATAATCGTTTATTATAAGAATGCATTATGTCTAACATTTAGGAACTCTTTTAAGTAAAAACACCTGTGTGAAGGTTCCTACTTAATAAACTTAATAGTTAATTACACTCTTTTTTGTTTTTTCAATCAACATTTCGTTTATTTTTAAACTGTTTATAATATTTTCTCTAACGCTAACTAAAAGCATTCTGTGGATGGATAGAACTGAATGGGCGAGTATGGGGGTGGATGTGTGTGAATAAGTGGGTGTAATTTGTAACTATATGTTAGGTCTCAGGAGCATCTCCAATTCTGTGTAAGGTGTTTTAGCAGTCTATTAACCGCTTTTTTAGATTATTTATTATTAGCCTATGTATTTTATTATAGATAAAGTGTGTTGTTGGATGGTGAACTAATTGTGTATTTATTATGTACTGAGTTATTTACATTGTTTAAAGTGAATATTTTGAATCTTATTGTTTATTTTGTATTTGTAATTTGTGGTGTTTGTTTTACATTTAAATGTTTAGCTATCCTCTTGTCAACGTCTTATAATCAATAAATTGCATTGCCATGCAAAATGTCCCACCCGCCCTATTGATACATCTAATAGATTGAATAACCAAGCGTTTATCTTCCAGTTAATTTGCTCGAGTCTCATAGAGATTGTCGATAATGTAATTTGTATCATGTGTGAATAACAAAACAGATTCCATTTTGTTCCATATGGAGTAGAGATTCCCCATGGCCCCGAATCTCAACAAGCAAGTGCAAGGCAAGTGCACAGGCGCTTATATTTTTTTTAAGTTGGCACCCAGTAGATAAACCGGTGACCCCAGAGCTGGTGTTTTCCTTATAGTCTAAGATCCGGGATTAGAAAAATTATTGAACTCATCTGTTATTGAGGTTGACTGAGAAAGTAAATTAGTTAAATTTGTTGTTAATTACTATTAATTCCAGCAGGCTGATGATGGCAGAGGTTGTTTTTATAAGTTCATGATATTGAAATCAGCTTATAAAATTTTGTTTTCATCTAAATAACAGATGAGGGTATATTTTTCTAATCCCAGATCTTAGACTATTACTCAACGAATAAGTATACAGCGAGTAAATGCAACCAGCGTTAAAGGTACACTGCCATGGAGACGAAACTTTTTACATTTGCTTTAATTTTCAAGGTTGATAAAATTGTAAATAGTGTATTATTGATTATTATTATTATCTAGGTTTTAAACGATTTCCTCTAAGAAAGTTACAAATGTGTGAATGTATTGTGAACTGAAACCTGGATTTTCAGTAAGGCGTAAATTTAAGTAAATTTTACTCTCACAAATACTAGTCACAAGTCCATACTCACAAGTACTATCAACAATACGAATCCTTGCTAAATGATACACTCCTAGCGTACATGTCCTAACGCATAGTAATATTTTACTTTATTGCAAACATTTTATAGAATAAAGACATATTTGATTTACAACCTCCACCAATACTTTCCTGTCAACGTCAACGAATTATTTATTTGCATACTCTGTTCCATTTTAATTGCTAGCTCATATTTCACTCATACAACATACTATAAAACATTGACACGAGGTAACATACGACAAAAACATAGCCAATATATAGCCTTATCTTTTGTTAGTGCTTAGGCGTTCATCTATTCTGTAGCCGTAAGCTCGAACTCTGACAGTAGCCCTGGGTTTTTCTAATTAACAATTGATTTCCTTTAAATATTTAGAAATTTTATTTTAAATTTGAAAAATAATAAATAAAATGTTTGGGTACAACGTATTGAGGCACGAAAGTCATTTCTTAAAATTAGTAATAGAAGCTCTTCTTCTTCTTTTTCCTAATATACCGTGAGGAAACCGGCTTGCTGAAAGAGGAAACTGGTTGATCGCATACTTTCTTAAATATTGACAAACGATCATGAAATACATACATACTTAAAAAGGTGGTAGCGCCAGTGTTTTATTTAATTTTTTTACGCGTTTATTCGTTATCGAATATAAAGTATTCAGTGGTGTGCCTAAATCTGTGTGCAATTATCCGACTAGTGCTACGATTTAAACAACTCCTTCTGAAATGCAACGCCTAACCAGGAAGGGAGTCCATGGGCTGAGGACACAAGACAGACAATGTCATTTGAGAGTTCGTATCGGATGACATTGTTTATCGTAGCCTTATATAGATATATAAGGCTTGTATTTAGCTACAGAAACCAATTATTTCAAATTATATTAATGACGTACACTGTGCACTAAGCCATAGTGTACCTACATCTAAGAATATTTAAGAAATAAAATTCAAATAAAAAATTAATTTACGATAAATATCTCAATTTCTGCAAACAAAATTCAAAAACAGAAGCACGATTTTCAAGAGATTAAAATTCTAATTTGAGTTCCCTTAATTAAGATTATATTAGGATTATTATACTTATAATATTTTGGGAGCAATTAATTCAAAAATTCTTACGAAATTCGGCCCGTAATTATCTGAAGTATCTTTTATTACCGGATATTCGGATGTTAAATTATTTCGGCTTTATCAATTTTGGAAGATAATTGGGAGTGACTATACATTTCTAGAACATCGAGGAATTATGGAGTACTCTTCCTCCAACCTAGAAAGGCTGTAAAACTCAAAAATAAATCTGATTTTGAATGATATAGGGGAATAAAATTTAAAATCTTTTGAGTTAAATATTATTAATCGGTAGGATTGTTGTTTAGTAAAATTAAGTATTAACATTATAAAGGTTTCTATTATTATTGCCATCTTCATTTATCATCGGCCATTGCTCTAAAGTTATTAATTCCAATAATAATTTAAATTTTATTTTCTATGAAAAATAGTTTCTGTGAAAACGGTTCACAAAGCGGATCATACAATTTCAAAGAACATGTTTATAATTTAATGACCATCACTTGATAAACTTAAATTTATTTTAAATGTACTAATACCCCTAATTGTATTAGTATAAATCCTTGTATTTTCATACAAGTTAATTTATATATATAAAACACTATCATTAACAATACATAAAAAAATCTCCATATAAATATGAAAAACCGTTAAAACTTATCAATTATACATTATAAAGAATAGTTCACTGATGCATACAACAGGGACGATCACTCGAATCACATGGATGTATTTGCGATGCAGGCGGCGCGTCCAGGGTGAACTTCGAATGCGAATGCAAAAATTTAAATTAAAAACATAAATCAGGCGTGTATCGAGTAACTTTCGAGATATACATTTCAACTGCATGCCTCGTAGACGTACTTGGCATATCGAATTTTTATTTGAGTATTATAAAGTCACAGAACGGATTAATTGGTGTTTGTGGTAGAAAATTAAAAGCAATCAGTGGCACTACAACATGTTTAGGTCTGGGACTCAAATGTCTGTATCTGTTCTTTGATTTTTAATAAGCAATGATCCTGTGCCTTGACGTCGATTTCTCGGTCTAAGGCAAGCCGGTTCGATCATTACATTTTCCTTCACCGTTCGGGCGAATGTGAAATGCGCACATAAAAAAAAATGGTACAGCCGGGGATCGAACCTACAATTCAGAGATGAGAAATTATATATTGCCCATTTATTGATTAAGGCTTATCATATTCACACACACAACACATTCATTGTTTAATTAGATTTAATATTTAGAATTTTTTAAATATTTATAATTAATTTATAATTTATATTCTTTTTGTAAACATGTATGTACCACGGGAGAGCTGTTATATTGTCACTACCATATTATGTAATAATCAGAAATAGACATAGACATAACATTTATTAGTATCACTATACAAACACACACACACACACACACACAGAAACATACAAAATAACAATAACAAAGAAAAAAAGAACACGAGAGATAACAATTTTATTTTAAAGAACAAGGTATGTTTTAAGTATATAATGCGTGTGTGATGTGGTTGTAATTGGTCTGGGCGCAGCATTATGCTGCAGAATGTTCCACAGCACTGGTCATTCTGCCAGAGACCACAGCAGCTAGTTTTATTATTATTAAAATTTATTATTATTATATTTAACACGCTGTTCACACAAGTAGAACATTTAGCTTAATTCAATAAAAAATTGCCTTCTGTCTCTTCTTCTAGTTTATTATTGACAACCGTGACAACACAGCTCTCTACTCCACTCTATTGGGGTTGTTGACACCCATAGTTATCTCACATAGAGAGGTTTCGAGAGATTCTCAAGAGGTTTAAGATAAAGCGGACTTAAGTTAAATTGTTATAATTTAGGTGGACTTACAAGCCTATGCTTGGACGGAGCTCGGTACGGCTTAAAGAATTATACAGTCGGAAATTCAACACCTGGGTCGCTTAAATTGATCCTATATTTAGTTATGTTCTAGATAACTTTGAGTTTTTATATAAAAATATTATAACTATGGATACTGTATATAAAGTTTTAATGGTTAAATATATTTGTAATAGTTTATCTCTTATTTTTATGATTTCCAGAATTCTATTGGGACGTGTAATGGTTTCAGAGCAAAATTGTTTTGATTACTTTTTGATTATTTAATTTATTTACCTATTCTACATAGAAGAGTTCAGATTGAGGCCTTCCTAGTAAGTAGTACCTGGCAGATAAGCTTTGCTGTTCTTTAATTAACATATTTTAATTTTGCGTTTCATGTACTTAAGTAAGATTTTGAAAATAATTATAAAATTCACTGATGTTTATTAGTAATCAGAACAATCAAATATATAGTATAAAGATATCCAAACTGCTATCTGTTATCTAAAGACGAAACTTGCTTACTTAAAAAGTTTAATAATTGTTACTATAATAAGCATATTATAACAGTTTTAATATAGCAATAGTGAAACAAGTTTTAAATCAACCCAGTTTTTGCGTTACTTCATTATGAACATGCAAATCATTTCTCTACATAATATAAGTGCATATATAGCATATAACAACTAAATATAGTATACTAATGAATGGGAATTGTATTATCAAATCAAATCAAAAATCATTTATTCATATAGCTAACATAAGTACACTTATGAATGTCAAAAAAAGAAATATATGTTAATTGCTTCTAATTTTACATTTACTGCCAGTTCTCAAATCAAGGGCGTAGAACAGAAGAGAAGAACTGGCAATAACTCCGCCACTCTTTCTAATCGCCAATTTTTTTTCTTTTACACAACATTTGTAAGGAGCTGCAACCATTACTAGTATTATTAGTTATTGATAGATAGATTTAGGAATATAAGTTTAATTTTTTAATGTTTTTATCTAGAATAGTTGGTGTGGGATTTTGGAATTCTATCGTAATAGTAATTACTGTTAAGATAGAAAAATGTATCGAAATAAATAAATAAAAAAAATGTTCCATATGACAACATGTAAAAATATTAGAAGTATTTTACCATTCACTGTAGGTAACTTTAACCGACAGCTAAAATGCACTAAAATAAAATTTAATATTGCATCCTTGGAACAAACATAAGATTGAATTCTTATGCATTGTTGCATTTTGCAGTCGCGTTTCCTACGTGATGGAGAGAAGGCTTCGCCAGTCAGCGAATGTCTCAGACCCCTCAAATCTAAAGGGGGAAAATCAAATGATTTCGTGTGACGAATTTTTAGCTTATAATTCAAAGGATTTTAAGAGCTATTTTGAGTTATTTATTATTATATTATTATATAAACTTCTTGTGATATTTATATTTGTTAAGCATTGAGGTTTAAATAATCTCAGTGTTTTTGGGAAAGGTTTCATCACTAACCATTGAAGTATTTCTGAACCAATTCCAGTTCTTTCAAGAAAAGACCATATCTACTCTTGATAGGCAGAAATTGGCAAAGTAGTTCATAAGATGAATTAATATTATTTATAAAAAAACAAAACTTTGACTACATCAAAACAGCCTTATTATTATTAAAACAATTAAATCATTAATTGTATCAGGCTTTTTCATATCTTACCTCTCCAAGTTTTTAATTGTTGAATCTAAAATTAAAAATATTATTTAAATAGTGGCGATTCGCCCCGGCTTCGCATGGGCAACCGAGAACCAAAAATCTATCTTTTTGTAGGTAAAAGAATTTTCGAATTGATTTGGTAGATCCAATGATTATCGCCTACAACCAAATTTTTTTTAATGATATTATCAAATAAAACTAGTACACAAAATCAAAAGAAATGTAAACACTGATTTAATAGGTTGAGCCAATAGAAAATATGCGCACTTGCGTACGTTAGTTGAGTGTACGAGATAAAAAAACAAATGAATAAAGTAATATAATAATTAAGTATGTTTTCAAACACTATATAACATAGACTGCAACATGCTCAAGTGGTATCCTAATAACGGATGATAGAACCCAAGATTCTTACTGAAATCACAACGCAGTGGCAAGAGACAACCTGGTAGACCAAGGCTGCGCTGGCGATGCACTGGATTGACTGGATGGAAGTGTAATTGACGAGGCTCATGCCCACAAGAGGCTGATGCCATAGCCATTGATGATGATGATGATGATGACAATACATAACTCCCCTTTATCACATAAGGATAATTCTAAATATATTTTTGACAAATGTAGACAAAACAATCTACAAATCTCTAAATAGCCATCTTTCATATGAAATTTTCAGTTAAAAGAAACAATTCAAACCCATGCAAAATAATTTCATTAGTTAAATCTTGAGCATTAACGAGCTCTTTGAATTAAAAACTTGAATATTTTAGTACGATACGTCTCGACCAGGTGCATCAATGGTGTGTTATTGTTAAACCGTCCCTAATTTCTACAAAATAGGGTTGATATTCGTTAAGCAGTAAGCGAAGAGATATATCACTTACGTCACTGAGAAGGGAAACTGATTCATTTCCGATGCACGGTTGGAGCTCTTTGTGGAGTACGTCGGCTGCGAATTGCTCACGTTTTCAACATTTGATTGGGACATCAATACGTCTAAAATATTGTTGCATTTAACGTCATCCTTTCAGTACATTTGAATGATTTACAGAGTTTTGAAAATGGAGTGTTTGGTTCGTAATTTCGACGATTTTGAAAATAGAATCTTCTGTATTTGACTTTTAATTTAAACTATTTTGAAAATAAATTTTTCGTTATTCTACGCATAACTTAGAAGATTTTGAAAATGGAATCTTTAGTATTTCACGGGTAATTAATACTATTTTGAAAATGGAATTTTCTGTATTCGACTCGTAATTTAGGCGATTATGGAAATGGAATCTACCGTATCAGACTCAAAATTTTATAAGATTTTGAAAATGGAATGTCCTTCATCATTGTAATGCTAAACGATAAGTTATTAAAAGCAAATCACCCAGCCTTGGTAAGACCAGTTAAAGTAAAAATCAGTAGCGCTACAATCTTTTTAGCTCTTGGCCTCAGATTTCTGTATCTGTTTCATGATCATTTGTCAAAGTAATAGACAGTAGGTAAGACAAACAGCTTCCTGTGTTTGATACACGCTATCTAGCTGTTCCACAATACAAACAGTCCATTGGGGATTGAACCTACGGCCACACGGATGAGAGTCGCTTGCTTAATCCATTAGACCAGGATGATTCACTGTCGTCAGTTAGATAGCAAGTAACGTCCCAGCGAAACGTAAAATATTTGTACGTATACTTTCATAAGTCTAGCGTGTTCACGTAATATGTATTGTGATATGAAATTCAGTTAGAATTCATCCGCCCCAACGAAGCTTTTGTTGGGCGAGCGTCAAGTGCGATGCGATCGTGGGCAAAACGTAAAGAACGTCCAATGCACCGTGAAATTGCCTATCTTCCACGTGAATTTATACATCGATGACATTCCAATTCGCATATACATCACCATAACAAAAAGAATTCTTTAGAATAGCTGGTATTACTTTTGTGATGGCCTAAATGTCTTGAGACCCAGTGCCAGTAGCGAGCTTTTGTTTTTATAGAACAGGGGCAAACGGGCAGGAGGCTCAGCTGATGTTAAGTGATACCGCCGCCCATGGACACTCTATGCCAGAGGGCTCGTGAGTGCGTTGCCGGCCTTTTAAGAATTGGTACGCTCTTTTCTTGAAGGACCCTTTCAAGAAAAGAGCTTTTACATATTAAACCAATTTTATATTATATAAAGCTGTAATAATAATAATAACAATCAAAAAACATCTCATGCCATTTACATATCAATTAATCTATAATATGAGTTAACAAGTATTTGACATGAATTATATTAATAAGCGTATAATTTTGTATTTTTTTATGTATCGACATGTTTAAACTTCCCATAAATATTTCAATATCAATATTAGCCAAACCGCTCCCGGCATTCTCAGTTTTCGATCAGCTATCTTTTATATGTGTAACATACGAATATACAGTATTCTCCAGAGAATGATCGCTGGACAGAAATTTTGCGCTGATGATAATTGCCGAAACTGAAGACTACTTTTATAGTAAGACAAATCGTACTATAAAAATGGTATATTAAATAACCAAAGACTAGACTACGAACTTTTCAGTTCACCTAATTTAGATAATACATTGTAATACCGCCAATACACTTACAGTACAGCTTATTCTCAATAACGAAAGCTCTGCAAAATATGGATTGTCGCTTATGAAACAGTATTTTCGATACCGCATCGATGTTACGTATTCAAACCAAATCGCACCGGTGTGGCGCTCCTACCTATGCAAATTCTACACTATTGCATTTGTGCTCCCCAAATATCTATAATAGCGATCATCGTAATGGAATTTCCTGTATACATATGGAGCGTTTTATCGCTTTTGCTAAAGGACGATTGCGGTACAAAGTTGAAATAGTTTTCGTAATAATATTGAAATCTATAAATGTAATTTTTATAACAATACTAGCTGCCCCCGCGAGCTTCGTTTCTCCTTAATGAGATTTTACTGAGCCTACCTGTTTAGTACATACAAACATGGAAGATTTTGCTATGCTATCCCAGAGACAGTTCGGTTTTCCTGAATGAAATCTTTTTAGGCTGTTCTGTAAATTTTTCTATGTATAAACCTCAGAGTTCACAACATAAGTTTTTAATAATGGAATAAAAAATAGGGGTTGATTGTAAAGGGTTATAAATTCAGGGTAATATGCATTTACTAATGCTGTTTCATAAAAAAAAATATTTTTTTTTATTTAAAATTAAAAAAAATATCAGTGGATTACCCTTAACATTTAGGGGGATGAAAAATAGATGTTGTCCGATTCCCTGACCTACTCGATATGCACACCAAATTTCAAGAGAATCGGCTAAGCCGTTTCGGAGGAGTTTAACCACAAACACCGCGACACGAGAATTTTATATATAAGATATTTGCCTTGTTTTTAATGAAATGTTAACTACGTTACTTTTCCTGTTCTGCATTCATCTTTAAATCATAATGTATATAAAAAGTAAGTTAGTTAAGAGCAGTGTTGGCTGACTCGCAAGTGAACTACTCCTTCTCCTCTGAACACTGATAGTAAATGCTGTAGAAGATGCGGAGATACCTGAGAAAGTGACTGGACTTGATATTGTCTTTAAACGATGTTCTTAGATAAGCTAATTATATTATAACTAAAGACAGAAGGCTAAGTAAGAACTGAATAAATTGACCGACTTAATCGCGAATGGTCATCGCAGTCTACGCGGAGCCAGAGGTTAGATAGGTCCTTATTTATTTATTATTTATTTATTCTTTATTGCCTTATACAAAAACACACATTTAGGGTTGCCTGGAAGAAATCGCTTGTAAGCGATAAGGCCGCCCTTTGCCTTATATCTTTGTAACTGTTTTTTAATTTTTTTTTTAATTTTTGTTATGTGTGTCCTTCAAGTGTCCCGAGGCGACGAGAACAGATATCCTCTCTGACGTACGCAAACTCCTGCCCATGGTACAAATGATAGTTCCAATTTGTACCCCAGCTAGGAGAGGTAAGAAGTATCAGCCGGGTGGCGAAAGACGAACAGGGATCTCACAATTATTGTACGTTCCGATTTTCGTAAAGTTTTGTATATCATTCACTTTTATACCGTTAATGAAATACATACTAATCGAGACCAGAAATATCATAAAGAAATTGAATTCTAAATGTGCATGAACAATGCTCCAAGTTAAATTAAAGTCTTGTACAGCTCTCGTCCGTTTGAGCTTAAGACCAGCGACACCTGCGGCCAAAACACTACTGAAAACAGAATTTACGTTCCTTTTGTGACTTTTATACAATTTATTTTACATATTTAGGTACTGCACGTTCATTCATAGCTTTAATTCGCCAGATGTTCAGCGTCTGTTTTCATTTGAAAGCGTTTTAACGTGGAATAAAAATTATAGCTTCATGTCTCGTTGGGCATTTGGATAACTTATTCGGTTTACTAAATAATTTAATATTCTTTGTGAATGTGTATTATATTACTTTTACGTACTGGATGGCATATTATCGAATGTTGGCGTATAAAGATTATTACAGTGCTAATATTGGCTTATACGAAATGTGGGTTAGTGGTAGGAAGGTAATTCAATTGGACTGACATATTCACCATAACAACATTGTTTTCCTACACCGTTCCAGCTAATGATAAATGCGCAATTATAAAGAAAGTCCATTGGTGCATAGGCGGGTATGGAACCAACGACCTTATGGACGACAGTCACATACTGAAGCCACTTTTTTTTAATGAGGTGAAAATGTGCTTTCGCAGGCCCGTGACATATAATCAATGAATAATCGCTCCATTCTAAGCCCTTTTCTTAAAAACCTACAAAAAGTTTACAACCTACTCTAAGTCGTTCTGAATATACATCTGTCTCTTAATCGGCAGCTGATTTCTGCATCATGGTCAGCAAGGAAGCACCTGGAGCGGATTATTCCTTCCTAACGCTGTCTACTGCCTCTTATGAGTTTACAGATTTGAGGATAATGAGTTGATCACCAAGTTCTCATCGGCTCTGCGCATTGTAATGCCCAAATAAAATTTTCATTTTCAATCATCTCCAGCTACATTAAAACAGTTTTTGAGATAAATTAAACCAATGTCTCGTTTTGAGTCAAATAGGTAATAAATGGTCTCTTTAGATATATGTTATATGCTCTTATTTTTATCTTATATCTTTAAACGAGCAATTCTTGTATATATTTATATATATAATTGGAATCTCGGGATCGGCTCCAACGATTTTCATTAAATTTAGTATACGGGGGGTTTCGGGGGCGATAAATCGATCTAGCTAGGAATAAATGATAGAAAATAACAAAAAGGTGGTGTTTGAGTAGTCCCAATTTAAACTGAAAAATGACATCTATCGGCGAATAATAATACTATTTTTTTTAAATTGCTTTAACGACACAACAACACTAAAGCTATTCCAGCATATATAATCTATATTGTTTATATTTCATTATTTTATTAGTATGTAATTCTTACTTATATATAATTTCCAAAAACACAATTTATAAAAAATTAAAAATACCGAGCAAAGCTGGGCCCATCCAGGTACTTGCAATAATATTGCAAACTAAATATACACTTGTTAAGCGAAATATTTTTGAAACAATTACAGTATAGTGATAAACAATACGAGTGCAAACAAGGTCATAAAACACGTCCAAGGAACCGGCCTATATATAATCTGGTTAGTGATAAATTGGTAAATAGCACGCGAGCGACACAGCTGCTTCCGGTTTCCCTCTGACGCCTTCATACCTTTAGGTGTCAGCTATTTCTGAGCACGGGTTTAATTTAAACCATTTAGCCTAACCTAACTAAGAACGTTTGGTAAATGATAACGAGAAAACTTTATTATCAACAGATTGAATCGAAACTGAAATAAATTTATCGTATAAACATTTGGTACAATTTTTCTTAAAAAAGTGCGTGCGTACAAAGTAAATGTCAAAATTGAAAGTTCTATGTAAATTCATTAGGTACTACACTACACTAAGGTACAAGCCCACAAAGTCAAAGTCAAAATTTATTTATTCATATAGGTCACATAATGTACACTTATGAACGTCAAAAAGAAATATTAAATGAATCAAATTTTACACTTACTGCCAGTTCTCAAAACAAGGGCGTAGAACGGAAGAGAAGAACTGGCAATAAATGGATGAACATACCAGTATATTATATCTCCGTGTGTAAATGTATAAATGATAACATAAATAATTTTATTTCTGAAATTCTGAGTTTACTGCACAAGCCGTTATGTGATAGAATTGCTATCTAAAGTTCTCTAATATGTAACTACTAAACGAATACATTAACCAATAGCGTGTATTTTTTCTCGATCTCCCTTTCTCACTCTCTATCAATTGGTCTCAATCGCTCTCGCCCTTTTCGTCGATAAAAACGCTGCACATCTTCGTGACGTTTCATGCGTAACAATTTCAAAAATTTCCTTCAAAAAAAATTTACAACAGGGACGGCCTATGTCCTGATATTTAAGCCTTGGTTTAAGCCTTTGGTTGTGCTGCGAGCCAACCGCGCCATTTATGCGACAAGATATTATACAAGTGACTTATAAATATTAACAATTTTATACAAGTGCTAAGTATGTCACTATATCAAAAACGTTTTAGAATATAATAGTCATAGTTCCGGCTGAGTCCCGACTGAACCTTTAACTTATCCCTAAGTTCGCATGCCTGTACCCTGGCACTGTAAGTATTTTTTTTTTTCATAAATTTCCAATATCCCCAATTCTTGTGATGCGGGAACTTATTTTATACACATATTTCTTACAAAAGTATACATATATAAAAAATCATAATGTAAATATATCCATATATACTTTTTCGTAAAGCGAAAGATTTTTAATTTCAGTTTAAAGCCCAAAAATCGATAGTTATTAAAGGTTACATATTTTTTTATATAGCAATATTAATTAAACCTAAATATTTTAAATTAAAGTTTAATGACGAATGTTAAAAAACTGTTGAATGACACTAAGAGTGTTCACTAGCACTTATGCTTTAGTATTTAAATGTTAAGGCTTTTTGTTTGTGTTTGACGTATCTGCTTGTATATTATGTCTGTCTATAGCTTCTAAAAAATTGGACTTATTATGATGAGATTTCTTTGTAAGAAAGTCGACGTATATCGTCTGTCTGTGGTGTTATAGCTACTAAAAGAATGTACCGATTATGATGTGTTTTTTTAAGAAAACAGTTATCGAGTTATTTCTAAATCTTTTGAATTTATAACTACTTAACATCACATATTCTAACGAGATTTGCTGGTTAATACAGAGTAGCAAAACTTAATTTGTTAATTAATAAAATACTTACCAGTAAATGATAACAATATTTGGAGAAACGTGGAGGCTGTTGCAACTCCAAACAGTCCGTGCATTGTCTAGGCACCGCTGTCACTAGCCCATGTAAACTGTCACATTTGAAATACTTCACAAGTCTCTCAAGCATTCCATGACATTCCGCGCGATTTCAAAAATGGAACATCCGATTTCTTTGTTTTATACCTGAAACAATATACGTTTTATTTTTTACTTATGTACCTAACTTTAATGACGTTGTGGTTTATGACATTTTCCTTTGAGTTTGTAATGTAGAGGGAGGGTAAAAATTGCTGAGTTTTTTGCCTGTTCTTCTCAGAACAAGGCCTCCTGGTAGTTTTGCGAACGTATGGCGTAGTCTTGCTCTTTCGCGAATTTTTTAAACGTTTTTGACATTCACATGCCCTCAGACGTATCTAAACTGAATAAGCGAATTTGATTTGATTTGATTAGGTTCTTAATATCGTCATCGACTGTTACGCCCATCGTTTTTTACGACCAAATATGACTAATCGCTTCGATGTCTATGTCCCCCTAACAATACCGTCTACGATGCCGTCGTAAACGCTTCTGTATTTGGTTAAACTTAATACTATTAAAATAGACAACTTATTAATATTACAATTAAAGTAAAAACATAGTATAAACAAAACCAAAAGCCTAAACCTTTTTTTTAACAAATTATTATTGTAATGTAATTCTTGTGAATTCAGCCAATGTGCAACTAAATATATCCGTCTTACATGAAAACCGTCTTCAATGTGCGTAAGACTCGTAAATGGGGCTTCTCTAAGTAAATTTGTTCGCTCGATTCACGGCGTACTAAACAAAGGTTCGTATTATGTATAATAAAGTTATATTCTTACTTTTCTGTTGATTTCCGAGAGTTAACTGACTGATGCTAATTTGTTACAGCTATACGATATGCAGGTTGTGTTTATATATTAGAAACGGCCAGGCGGCTCACCTGATGTTAAGTGATACCGCCGCCCATGGACACTTATTGCCAGAGGGCTCGCGAGTGCGTTGCCGGCCTTTCAAAAGGTACGAACTTTATTTAATAATTTTATTTTTCACCAAAATCTTTGGGTTTTTTTCCAAAATACTGTCAATCTGTAGTAGTCGTAAATATATAAAATAAACGCTGATTAAGCCGCAGTTAATAAAATTTATTATTTAGATGTGTTTTGGTTGACATATATATGTTGAGGGAAATCATGTAACACTTGAACGTACCGTGGTATGAGCTTTAAGCTGGTTTTATCACGCGAAAGGGTCGTTATACCAAATACCAATGGTTGTTTGATTTGAAAGTTCGAGGGCACCCTCCAGAACTATACGTTATCTTGTAAGAATTGATTTGTAAAATTAATAGATAGTTAGTGGTTCCTTACAAACATTGTGTAAAAAAAAACTTGGCGATTAAAAAGAGTGGTGGAGAGTTTATTACCAGTTCTTCTCTTCTCTACGCCCTTGATTTAAGAACTGGCAGTAAATGTAAAATTAGATTCATTTAATATTTATTTGTTTGACGTTCATAAGTGTACATTATGTTACCTATATGAATAAATGAATTTTGACTTTGACTTTGAATAATGATCTTATTATATATTTCACTATCGAAATATTTGTATGTTCGCAGAGTGTTATAAGGGCCTGGGACTAGTGCTGGGCAGGCTACTTCTAATTAATTTGCTATATTTGTTTTAAAATAAGTATTGTTTGATGATTTGCTTTTGCTTTTAAAGGAGTACTGAGAGACTTTTTACGCCGGCTTTTTCTCGGCCTACACTCTCTATCTTCTTTGCCAATGATGCCTACAGGTTCAAATTTAATGACGTGGAATAAGTGATACCTTCATGATCTTTATTCCAAAATAAACGTATTTTGTTTTATTTTTTTATTTCAACTTTATTATATTTTACTTTATCGACATTTGTCGACATCACAGGAGAACGAAGAGCTGGCAGCTACCTCGTACAAAGAATAAGTCTAGCTATTCATAGGGGGAACGCTGCCAGTATTGTCGGAACCTTGCCTAAAGGGACTCCTTTTAATAATATTTTTAATCATTAAATTTTAAGGTTAGTTATTAGGTATGTTTTTATATATTTTTACTTTAGTATTTTATTATACATAATATCTACTTGCAAGCTATTCTGGCGTTGCCAAAACTAACTGCCAAAGCTTTGGTTACATATTTTATGGTGGAAATGTTTATCTTAAATAGTCCTACAAAAAAGCCATGTAGATATCTTATGTTACCCATTATAGCCAAAATAGTGAACCATTGAACCATTACTACAGTAAAAATTGATAATTTTATTCAAATGTACACGGTAGTAATAAATTGATTACATTACATTTAATAGTGATAATAGATACTTTTATCGCTTGTGATATATATTTCACGCTACATAAGGATAAATATTATTTTTATTTATACGCAAATGAAGTCGAGGGCACCAGCTAGCTATCAATATAAATAAAGTGTTAAAAACTTCGGCATTCGAAGGAATGTAAAATTTGAAATTGTCTTTGATGTTTTATCGCGATTTTCAGTAATTATAACTGCGGATGAAATAACAAAAAATGTCAATAACGTTATGTTAAAAGACTTGAATAGAATGGGAGCAGTGCAGAGTGGAATGTCAGGGAATTTTTTTTTGAAAAGGTCCGCTATTTCAAAGCCACGTCGTCGCATTGAATGCGTTTTAATGAAAAAACACGCGCCGATTCGCTACAGCCAAGGGAATTAAATCCTCCGAGCGGCTCGCGATTTCAAATGCATCGGAATTTTCATTTGGCCGAATATTATTTTCATAGATTCCCCTATATAAATGACTATTGAATTATTTATTGTTGAAGACTTCCTTTTGGCGCGTTAGGTAAACATGATGTAAGTTTTTCACTAAAAAGCAACACCCTGAAGTTAGCTTTTTACATTTTAGTTTTTTTAAAGTTACCAACAAAGTAAAAGTAAGGATATATATGCCTGCGTAAGAACTGACTACTATATTCACGATATTTATTTATTTCTACAAACGTAGAATAAGGCTGAAGATAAATAAATAAATAAAAAAAAAACAAATCATTTATTTCAGACCAATTAATAAATTTAAAAAAAATTAATAAGTTACATAAGAGCAGTGTTGGCCTAGTGGCTCCAGCGTGCGACTCTTCATACCTGAGGTCGTAGGTTCTTCCCCGGCTGAGCACCAATGGAATTTCATTCTATGTGCGCATTTAACATTTGCCCGAACGGTGAAGGAAAACATCGTGAGGAAACCGACATGTCTTAGAAAGTCGACGACGTGTGTCAGACACTGGAGGCTGATCACCTACTTGCGTATTAGATTTTAAAATTGATCATGAAACAGATTCAGAAATCTGAGGCCAAGACCTAAAGAGGTTGTAGTGCCGCTGTTTTATTTTATAAAAAGTTAATTAATAAGTAAGTTAAAGATAAAACTTTTGAAAATTTTTTTATCTTTTAACGCCAAAGAAGCATTTCTAACGCGTGTACACACACCTTAAATGCCTTTATGTAAGCTGTCCTCTCATACAAACAAGTCATATGTTAGGACATTGGCACTCAAAGGATTTCTAATAACGATGATCACTCCTTCGTATGGTATTGGAATACTGCCTTGTTTTAGACTCAATTATGTTAATTAATCGTATTGGAAATTAGTTTTTTTTTAGGTTTTAGAAGGCAGGAGGCTTGATGTTGCGATGCCGTCGCCCATCGACACATTCCCAGAAGGCTTTTAAGTATTTGTACGCTCTTTTATTGAAGGACTCTAAGTCGAATTGGTTCGGAAATACTTCAGTGAACAGCTGGTTTCACATAGTGGTGCAAAAACTGCCTCGAGAGACACTCAGTTGTCGAACGACGGTCGTCGAGCGTGGTATTTATTTGTAATAAATCATTCAAACAATTGAACAAATGCGGAACAAATGTTAAAAAATATTTATTTAATTTTAAAATTATGTACATACTTTTTAATGCACTATATTTCCTTATTAACACTGTATTTTAATATTATCAGAATAAGAGTGATTTTGCCGTTACCTCGCGGAATAATAGATTTATTTTATGATCATATGATTGATATCATAAAAATAAATATGTCACATTTGTATAATAATATAACATAAGTTACATCTAAACAAATATGGAATTATAGTTTGAAATTATTTAGTCGGAGTAAATTGGGTATTTAATGCTAAAAAATGTATTATAGTAATTTTAAGAGAAAACTATCTAGATAGTTGCATATTTTTTTAAGAAGCACAAAATATTTGTGGTTTTTTTTTAATTTTATAAATGTTCGTCGAAGACCTATGGAGATAAATTGGCTATGCCAAAAATTTAACTTGTATAGGAAAAACTTTTGTGGAACAATCAAGGTTTATAATAATTTACCAAAAACATTCAAAGAACTTACAACTACCTACTTTAAAAAAATATATATAATTCTATTAATGATTATTTGCGTGAAACATTATAATTAATATTAATTCGATAACTTCATTTATTTTAATAATGTGACGGTGTAGTGATAAAATAATATAAGGATTCACTACAATTTAATTGTAACTTCTATTCTATCTTTTAAGACAATTTTGCACGCCATTTTGTGTGGCAGAATATACAAACTAGGTTGTACCACCATAACAATTTGTACCATATTCTTGCAAATAAATTATGATTATTACTAGGTAATTAAAAAAATCTTAATCATTTTACAAGTTGCAGTCTTTTAATTCTTTATTTGTATTAAAAATAAATCTGTTTTTTACCTCTTTTTGCAATCATTATATTTATTTTCAAAACTATTTCTATGCGATAGACGATAATATTTCTCATCTAGAAGGAAGAAGGTTATTATGTCTTACTTATAAGCGACATTAAAATGCAATACAACCTTTATTAACTGACTGTATTAATAAGCCATTTTTTTAATAGCAAAACTTATCTAATATTCAGTATTTAAAGGAGAATAAAGTCTAGCGTTTCTCGGATATCGGTTGCCTATATATAATTAGGTATGTAATGTTAAAAATGTTTTAATTAAAATATATTTTAATAAGCAAATAAAATAATCATTATGATTACTTATCATCGCATAATTGTTATGAATTAATACTGCATCATTAATGTATATTTTTTTTTTAGTGAAAATTTTCATGTAGTTGAATGCACTATTAAAATTTCTATAAACATTTGGAACAGAATAATTGAATTATTATTATTAATACAATAGAATATAAATTCGATCAATGAACTTGTGTAAATAGTTAATACTTACATAATTTTTAAAAACTATTTCAAAATGGTTATTCTTATATAAAAAACACAGACTAGATGTTTAAAGTTGCGTTATTTTTGTTAAAGATCGTAAATCTAAAAGTTCCCGCCATTTTCGAACTTAGTTATACACGTCTTATCTCCATGACGCGCGCGACGCGACTGAAAACATGCTCTACGGAGGCTTGCAGTCAACACGTCCTGAATGGTCTATCTTTTAACTTTTTCAACTAACGTATTATAATAAACACCTCAAGTTGGATAGCTCGTCAATAGAATGTCGTCTTTAACACGTTTGTTGTTAAGGTAGAATTTGCAATACACCAGTTTTGTGTTACGTCATTTAAATCGCGTTGATGCTGAAAACTTGTCGTGTTTAATTCGAAAATGGAATAAGTGAAGTTTTCAAGAATTTTATTTTAAACGTTTTGTCTTTGGAATAAGGTTTATAATTGCGGTATCATAAACATTGGGATATATTTAATAACATGGATATTGCTGAAAAGTTTTCGTCGGCGGAAAGGGATGAATATAGATTTAAGTGACAAAGGGAACGGCCTACTATACTGTGGTGGGGATGATCTTAAAGTACAAAGATTTGTTTAAGAAATCCTAAAGAAAATTCAATAGTTCGAACAATCGCATTAATATAGCACATAGAAATGAACTTTAAACATCAATTGTATTAGTCAAAATTTAATTCAAACAACACTATGCCCATATAATATGCCAGAATATATAAGAAACGAAAACTTACACCTTTACAAATGTAAAGTATCTATGAGAAATAAAATAAATCAGCTTCTTAGGTTAACATATTTCTGCATCTATTTTATGATCATTTATCAATCTAACAGGTAAGTAGGTGATCAAACTCCTGTGCCAGACACAAGTCGTCGACTTTTTGGGTCTAAGACATGTCGGTTTCTTCACGATGTTTTCCTTCACCGCATGAGCGATTGTCAAATGTGCTCATAGAACGAAAGTCCGCTAGTCCGGGGATCGAACCTACGACAGGTTCGATCCCCGGCTGTGCACCGGCTCAGGAATGAGAGTTGATGCCACTAAGCAAAGGATAATATAGATTACATGATTTTTCGAATTGCACTGTCTCAATACACAAGGATTGTATTTATTTATTTATTTATTAACACTTCGTTGCATTACATAAAAGGTATAAAAAATATATTAAACATAAATTAATGAAAAGCAACTGGCGGCCTTATCGCTTTAGAGCGATTTCTTCCAGACAACCACTGTGAGTAAAGGAAAAAACCACTGTGAGTATAATATTACATAAGTAATATTTTTTAATTTGTTACGTAAGGTCTGGCCCTCAGATTTCTGTATCTGTTTCTAATACACAAGTAGGTGATCAGTATCCTGTGCCTGACACACGCCGTCGACTTTTTGGTAGTGTAAAGAACAAACTTTTTAAATTATTGAAATTATTAAATGTCTTATTTAAGAGTGATGAGCAGTGTTGGCCTAGTGGCTTCAGCGTGCGACTGTCATACCTGGGGTCGTAGGTTCGATCTCCGGCTATGCACCAATGGAGTTTCTTTATATGTGCGCATTTAACATTTGCTCGAACGGTGAAGGAAAACATCGTGAGGAAACCGACATGTCTTAGACCCAAAAAGTCGACGGCGTGACAAGGCACTGGAGACTGATCACCTACTTGTCTATCAGATTTAAAAATGATCATGAAACAGATTCAGAATTCTGAGGCCAAGACCTAAAGAGGTTGTAGTGCCACTGATTATTATTATTATCTATATATATAAAAGAAAGTCGTGTTAGTTACACCACTTATAACTCAAGAACGGAAGAACAGATTTGGGTGAAAATTGGAATGGAGGTAGCTTAGAGCCAGGAGACGGACATAGGATACTTTTTATCCCGTTCGACAGCGTTCCCGAAGGACTTGACATGAAACGTCAGTCACTATAAAACGTGGTATAACAAAAAAGAATAATAAAACGCAAATGATAGCTATGTAATTGACGTATAATGACAGCTATGTAATGACGTATATATGACAATTTGATATTTGTAAGAAATCAATATTCAAAATATTTCTATTAAATAAATAATTAAATGTAATGATAGTGCCATTGCCCATTCGTATAAACAGTGAAGAGAACTATAAAACTCGATATGGTCGTATGTATACAGTTCGTCCAAAGAATGATGAATGTTTCTATTTGTTGTTGTTGTCGAAAGACGCATTTAATCGAGTATTGGAACGGGAACGTGAATATGATCACCAGGAATTAGATTTAGTAGTTCAAACGAATGTAACCCTGTTGAATTACCAACAAAAGGAAGTTTATGATACTTTAATGAAGGCAAACGATGATGAAAATGGTGGTTTATATTTCCTAGATGCCCTTGGTGGAACTGGCAAGACATTCCTCATGTCATTAGTTTTAGCAACTGTTCGGGCGAGATCCAACATAGCGGTTGCAGTTGCTTCTTCTGAAATAGCAGCCACATTGTTAGAAGGATGCCGTACGGCTCATTCAGAATTAAAATTACCGTTAAATCTTCAAACTATTGAAGAACCAACGTGTAATATTGCAAAACACTCAGCAATGGCCAAAGTTTTAGCGGCATCGAAAATCATCATCTGGGATGAATGCACAATGGCGCATAAACGTGCATTAGAAGCACTTAACAAAACATTAACAGATTTACGCAATGACTCGAGATGTTTTGGAGGAGCAATGATTTTACTGTCTGGCGATTTCTGCTAAATACTGCCAGTAATTCCAAGATCTACGACTGCCGACGAAATAAACGCTTGCCTCAAATCGTCAAATCTATGGCGCTATGTGAAGAAACTGCAGCTGACAACAAACATGAGAGTTACATTGCTTAATGATACATCTGCTGAAGATTTCTCGGAGCAATTGCTGACTATCGGTAATGGTGAGGAAGTTCTTATTCCGAGGATCCCGATGATCCCAACCGATATGCCGTTTGAATTTAAAAGACTTCAATTTCCGATACGTCTTGCATTTGCCATGACCATCAACAAATCACAAGGCCAATCCTTAAAAGTTTGTGGTTTAAATCTAGAACATTCATGTTTTTCCCATGGTCAATTATACGTGGCATGTTCACGGGTCGGAAGACCATCTGCGTTGTTTGTTAAGTGAAGAGTAACCTATGTACTAAAATACAGAAATAATAATGAATGATTAATGTAGGTATTTAATTTTTTTGTATTTTGTTCCAATAAAAAAAAACTGCTTATTTATTGCCATTAAGGCGAAACAAAGTTCGCCGGGTCAGCTTGTTATTATTTAAAAGTGATATTTAAAAATATATTAGGTATGTATTCAATTTTTTATTTTATTTTGTATTAGCGACCAAAATACAATCATACATATTAAAACACACACACATTATATAAACACGTAAACTCAAACAGGGGCTGACCCGAAAGTTGAAATTTTAATTATATATTTATAAACGTGTATTTGAGTTATGGCTTTGTGTATTTATATACTAACATTAGTTGAACGTAATGAATAATAATTAGTAATTTATTTAGGTACTTCAAACAATTCAAAGGAGGTTTCTCTCCAAATCTTATTAGCATCTGGATGCAGGGAGAAACGACTTCCAATAGTTTAAAAGAATATACTCCTCGATTAAAGAAAATTAAAAAAAAAATCCAATATTTATGTCTTGACTTGCTTTAGCTATCGCGGAATATGGTTAGGAGGAATATTAAGAATATCCATACCGCAAAATTACCTGTGTCATGAGCATACACACACACATACACACTTTCCTGTACTACATCACACAACAGCCGAATTAGATACCAATTAGTTTAATGTATTGAATATATTTATTGTTTGTTCCCTTTTAAACCTTTTTGTAGATAAATATTAAGTGTTCCATCTTTGGCTATAATTTAAGGGCAATTTATTTATACGTCCTAAAACAATGTGTCTGCCTAAAACATACAATAAAATATGACATCACAATATTTAACATACATATACACTTCAATTATTTTGGACCATAAGTAATCTAACAAAGGAAAATTGGTCTAAAAAGGTTTGTTATTATATATATTTTTTAGCTCTAGGATTGCGGTTAAATAAATATCAGTGTTGACAACTTAGTTCCAATAGTAGCTGCAAAATAGTTATAAGGAACTAAACTGGTTGGCTGACTTTTTAACGGATATAAGCGAAAGTTGTTACATTATTTTATTGACGTTTTGAGTGCTTTTCAGCAGTCGTGGAGACGGGATTACGTTGTTGTCTGACACTACTTGGCGTACACAGAAATGTATGTTTCATGTTTGTTTTACTAATAAATTTGGTTTTAGGCTTTGGAGCATGATCAGGGTTGCTGCGTACAAAAATTTAGACTCTCATAAGTCTATAGGAAACGTTTATCTCTTATACCAAATTGGTAATCTAGTGTGAGATGCTTCTTGACGATGATAGACGTCGAGAAGTTTGTGATATAGTCAACCTCTTGAACTTTAAAACAAATACTAGCTTTTCCAACTCAATTTCACCGTAGAAATGTAATCCAATAAAAAACCAGAAATTCTTCTATTATTTATGTGTAAACTGACAGCTCAAGTTGGGAAATCTCGGAATGTTTTTAGGCACGGAAAAGCCTTCAAAATGTCTCGTTATATGTTATTACAGCAATATGTTACACAGTCAGCGTCTACAAGCCTTCATAAACGACAAAGTATTGCACAAAGTTAAGGTCATACCAAAACGTTGGTTATTAGATTTTGCTTTTTATAAGTTACAAGCAGTGTAGGGCTGTGGCTTAAGCGTGCGAATCTCATCTCTGAGATTGTAGGTTCGATCCCCGACTATGCACCAATACACTTTATTTATATGTGCGCATTTAGCATTCGCTCGAACGGTTCACCGTCCGGAAAACTTGAGGAAACCGGCTTGTCTTAGACTCAAAAATCAACGGCTATTAGATAGAAAAAAAAATCGGTTGCCTGTAAAGACAGTTTTCTGACCATAGTTGAACGTGACAACGTCGTAAGAAAATATTTATGAAATGTTGCATTTCTTTTTAATTTAATATATTTATATAAATATAGAGAAGGAGATAAATGGAAATCACAATTGAATTGATCAAGTTACATTTATTTGTACGCATATATACAATTATGTAATTTTTTTAATAAAACGAATGATGCCTAACGTGGAGGCTGGTTGTGTCTCTTTGTTGCTCTCGCTCTTAAGCGGAACGCTTCAGAGCGAGGTAACGCCGCATGCATCATGTTTTTCGTGCGTGCTCCATCCGGGCGTGCGGGCTCCATCGAATTATAAGACGTTGTCACGTCTAAAAATAATTATGAGACATATGCAGAGATCTGAGGCCCAGAATTAAAAAGGATGTAGCGCCTGTCTTCTTAAAGGATGGTGATGGTAATGGCTTGGTGGCGCGGAAAAAATGCTGCACTAAAAATACTGAGTTGTTAAAAGAATCTCTCCCTCGACGTCTGCGTGACTGAAAACAATGTTAACATAGTAAATGTATAACATTTATTGAACTTGTAAGATTTTTAATTTCCGCAAATCATTTTATACTTTAACTTCATCAAGTGATGTCAAAGGATGACAATGAAATTGTTTCGATATGAACAAAGTTTGTCGTTTTGTTCATTAACAGTTTGTATATTGTTTTAAATTGTATGAAGTACGAAATATGGGGCATGGGGTTGACATTTCGGCGTCCTGGATGATGGTTTTTCATAACGTCTAAAGCTTTTAAATGTTTTTGGTACACACTTCGGATTCGATTTTTTTGCACTCCTAATGCCAGAGGGTTCGCGTGTGCGTTGCCGGTAATTCAGGAATTGGTACGCTCTTTTCTGGAAGCGTTACTTGGTCGATTTTTCTCTCCGGCTTCTACGAGCACTTACTTTATGTAATTTCTTTATACGACCTGACTACTCAGAGGAAGAGTAGAGGACCATCAGATTTGTAAATGAGGTTGGGGCTGCGAGTAGATATTAACCTAGGCATGGGCAACCGAAACTATTAGTGAATTGCTCAGAAATTGGCGTGTGCGTGCATCACCAGAACATGCCAAAACTTCTTTGCTATGGATTAGCTATACTGCCAGATCACATATAACCTTGCGCATTTAATATAATAACGCCTTTGTGATGCGAACTTACGTCACATATAATATCCATCAATGTGCACCAAATGTTGTCCTCCTATTAAAACCTCATTATTAAAATATATTATAACGTTATCAAATTAATATTATTTATTTCCAATAGAAGTAAATACATAAAGTCGGATTTAAAACTCTAGTAAGAAGGTCTTTGAATGTTTAAAATAATAATAAAAAAATAATTATTATAAACATTGATTGTTAGGAAATATAATATGTCACAATATCCATCAATGTACACTACAAATGGCTACTGTATTATTCGTCCTTATCCTTGAGTGAAAATGAATAAATGTAATACAGCAGAGCCGAATTAGAAATTCAAAGTGTTTTGGAACATGCCGCTTCGAAAGTTCAAGTTGCATTACGATGCAGTTTAAGTCTATTTCAGGGAGCTTGTTTATGGTTTTAGTAAGCTTCGTGGCAAGGCTCGACTCTAAGTTAGTGCGTTTGAATCCTGGTGCGTTAATTTTTGCGTACACGTACAGTGATTAAGAAGGTTACTTATTTTTATTGGTTATTTATTTACTCGTTTATAATTGCCACAAATTTAGTTGCATGTATGTTAGATCGGAAGCAGTGTTTGCCTAGTGGCTTCAGCGTGCGACTCTCATACCATAGGTCGTAGGTTCGATCATCGGCTGTGAACCAATGGACGTATGTGCGCATTTAACGTTTGTTCGAACGGTAAAGGAAAACATCGTGAGGAAACCGACATATTATCTTAGACCCAAAAAGTTGTCGACGCGTGCCAGGCACTGGAGGCTGATTACCTACTTCCCTATTAGATTTAAAAATGATAATGAAATAGATTCTGAAATCTGAGGCCTAGGCCCAAGACCTAAAGAGGTTGTAGCGCCACAGATTTATTTATTTTTTATGTCAGATCTGAGAGAACAACTGGAAATATAATATGTCAAAACAGTATGGAAATAAACAGGTGTATAAGGCTAATATATTAAATAAATACAAAATCTAAAGACGCATACACGACATACCGAAAACTAATTTGGAAATAAGAAGCACGAATGGAACAATACTCACAAAGTGGATTCGAAAGAGAGGCAGGCAGATGTGAAGATGAGAGAACAATATAAAGGTAGTGGGTCCTATGAGGATTTGAATCGCAAGAAAACGCCAAGATTGGAAAAATGTGAAAAAATGGCTGTGCTGGAAGGACAAGCTAAACAGCATTTAAGGCTTTTTTTAGTAACTGCATCAAGAAGGACACACAAAAAATTCGGTTGTCTGTAAATTCGGTGTACTGACGATAGTTGAACATGCCAACGTCATAATAAAATGCAATGCTTGCATTTTCAAAAAAAAAAAAA
This sequence comes from Pieris rapae, assembly GCF_905147795.1. Classification (NCBI taxonomy): domain Eukaryota; kingdom Metazoa; phylum Arthropoda; class Insecta; order Lepidoptera; family Pieridae; genus Pieris; species Pieris rapae. Next base: position 6,174,183 of record NC_059530.1, read on the forward strand.
ATAATTTCATTTGTTTGTAAAATATTTTGTATGGATATAGAGAAGGTAAATGGAAATCACAATTGAACATCAAGTTTCATTTATTTCTACGCATAAATACAATTATAATAAAAATTAATAAGAAATAGATATGTCGAACGTGCACGCGCATTGTGCCTCTTTGTCGCTCGTTCCGCGCTCTCGCTTGCACTTCAAGCCTTAAATAGAACGCCTCAGAGCAATGTAACGTCGCATAAGTTATGTTTTTTTCATGCGTGCAGCCGGCTCGTCACGTCGAAAAATAGAAGAAAAGAAACATGTTGTACAAATAAGAACTAATGTGTGTGTTTAAGTGCGGACGGCGTGCAAAAATCAAGTTTATAATTAAGGGCGCTTTCAAAATGGTGCACCGTGCACCACTTTGTAAATCTATGTAAAAGGCCTGCAGCGCGCTTGCGAGCCTTCTGTCCGTCTTCCTCCTATAACATAAAAAAAAAAACAAATAAATAACGTGTGGTGGCAGCGCCACCATCAGGTTGAAAAATTTATCGATAAGGTTGAGACTCGTCCAGCGATATGGATTCGAGGTCCTCACAGCAATAAAATTAAAAAAAAGAAGGAAAGAAATATGCAGTACATTTATTTAGCTGATTCGGTGTACCTAATTATATGTATAATATTAGTATAGATAAAATACAATTGCCAACATATTGTTAAGCATAGTCTACATTACGTACATTGTGGTTAAACGTTTCCACATTTTGTGAAATATGTCAAGAAAATAATGGCATAGCTCGTGGGCCTGTCTCTGGCCGCTTTAGATAATAGTTGGAATTCGGACTGTTGTATATTTTTATTTAGTTTTAAATCTGATATGTTTATTTAGTTTTTAATCTAGTTTCGAGATTTTTGATATGTAATTTCTATTTACTATCACATATAAAACAGAGATTATAATTTTGGAAGTATTTTAGCTTTGATGTGAGCACATAATAATTTGCGCCTATTCTATTTTATTTGCGCCTATGCGGTCTTCACATAATATAACAAATGTATACAAAATATTGTGAAAACTATTTTATAAGAGTAAGTATGGAGTTTCTTGCCCATCCTTCTCCATATGAAACTACATTTTGAAAATTAGTATTTTTTTTAAATATATTTAGCTTGTAATTTTGACTTTCAAACGTGGCTTTTTGATAGGCCTAATTGAAATAAATGATTATTATGAAATATTGTCGACTGCATATTGGATAGTAAGACTGCAAAAAGTTGTTTAATAAAACAAAAACTTGAAAGATTTAATAGCGGCACTTTAAAAGGATTGGTATTTGGTACGCCTTTATTTGGGTCCTATTTTTAATTTGTTTAATAATAATAAGGACCTGGATGACCGCGCTTAGCTCGGTAGTTTTTTTTATTATTCGTGTTTTTTGGAAATTTTATTTAAGTAACAATTAAATACTAATAAAATTATGAAATATGATTATAATTATCGAATAAAGATAATTATATTCATATTTAAGTTTTTATTTGACTGACATCTTTAAACGAGCAATTCTATGTTTAAGTTGATAAAACACAAATAAAATGACATTTTCTAGAAATGATTCCTAGCTAAATCGATTTATCGCCCCACGAAACCCTCTGTATACTAAATTTCATGAAAATCGTTGGAGCCGATTCCGAGATTCCAATTATATATATATATATATATATATATATATATATACAAGAATTGCTCGTTTAAAGATATAAGATAAGATATAATCATTATACTATTACATAGCTAAATTAAATATAAATTACAATCACATTATGAGTTATATTATCATTTTTGTAAATTCTTATTTAATTTTATCATCACATCATTACATTGTTGGACTCCATCCGGTAGTCAGGTCAGTCAGGGGTGCTGGCTGATCACAATGTATTGCCAATTGTGGGTGACACATACTATAATTTTGTTGTTTTTAAAACCAATAATTATATCCTCGACTTGCTATCATTACAATAAATTAATTGTCTACATGGGATTTATTTTCTCAATTCATTGCTCCGTTATTGCTTGCGAGAGAAATAAAAGTCAAACATTGTATGTATTAGAAGCTTATAGAAATTAAAAACATTACGCTGGAGTTCTTCACAATGCATTGTTGATAAACAGAATGCGAAATGATGCGGTCGATTCAAAAGAAAAATGACATCGCTATTTCGACAAAGGAAGCCAATCATTTAGAAGCCTTAAGTATACACTGAATGGACGCTGTCAAAACAGATTCAATGCATCATTGAATCAACTCAGTGAATTTAACAGAGATATTTTTAACTTCAAAACAAAAATCATTTATTCATATAGGTAACATGTACACTTATGAACGTCGGAAAAAATGAAATATACATTAAATTATTCTAATTTTACGTTTACTGCCAGTTCTCAAATCAAGGGCGTAGAACGGAAGAGAAGAACTGGCAATAAACTTTCCGCCACTCTTTTTAATCGCCAAGTTTTTTTTGCACAATGTTTGTAAGGAGCTGCAACCATTACACCATGTTCCATATGACATCTTGAGTAATGAAGAATAATAAAATAAATAAAAAATAAAGATTTGTCTATACTATTGCGTGAATCAAAACCAGAGTATCACGCACTCTAATACAAATCAGTGATTCTAATTTTATGGAATAGGAGTATAACGAGCAGGCACTTTGATAAACTTGATAACTATCGCCCATAGACACTTGCAACGCAGGGGGTGTGTGTTGCTGATATTCCAGGGTACGCTCTTTTTTTAAAGGCCATATAAGGAAGTGCCTGTACTAGCAGCTGTCGTTCTTGATGCGTTCTTTCTTGGGTTCACAATAATTATTGTATTTCATCGGTTGCCAAGTAGACGGAGTAGTTGGAATTCGGATTGTTGCTATTTCTATATTTTTACTTAGTTTTATATTTGATATGTTCTATCGATGTTTATTTTGAGATGTAATTAGTATTCAATACCGCATATAAACCATAGATTACAACCTTTGCTCCAATTCCCAACTTAAGTATTTTGACTTTGCTTTTCTTTTGATTACGAACTAAATTATTTTACCTTTCAAGAATAGGACTATTTAATAGAGATCATGGGGTAAATAAGTTGTTTTACAAAACAAGCCTATTGGATAAACGGCGGTAATTTTAATGAATATGTAGGCTTTTTATGCTATTATTATTATTATATTTGATGGCATCATGAAGGTAAGAATCATGGTAATGTGTGTAAGCTTAGACTCCAGAAGTGATTTGTGATAGTTTCAATATTAATCTACTGTTAGAAAACATAATTGGGAAAGTAACAAAAATATATACAATTAAGTAAAATATGTTTATTATGGAATATTTAAAATAAGGATCACTCATTCCACGTCATTAAAGTATCGGTAGACAACTCCATTCATCGGCAAAGAAAACAGAAAGTGTAGGCCGAGAGAAAAACGCGTAAAATCTCTCGGTACTCTTAAAATAGTAAATCGACACACAAAATGACTACGACACTACACATGTGTTTTAACAAATATCACAAATTAACAGAAGTCTATTTAGCACTAGTCCCAGTCCTTTTTATCGACTAGATACTCGTTTATTTTTAGTAAACCTTTTCACATAGCTATTTCAAATGCGAGACCAATTTAATTAGGCATTATATAAAATACAATACAACTAAATTCTCGTGAACTTTATCTCGGTACTCAAGTAAGTTCATAGGGCGAGGCGGCCCACTCTTGTACCTTTTAATAAGAATCCTTAAGGCTCGAGTGGCATTCTCAGCAATATTTCGGGTAGGTCATTAAAATTAATAAGCAAACACTTATAAAACGATTACTATGAAAAATAAAGCTTATTGAATATTATTTTTTGTAAAGATATTTCACAAAACCATATTCTAGAATGAAATTATAGGGTACCAATTCTTAACGCACGCGCTGCGATTGTTTGATTTTTTTAATTTTATTGATTGTTTTTAATTTATCCAGAACTGAAATGATGTTTATCCAAAATCCTACGCATATTTTTGAAGTAAAACTGCGGCGCATGTGGGTAATTTTTTACGGATCAAACGTCACGAAGGTGTGCAGCGTTTTTGTCGAAGAAAAGGGAGAGAGCGATTGAGATCGATTAAGAGAGAGTAAGCAAGGGAGTTCGAGAAAAAATACACGCTATTTCTTGATGTATTTGTTTAGTAGTTTCATATTAAAACTTTAGATGGCAATTCTATCGCATAACGTCTTCTGCAGTAAACGCAGATTTTTTATTTATTTATATTAGTATGTATACAATGTAAATAAAGTTAACGTGTCTCCTTTGTACGCCCTTTTTTATACAAAATTCCCTGTATCTTTGACGTTTGTGGTGCGGGAATTAACCACCCCCAACTTGCAGGAGGCTTGATGTTAAGTGATACGGCTGCCTATAGACGCGTGTGCGTTGCCGGCCTTTTAAGAATTGGTACGCTCTTTTCTTGAAGGACCCTAAGTCGAATTATATAAATATATAATTCTATAAATCTAAATACGTCTCCAGTTCGTTGAAATTCTCATCCATAAATTAGTAATACTTTGTAAGTTGTTATCACAAAGAGTACATGAGCGAAATAGATAAAACACAATAACAAAGTTCCTCCATACACTTGTCGATTTTCAAGTGAATATATGTGAAAATTCAAAGTGGCCGCGCTCAAAAATTCCTTTATTCTTGAGAGGAAACGTTGTGATCGGTGAAGTTGCCTTAAAACTGATATAAACATCGGAGCGACAGCCGTATTACAGCTATTAAAGGAACAATCACGAACCCGTATATTTAAATAAACGCATAAAAATCAAGGTTCATAGAACTTACAATCAGTTGTATATGTCTAGAAACATTGGTAAACCACTACTTTTGAACTAATGTTACGTTGATGTTATGGAATTATAATGACAATGGCAGCGGACAATAATATAAATGACTATAAAGTTACTATTATTAATGACTATTACTAGTCATTAATTTATAGATTTAGGCACATTGACAAACCAAATAAATAGATAATATAATAATAAAACTGTATTTACAGTTACCTAATTTGACGTTGATGTTATAACATTATATTGACACTAACACCATTGCTCAGACATTAATAATAATGACTATGCAATAACTATTAACAGAGACTATCAAATAGTCGTTAATTTATAAATCTATTAATATTGGCAAATTGAATAAATTGACAAAACCTTGACATCGTCACGGTATAAATCGAGTGTAAAAAGAATAAGAGAGATATAGCAATCATAATAATAATTCTTATATTTCATAAAATAAACACAACTCTTCATTTAAACGCTGTATTCGATGAATTCAATGCACAATTAATAAATACATCAATAGGTGAAATGTTTATTTTACTATTACAACGAAAATTGGTTCGCATTAAGTGTTACATCGCAAATGGCTGGCTATGACTGCGAGAATCGCATGAGAATCGTGCGAATTGTGACTAGCGTAACTTCATAATACCTCCATCTGTCTCCCAAGAGGGCGTAGACTCATTCGAACACACTTCCGGTGCATTCAGAGCCAAGAGACAGCCGCTTCTAGAACACAAATAAAACAATGCACTTGCTTTGAACATTGTTATTACTCTTTGGATTTTATTTATGTTTTCTTAGGTTTTGTTTTAAGATGCTAGTAAGGCGATTTCGTTAAATGACGGCGAGAACATTGGGTTCGATTAAGGATGTCTCTCTCATTGGGTATTGTGTGTTTGTTAACGCTACAAACGTGTCAGACCAAACAAGGTCGTGTCAACCAACAAACCAGCAATTTTAGTATTACAAAATTATATAGGAACAAACTTGAAAAAATAAAATAAAACGCTGGCGCTACAACTTTTTAGGTCTAGGCCTCAGATTTGTTGTATCTGTTACGTATTTATTTATATCAATGTAATAATAAGGTGATCAGTCTCCTGTGCCACACACGCCGTCGTCTCTTCGGGTCCGTCACCTTGGGAGCAAATGTTTTATACGCACATTGATCCATTGGTCGATCCGAGGATCGAACATAGGAACTCCGAGATGAGAGTCGCACGCTGAAGCCACTATGCCAACGCTCCTCTAGGAACAAACTTTATATAATATAATATCCTTACAAAAGTTATAAAATCATTTCATGTGCACATAACAATCAAATATTCAGTATGTACAATTTTCTTTAACTACATAGTCATGATAAAAATGATAACAAATATAAAGAAAATTAAAACATATTTAAAATTTCAGACCCCGTGGCAGCCAGAGTTTTAGGTACACACCTAAAACTCTGGCAGCACTTCCTCGCTGTATTGTGATAGTTATTCGTCGAGTGAAGAAAGCACTAGCTCTGGGGTCGCCGATACTATCTACCGCGCCAACCTTAATCTTTAATTAGCGCCAGTGCCCTTGAACCTCACATCCCAAGAGTATCTACTCCAAATTGAACAAAATCGAAGTTGGAGGAAAGACTTTTTTAGCCGTTTATTATACACATATTACAAAACATTATTTATTTAATGAAAGATATCAACAAAAAAGTCCCCTGACAAATACATACGATAAATCAAATCATACATAGCGTTCGCAATCCTCGCAAATATGTAGTGGACTAGCGATATATGGTATTCATAACAAAAATGTGATATTGCACCTGCCTTACACTTGACATGGGATGACATTACATGCATCACCTTGACAGGTAGAGTAAATTCCTGCTACGTGAATAAATAATCAGCCTGGTACAAAAAATATCAAGTTTCTTATAGACATTAATATTACCTTATTTTTAGAGTAGTAGTAGTAGTACTTAAAATTACTCGGAGAATAATAATAATAATAATTTATGTATTGCAAGAGTATGGTACAAAATGTTATGGTGGTACAATTGTTCGCATATTCTGCCTCACACAGCGCGCGCAAATTTATTTTAATTAAAATTTATATTATTAGTCCGAGTCAATTCTTATGAAATAAGTATCGTATGTATCATACTTTATTAAAGTTGTATCAATTACAATGACTCGTGCAAATAATCATTTATTGTATAGACTAATTAGTCTGTTCAGTTCAAAATATAGAATATTTAAGAAATGTTTTATACATATAAGGTTCGTTGGAGGGACTCAAGTAAACATGTCCATGTCCGTATGTATATATCTTGTATAATACCACTTAATAATTATAACACATTTCTGTCATAGACCAAAGCGTTACACATACATTATAGGTATCTTATTTAATAGTGACACCATATTTATTTATTGTAATCTTAACCAAAAACAAGTGTTTAATCGTGTAATAAATACGCTTCCATATAATTTGTATCATGACATTGTTATTTTTTTAAAATATACATTAAAGTATTTAAATAATGTAGTTTTCATAATTATCTTGGCTTGGATATGCTTGTCGTTAAAGTCAGCTAAATGAAGGACGAAGTTCTCAATAACCAAATCCAAAGTTTATCTTTAGCGCCATCTGTTGCCCAGATGAAGTTTCTACAGCTTATAGATTATTGCAAAATTTGACGTTGTTTTTCAATATTAACCTAAATATAAGATATTGAGTTTCATCGTCGGACGTCAACGCAGAATACGTTTACCCGTATCACCTCGACGTCCGCCATTCCACAACTTTTTGAAGTGAAACATCTTCAGGCGCATCAGGGTAATTTTTTTGCGGGTGAAACCTCACGAAGATATACAGCGTTTTTGTCGAAGAAGAAAGGAGAGAGCGATTGAGACCGATTAAGACCGATTGAGAGAGATTGAGACAGGGACAACATTCGTTTAGTAGTTACATATTGGAACTTAAGATGGCAATTCTGCCGCATAATGTCTTCTGCTTACTGCTTACGCAGATTATTTATTTATTTATATTATCATTAGTACGTATACAGTGTGAATATTCAAATTCATGGAGTGATATACTAGTATATGATCATCTATTGGAGCTTTATATTAATAAATGTACAAAGAAGTCACTTCTGACATGTGTATGTTGTATGTTCGCGCGTATTTTTTAATGTATTTTTGCCGCGCTATGTAGAACCAGTATTATCCACTGAAGTTTACCGTACCTATTTAATTTAAGGTCGTTCAATAATAGAGCGTACCAATTCTTAAAAGGCCGGCAACGCACTCGCGAGCCTCTTACTTACCTTAAAATTAGGTGAGTTCAAAATACCATTTAAGAACAGTTATGAATTTATTTTATTATTGGCACAGATTGGTCCATATCCTCAGGCGACAAACATTCTACTACTGATATTTAGAATATTTAGCTAAAAGTAATTTCTAACAAAATATTGATAGTATCAAAAAGAAAATCCAATCCGAAAATCGATTTAAATGACATAAATTTCCATACTACTCGGTTTAAAACTTAATATTACAACGTAAGTAATCTTATCATAGAAATATTATTTAATGTTAGTTTAAATTCTCCTTGCATATTCCAAGACGTATAAATTAAGTGGCCAGTGTTATTTAGCTAAGTTGTACCCGCTAACAGAGACATTTTGGCCGAGACACTGTAATATATTAAACGTGGGCACGCAACAATGCCGTAATATCACGCGGCCATTTTTATGAACTGACTTTTGACCCGATGAAGGTATCTTTTTTTTTATACAACAGGGGGAAAACGGGCAGGAGGCTCACCTGATGTTAAGTGATACCGCCGCCCATGGAACTCTCAATGCCAGAGGGCTCGCGAGTGCGTTGCCGGCCTTTTGAGAATTGGTACGCTCTTATTAATTATTCTTTAATCTTCTTAATTAGCAATACTAATTAAGAAGTCAATTTCTTCGTCAATTTATTTGTAAAACGAATTAAACGTGTATTTTCTAAAATGCTTCAAATTACGCCAATTTACATAACTACTTTGAAATTCTTTTCTATAAACAAAACACTATCGATATTAATATATATAGTTTAGTATATTTTAAAATAATATTATTTTTCTTAGAACTTTTTGGATTTGCAATAAATTTTCCAGTGGAAAATAACTGGTTGAAAAGTTAATTAAAGCCGTGGACGGGTCAACTCCTGAGAGGTTTAAATTATTGCGTTGCTCGTTTTTCACATGATCTAACTGCTATCCCAATGTACTTTTAAATAAGTAATACTGTAATCTTAATATAATCTATGTTAGGTAATAATCTTTATATGTATTTTATGTGATTATATTTACACGAACATCTTAGTGCGTTAAAAAAGATTCAGACAACTAAGATTCTAAGATTCAGAACACTAACTCACAACCGATCGACAAAAATGAATTCGTAGTTTATATTACTCCTGTCTGTTAAAGATTGAAGAAACGAGATTGAACACTAACTCACAAACGTTTGAAAAAAATGAATTCATAGTTTATAATACTCCTGTCTGTTAAAGATTGAAGAAACGAGATTGAACACTAACTCACAAACGTTTGAAAAAAATGAATTCATAGTTTATAATACTCCAGTCTGTTAAAGATTGAAGAAACGAGATTGAACACTAACTCACAAACGTTCGACAAAAATGAATTCATAGTCTAGGAAAATTACTCCTGTCTGTTAAGTACTTAATGGATTTTGATTTATAATTTGTTTGTTATTATTATTCCATTTGCCTTTGTATATGTAAGTAGTTTTGCATTTCTTGCGGTCACCTTATCACACACACACAGTTGTTGCCTGGACGATATCGCTCAAAAGCGGTAAGGCTTCCATTTGCAATCCTTTTTATTTAATTATTTTTATTGTATTGTATTTTTGTATACTTCCAACGAAGTGTTTAATTTAATATACCAAAGGGTTCATCTTAGTAATGTAGGATGTTGTGCGCTTTCTTCAACCTAGCGTGTGGATCCTCGAACTGTGAACCTTTATCTGATATATAAAATTCTCATATCACGGTGTTTGTAATTAAACTCCTCCAAAATTGCTCAACCCATTTTCGTGAAATTATGTGTTCATATCGGTTAGGTCTGCGAATTAGACAACATCTATTCAAATATATTTTTTTCTTAGACAACATTTTTTGTTTTTATTTTTTATTTATACAGCATACATATTATAACTCTTAATTTTGTTGAAATAAAAAAATTTTCCTTAGAAATTACGTACAGGATAAAACAGCTTTTTGGCATATAAATTTGGACATTTGGAAAAGTGAAGGAGCACAGAGAAAGAAATTCTTATATAAGTACTTAGTATTATCGGTATACCTTGACCTTTCGAACTTAAAAAAGTGCTTAACGTCTACAACAAGAAATACGAGAAAACGTAATGACGTCATTTCCTATCCCGCACTGCAGCTAATATAATTTCCAAAGGTAGTATAGGTAACACATAAATTTTACAGCGATAGTAATAGCCTACTGTTACTCGAGTATGATTTAAGGCTCGAGCAAGCTGAAAATGCAGACGATAACCGTCTCGGATTTCCCGTTCTATTTTTAAATTTATATTGAAATTAAAACTAGGATACAATAACAGAATATAATCTTAGAAATAAATTCTTCTTTATAACAGAGTATTAAAATCGATAGAACGATGTTTCATAAAAAAAAGGAATAAACAGAATAAAGAAAACAACAAGGCATCTTTTTTTTATAGAACAGGGGGCAAACGGACAGGAACTGACAGCTCACCTGATGTTAAGTGATACCGCCGCCGCCCATGGACACTCTCAATGCCAGAGGGCTTGTGAGTGCGTTGCCGGCCTTTTAAGAATTGGTAGCTCATGTTTCTATAAAAATAAATGAACTAAAGTGGAAATGGGTGGGGCACATGGCAAGAGGAACAGATAAGTATGAATAATATTTTTCACGCCTAATTTTGGTTATAACACGTTTGTTTTCCTTACACTGTAATTACTTACAACAAAGGAGATTTACGCTGCAATAAAATGCAACAATGCAAATACGGAATGCAGCTTAATCGAATTTTATTAGAGGTTTAAATATAAGAAAGTCTAGGAGAGCTTATACAATTTACGCCCAACTTTGCTTAACTGTGTCTATACAGGCGTAGTACGTTATTTAACTAAACTCACTCACGAGTTCAGATCCCACGATTATTTATTTATTTACGATATCATATTCAGTACTAAATCTAATGATTATCTTACAAAATCGTTCATGTAAAATGTATGTCAATTAAAGTAAAGATAAATCATACAAAAAATAGAAATAAAAAATTAAAACATATACATATAATACATTAATAGATAAGCAATAAAATAAAGTTACTAGACATATTGTGGTACTTAAAGCAGAAAAAAATCATCAGCAAAACAGCGAATTAGGTTCGAGAAAGGCACCCAACAATGCTTTCTCTTAAACCGATCAGCCCACTTCCGCATATATCCGGAATATATAGCTCCGGATAAGCTGTGTTTAATCCGTTAAAATCGCGAAGAATCCGAAGAGGTGCCTGAACTCCTAGGTTGAAAAGCATAACGATTAAGAGCTGATAGTAAGGGCTAGTATATCAAAAATGCAATAGGTTTGATGGTCATTCTTAGTTCTAGTTCCAGAACCAACGTGGACAGGTAGATCAGGCTCTAGATTGAAACAAGCTTCAGCATGCGATTGAATCATGGCTAATGGACGTTCCTTTCTATGTTCGTTTTAAGATTTATATTTTTGCTGAATTTTCAGTAGGTTTTCCGTACTTCAATAAGTAAATAAAAAAAATATACCGAGATTTTCTTTTTCTATTGCCATGCGATCCTGGTTTGAGTAACGCCCTATGTAAATTTATGTACATAAACAGTTTACAATTGCTCTAACGGTGATAGAAATAACATGTAATAATCATGAAACAGATACAGAAATCTGAGGCCAAAGCCTAAAAGATATTTTGTTCTTACAATAAAGTTCACAAATAAAGTGCGAGTTTACATGAATTACAATCTGTTAATAATTATGGCTAATAAGTAATATTATGTTGACTTAATTTTATACGATACTAAAGAACAGCTAAAACTTTGGTAGTGTACATAAACGTGTCATATTAGTCATAAGTCATAGTGTTCTATAAT